>NC_143412.1:7720000-8345000 GCF_059467195.1 Physcomitrium patens | reverse complement strand
TGGAGCAAGATAAGAACCTCTAGACAAGGCATCGGACAAACCTTGTTTTCGTGGCCGATAAGTGATGATGAACTCGATTCTTGATAAAGACATGCTCCAACAAGCTTGACTACGATTTAATACGCATGCTGACATACAATATTCGAGGTTCTTGTGATCCGTATACACGATGACTGGACTGGAAGCGCCTTCTAGATAATGATGCCATTCTTAAAAAGAATCCATAATTGTAAGAAGTTTTTTGTCGTGGATCTCATAATTGATCTCTGTTGCTGAGAATTTTCTTGAATGAAAGGCTACTGGATGAAGTTTGTCATCTATTCCCATTTCTAATAAAACCGCACCCAGAGCAAAGTCTGATGCATCTGTTTTTATAAAGAATGCTTTGAAAAAATCAACAGGATACAAGATTGGTGCAAAAACAAATGTTGTCTTCAAAGATTCAAAAGCAACTTCTGCTTCTTGATTCCATTGGAATTTGTCTTTACAAGTCAAATGTGTAAGTAGAGCTGCAACTCGAGAGAAGTCTTTGATGAAGATCCGATAGTAGTTGGCAAATCTCCAAAAAAATTGGACATTTCTTACCATTTTTGAGATCTTTCAATCTATAATAGTTTAAACTTTCTTAGGATCCATCATAAGTCCATCATTTGAAATGATGTAATCTAAGAAATTGATTTGACTAGTATAGAATAGACACTTTTCTATCTTGGGATAGAGTCCTACATCTCTTAATTTTTGTAACACACGACGAACATGAAGTTCATGTTCTTTTGGATTCTTAGAATAGATCAAGATATTGTCTAGATAACAGACTAGAAAATCGTCCAAAAATTCTCGAAAAACATCATTCATTAGATGTTGAAAAGCTGTTGATACATTTATAAGTCCAAAAGGCATGACATTGTATTCAAAATGTGCATACCTGGTTCGAATCGCAGTCTTCCATTCATCTCTTTCTTTGATGCGTACTAGATTGTATGTTCCCTGAAGATCTATTTTTGTATAGATTTTAGCTTCATTCAGCTGATCAAGAAGTCCAGATATTAAAGATAGTGGATACCTATTCTTGATGGTAATCTTGTTGAGTCCTTGATAATCAACACACATCCGCAATGATCTATCTTTTTCTTCACAAATAGAATTGGAGCTCTTGCCAGAGATTTAGAATGGCGTATGAAATTCTTGGCTAGATTTTCTTCAATATACTCCTTGAATTCAGTCAACTCATTTTGTGATAAACCGTAGATTGGTCCGAATGGAGGTTGTGCTCTTTCTTGAAGGTCAATTGAACAATCATAGGGATGATGTTCCGGGAGTGTATCCGTATTCTTTTTTTTGAATACATCATGAAATTCTTGATATTGGCTTGGAATGTCACTTGAAGTCTTTTCATCAGTAGGAACAAGTGTGGCATAAATAATATATGGTGATTCTTTCATAGCAGCATGCAAGAAAGCTTTGCACCTATAAATACGAGTTTAATTGAACTGGACTTATAACTCTCTACTTGATTAACTATACTGTTAGTTATACTTTTAGAGAAAGTAAGAGTTCAGGAAATCTAATCTATTTGAGGGTTATATTTTTCTAACCACGATAAACCTAAAATGATTGGATTAGAGGGAGATCTAATGATATTAAATACTACAAAACTATTATGACTATTGATTATTACTTCTATAGGAAGGATTTCATGAGTAATATCTCCAGAAGACAATGGACGACCATCTATGACTTCTATATGAACAGGTTTAGTTTTCTTTACTAAAGATATGCTATGTCTTTTAGTAAATTCTTCATCTAAAAAATACACTGAGGCTCTCGAATCTAACAAGGCAGAGACTTTGTAATGTTTAGGTCCTAAAATAGTATTTAATATAAAACAAGAAGAGGGCTCTGAGGAGAAAATAGGACCTTTACTAGATGTTGTGCAAGGTTCCAACCGCACGGTTCCTATTGTAGTTGGACAAACTTGTTTTTGGACATATTGTCTTCTTTTACAGCCATACTCCTCATTTTGTGATTGCATCATTTCTTTGGACAATGTTGAGCAGTGTGCTTTGGTTCTCCACAATATAAACATAATCCTTCTTGACGACGACGAGTCTTTTGTTGCTTAGTAAGAGGTTTGAAACGTACTGCATCAATTTGCATATCCTCTACTCCCGAATGTATGTGTTGAAGAGATGTTGGTGTTGCCATTGAATTATAGTAACGTTGAGGTCCACATGTACGATTCTCATATCGAAATTCAAAAAGGTGATTGTCGCACTTCACAGCAAAGTCAATTGCTTGACTCAATGTTTGAAGATTAGGTAAGTTGAACATTAATTTTTTTACCTCATATTGTAATCCATAGAGAAATTGGCTAATAAGTGCAGCATTATCCCACTTGATATCAAGTACAAGTTGTCAAAATTGTGAAGCATACAACGTTACTGATCGATTTTCTTGTCGTGAAATACGGTTCTTATTGGTTGCAACACGAATTGCATCATGTTCTCCATACATGGATCGAAACTCTGCTAGAAAAGCCTCTAGATTATCCAATATTGGATCTCGTCATTCAAGAAAAGATGAAAACCACGATAGTGCTGAATCTGAAAGAAGTGTACCAATGAATCTAACTTGTGATCTTGGAGTTGGATAGCTTTGGGATTGAAGTTCAATCACAAATTGTACTTGATTGATAAATCCTCGAAACTTGGATCTGGTGCCATCAAACTTCTCGGATAGGGCAATTATTGGTTCTCTAACATTGGAAGGACATTCCACCATAGGATAAAGGACATGGTTTGGTGCAGATGTTGAAGCAATTCCAACCATTTCTATATCTTCACTTCCTGCCAATCTTGTTGCTCCTTGTGGTGGTAAATTGAGTTGATGCATTGCAAGCATTAACTCCCTCAATTGTTCTTGCATTTGTGCCATTGCATTCTTCATTTCAACAAGTTCTGCTATGATAACACTTAGAAAAGAGAAGATATCTAATATCGCTCAAGACAAATAGAAGAGAGGACTTGAGAACAAAGAAAATACTAAGAACAATATCAGTTTAGAAGAAGGTAATCTCCAACTCCTAATATGCTTATATCTTATCAAGAAAAAGGAGTAATCCACTCTTAATCAAGATTAGACAAAGCTCTGATATTGTAGGTGTACTCTTGTCAATTTGTCAAGGACAAGAACTCGATGAAAAAACAATCCTGACAAGTGAGCCTTCACTCAAAGAAAGGTAATAAAATATAAATAAATAAATATGTATATTGAAAGAGAAATTAGAATGGCTATTGCCAAAAGACAAGAAAACTAGAGACCCTTGAAACTAGACTAGAAGCAAGAAAGGAGTTGACAAGAGTGAAGAAGGCTTCACTCTTGTCTCTATATATACTATCTAACTAGGGGCTACGTGGTGACATTCTATAGGACCTCCAATATGTGTTGACTTTGTAAGACACATGCCTTGACTTACAAGGCAAGTTTTTCTATGTGTGGGCCACATAGTTAGGTTGATCTTCAAGCTAACAACATGTGTGGCACATGGCCAACTTGTTGACCACGTTTCTAATCCAAAAAGTCAATTAAAGACACCTATGAAGTCAAAACAATGTCTATAAAGCTTCTAGGAAGCTTCCATATTAAATACTATAGAATTAACTTATTTTTACCTACTTTTACTTACTTCTACCCATTTGTATAAGTAATTACTAGCTTACATGAGTATGTCTGTGACAGTAACACATCTAAAAAATAATCAATATATTCTTAAAAACAATGATTTGTAATTTTTTTAAAATTTAATCTTCAACAAAAATATAAACTTCTAACATTAAAATAAAGTATTATGTAGAAACTACAAATAGTTAAAGACCACATAATATTACACTTATAATAAGAAATTAAAGAAAAAAACTTTAGAATTTGTTACAATACTATTACATTAAAAAATTGAATCAATAAAAGTATATTATCAAATCACTAATAATTAATATAAAGCCTATACAAAATACAAGAATCAATATACATATATATATATATATTAATAGGCTTTACTAATATATTATTATTTTATACCATTTAGGCATATTATTTAGTAAAACTGTATAACAATTTTTAACATAAATAAAAATCACTAAACATCATAAACAGATTTATCATAAACAAATTTATTTCATGACATGCAACAATTATGTCATCAAATCAAAATAAATATAAGTAGAAATTAGCCTTCAAATACATCATATAATCATATCCTATGTCATATAGCTATGGTGTATACCTTAACAACAAGAAACAATCTAGCATGATTATAACTAGAGAAATGGAATGATTATAACTAGAAAAATGGAATGTAGTAGGACATAATGAAAGAGCATAATTAGATTCAGATTTGAAACTTATTAATAAAATAAAAACAGATCTTGATATAAAGACAAAGATCAAAGAAGTCCTTAATCTATATAAATGTGGAGGCACTTGAAAAACAAAATAACCTTTTAAAATTTTGTTTTGCTTAGTAGGATATTTGTAGGCATAGTGATTTATGATTCTTGACATGTGGCCATAAAAACAAACCACTCTACCTGTTCACATTAGTCAAATGAGATAAGGGATTAGCGATCTTTGCTAGGTTTGCTACTTCCTGTGGTCGAAGATTTCTCGCATTTTGTACGTCAGAATGGGCTTCATCACAGCCACCAGGCGGCACAAGCCATCGCCCACGAGGTCGGCAACGACGCACGCCGCGTCCTTGTATGCCTCGGGTCGCTCCTCGTACAGCAATCCCTTGTCGTCGCACACCACGCGCGACTGCAGCTCTGTTACCAGCAGCTGTTTCGCATCCGGGTATTGAGCTTTACCCCCCACTCGAGCTGCGTTGCGTGCCAAACGACGGCCTGCTCCATGCGCTAGCGACCACCCGCTTCTCGCTGCTTGCTTCGGAGCGTTGGGAAGAACGAGGTAGCTCAACGCTCCTCGTGAACCGGGAATCATCACTGCACCTTGGTCGGTTGGGGCAGCTCCTTTCCGGTGGAGGTAGATCTCGCCCTCTACTGGCTCGCTCACTCCCGCGTCCGTGAGGTTTTGATCCTGCATCCAGTGATTGCAGGTGAGAGCTTTGGAGGAAGTAGGATTGTGGTGTATGGGAGTATCTTAGTGGGATTAGAAAGATGAGAGATTACTCGAGGTAGGAACGAGCCTGACCTCGGAGGTTTTGACGACGTTGTTGTGCGTAATGTCCAGGAGGAACCGAGTACACTCTCCGTTCAACTGATCGACGAGCCTCGTGGCGATAATGCGGCGGTTGATCTTTGCCCATTTGCAAGCGTTGTCGTGAGCTTGCAAGTAGCTCTGTGCTTCTTCAGTTTCCTGCAAGGTGTTTTGAGTCACAACACTTGGGTCAAAAGTAGGAATAGCAATCCAGTAAGGAATTTAGATGACCGTATGTGATTGGAGTGTTTCAGCGTGCACCTCATAGGAAAAGAAAAATAAATAAATAAATAAAAATAAGGGGGGGGGGGGGGGGTGGGGATTTCTATATTACCAGATCTGTGCCGGCACCACCATGTTGCTTCGAATACATGCTTAGAATCGATTCACCATATCCACGTGATCCTGAGTGCACGCAAATGTACACCTTCTTTTCTGTCAAGCCAAAAGTTGCTGCTGCTTCTTCATTTTCTATTCGCTCCACGACCTAGTCAAAGAAAATTTATCGTAGAAGCTGGTCAAGTAAGAAAGAACTTTCAGAACTGGAGTGCGCCGCAAATTTCACTTCTGTAAGTATAGACATTCTTGAAGTCAGGAAATCTATATTTAGCTCCTCAAATAACATCCATATATATATAACTCTATGTACTAGTGTCTTTCACAACTAAACTGGCTAACTGAACAACTGTACTCAAAGTAGATATACCTGCAACTCGGCGAAATGGTTACCGCGACCCACTGTCCCAAGACTCTCACGGTCAAATTGAGTAGGCTCGACTCCAGCCCTTTCCAGCATCACTACACATTACCGATACATTAGAGGAAGCATCAACAGCAATATCAAGAATTGTGGAAAAAAGTATCTCGCAATTGGAAATCAAGCGATAACATAATTGTAGGGGCGGAGAGTGTTGTTAAAAAAGCATCAAGGGCCAACTTACAAGAGTAATCACCATCCCATGGTTCCTCAAGCTGTATACACTCAGCCCACCGATCTAGTGTCCTCGGCTTGCAAGCAGACGACGAAGTCAGGGATGTCTCAACCAAGAGCATACCGCATCCAATGTCAGATCCTACCAAGGAAGGGTATATCAGGCCATTTGTAGCAATTGTTGCACCAATGGGGCATGAAGCACCAGCATGAAGGTCAGGAAGGCCAACAGCCAGGACAACGCCAGGCAAATTTGCCACATAATTCAGTTGTTCAATAGCGGTAGCATCGACGAGGCTCTCATTCGCAATGACGACCAATTTGGCGTCGGCCGTTTTCCTGGTACCTGCATTATTTATCGTGCTGGTTTCAGTTCTGTTGAGATAACTAGCTCAAGACAACAATTTCAGCCTCCCATGCGAATTACAGGGTCATACTCTCCTTGAGATCAAAGCGCAATCACGCTGCATGATTTGGAATGAATGACACACATCATGTTCACATTGGTGTGGGCCTGAGTCACAAAATGCAGGATATTTGGGAAGTAAGACAATTCAGAGGGAAAGGAGAGGGAGACCTGTGGCGGGCGCGTTTTTGATAACGCAAGGCTCTCCCGACGAAACAAAGAGGGTAGCACGATTTACAACGCTAGTGCTTGCATCTTCTTCAGTTAAAAGCTCTTTGCCGCTTTTGTCAAAAATCCTCACCTGCAGAAGCATATTTTTCAGTAAGATGCGAATACACTCTTCAAATCATATCGCCTTCAAACCCTAAATACGCCCCCCTGCTGCATTCAATTTGATTGTACGTTGAAGTGTGAGCAAATTACTTTGAAAGGGCGAATTCGCATTTTGTTGGCCGCGGCCTGTCTTATCTGCTTCAAGAGGTTTCCACTCTCATCATCACCTTTCAGCAGCACGAGGCATGAATCCGTGTGACGAGCATTGCGCACCAGCGTGAGCCGCAAACCCTTGCGCTTACTATCATCTCCGTCTTCTTTGTTTTCCTCCATGGCGAACGGATCCAACTCTTCACAATATGAACAAAACTTACTCTCCAACACGACTAGTGACCTCGGAGCACACTTGACCTCGCACTTCAACTGCCGTAATGCTCAGTACTCCTCTCTCCACACAGCTTCTGTAGACGGTTACCGAACGTCCACGAGCTCAAATCAAGCACTAGAACCTTGAATTTGAATTGTACAAGCTCACCGAAGTCGCTATTCCCAGACGGAATTGAACAAAGTACCCATTAAACGGAGCAGGCTGTGGTCAAAAACTTGGAGGAAACGCCACGAATGCATTGGCTTACGTTGTGCTCAAGTCACCAAGAATAGAATCGCAACTGAAGTGCGGAGACACTTTCGTGTCGAATGCCATCACCGACACATTTTCATCAGGCCAAGCTTCGCCTTCAAAGCGAATTTGGACAATCTGAAACACATAAAGAATATACACTGGAATATCTGTCCTTGTGTATTTTCATGCACACTATCATGCTTGAATTTCTATTACGAAATAATGCATGTATACAGCTATGTTATCATCATTTTAGATACAAATACATAAGCATTAATAGAATTTTGAAATTTGACTTCTTGCTTGCTTCCACAAATATATATTATTTATTTATTTATTTATTTATATTCTTGTCATATTCTGTGTTTTGTTGGTGACAATTGAATATTTGTTCTTTTCATTGTTTGTGTTTATTTTTTTTTTGTAAGAGAAGTGTGAAGTATGATGAACGCAGTACAATATTCAATTGACCTTTGTAAAAAAAACAAAAGAAATCATAACCAAACCCTAACCAATTCCAAAGAAATCCTAAATAAACCCTGATTGAATCATAATCAAATTCTACAAAATTCTAATTAAATCCTAATAAAATCTTACAAAATCCTACCAAATTCTAATTAAATGTTCAATAAACTATATAGCAGATTTAAAACCTCAATAATTACTAATTTAACCATTAATTTCAATTCAAAAATTTCACATTTTCAATCTATTGATTGACAACAAGTACACAAAATTTGAAGAGAACCAAATTTATAGATTGGAAAGAAAAAATCTTTAAATTTGCTTAAGTTTTGGCTATTCTCCTTTTCTAACCTTAATGTATTCTAATGTCAATAGCTCCCCTTTGCATCATTTACTTGTTCTCAAATTTTCAAAAAATCAACTATCAATTCAAAAAAAAATACAAAATATAAAATAAACATTTTAATCTAATCAACAAAATGCTCAAAATCATAGAAATATTAATTAATCTTCAAAAAAACCCTATCAAGTTTGCTTCCCAACCACACTCTTTCATCAACAAAAGAACTCCACATTTTCTATAGATATGTGGTTTTGTGCTTTGAGGTCTAATTTCAACCTTCATTTATAATTGGTCCTCTTAGGATATCAATCTGAGATTTTTTAGGCAGTTTTTGCTCAAAGCTATTCTTCATTTTTACCTAAAGATGCTCATAATGTTATTTTTATTAACCTACTTTGTTTTGTTTTGTCTTGTTAATGGCCTAAAAGAGTAAGTAGAAGCTTTTTTTATAAAAAATGTAATATTAATACTAAATTATTTTTTACTACCTTCTTAACTTTTATGTATGTTTCCAAAATAATTTGCTACTTTATTTTTAATTAAATTCTATTATAATGTAATCATTCTTTTTCTCTTTTACCTTATAGCTATCTTACAACACAATAACATTTTCATATAATTTAATTCTACTAGGCATTCTTTTAAAATTATGTAGGTTTTTATTGAATTTTTTAGAACTTTTAGAAATATACTCTAAAAAATCTTATCTATAATTATACAAATTTATATAATTTTTATAATAAAACTTAAATCAAAATTTTCAATCTTAACAACTAAAAAATATTGTAGAAGCAAAATTAAAAGAAAAGAAAAAAGAAAAAAGAAACATTTTTTATATTTGATTAATTTTGTAATATAAAATCTTTTTTGTATTTTGATACAATCATCTTCTTGAGATGTCAGGGACAAGAACTCGATGAAAGCTAAAGAGTAAGTGAGACTTTTCTCAAAAAGAAATAGGACAAAATAGAAATATGTATATTAAGAAAGAAACTGGAATGGCTATTGCCAAAATACAAGAAAACTAGAGATCCTTGAAACTAGACTAGAAGCAAGAAAGGAGTTGACAAGAGTGAAGAGGGCTTCACTCTTGCCTCTATATATACTATCTAACTAGAAGCCACGTGGCGATGTTCTATAAGACCTCCAATATATGTTGACTTTCTAGGCCACATGCCTTTGCTTGCAAGGCAAGTTTTCTATGGATGGACCACGTAGTTAGCTTGTTCTTTAAGCTTCCAACATGCGTGGCACATGGCTAACTTGTTGACCAAGTTTCTAACCTAAAAGTCAACTATAGACTCCTATAAAGTCAAAGCAGCGTCTATGAAGCTTCTAAGAAGCTTCTCTAGAAGATATTACACAATTAACCTACTTTTACATACTTTTATCTATTCATATAGGTAATTATATGTATGTCCGTGACATTACCCCCCCTTCTAGGGACGAGTTCCACGAGGAGCGGTGATTATATATTGAGAAAATCTAATATGCGGCGAATTGTATTTGCTACATACTCTGATCTTTGTTCTCTTCGAAGATAGTTGATGGGTCTTCTTAGCCATCGATAGTGTCCCATTCCAGGGCGAGAAGACCACCCTGTTATTTGATCACTGTTGAGGCCTTCATAACTTCCTTCAAATAATACATTTGAAACACCATCAAGAGTCGTTCCTATCTCCAATAATATCACCAAACATCGAGAATCTCTTCCAAGGTTGTGATACCAAACGCGTTGTATCTCACCATCTATTCGAGGAAGAACATGTCGTTCTTGAGGGTCTTCATCTCGGTTGCGTCGTCTTGAAGGTTGTGACAATCGCAATGTCTCATCCGGTAAGTCAGCAAACGAAGGTTCTTGAGTTGAATCCGCTGGTTGTTGGCTCTCCATCTAATTAGCGTCACAAAATGTAAAGAAGTTATAAACAAGGATAGGAAATTGAATGTTATCTTGCCTCAATCTTGTCTCTTTTATAAGAGAGGTTTTCATCTTGGTTTTGATGGATGTCGTTGATGAAAAACTTTGACTTTAGCTGATGCATTTGCTAGATTCCTGGATGGCTCCCATGTGCGCTCACTAATATCATATCCGCACCAATGAACAAGATATTCCAGCTTATTTCGGCGCCGCCTTGAGTCTAATATCTCTTCCACCTCAAATTCTTCATTATTATCTACTTCTATAGGAGGCGGTGGCATTTGTCTTCTTCCTTGTATATCCACTGTCTTATATGGTTCAAGAAGAGACACGTGGAATACAGGATGGATCTTCATTGACTCCGGTAGATGTAACCGATATGCAACTGGGTTGATCTGTTCAGAAACAGAAAAGGGGCCAAGCCTACGATAGTCCAATTTGTCACAAGGTCGAGTGGTCTTGATATTGCGACGAAGTAGCCATACCTTATCACCCACGTTGAGTTGTAGTTGCTCTTTACGATATACATCTGCATTTATCTTTTGTCGTTCTTGAGCTTTCTTCAACTGCGCCTTCATTATTGCATGTAACTCTGACAACCGATTTGCCATATCTTCTGCTGCAGGATTATCAACTTTTGAAAAATCAAAAGTATCAAGTCATGGATGATAGCCATAATTGGCAAAGAAAGGTGTCTGTTGCGTGGAGGAATGTACCGTATTATTATAAGCAAACTCTGCCAATGGCAGAAGGTTTGTCCAATCATCTTGTTGGTAGTTGATGGTACACCTTAAATACTGTTCCAAGACTTGGTTTACGCGCTCTGTTTGTCCATCAGTTTGAGGATGGAAAGCTGAAGATAGCTTTATGTCCACTTTTAAAATCTTGAAAAGAGTCCTCCAGAATCTCGACACAAATTGAGTTCCCCTATCCGATATGATATCTTTAGGTAATCCATGATAGCGATAGATATTATCAATGAAAAGCTTAGCTGTTTCTTCACCTGTGATAGATTTTGTACATGGCACAAAATGTGCCATCTTGGTGAAACGATCTACTATCACAAATATAGAATCATAAGATCTTGAGTTTGGAAGATCTGTGATGAAATCCATAGAAACAGAAGACCATGGTTGTTCTGGTATAGGTAATGGCTGAAGAAGTCCGTAAGGTCGATGTCGAGGAATTTTTGATCTTGAACAAATATCACATGATTGTACAAAGTCTTTGACTGACTTCCACATTTGTGGCCACCAAAAATCTCTTGATATGAGTTCCAGAGTCTTATTATATCCAAAGTGCCCTGCTGCTGGAAAGTCATGACGTGCTTGAAGAACACGCAAACGTGCTTTTCCTTCTGGAACATATAGGCGTCCTTCAAAATATAATAGATTATTCTTGAACTCGAACTTAAAAGAATCATGAGACTTGGAAGAATTATTCTCGATATCATGAACAAGAGGGTCAGAGGACATACTGGACTGGATTTGCTTGAGAAAAGTTGAATCAACAGTCAATGTTGATTTCACTGCTCGGAGATGAAATTGCTCCGGTTTCAAGAGGACCGTTCTTTGTTGCTCAAAAGCTGCATCTCCTTCTTTTGGTGCAAAATAAGAACGTCTAGACAGGGCATCGAACAAACCTTGTTGTTTTCCTGGCCGATAAGTGATAATGAACTCGAATCTTGACAAAGACATACTCCAACGAGCTTGACGACGATTCAACACGCGTGCTGACATGAAATACTCGAGGTTCTTGTGATCTGTATATATAGTGACTGGACTAGAAGCGCCTTCTAGATAATGATGCCATTCTTGAAAGGAATCCACGATTGCAAGTAGTTCTTTATCGTGGATCTCATAATTGATCTCGGCTGCTGAGAATTTTCTTGAATGAAAAGCTATCGGATGAAGTTTGTCATCTGTTCTCATTTGTGATAAAACTGCACCCAAGGCAAAATCCGATGCGTCTGTTTCCATAAAAAATGCCTTGGAAAAGTCAACACGATATAAGACTAGTGCAGATACAAACGATGTCTTCAAGGCTTCAAATGCTGCTTCCGCTTCTTAATTCCATTGGAATTTGTCTTTATTGGTCAAGCGTGTAAGTGGAGCTGCAACTCGTGAGAAGTCTTTGATGAAGATCTGATAGTAATTGGCAAATCCCAAGAAACATTGGACATCTCTCACAGTCTTTGGAATCTTCCAATCCATGATTGTTTGGACTTTCTTAGAATCCATCATAAGACCATCATTTGAAATGATGTATCCTAAAAAGTCAACTTGAGTAGTGTGAAATACACACTTTTCCATCTTGGCGTACAATCCTGCATCTCTGAGTTTTTGTAATACTTGACGAACATGTATTTCATGTTCTTCAACATTCTTAGAATAAATCAGGATATCGTCTAGGTAGCAGACGACAAAATTGTCTAAGAATTCACAAAATACATCATTCATGAGATGTTGAAAAGCAGCTGGTGCATTCGTGAGTCCAAAAGGCATGACATTATATTCAAAATGCCCGTACCTGGTTCGAAACGCAGTCTTCCATTCATCTCCTTCTTTGATCCGTACTAGATTATATGCTCCTCTTAGATCTATTTTTGTATAGATCTTAGCTTGATTTAACTGGTCAAGGAGTCCTGATATCAAAGGTAATGGATACCTGTTCTTGATTGTGATCTTGTTGAGTCCTCGATAGTCAACACACATTCGTAAAGATCCATCCTTTTTCTTTACGAATAAAATTGGAGCTCCTGCTGGAGATTTTGAATGGCGTATGAAATTCTTCGCTAAATTCTCGTCAATATATGTCTTGAGTTCAGCCAACTCATCTTGCGATAAACTGTAAATTGGTCCAAATGGTGGCTGAGTTCCTTCCTTGAGATCGATTGAACAATCGTATGGGCGATGCTCAGGAAGAATATCTGCATTCTTTTTCTCAAAAACATCTTGATAATCCTGATATTGACTTGGAATGCCACTTGAAGTCTTTACGCTTTCAGAAATAGGTGCAGCATAAATAGCAAAAGTTGATCCTTCTTTTGCTGCGTGTATAAATGCTTTTGCACCTATAGGTGTGAGTTTTACTATACTAGACTCATGGTTTTTTACTTGGTTAATAGAACTGTTACTAATGCTCTGAGGAAAATCAAGTTTACGAGAAATCCAATCTATTCGAGGATTATACTTTTTTAACCATGATAAGCCTAAAATTACTGGATTAGAGGGAGATCTAATTATATTAAAAATTACGCAACTACTATGACCATTTATTACTACATCTACAGGAAGTGTTTCGTGAGTTACATCTCCAGAAGACAACGGACGACCATCTATGACTTCTACGTGTACAGGTTTAGTTTTTTGTATTAATGATATTCTATGACATCTAGCAAATTCTTCATCTAAAAAACAAGATGAGGCTCCTGAATCTACCAAGGCAGAGGCTTTGTAATTATTAGGTCCTAAACGCACATCTATTATAAAACAAGGAGATGGTTTTGAGGAGAGGATAGGACCTTTATTAGAAGTTGTACAAGATTCCAGCCGCACTGTCCCTATTGTAGCTGGACGTACTCGTTTTCCGACATACTGTCTTCTTTGACAGCCGTACTCCTCATTTTGTAGTTACGTCGCTTCTTTGGACAATGTTGAGCAGTGTGCTTAGGTTCTCCACAATATAAGCACAATCCTTCTTGTCGACGACGAGACTTTTCTTGCTCAGTAAGAGGTTTGAAACGTACCGCATCAATTTGCATATCCTCTACTTCCAAAGGTATGTGTTGAGGAGACGTCGGTGTTGCCATTGAATTGTAGTAACGTTGAGGCCCACTTGTGCGACTCTCGGATTGAAATTCAAAAAGTCGATTGTCGCACTTCACAGCAAAGTCAATTGCTTGACTCAATGTTTGAGGATCAGGTAAATTAAGCATCAATTTCTTTACCTCATATTGTAATCCGTAGAGAAATTGACTCACAAGTGCGGCATCATCCCACTTGATATCAGTTGCAAGTTGTCAAAATTACAAAGCATATAATGTTACTGATCGATTGCCTTGTCGCAAAATATGGATCTTGTTGATTGCAACACGAATTGCATCATGTTCTCCAAACATGGATCGAAACTCCGCCAAAAAAGCCTCCAGATTATCCAATATTGGATCTCGTCGTTCAAGAAAAGATGAAAACCATGACAATGCTGAACCTGAAAGAAGTGTACCAATGAATCTTACTTGTGACCCTGGAGTTGGATAGCTCTGGGGTTGAAGTTCAATCACTAGTTGGACCTGATTGATGAATCCTCGAAACTTGGATCTGGTACCATCAAACTTCTCGGGCAAGGCAACTCTCGGTTCTCTAACACTCGAAGGGTGTTCCATTCTGGGAGAAGGGACATGGTTTGGTGCAGATGTTGAAGCAGCCCCAATCATCTCTATATCTTCACTTCCTACCATTCTTGTTGCTCCTTGTGGTGGTAAATTGAGTTGATGCATCGCAAGCATTAACTCCCTCAATTGTTCTTGCATCTGTGCCATTGCACTCTTCATTTCAACAAGCTCTGCCATAGTAGCACTTAGAAAAGAGAAGATGTCTAACAACGCTCAAAACAAATAGAAGAGAGGAATTGATAACAAAGAAAATACTAAGAACAATATCAGTTTAAAAGAGGGTAATCCGCAACTTCTAATGCGCTTATGTCTTATCAAGAAAAAGGGGTAATCCACTCTTAATCAAGAAAAGACAAAGCTCTGATATTGTAAGTGTACTCTTGTCAATCTGTCAGGGACAAGAACTCGATGAAAGCTAAAGAGTAAGTGAGACTTTTCTCAAAAAGAAATAGGACAAAATAGAAATATGTATATTAAGAAAGAAACTGGAATGGCTATTGCCAAAATACAAGAAAACTAGAGACCCTTGAAACTAGACTAGAAGCAAGAAAGGAGTTGACAAGAGTGAAGAGGGCTTCACTCTTGCCTCTATATATACTATCTAACTAGAAGCCACGTGGCGATGTTCTATAAGACCTCCAATATATGTTGACTTTCTAGGCCACATGCCTTTGCTTGCAAGGCAAGTTTTCTATGGATGGACCACGTAGTTAGCTTGTTCTTTAAGCTTCCAACATGCGTGGCACATGGCTAACTTGTTGACCAAGTTTGTAACCTAAAAGTCAATTATAGAGTCCTATAAAGTCAAAGCAGCGTCTATGAAGCTTCTAAGAAGCTTCTCTAGAAGATATTACACAATTAACCTACTTTTACATACTTTTATCTATTCATATAGGTAATTATATGTATGTCCGTGACATGAGATCATTCAATGTAGCCAGCGCTCTCCATAATATTTACTATAGACTATAATAAATACTATAACTACAGTATTTAGAGTTTAGTCGAGAAGTACTATTTATTCTCTCTCCTTTTCTCTTCTTGTATACGAGACACAATCAGATCAATAGAATTTTATGTGTGAAGCTCTCTCTTCTTAAAAACCCTCTTAAGTATATGACTTACTACTACTCTTGTGTGTGTGTATTACTTACTATTACTCTTCTGTCTTTCTAAACATTCTCTATATGTTATCAGTACGACTCTCTTCTACATACTATTATAATTTTTTTTTTCTAGTCTTGACTCTTCTTGCTACTCTTACTCACTGTCTGCCTGTCATGGACATACATTGGAAGATTCTTCGAATATTCTTCTAGAATATTCTCTAAAGATTCTCTAAAGATTCCTTTAGAAGGTTCTAGAAAATTCTTAGAATATTCCCTAAAGATCCTCTTAGAAGGTTTTAGAATATTCTTAGAAGGTTCTAGAATATTCTAATAGATTCTAGGAAGTTGCTTGAGAAGTTTCCTAATTAGTAGAAGTTGTTGGAGAAGCGTCCTAGTTAGCGGAAGTAGCTCGAGAAGCTTTCTATTCAGTAGTATATATAGGAGTCGAGGCTGAAGGGTTCTTCAGTCTCGACAACACATCTCTTGGAGTTCTAGCTCATCTTTCTGGTGTTGTTCTTGTACTCATCTGTTTAATCTAGTTCTGCCACTTCTTCTTGAACTTCTTGTTAGATTTCAAGTCTGTATTTTGTTTCCGTGACAGTTTGTCGAGACTGCATTTTCACTGGTATCAGAGCTAGTTCCTTCTTGTTAGAGAGTGGATTACCCCTCTTCTTGAAGGTGTGCTAGTGTTTTAGAGGTTGCGGATTACCCTCCTCTAAACTGATATCTCTTCTTTCTCAATATTGGAGCCTTATTCTTCTTGGAGAGAGTGGATTATCCCTCATCTTGGAGTCTTAAGGCGTTTTAGAGGTTGCGGAGTACTCTCCTCTGAACCAATATTGTCCTCTTGTCAAAACTCTTTTTTCTTCTTTCTGAAGGTTAGCCGAAGGTTAAGACGTTAAAATGGCTGAAAGTTTGGAATCCAAACTAGACGCCATCATAAATGCTCTTGCCTCGTTGTCACATAGGACAACAGAGATCGAAGGAGTCATGGTAGGACTCCATAACAATGGAGCATCTGAGATAGCGCCATCTAAAGCATATCAGCCTCAAACTTCTACGCCAGAAGAAGCAGTTCTACCTCCATTTCAACAAGATCGAGTAGTCCTACAACGAAAGGAGCCTCGAGTTAGTCTTCCGGATAAGTTTGATGGAACTCGTTCCAAGTTTCGAGGTTTTGTCAACCAAATCAGGTTGATAACAATTTTACAGCCCGAACGTTATCCGACGGAGGAAGCGCGTGTTGGGCTTGTTGGAACCTTGCTTACAGCACAAGCTCTGTCTTGGTTTACTCCCTTATTCGAGAAGCGATCGCCAATCCTGAGCAACTTTGAAACGTTCTTGGAGGCATTTGTAGAAGCATTTGGCGAGCCTGATAAAGTTCGATGGGCTACAACAAAGATCCGATCGCTACGACAAGGAACACGCTCTGCATCAGTCTATGCCTCGAATTTCAGACAATTGGCAAGTGACATTAATTGGGGTGAAGAGGCGTTGGTGAGTCAGTTTTATTGGAGCTTGAAGGATGATGTGAAGGACTTGCTGTTATCTCTTCCTGATCCTCAAACGCTCAACGAAGCTATTAGCCAAGCTGTAAAGTGTGACAACCGCCTATTCCAGCGTCGCCAAGTCCAACGTCCAAGACACCAAATGACTCGTTACGACGTGACTATGTCTGCAAATAGCTTAAACTCACATTCGGAGGCAACAGACATGCAAATCGACACGGCGCGTGTCCGATCTCTTACTCCAACAGAGAAAAAATGGCGTATGGAGGAAGGGTTATGTTTGTACTGTGGAGAAGAAGGTCACAAGGTTGGAAATTGCCCAAAGAAGCAAAATTGGCACCCTGTCAAGACTAGAAGTGCGATGATTCCGGAAAACAACGACGCCCAGCCACAGTAGGAACCGTGCGGCTGGACAATCTAATATCACGACAACAATCAGGTTCCTCCTTCTCTGTCCAACCTGCCCGTTGTTTTACAATTCCTTTGTTTTTAGGCCCTCAAAAACAAAAAACTTTAGCTTTATTGGATTCGGGGGCATCTACTTGTTTTTTAGATGAAGAGTTTGCTAAACACCACAAGATCCGTTTAGTACAGAAGTCCAAACCTGTTCACGTAGAGGTGATAGATGGACGACCCTTATTGTCAGGCAACGTTACCCACGAATCAGAACCTATAGAAGTGGTGTTTAAGGACCATAGTAGTCACGTTATTTTTAATATTATTAGAACTCCATCAAGCCCTGTTATCCTTGGACTTTCTTGGTTAGAAGATCATAATCCGTCCATTGATTGGAGGCTACGAAGGATAACATTTCCTGAAAAAAATAATAATAAACCTGTTGGTAGAACCTACATGAAGAAATCCATGTTTATTGGAGCGAGAGCGTTCCTAAGATCGTCCAAGGAAGGCGCACCATTTGTCATTTATGCAGCTCCAACTAGCAGCGAGAATATCTCAACATCGAATATACCAGAGCAATATAGGGATTTTGAAGACGTGTTTCAAAAGAAGAACGCCGATATACTGCCGGAACATCGACCATATGATTGCGCCATAGACTTAGAGGAAGGAGCGCAACCACCTTTTGGTCCAATATACAACCTATCGCAGACGGAGTTGGCAGAATTGCGGAAGTACATCGATGAGAATCTAGCCAAGAATTTTATTCGACATTCAAAGTCGCCAGCTGGAGCACCAATCCTATTCGTGAAGAAAAAGGATGGCTCACTGCGGATGTGCGTGGACTACCGAGGACTCAACAAGGTGACCAAGAAAAATCGCTATCCCTTACCTTTGATCTCCGGCCTCTTAGATCAACTTGGACGTGCAAGGATTTTTACAAAGATTGATTTAAGAGGAGCCTACAACCTTGTGCGAATCAAAGAAGGAGATGAATGGAAGACAACCTTTCGTACAAGGTATGGCCATTTTGAGTACAATGTCATGCCTTTTGGTCTTACCAATGCTCTAGCGATCTTTCAGCATATGATGAACGACATCTTTCGGGAGTACCTCGATGACTTTGTTGTCATCTATCTGGATGATATTTTGATATTTTCCAAGAATGAAGAAGAACATGAGAAGCACGTTTGTTTGGTTCTTAAAAAACTATGCGAACGAGGACTCTACGCCAAGTTGGAGAAGTGTCAATTTCACCAGAATGAGATGGAATTTTTGGGCTTCATTGCGATTACAGAGGGCTTGAAGATGGATCCAAAAAAGGTAGAAGCAATTATATCTTGGGAAGTTCCGAAGACGGTTAGAGATGTTCAGTGTTTTCTTGGATTTGCTAACTTCTATCGGATCTTCATCAAGAATTATTCTCAAGTTGTTCCACCACTCACGCGTCTAACAAGCAAAGACAAGCTCGAATGGGGATCACAAGCAGCAAAAGCATTTCAAGATCTCAAGACGGCATTCACTACGGCTCCAATCTTGGTACACCCTGACTTTGCAAAGGCTTTCTATTTAGAGACCGATGCTTCAGATTTTGCTTTGGGAGCTGTGCTTTCACAGATGGGCATAGACAAGAAGCTTCACCCAGTTGCGTTCTATTCACGGAAGTTCTCTGCTGCTGAGATCAACTACGAGATCCACGACAAAGAGCTGCTTGCTATAGTGGATGCCTTCCAAGAGTGGCGTCACTTCCTCGAAGGAGCTGCACATCCAGTGACTGTTTATATGGACCACAAGAATTTGGAGTACTTCATGACAGCTCGAATTTTGAATCGTCGTCAAGCTCGATGGAATATGTCTCTATCACGATTTGACTTTATTATCACCTACCGCCCTGGAAAACAGCAAGGATTATCTGACGCATTATCGAGGAGATCGTATCTTGCGCCAAAGACTAGAGAAGCAGCGTTTGATCAACAATGTACAACATTGTTGAAACCAGAAAAATTCAGGATTTTTGCTACTGTTGCAACTATCGATGACGGCTTCCTCAGCGAGGTACGTACTGCGGCCATTGAGGATTCTATAGCTCTTGACATCAAACAACGTGTCGATAATGATAAGTTTAAGGTGGAGGGAGATCTTCTGTATTTTGAGGAGCGGTTGTATATCCTGAAAGGACCAACTCGACTCCGAGTACTTCAATCTCGCCACGACTTTCCAACTGCGGGACATTTTGGATTCAACAAGACTTTGGAGCTCATTTCACGAGATTTTTGGTGGCCCCAAATGTGGAAGGATGTGAAGGAATTTGTCCTTTCTTGTGATGTTTGTTCAAGATCCAAGATCCCTCGACATCGTCCGTATGGACTTCTCCAGCCATTGCCTATTCCGCACCGACCATGGTCTTCAGTTTCTATGGATTTCATTACGGACCTACCGCCATCGAATTCATTTGACAGCATCTTTGTTGTGGTGGATCGATTTACAAAGATGGCGCATTTCGTGCCTTGCAAGAAAACATCGTCAAGTGAAGACACCGCAAGACTCTTTCTTGACAACATATATCATTATCATGGCCTACCACATGATATCGTGTCGGATCGAGGTACTCAGTTTGTATCCAAGTTTTGGAGGTCCCTCTTTGAGATATTGAAGGTGGATATTAAGCTCTCTTCGGCTTTTCATCCTCAAACTGACGGTCAAACGGAGCGGGTGAATCAAGTTTTGGAGCAATATTTACGATGCAGCATCAACTATCAACAAGATGATTGGACTGCATATCTACCGCTTGCTGAGTTCGTATACAACAACACTCTTCATGCGTCAACTCAACAAACACCATTCTTCTCCAACTACGGATACCACCCCAAGCTCGATTTATTGAGTTCTTCAGCAAATAACAACCCAGCAGCTGAAGGATTTGTGAAGCAACTATCGGAGCTTCAAGCGACGTTGAAGCTTCAATTGCAATCTGCCCAAGAGAGTTACAAGGCATCTGCAGATAAATATCGAAATGAGGCGCCTACTTTTAAAGTTGGAAGTAAATTATGGCTTCTTCGACAGAATATCAAGACTAAGCGGCCATGTGACAAATTGGACTATCGGAGATTAGGGCCATTTGTTATCGAGAAGCAGATCAATCCGGTGGCATATCGTCTGGAGTTACCAGCTACTATGAAGGTACATCCAGTCTTTCACGTGTCTTTGTTGGAACCTTATCGAGAGTCAGCTTTTCCCCAAAGAGTACAAAGTCCGCCACCAAGTATCGAAATTGAAAACCATGAGGAATACGAGGTGGAAAAGGTACTAGATTCACGGCGTAATAGGAGAAAATTGGAGTATTTAGTGCATTGG
The DNA here is from genome assembly GCF_059467195.1 of Physcomitrium patens. Taxonomy (NCBI): domain Eukaryota; kingdom Viridiplantae; phylum Streptophyta; class Bryopsida; order Funariales; family Funariaceae; genus Physcomitrium; species Physcomitrium patens. Next base: position 8,324,068 of record NC_143412.1, on the reverse strand, counting down.
AGTGGATACGACATCAATGAACGAACGTGGGAGCGTGCCGAAAATCTTGCCAATGCACCAAAAAAGGTACAAGAATTTCATCAACGATATCCTCATAAACCTAAGCCGATTCAACGATAGCTTCTTGCTGAAGCTTGCTCATCAAGTAGCATAAAAAGGGGGGAGGGCACCTCCAAAATCCATAGTTCGATAGTGTAGAACTTTGTTAGCAACTATAGTTTGCTCTCATCATTTTAGCCTTTGGACATGGATAGTCAAGATACTACACTTGTTATGTCATCTCAAGCGACTAGCTCACGAAGACGACCGCGAGATGAAGAACCGCCTGCACCACGACGACGTCGGAGGATACCGAGCAACAGATCGCTAGTAATTGTATTTGAGGTCGAGCCTGCCTACGACGGTCAGCCAGAAGGTGTGTTTGGAGGACAGTTTCACAATGAAGACACAGAAGTCCACGCTTGGTCAGAGGTTGAAGGTGTTGGTCACTACCGTTGGCTCCAAGGGCCGATGAATCATTTGCCTCGCGAACAACAATTGGAATTCATAGCGGATGTGATGCGACAGATTTTCATTTTCTTGCGTTGGTATTGACTGATAACAACATTGCTTCTCGGAGACCTCGAAGTTAGAAGAGGAGGTGATGTCATGGACATACATTGGAAGATTCTTCGAATATTCTTCTAGAATATTCTCTAAAGATTCTCTAAAGATTCCTTTAGAAGATTCTAGAAGATTCTTAGAATATTCCCTAAAGATTCTCTTAGAAGGTTCTAGAATATTCTGATAGATTCTAGGAAGTTGCTCGAGAAGTTTCCTAATTAGTAGAAGTTGTTGGAGAAGCGTCCTAGTTAGCGGAAGTAGCTCGAGAAGCTTCCTATTCAGTAGTATATATAGGAGTCGAGGCTGAAGGGTTCTTCAGTCTCGACAACACATCTCTTGGAGTTCTAACTCACCTTTCTGGTGTTGTTCTTGTACTCATCTGTTTAATCTAGTTCTGCCACTTCTTCTTGAACTTCTTGTTAGATTTCAAGTCTGTATTTTGTTTTCGTGACACTGCCTCATGATTTTGGTACTCTTATTGTTGGCCACTCACACATTAGATGTTTGCTTAGAGTTCTTGTTCTACTCTCTGCCCTGCTTGCTTAGAATACTTACTTAGAATACTTGATCTAGCACAACTTCACCTTGTTCTTGTTGCGCCCTGTGCTTGCCACTAAACAGCCATCGAGCTGCCGCCAAAGTGCTGTCGAGCTACTAATGAACTACCGCCGCTATTGCTGCCGCCTACCCTGCCATCGATGCCATTGCTGCCTGCCATTGCTACCCTATTGCCGTTGCCGCCCTACCACTGCTGCCTGCCACTGCCTGCTGTTGCCGTCCTACTGTTGTTCTGCTGCCTTAATCTACAATCTTTTCTTAAAAATAAAATAAAAAAAAAAAAAAATAATAATAATAATAATAATAATAACATTTTTTTTCAAGTTCAAGTTTATCATTTTATTTGACTTTATATTTTAAGGTACGTTTTACTCAACTTTTCTACTTAATTTTGTATTTGTTTTATAGATTTATTTATAATGAGTGCTTCAACATCTTCAACTGCTTCTACTATGGTTCCAAATATTACCAGTGCATCCCAACATTTTTAAGCTATTTTATTTTCACCATTGACTGTGGATGGAAACAATTATCTATTATGGGCAAAAATGGCAAAAGTAAATTTATTTGCAGAACAACTCTAGAATGTCATTATGTTTGAAGAATCTCATATAATAAGTATTTCTATTCTTCCTGCTATTCGTTGGAAAGTACTTCTTCTCTTTTGTCGTCATCTTGTACCTGCATTACAACATCAATATTTGAAAATAGAAGATCCTACAAAACTTTGGAAGAATCTTAAATCTAGGTTTGATCATCAAAAGACAATTTTCCTTCCACGTACACGTCATAATTGGACACATTTACGTGTCTTGGATTTTCCAAATTTAAATGCTTTCAATAGTGAAATATATAGTATTCTCTCACAATTACGATTATATGGACAAAGCATCTCTAAAGAAGAAATGATTGAGAAAACTCTCTCTACATTTCCTCATATATCTACTGTGCTTGCACAACAATATAAGAACATGAAATTTCAGAGTCATTCTGATCTCATGTCCTATCTACTTCTTGTCGAGAAGCAAAATAAGCTACTCTTGTGCAATGCGGAAGCTCATCCTATTGGAGCTACAATTCCAGAATTTCAAGCACTTAATATTTCAAAATCTAAGAAAAAATTATATAAACATGGAAAACGTGCTTATAAGTATCAAGGTAGTTATAGTCATGACCATTTCTACCCATATAGAAAGAATAAAAATTCTACTAATAATTATAGTAAAAATAAAAATCGGAGATACGTTCTTGCCATAAGTGTGGAATGATTGGACATTTAGCACATGCATGCCATACTTTAGAATATTTTATTAAAATGTTCCAAGAAAATAAGAAACTACGAGCTGAGGCTTGTGAAGTTCATACCATAGATGTGTCAATGGATTCAATTGGTGTTGATGACTTAGAGGCTTATATGAATGACAAAATCTCTAATAATAAATCAAATGATGCGGTCATTGATTCTGCAACAACACATACTATCTTGCAAGATAGATAATTTTTTATTAAAAAATCTTCAACTTGGAAAACTAAAAATATAATGACCATGGCTAGAGCAAATGCATTTTTTTCCAAGAGGGCACAGTGATGGTAAAATTACTTACGGATTCCATCATAAAATGTAAACATGCGATGTTTGGACCTTCAGTACCTCGGAGTCTGATCAGCTACCGAGATGTGCATATTAATAGTTATCACCTCTCAACCACCATTTTAAATAGAAAAGAGGTTTTGGTTCTTGCGAAGAACCATAAAGTTGTTAAAAAAGCTTTTGCTACAGAAAATGGTTTATATCAAATTGTGATTCTGTCTCCCATTATATTTAAATTTTGAATCATCTATCACAGAGATTTGTGTTTCTCTCTAGCATAGACGATTGGAACATCCAAGCTCTACATTATTTAGAAAGATCATTCCATGTATAACTAGGCACAATTTAAAGCCTGCAGATATAGACTCTATAGAATTATGTCGTGCATGTATGCAAGGTAAAATGATTACTCTACCTTCAATTTGGAAACTTCCAGAAGAATTACCACCAATACTTGAAAGATTGCATGGTGATATTTGTGGTCCTATAAATCCAATATCAAGACCATTTCGTTATTTTTTACTCTTTATTGATCCATCAGGTAAACAATCATATGTTTCATTATTATCAACTTGAAACATGGTGTTTGCCAATCTTATATCTATGCTTATTCATTTTTGGGCACATTTTCTTGATTATCCTATAAAAATATTATGTATGGATAATGGAAAAGAATTTGCATCAAATTCTTTTGAAGACTATTGTACTGCAACAGGAATTGAGTTGACATATTTTATTCCATATGAACATGTTCAAAATGGACTTGCAAAGTCATTTATAAAGCATATACAACTCATTACTCGGCCACTCTTCCTTCATGCAAATTTACCTGTATCTATGTGGGGTCATGTAGTTTTACATATTGCAGCATTAATATATCTCCACCTTTCTTTTCTTGAAATTATTTCACCACATGAGCTCATTTTGGATCGTGTTCCAAATGTATCTCACTTACGAGTATTTGGTTGTTGTGCTTAGATTCTACTACCAGAACCTCAATGACGTACTATTAGAGCTCATCGACAAGAAGGCATATAAGCTGGTTTTGATTCACCAAGCATTATTCGTATTGTTGATCCATCAACTAGCACATTATTACATGCACGTTTGTAAAATTGTCGTTTTGAAGAAAATATATTCTCATCTCTTTAAGGAAGAATATCCAATCAACAAAGAAATAAAGTACTCATATTTGAAGCATCAAAAACGTTTACAATGAATCCCGATCTTAGGACATCTTTGGCAAAAACTGAAGTTGCTAAGATTTTGCATCTAAAATGAATCGCAGATAAAACACTTGATGGCTTCAATGATGTACCTAGAATTACAAGAATTCCTATTAATGAGGCTCAGAATGCACTTGATCAGATTACACTACCATTGACTACAATACCTCAAGTTATAACAACAACAACTAAAAGAACTCGTGGATTAAATAAGCAACTATGTTAGAAGAAAGTTATAAAATTGACTAATTCTAGTATTATTTTTCAAGAAATTACCACTCATCTTGTGGAACTACCAATTCATGATGATATATCCATGCATAATGTACTTTCAATTCCTATGAAAAAAAATCTTGAAATTGGAAGGAATAAGAACAAGTTGAGTAAAGAATTATCTATTTTGTATTGTGTGTTAGAGACATAGTCCTTAGAACCTTCTAGAGACAAGTTTCTAGAACCTTTTAGAGAAAAGTTTCTAGAACCTTCTAGAAGCAAGTCTCTGGAATCTTCTAGAAGCTTCTTAGTTGGTAGAAGATGTTAGGAACATAGTCCTTAAAATCTTCTAGAGATAAGTGTCTAGAACCTTCTAAAAGCAAGTTTTTGGAACCTTCTAGAAGCTTCTTAGTTAGTAGAAGATATTAGGAACATAGTCCTTAGAACCTTCTAGAAACAAGTTTCTAGAATCTTCTAGAAGCAAGTCTCTAGAACCTTCTAGAAGCTTCTTAGTTTAGTAGAAGTTGCTTGAGAAGCTTTCTAAATATGAGTATATATTGGAATCGAGGCTGAAGAGTTCTTCAGTCTCGACAACACATCTCTTGGAGCTCTAGCTCACCTCTCTGGTGTTATTCTTGTATTCATTTAATTAATCTAGTTCTTGCCAATTCTTTTTGAACTTCTTGTTAGATCTCGAGTCTATATTTCAATGTCCGTGACAGTTTGTCGAGACTTCACTCACCTCAAATATCAGAGCTAGTTTCTTCCTCGTTAGAGTGTATATTATCCCTCTACTTGGAAGTGTACTAGCATTTTAGAGGTTGCAGATTATCCTCTTCTAAACTGATACTTCTTTTGTTACAATATTGAAGTCTTATTCTTCTTGGAGAGAGTGGATTACCCCTTTTCTTGAAGCTCTTAAGGTATTTTAGAGGATGCGGAGTCTCCTCCTCTAAACCAATATTGTCTTCTTGTATAGTCATTTCTGTCCTTCTCTTAGAATGGCCGGAGGCCAAGACATTAGTATGACGAAAAGTTCGGAGTCCAAGTTGGATGCTATCATGAATGACCTCGCTACGTTATCGCAAAGAACTGCAGAGATTGAAAGAGTTGTAGCAAGGCTTCATAATGATGGAGTATCTAGGATGGCACAATCTAGGTTGCACCAACCTCAAATTTTTGCATTTGGAGAAGCAACTTTGCCTCAGGTTCGACAAGCACCGCTGGTTCTACAACATAAGGAGCTCCGAATTAGCCTTCTAGACAAGTTCGATGGTACGCATTCCAAGTTTCGAGGATTTGTCAATCAAATCAGTTTAATAACAGTTTTACAGCCCAAACGCTATCCAATGGAAGAATCACGTGTTGGGCTTGTTGGAACCTTACTTACATGGCAAGCTCTATCATGATTTGCTCCTTTGTTTGAGAAACGATCGTCCATACTAAACAACTTTGAAACCTTTTTGGAAGCGTTTGCAGAAGCATTTAGTGAACATGACAAGGTTTGATGGGTTACAACAAAGATCCAGTCACTACGACAAGGAATGCACTCTACATCAATCTATGCATCGGACTTCAGGCAATTAGCATGCAACATCAATTGGGACGAAGAAGCGTTGATGAATCAATTCTATTGGGGTTTAAGAGACAATGTGAAGGATTTGCTGTTAACTCTTTCTGATCTGCAAACGCTCAACGAAGCTATTAGCCAAGCTGTGAAGTACGATAATCGCCTATTCCAACACCGCCAAGACTAATGTTCAAGATAACATACGGTTCGCCACGCCCCAACTATGTCGGCAAGCAACGTGAATTCACATTCAGAGGTAGAAGATATGCAAATTGATGGAGTATGTGTCAAATTCCTTACTCTAGAAGAAAAAAAGCGGCGTATGAAGGAAGGTCTATGCTTGTATTGCGGTGAAGAAGGCCACAAAGTTGGAAACTGTCCTAAGAAGCAAAATCGACGTATTGTCAGGACTAGGGGTGCGTTTGTTCAGGAAAACGAGGATGCCCAGCCATAATAGGAACTGTGTGACTGGACAATGAAATATCGCAATAACAACTAGGTTCCTTTCTTTCCGCTCAACCTGCCCTTGGCTTTATACTCCCTTTACTTATTGGCCCTCAGAAACTGAGAACCGTAGCATTATTAGATTCAGGAGCATCTGCTTGTTTCTTAGACGAAGAATTTACAAAACGTCATAAGATCCATTTAGTACAAAAATCCAAACCTGTTCACGTTGAGGTCATAGATGGGCGACCTTTATTGTCTGGTAGTGTCACCCATGAATCAGAACCTATAGAAGTCACGTTTAAGGGCTATAGTAGTCATATTATTTTTAATATTATTAGAACCCCATCAAATCCTATTATTCTTTGTCTTTCCTAGTTGAAAAAGCATAACCCATCTATAGATTGGAGGTTGCGGAAGATGACCTTTCCTACAAAACCACCCAAGAGCAAGCCTAGTAGAAAACCTCGAATAGAGAAATCCTTATTCATTGGAGCAAGAGCATTTATAAGATCGTCCAAGGAAGGCACACTGTTTGTCATTTATGCGGCTCCAACTACCGAGGAGAAGATCTTGACAGCAAGTTTACCTAAGCAATATAAAGATTTTAAAGATGTGTTTCAAAAGAAGAATGCCGACATGCTACCAGAACACCAACCATATGATTGCGCCATAGACTTGCAGGAAGGAACACAACCACCTTTTGGCCCAATCTACAATCTATCGCAGACGGAGTTGGCAGAGTTGCGGAAGTACATCGACGAGAATCTAGCCAAGAACTTCATCCGTCATTCAAAATCGTCAACTGGAGCACCCATCTTATTTGTGAAGAAGAAAGATGGCTTGTTGCGGATGTACGTGGACTATTGAGGCCTCAACAAGGTAACAAAGAAGAATCGTTACCCATTACCCTTGATTTCTGGTCTCTTAGAACAACTTGGACATACAAAGATCTTTACAAAAATTGATCTAAGGGGAGCTTACAACCTCGTACGAATCAAGGAAGGAGATGAGTGGAAGACAACGTTTCGTACAAGGTATGGCCATTTTGAGTATAATGTCATGCCCTTTGGTCTTACCAATGCTCCAGTGGTCTTTCAACATATGATGAATGATATTTTCCGAGAGCACCTTGACAATTTTGTTGTCATCTATTTGGATGATATTTTGATATTCTCCAAAAACGAGGAAGAGCATGAAAAGTACGTTCGTTTGGTCTTGGAGAAACTACGCGAGTGAGGACTATATGCCAAGTTGGAGAAGTGTTTATTTCACCAAATAGAAATGGAATTTTTGGGGTTCATTGCGACTACTGAAGGCTTGAAGATGGACCTCAAGAAGGTGGAAGCAATCATGTCCTGGGAGGTTCCGAAGACGATTAGAGACGTACAATGCTTTCTTGGTTTTGCTAACTTCTATCGGATCTTCATCAAGAATTACTCTCAAGTTGCTGCTCCTCTTACTCGGTTGACATGCAAGGATAAGCTGAAATAGGGACTTCTAGCGGAGAAGGCGTTTCAAGACCTGAAGACGGTATTTACTACGGCTCCAATCTTGGTACATCCAGACTTTACAAAGGCCTTCTATTTAGAAATTGATGCTTCGGATTTTGCTTTAGGAGCTGTACTTTCACAAATAGGAGAAGACAAGAAGCTCTATTCGGTTGTATTCTATTCTCAAAAGTTCTTTGCTGCTGAAATCAATTATGAGATCCACGATAAGGAACTTCTTGTTATAGTAGATTTTTTCCAAGAATGACGTCACTTTCTTGAAGGAGTTGCATACCCAGTGACCATATACACAGATCACAAGAATTTGGAGTATTTCATGTCAGCTCGAGTTCTAAATCGATGTTAAGCACGGTGGAGTATGTCGCTATGTAGGTTCGATTTTGTTGTCACTTATCGACCTAGAAAGCAGCAAGGACTATCTGATGCCTTATCGAGGAGATCGTATCTTGTACCAAAGGCTGAAGAAGCAGCGTTTGATCAACAATGTACGACGTTGTTGAAGCCAAAGTAATTTTGGCTTTGCGCTACTATTATGCCAATTGATGTTGACTTCTTGAATCAGGTACGTGCTGTGACCATTGAAGATTCAGTAGCCATTGATATCAAGCAGCGTGCCAATGATGATAAGTTCAAGGTAGAAGGAGATCTTTTATACTTTGAGGAGCAGTTGTATATTCCAAAAAGACCAGCACGACTCCGAGTTCTTCAATCTTGCCACAATTTTCCAACTGCGAGACATTTTGGATTTAACAAGACCTTGGAGCTTATTTCTCGAGATTTTTGGTGGCCCCAAATGTGGAAGGATGTGAAAGATTTTGTCCTCTCTTGTGACATTTGTTCAAGATCGAAGAATCCTCGGCATCGCCTTTATGGACTCCTATAGCCATTGCCGATTCTACGTCGACCATGGTCTTTAGTTTCCATGGACTTCATCATGGACCTGCCATCATCAAACTCATTTGACAGCATCTTTGTCATAGTAGATCGGCTTACAAAGATGGTGCACTTTATCCCTTCCAAGAAGACATCGTCCAGTGAAGTCACAGCAAGGTTCTTTCTCGATAATGTGTATCGATATCATGGACTACCAGATGATATCGTATCAGATTGAGGAACCCAGTTTGTATCAAAGTTTTGGAGATCTCTCTTTGAGATATTGAAGGTGGATATCAAGCTTTCTTCGGCTTATAATCCTCAAACTGACGGCCAAACAGAACGGATGAACCAAATCTTGGAACAATACTTACGATGCAGCATCAACTATCAGCAAGACGATTGGACCACATATCTGCCGCTAGCCGAGTTTGCATATAATAACACCCTCCATGCGTCGACTCAATACACACCATTCTTTTCCAACTATGGGTATCATTCGAAGCTTGATTTATTGAGTCCGTCAACAAATAACAATCCAGCAGCTGAAGGATTTACGAAACAACTATCAGAGCTTCAAAATACGTTGAAGCTTCAATTACAATCCGCTCGAGAATCCTACAAGGCGTCTGCAGGTAGATTTCGGAATCAAGTACTTACTTTCAAAATTGGAGATAAAGCATGACTTCTTCGACGGAATATCAAGACCAAGCAACCATGTGATAAGTTGGACTATCAAAGATTGGGACCATTTATCATCCAGAAGTAAATCAATTCAGTGGCGTACCGTCTGGAATTACCGGCTTCTATGAAGGTACATCCAGTCTTTCATGTTTCTCTGTTAGAGCCTTATCGAGAGTTGTCTTTTCTTGGAAGAGTACAATGTTTGCCACCTAGTATTGAGATCGAGAACCACGAAGAATACGAGGTTGAAAAGGTGATGGATTCATGGCAAAGGTGGGACAAGTTGGAGTATCTTGTTCATTGGTGGGGCTACGACATTAATGAGCGAACGTGGGAGCCATCTGAAAATCTCGCCAATGTGCCATAAAAGGTACAGGAGTTTTATCAACAACATCCTAATAAACCTAAGCTGGTTCGATGATAGCTTCCTTTTAAAGCTTGCTCACCCAAGAATATAAGAAAGGAAGAGAGCACCACCAAAATTCGCAATTGATGTAGTTATTTTTTCCAAGATAAAGTAGAATTTTTTTAGTAGCCATAGTTTGGTCTTCTGATATGGATAGCCAAGAGATAGATACTATGTCAGTCAGATTATCTCAAGTGACTAGCTCACGAAGGCGACCCTGAGATGAAGAACTACCTACACCACGACGACGATGGAGGATACCGAATAACCGATTACTAGTGATTGTATTTGAGTTCGAGCCTGCTTACGATGGTCAACCAGAAGGCATGTTTGTAGGACATTTTTTTAATGAGGACACGGAAGTTCATGCTTGGTCAGAAGTCGAAGGAGTAGGCCACTAAAATTGGCTTCAAGGACCAATGAACCACTTGCCTCATGAACAACAGTTGGAGTTCATAGCAGACGTTATGCGATAGATCTTCATTTTTTTGCGTTGGTACTGATTAACAACAACATTACTTCTCAGAGACCTCGAAGCTAAAGGAGGGGGTGATGTTAGGGACATAGTCCTTAGAATCTTCTAAAGACAAGTTTCTAGAACCTTCTAGAAGCAAGTATCTGGAATCTTCTAGAAGCTTCTTAGTTAGTAGAAGATGTTAGGAACATAGTCCTTAGAACCTTCTAGAGACAAGTTTCTAGAATCTTCTAGAAGCAAGTCTCTGGAACCTTCTAGAAGCTTCCTAGTTGGTAGAAGTTGCTTGAGAAGCTTCCTAAATAGGAGTATATATTGGAATCGAGGCTGAAGAGTTCTTCAGACTTGACAACACATGTCTTGGAGCTCTAGCTCACCTCTCTGGTGTTGTTCTTGTATTCATCTGATTAATCTAGTTTTTGCCAATTCTTCTTGAACTTCTTGTTAGATCTCGAGTTTGTATTTTTGTGTCCGTGACATTAAGCTACAGATGATATTTGGGAGAGACCATCTATTATGGTAGATAAATCATTTTCATATATGATTATAGAAGCCTTTTCTTGCAAGGAAGACGATCTTAAACTTCAAACCATCAAGGAGGCGATGCGTCGCTTTGATTGGTTAAATTAGAAAACTGCTATTGAAGAAGAGTATGTTTCTTTGCGTAAGAAGAAAGTCTTTGGTCCAATTATAGACACTCTTACATCTCGCCCTGTGGTATATAAGATGGTATTAATACGCAAGCAAGATGCTCAAGGCCAAATAACCTGCTATGAAGCTCGTCTTGTTGCTCAAGGATTTATTCAACGATTTAGCATTGATTATGAATCTACATATTCTCCAATCATGGATTCAATTACATTTCGATATATTATTGGAATGATAGTTCATGCCACCCTTGAAAGGCATCTGATGGATGTAGTAAGTGCATATCTATATGGTTCTCTTGATGCAAATATTTATATGAAAGTTCCACCTGGCTTAGAAAATAGGAACTCCAAATGGACCCACTCTAGGACACTATTGTGGTATTAAATTATGTAAGGCCCTGTATGGTTTAAAACAATCTGGACGCATGTGGTATCAATGTCTTTAAGATTATTTAATTACAAATAATTTTATAAGTGATCTATTAATCCCTTGTTTATTTATTAAACGAGATAAAACTGGTTTTGTGATCATCATTATATATGTTGATGATCTTAACTTAGTGGGCACTACATCTATATGTGTTACAGCTACTAACCTACTTATACATGAATTTAATATGAAAATGCTTGGAAAAACAACTTTCTGTATTGGTCTTTAGATTATGCATCTAACAGATGGTAGCACTTTTCTCTACCAACTAACGCATATTAGACGAATCTTACAAAGATTTAATATGATTGATGCTTATCCATTGTTCACACCAATGGTTGGACGTGGTCATGATGGTCATGATCCATACCGTCTATGGGAAGAGGAGGAGGAAATATTGGGAGATCAAATATCCATACCTCGTAGCGGTTGGAGCACTTTTGTATTTAGTTACATCTACAAGATCAGATATTGCATTTGCAGTTAGTGTTCTTGCAAGACATAGTGCACGTCCAATACTATGACATTGGAATGGCATCAAATATTTATTACATTATTTAAAAGGTACTGAAGACTTCGGATTATACTACATACAATCCTCAGATCCAAAATTGGTTGGATATTGTGATGCAGGATATAAATCTGATACTGCAACATCTAAATTTCAAACAGGATATGTATTTTTAAGCTACAATATTATGGAAATCAGTGAAAAAAACAATAACTGCAACTTCATCCAACCATGCAAAAATTATTGCCTTATATGAAGCATCTCGAGAATGTATTTGGTTGCGATCAATTGATAAATTCATTCAAACAACATGTGGATTTTCATATGATGATTCTCCAACTATCTTGCATCAAGATAACAGTGCTTATATTGCACAGATGCAAGTTGGTTTCATTAAAGGCGACAGGACAAAGCATATTGATCCAAAGTATTTTAGTTATATCCATAACTTGATTACTGATCAAGCACTTATAATTAAGAAAATTGAATCTTCAAATAACCTTGCTGATCTCTTTACCAAAGCTTTCGCATTGTACAAGCATCGTCGACTTACCTATGGCATTGATATGCAACAACTTGCTTTTCTTGAATAAGAAAGTTAATGAGCTCTTTAAATAATTAAAGAAAATGATGTTGTACTCTTTTTCCTTCATTTATGGTTTTGTCCTTAAATACAATGAGGTTTTCCTAGATAAGATTTTAATGAAGCAACAATTGTTGATCTTGCAAGATCACAAAAAAGTATAGATCATAATTCTATACAAATTTTATATTATGTAAATATTATGATGAGCGAGAGGAGTGTTGAGATCATTAAATGTAGCCGATGCTCTCCATAATATTTACTGTAGACTACAATAAATACCATAGCTATAGTATTTAGAATCTAGTGGAGAAGTATTGTTTATTCTCTCCTTTTTTTTTTTCTTGTATACGAGACACAACCAGATCAATAGAATTTTATGTGTGAAGCTCTCTCTCCTTAGAAACCCTCTTGTGTGTATGACTTACTACTACTCTTGTGTGTATGTATTACTTACTATTACTCTTGTGTCTTTCTAAAAATTCTCAAAACATCTCAACATCTTGAGGTCTCTTAACACATTTTCTTCTTAATATTAAAACTTTCTTTATTGAATTAAAAAAATTATAATAATACATAAACTTGCTAAAGAATAATAATAAATAAATAAATAATACTATCAAAACACTAATTACCAAAGACACAAACATTTGGTAAAGTAATGTACATAAATAATCTAGTAATTGAATAAAGTTTTTTTTTTTTTTTTAACTTTGTAATTGAAGAAAAATGGCATTTATATCTACAAACATAGTAGGTACAACTATGTTGATGGGAATACTAGAAAAAGTCTTGAACTTGTATTGCTTATAAATCATGGGTGCTGGCTTGTCCAGGTACAAGGAAGCATCCACTTGCATCATTAAGAAAAAAGTACAACTCTGCACTGGATATCTTTCAATAATCTCCCTAATGTGAAGAAACTTAACAATGTCAGTCACACGCATAGAGTGCTCTGCATGAACACGCCATTCATACCAAGAATAAATGGTGAAGCCTAAGTAACATCACTACTCATTTAACTGGCTAATACTGCTAGAATTCATTAAAAAAAAAAAAAAAAAAAAAAACGGAATTTAGTTCTGCAAGTGAGAGTGATCTTCATACGAGCACCTTTGAGAAGTTACTAAAAGAAAATGATGAGAATCCACGAATGTCATACTCCTCGTTCACACCCTAAGTGCTTCCTTTTCTACACTGCCTGCACTGTAGCAATGGGTTCGAATAACCATTCCTCACTTCAAAACCGAGTGGCAAGTTGGCACTAAACATGTAAACGTACTCTTGATGATGGAAACCAAAAAACATTGGACTTCCTGTGCAGGAAGCATGAAATATTCCAAGTTTCGATCCAATATTATACAGCGAGCCATTTTCATTCTCTGTCACCGTCATTCTCGTTTTCATCATCAGGCTCGAATTCCGGAAGCATAGGTACAAAGGTGCAGCAGAAGGCATCCTTGTCTTTCAACAGCAAAGCGGTACCATCTGGTATCCACTTGAGTTCAGATGCATAAAAATTGGCAAGCGGTATTTGTACGCAACAAGCGCCAGATGGCGTCCATAAGTATAACTGGGAGGTTCCTGTGCAAAGAGCGATGCGGGGATAAATAGGATCCCAAGCTGCAGATCGTATAGGATCCTTCTGAAGCAGGAGAGTTAAGAGCTCCAAGCGCACGACATCCCAAATCCATAGAGCATTAGGCATGTTATCGTTCCTGGTGAAAAAATACTGGCTGTCGGCACTCCACGCAAGCATACCTAGAAGCACAATCACGTATACTAAGTGATTTTCCTGTTCTTTTTTGTTTACAAGCCTATTCAGGTTATTCAAATATTCGTCCTCAGGATAACAGTAGAAAATGCGACATTAAAGCTGTTCGAGAAGACGCAGAGAGACTAGAATAAATTGCCAAGAATAAGTGCGCGGAGTAGGCACTTACCAATCCCTTGCTTTGGATTGGGCTTATCCACTGCTGGCTTGAGCGAAGGGACGGTCACAGGGGCCTCGACCACTTTGTAGAAAACCCTTCGTAAGGAATCACAAGGAAGCCCTGCACACAATATCCACACAGCTATTCACATGCATCGGCACACAAAACAAAAAATAAAACAGAGGAACGTGTTGAACATTGGAGTCCGAAACAACAGATCGAGCATAAGAAGCTGATGAGTATTCTTTCGAGCCAAGGCAGGAGGGACATAAAAAACAAGACACAAATAAATATAAGCATACCTGTCCTGAACAAAGGATCAAAAGTAATAACAATCGTTAGATACATATAAGCATATAAGTTAAGTTCATCCCAGTTTTACCTTTAGCGTAAATCGACTCTATGTCAGTACGCCACGGTTCATCAACCTCCTGCAACCCCGGCCCAAGTCAGTACTACATCAGAACTCAGACTATGTTGATAGAGAACAAATGGTGCATCAACAAATGACAACGAAGAAATTCATTATTGAGAACAATTAAATCGAATCATTCAATTCCCAACAGTTTGCGCACTCTAAAGTTTGTGGAATTGGACATTCCATCGGTAACTACATGTTCAAAACAATGACCCACCAAAACTGAACCTGAGAGCTGTTCTGTACCAAATTAAACCGACCTGATTTTATAGAGACTCAGAAATATTTTTTCAATGTCTCAAACAACTGAATCCGAGGACCAATAATCTAAAGAACAATGACAACGTTCTGCGAAACAGCGCCAAATGCAGCCTGCGCACTCACCTTAAAAACGATAGTCGATGAGGGGGGCCTAATTTGTGCTGGATGACTAAATTCAGCCGCAGGTTTCCAAGTCAGTTGGTTAAGAACTCGCACAATTTGGTCATAGCTACCAACTCCCAGAAATTGGCCACACGGTGACCACGTGACTGACTTCACTCCTAACGCATTTTCGTAAGCTGCGTACTTGAACAGGCAACGGCCATCAGGGGAGTAAATCAACACCTGCAAGTAGAACCAGTCGAAAGTTCAGCAACTAATAGAGTGTAAGAGAAGAATGTGTTCATGAATTTTTGCTACAAGATTTTATCTTTTAAAAACAGTCCTTACTAAGGAAAGCTCAATGAGTAATTACATTACACATCGTCTGACATTTCAACTGTAAGTGTTGATACTTCATTGCTTTCATGACTGCCAAAAAATAGGCTAATACAAAAAAAAAAACTAAAGGCGCATATTTTGCAACAGTTCAAACATACCTTGTATTCAAGAGGAGAATCCCACACAGCAACTGTACTGTCATTAGGTGACCACTCTAGATCAGCAAAGTCAGAAGTGCCGACTTCAAAATTACCCATGGCCTCCCATCCCTGGCATGCTAAAAGATGAATATAATCCCTACAATCTCGACGTGTGCCAATAGCAATGTACTTGCCATCTTTCGAGAAGGAAACAGCCTTTGTAGAATGCTTCGGCCAGGGGACATGCACACACGCAGTACTTACGAGAGACCACACAGTAAGTCGAAGCTGGAACTCAGAAGTTGTAAGGATGTGACGGCTATCTGGACTCCACCTGTCAGAGGTTTCCACAAAATTGATTAAATCTCTGCAATTTCAAAGAGAAGTTTTATTGGAATTATTGGAATTGTTGAAATAAGAGATCAGCTACCTGGCATGCACTATTCCGATAGAGCCTTCGTCGATCTTACAGGTCCACTCAGGCTGTGACACCGACCATGCTTGAACAACAGCACGCTTGAAGAGCCCACAAAGCAGATACTCTGAGTCTGGAGCCCATTCTATATAGCTGATCTTGTCCAGGCAAGAATATAACTGTACAACCTGTAAACTCAGTCCCCATCATGTCACTTCAAAAATCTGTAGTTGAAGGTCAAATCTAGGCGTTGATATTGATACTCAAATTCATTTCCTATTTTAAGATAGAAGACATAGAAATTGGAATAGGAATATAATATTGGCAATGCAGTACTTGTTAAGAGAACTGTAAGGAATGGTTAGCACCCAAACTCTGATCATCAAGCAGGATCACATGTGCAGGATAATTATTGGAGAAAAATCTAGAGAAATTCAGGAGGAAGCAGTATGCAAGCTTTAATTATATCAATATGTAATACTACGACCACGAACATCTACTAAAAGGTACGAATATAAATTTTTATGCGACACGGCTCCAGCATCGATCTAAAAAATATTATCAGATCACGCGGCTGAGATCTACAAGAGGATTCTAAAGGAAGTAATTCAACAATTGATTTCCCATGTGTCTGCTGCCACATACGAGATGTTAATAAAAAAAATACGAGTCCATGGAACATCTGGGCTTCGAAAAAATCAACAAGCACACCAACAAAATCTAAGAGATACCGTGTATCTTATAATTGTCTTCAAGGAAGAATAACCATTAACAAGGTTGAATCATAATTTCGAGAGGCATTCACGGTTTCTAGATCGAGGCACGCTTGTATCAAAGAGGAAGAAAGAATCTGAATAATTTGCTTCTAGAGAATCTATCAAAGAATCAAGAATGCATGATGAGTCCCGATTAGACTGTACAGCCTTCTAAGGGGCATGCACTGAGAGAGAAATCCAGTGCGCCTCTTCTCTAGAACAAACTGCAATGCAAAGCGACATGTGGATGACAAACTGCATCCGATGTAATTTTTGAGGTAAATGTCTAGTCCCGCAGCATAGTACACACATCGATTCACCGGAACTTGGAGAGAAATCCTAATATCTACCGATTGAATCTTGCCTTCATCACCTTCTGGAAGGAGTCAGTATGCATCGCCTATCTTTAGCTAGAGCATGACTTCCTTGGTGCCAAAAGAAGACGATAACAGAATGGCAAGGAGAGATCACCTTGAGAGAGACCACATCACGGATAACTAGCCGATAGTCGACTGCAACAGCCAAAAATCTGGCGTCAGGGGAAAAACAGCAGGCCCCCGAGTGCTTGTATGTATCGCTAAATTCCATCTCTCCCACCTCAAGAGGAAAACCCCACTAATAGCTCAACTGCCCCAACTCTATGCCCTCCTTCGCCGCTTCCAACCCATCATCGCTGCCACTGCTCCCTTGACACGCAACTCTCACTCGATCATCGACAATGCAGAATCGCCACGTCCTGAAGTGTCTGCTCCTCTTCCACTACCTCTACTACAGCAATTGCGAGAGAAGAAAGAAGCGCCATGACGTTGTCACCAAGAAAAGCTTCAGAATCGGTGAGACAAAGAGGAATTCGAGAGAACTTGTAAAAGACCATGGAGATGGATTTGAACGGTGTTGCGTCACAGCTAATGGAGATGAGACTAACTTATACGACAACAATCCAAAGAAGGCGCCGGACCAGCAACCTTCACAGGATTGGAGCCATGTAAAATTTGACATTTCTATTAATTCCACGGCGAAATAGAATGCGGCACCCCATTTTTGGGATCTAGATTGAAGATCTTTCTCATTGGGATTGATGCCCGGCCTTGTCACCTGTAACCGTGGCCGGGGCAGAAACTTTGCTTGTAATCGCTGCTCGGCACAAACCTCGCGTTGGCGGAAGCCTACCCCTGTTTCTTTCAAGCATCAGGATCTCCCATTTGTAACTGCATGACTTGTTCTGGCATTGGATCATTGTTTCTTGCGACGCTGTCGGAGATTGTGGATTATATTGTTTCTGTAAGTGCTCAATTGAAATTTGGGCATCAGAGAGGTGGGCATTGAGATTCATTGTCGAGAGTCTTCTATTTTGCGAATGCTTTAAGATAGAAGGGAGGCGGAATCCAGCTTGCCATCGGAATCAATTGCCGGATCTGCTTTCTGTCGTTGTGGGCCTCAGAAAAGTATGTCTTATTCTGTTTATTTTCCTTCAAATGGGAATAATTGTGTTGTTTTGAGCATGCATATTAGTTTACATGTCTGTCTTCGCTCTGGATTCCAGGGCTAGGTCGTCAGTGTGCTTGTCAGAGTTGGAATTTTTCCAGCATCTTCCCAATTCGAGTGGTTTCGTTCTGATTAGTGAGTTGCAACCTCTTTGCTTACGACACCAAATTAAAGGCGTGGCGCTTAGTAATGTCCTCGACAGAGGTCCTTTATTTCTCACAGCATACCCAAAGAAGACGCAATCCAAAGTAGGACTCCCGATTGAAAGAAAACAGCCGTGTTGGTGATTGACATAGAGGTTCAGAGGCATGGCTAATGTTCATATTGTTAACAATGAAGAAAACCATGGGTATTGCTCGCGGAGGTCAAGTATTGGTGATTTGCATGTACATAAGGAGTCCTTGGATTACTGTACAAGTGGTGGAACGGAAATCACCTTGAGGTCGGAACCCTGAGTGCAGAACTCATGTCTGAGGTGCGTAATTTTTGAAGTAAGTCATAGTGCCATCTAATAGGTCCATCAATCTACAAGTGGGTTTCAGTTTGAATCTTCTTCTCTACCCAGCTTTCAGCTTTTCATCGATTTACTGCTTCCAAATGCTACCAGATTTTTAAGAGAGGATTGCACAGTTAAATGCTAAGCGACTGTGAAGACCAATCGAACATAAGAACAAAACTGTTTTTTCACTAAAGAAACAGAGACAATTCCATAGAAGCAACAATAGAGTTTACACCATATACTTCATATGATGATGTTCTACAAGTAGCTTCAAAGTAGAGATAAACATGGCAATGCCGAAAGTGAGCACATTATTCAGGAAGTGTGCATTGTGTCTTTCGTGTATCTTGCAAATAGCCACATCTTTTAAGATATACAATTTCTATACACCCAACTGGAATGGTAATAAAAATTCATTTTATTGCCATATGTGTAATATGGAACCTTATCAAAGCAAAATATATTCATACATATCTTTAAAAGACCCTAAAATAATATTAAATGGCCTAGTAGAGAAAACAATTGTATCTCAAAAAAATTAATGTCTTTAGAATGTTGTCTTTGGAAAAAAAAAAAAAAAAAAAAAAGGGTTTTTTTTGCAAAACTTTCATCCTTTCTAGAATGTCTTATGATTTTTTTATAACCTTTTAAAAATAATAATCAAGTTTTGAAGAAAAAAATACTAAAAAAAATCACCCAGTAGCTTCTTTTGCAAGGTTTTTATGTTAAGTTACTAAATAAGGTTTTTATGTAAAGTTTGTTAAATTAGTAAAAATAATTCATTATTATTCAAAAATATTGATGTATATATATATATATATATATATAAGTTGAAATGGGACGAGTCGGAATTTGTGACATCTTGGTTTGAATATGATTTTAATGAGTGTGCATGGAGCTTGTACCAATCTTAACTAAAATCATTATAATCGGTTCATAAATTCAAATAAAATTGTCTATTAAATTCATTTAGGAAAAGAAAAAGAAAAAAAGTGTGGTACAATTGGCATTTAACAACCTGCAAGTTATTATCAATAAAGTATGTATTCTCAACTTTTAAACAAAGTAATTTAAATTTTCATCTTATTCATTTTAAACAATATATTTAAAATGAAGAATTTTTTTAAGTACTTAATGATGAGTAGTTGAATCTAAAAGTAAACCAAACTTCGAACCATCTAAATGAGATTTTTGTTGCTTAGAGATTAAAAATTTTAAGAGAAAAAAACTAATGTTTGCTATAACTCTCAAGTCATGTTTAAAGGACTTGTATATAGACAGTTGTAAATATGGCAATGGACACTATTCTTGGCCTCAAGTATCTATTCTAGACATGATTAGAAAGCATAGTATTTAATGTTTGTTTTTACAACCCATATATGTTATTATTAGTTTATAATACCAAAAAATATATAAAGATTTTATTTTCTTTTTATAAAACTTATTGTTGGATAAATAGATTATATCATAGACAATGATTTCTATTTTTGTATAATTATTTTTACACTCTTTTAGATTCTCATAGAGTCTACTAGAATATTTTATAAATATCTTGATAACTTTTAACAAAAGAATAAAAGAAATAATGGGGAAAAAAAAAACAAAACAAAACAAAAAAAAACAATTAAAAATAAGCCTAATGATCTATTTTAATAGTTAAAGTGATGAACTTTCAAGGATAAACTTGGTCGTGTCAATAACAAAATGAGACTTAAATTGCAATTGACTTTCATCTTGTTGATACCTCTCTTAATCTTACTTATTTAGTAATTTGGAGGCCTCCATGTATCCTGATAGAAAAATTTGGCTTCCTTGAATAAATGTTTTTTACCATTTATTTACGAATTTCATAGATTTATCCACAAATACCAATTTATACATACAAGTTGTGTATTTTCACATCAAATAAAATCAAATGATACTATCCATATTTCCATTCACACTAGAATTTTACAAATGCATACAATTTATCCGTGTGTGGATGGATGGATGAACTGATGAAAATCCTTGGTCGAAGCCAAAAGCAAATCTCTGTACTGTGCTCTATTTAGACAACTATCAAGCTTTGTTACCAATTAATGATTTTACAGAAATGTTCTGTGTTGTGTTTACTTGTCACATTGAATATTTTTTGCATTTACAAAATTTTGATAAAATAAGTATTGGTTTGTAACAGAATTTTTTAAAAATAAAAAGTCATCAATTAATCAGGTTAGGATATACACATATATTCATGGTTTTCTAAGAATTATTCCTTATTATATTATTTGGTTTATATATATATATATATATATATATAGATGTATAAAGTCCAAATACATAACAACTAGGTCATGTGTTTAGACTGAACTCGCCCCAAAATAAAAAATAAAAAGGTCTTATCATCTTATATCTCATCATTAATGTCACTTAATGAAACATTCACCATTGTCAGGACTTGTACCAAATTACTGTTGAGTAGGAAGTAAAAAAATATAATTTCAGAACCACAAATGTATGCCTATTTGTGCATACTTAATTTTTTAAGCAAAAAAATAGAAAAAATAAAAATAAAAATAAATACAAGGTAGTATTACTAAAGAACACTAAAGAAAAGGAAAATAAGATCATTATAAAACTTTTAAAAAATAATAATAGTAATAATCATAATAAACTAAACAAATTTCAATGTGTTGTTTATGAAATGCAATGAACATAAGATGTTATAATCTTGCTCTAAGTGAAGTTAGTAAAGTAATGAAATTGAAATGAAAAACTAAGTAGTAAAGATTTAAATACAAAATAATTAAGTAAATGATTTAGCATGGACATCTTTAGAACAAAGAAAAGTTTTAAAAACACATTGGATGAATTTGTACATAATAAAGACAATGCAACATCAATAGAAGTTAGCCACCTCAACTATTGACAACATGAATAATTGATAGAAGTATAAATTATATGTGATTAAATCAAAGATCATAATTTTTTTAAATATGTATTTATAGCAACAAAAATATTAGAGGGATTAGAATTAATTTCCAAAATATGTTGCATATTAGTAAAAACAAAATACATAAAACACTATTTTAGATAAAACATATATAATGTTAAAAAAGCATTTTGATTTAAAGTGATGAACTATATATATATATATATATATATATATACATATATAAAATAGAAGATGAAAAAATTGAGAATATATTTGAAATTATTATAAAATATATAAGATATTTTTTAAAAAGAAAAAAAATTCTTATAACTTATTGAAATGAAATAAGTAAATAGACTAATAAAATAGATACAATGATTATATAATGTTAAAAAATTAGGATTATTATTATTATTATATATTTAATGAAAAACATACATAAATTTTTTATGTTTGTTTTTTGTTTGTAAAAAGAAATGAATTTTTATTTCAGCACACAAAAGTAAAATTTTATATTCATAGTGTTACAATAGAAACAATCTTGGTACTTTGGCACTTGACGATTGTGTCCTTTTTGAACGTATCGTGCCTCAGAAAACTACCCAAACCAGATTTTCACAAGAATACTGACACAGCTTTCTCATGCATCCAAACGAGGTATTTAAGAAACCTCCACAAACTGAAACTCTTGAGGACAACTTATATCTAGAGGAGTTGTGTCGCAGTGTAAACGGGGGTCAGGACAGAATACATGCGAATTCGAACTCGGCGATGGCAGTGGCGCGGGCCTCGCGGGAGAGGTCCCGTGTCGCCGCAACCTCTTTTCGGCTTCGCAGATTCGTATTTGATGTTATGGTTCGCAGTCTTGTGATCGAAGTGAACAGAGGCGCCGAGAGGGGAGTTGTTGTGACATGTCAGAGCTTTGCTGTGGATGGGAAGACTGTGGAGCCTTACGGGATTGCGGACAAGCGGAAAGTAGGGGTTGGGAGGATGATCGACGAAAGGGACTAAGAGGTTTAGTTCACCGTGCTTTCATCTGCGCCTTGGCGTCACTGCTTGTGTTTGAGTGTGTGTGAGAGAGAGAGGGACGAGTAGGCAGGCCTTGCCGCATTCTTGTCTGTTGATATCAACTGTAGATCTCGCAGTGCCAGTTGCGAGCGCAGGGGAAGTGGAGGAAGAGGTGAGGGTCGGAGTGTGAGTATGCGGACAGAAGTGGCCATTACGAGTTGGTTTTCGTGTGTTGCTTCTTTTTTTTTTTTTTTTTTTTTTTTTTTTTGGTTTGAAGCTGGATAACTTCGTGTTCTGCGGCTTTTTTCTTTTTTAGCTCACCGTTATTTCTAACGAGGCTTGCTTCTTCGTTTTCATTTCGTTGTTTGGTCCGACCTGTAGAAGCGTGCACTGAAATTGTTGCTCTCCGTTGTCTGGACATGCCTTGTCATGGCTGATTTTGTCGCTTGGCTGGACTCTCTCCTCGAATGTAGATTTAGCACTGATTCTTCATCTCGGGGATTCTGTTTAGGTGTTTTGTGTTGTGAATCATTTCGTATCTGCAGCGCGAATAACACTGCTTTGCTTTGGGGCGCTCTTGTGCTCAGCTACCTGATGACGCTGACATTGTCTTCGGTATGCTGTGACTTTGCCGCTGTGCCAGCGAATTTGAAGCCTTCCGCAAGAATTTCTGAACTCTGCGCAAATTACACATGCACACACTCTCTCTGTCTCGCTCGCTCGGTCGCTAAGACCTTGTGTCTGGACAGTGTTTTGAGTCTTTTATTACTGTTGTAATCTGCAAGTGCTATCAATCTTTTTTGTACTGACTAGTCTTACAATTGAGAGTGGCGCTTTGACATAATTTCGGCGAGGGTGCAGGAAACATTCCATCATCATCTTCATGTAGTAGGAAATCCTGGGACTTAGTTTGTGAGAACAGTTTATATGAACATTTACTACATTGTATATCTCGTAACTGACATCATCTTTTCGATTTGGAGGGCCAGCTGTCTCTCGTTGTCACACCTTAGGACAATTAAATTGTAAGACTATTTTATCAGAATTTTATTGCTGGAATTTTATTGCTAATTTGTGCAGAAACGTGTGCGAAGACCGGAGATTTTTCGATATTATCGACCCCGATTAGTCCTAGAGATCTTGGTGTAATTCTCTGGGGTGTAAGATGCTTTTTGGATGTTAAGTTTAGGTGCTGGAAAAGTTTCGCAGTGCACATCACTAAAATTAAGTACAGCTTGTGGCTAAGGGTAGTTGAATATACGACTATATTGTTTTCAATTGACTGATTGTCATTATTGTTTTATCCTTATTTTCAGCATTCATGTACTTGTATGCTTAGTTCCACTAGTACAGTCCATTTTTCAGTTGCTTTTGGTTTTTTTCAAGGAAGAAGTGGTCTTAGGTTCATGTGGAGGTTTTTTGTAAGGTTTTTGTGTTGAAGTGCAGTTTGTCAGTTCTAAAATTACAATTCCAACACTTTTTTCTTATAGGTGGTGGTTTGCTCACCAACTAGGCAACTTCCATCTTTTTGATATTACATCCATTTCTACTTCATCCAATTAAATCCTTGATGCCACCACAATAACTTACTTTAACTTTTTGCTACCTTTTTATTATTAACAACATACTATGCTTAATCTCTATATGGTTGTAACTAAGCAAGTATTTACTGATCTTCAACACTCCCACTTTGCTAATATTCAAAAGGCTTTTAATCCTAATCTCTAAATCAAGTCATGATGTTTATCCTTCACTAATGCCTTTGTAAGCACATTAGCAAGCATGTCATTTGTAGCACAATATTTCATATCTATTATTCCATCTTCAATTTTCTCTCATATGAAATGATGTTGGATATCAATGTGCTTGGTCCTTGAGTGGTGTTTTGGATTTTTGGCAAATGCAAGACTCCTTGATTGTCATTTATAATTAGAGTTGCTTCTAATTGTACTAGACCAATATCTTCTAAGAGTTGTCTTATCCAACACGCCTTCGTTACACAATGATTTATTGCCATGTACTCTACCTCCATCGTTGATCTTGTAATGGTAGGGTGTCTCTTGCAATTCCATGAAATGGCTCCTACTCTAATAAAGAATACATATCCTATTGTGGATCTTCTATCATTTGCATCTACAATCCAATCCGCATCAGAATAACCTTGCAAGTCAATATTCTTACCACCAAAGCATAATTTGAAGTCTTTTGTACCTTTTAAGTACCTCAATATCTTCTTTACCGTTTTCTAATGCATTCGTCTAGCCTTAGACATGTGGTGGCTTACAATACTCACCACATATGCAAGATCCACTCTTGTGGCCACCATTGAATACATGAGTGAGTCTACTACTACCTTGTATGGAACACTTTGCATCTCACCTTCAACTTATGCAAACTCCTTATCCGTGAGCTTCATCAATTTCAAATTTGCCTCTAAGATGTTCTAATAGGCTTGCACTCCTCCATGTTGAATCGTTTCAATACTTTTTCAATGTACTTAGTTTGGCTCATTGTAATGGTCTTGTTACCACGATCTCTTACAAATTCCACTCCTAAGCAATAGTGCAACTCTCCCAAATCACTCATCTCATATTTCTTCTCTAATTTGGCCTTCATCCAATCCATCTTTTCCATATTGTTAGCCAAGATGATCAAATCATCAACATAAAAGATTATAATCAGCAAGAACTCTGTAGATTGCATCATGTATAATGAACGATCAGCTTCACTCCTCACAAATCCTTCATTGACAAAAAAAAGGTGTCAATTCGTTGGTACCATGCCCTTGGTGATTGTTTCAATCCATACAAAGATTTCTTCAATTTGCACACAAGATGTTCTTTGCCTTGTTGTATAAAACCTTGAGGTTAGTCTATGTAGATGTCTTCTTGCAATTCTCCATTCAAAAAGGCCGTCTTCACATCCATTTGGTATATTTCCAAATCCATTGTTGCCCCAATAGCTACAATGGTCCTAATGGTGTTCAATTTGGCAATGGTGTCGTATTATGTGCTATCTTGTTTGAGAACGTATTGGACGTTTGGCTATGGAAGATAAAACAATGTTTTGCAAGTACCTGGGTAGGCTAGTGGGTTTCAACTATCTAAATACAACTATTTCGGATTTCAATGTAAAAGCTTAACTCTAATACAAAGTGCTTAGAAATACTATTTTTAACAACTTTAAGATATTATAAGCACAAAGTCCTTTGCTATTTGTTAGTTTTTATTTTTTATTTTATTTTATTTTATTTTTAACCCTAATCCTAGACAGCAAGCTTCGACAAGCTATAATTCTCAATCTGACCATCCGATTGTTGTAAACTTCTACCACTAGTGTCTTTGCAAGCCTTCTAAATGCTCAAGAAGTTTCAATCCAAACGAACTTACAGATTATAAGAAAACGTTATAAATCCACACTAATGTATCTTGACTACCGTTTAGAAGTCCTTGACTTACTACGCCAAAAGTCATCTTATTCCAGCTGATAGATTTCCAGATATTATAGAAATCCCTAAACAATCCCAATCTGTTAACTCCCAATACCTCTTTACACTAATCGTCAAATATCCTCTATTTGTTCCGTCAGATTAACACAAACTTTTGCATGCGCTCGGCATACTCAACCTTCTAGACACCCCTAAATTTCAACCACAGAAGTTTTTCTAATTTCACAAAACAGTCAAGAGTACCAGCCTTAACTTTATTGCAAAAAAATTCAATTCACCAATACAAACATTGACTTTCAGCAAAAATTGTAAAATTCCTCCCAAATCCTATGAAATCCAATTCACCAATACAAATATTGACTTTCAACAATGATTGCAAAAGTCCTCTCAAACCCTATGAAATCCAATTCTACACCTTTCGAAGGAGCTTGAAGCTAGCTCTCCGACCCCAAAATCCTGATCTCCGAATGCCCATTTCCTTATCCTCTCCATCTCTTTTAACTCTATGTGGTCCCATTTTCTCCCGCCCTGGACTCCAAATTCGAACAACTGATGGTGCCTCCCTGGAATTCCTGTCTCTAAGAGGATCTTTCCATGAAAAGGACGTTTTCCTCGAAACGGCATAGAGAACGAAACATCTTGAAATAGAACCAAAGCCTCTGTATTCGGGACCTCTTTGGGTTGCCCAACCAAGTTAGGTCTCATACTAGGTAAGAGGCCCATATCAGAACCTGGATTGGATATTCCCATAATTGGATCAAATTGGCCCTTCACATCAGACTCACCCAAACATTGAATTGGTCCTTTCCCCTTTTTCCGACTCCTAGTTGTCCCATTGATATGGAGGGTACTTGGTTCAATGACGTCGGTGGAGTGATATTAACTGACCCTGAATATTGGCACTAGAATTGGCCACTGTTTCTAAAATCCAAGATGACTAAATATTAATAATATCTTTTTCATTTTTATTTTCACCATATAGTCGTGTTACAACACGACAACAGGTGCATAAGTCTCATTGAAATCAATTCTAGCAACTTGTGAGTGTCCTTTTGCAACTAATCTTGCCTTGTGCCTCACTACCACACCCATTGCATTTCTTTTAGTCCTAAACATCCACTTACAACCAACACTAGATCGATTTGCTAGAAGATGTGTCAATTTCCATATACCATTGTTTGTAAGAGATTGGTACTCTTCTTCTATAGCCTTCTTCTACTTGATTGCATCGTCACATTTCATAGCATCACATAAAGATAATGGATCAGCAAGAAGAGCAACATTTGCATGTTCTTTACTTACTTGAGGAAAGATGTGATCCTTCCACCATTCGCCACGTTGCCTTCTTTCTTTCAAAGGATATCTCCTTTCACTTATAGTAGAACATTCACCTTCTTGCACTCCTTGTTCTTTTCCAAGTCTTAAATCTTGTTGTTTTTCACTCAATGGTTGGTACTCGTCATTATTATTATCATTTCAATCTTCAACATCTTCATTTCTTTCATTGCTGGTCCTGGCAATTGTAGGAGTTTTCATCTTTTCAACCTTCTTTGGCTTTTTATCTTCATCATCTTCATTGTCTTTATCTTCTTGTTTCTTTGCTGAATTCAAAGATGTGTCCATAAACACACCATTACTCCCACTTGGACACATCTCCAAGCGCTCACAAGCATTCTTGTGCTCCAAAAATTCAACATCATGACTTTTGATGATCTTCTTGGTTTCCAAGCACATTAGCCTATATACCTTAGTACCTTCACAATAACCAAGAAACACACACTTTGTACCTTTTGCATCAAGTTTGGACCTCATACATTCTGATGTTTTTGCATATGCAATGCAACCAAAGGTCTTCATATGGAAAATACAAGGTTGACTTTCACTCCAAGCTTCTTGTGGTGTCATTGATGCAAGAGTACTTGTTGGACACCTATTTCTTCTTTACACTGCATTCACTACAACTTCTACCCAAAACTCATAGCCAAGGTTTTGGGCATGAAGCATGCTCCTTGCCATCTCTATAATGATTCGATTTGTCCTTTCAGCAACACCATTTTGTTGTGGAATGTATGGAGTTATAGTTTGTCTAGCAATTCCTTCATTCTTCAAATAAATAGCAAATTGCTTAGATATGTACTCACCTCGATTATCCATATGCAGCACCTTGATCTTGCATTCACTTTTTTTCTCAACAAGTGCTTTAAACTCATTAAACCTCCAAAAACATTCACTCTTGGCTTTAAGAATGTAGATCCAAATCTTTCTTGAATAATCATCAATGAAAGTAAGAAAATACCTTGATCCTCCAATACTTGTGTTCTTCATAGTTCCACATACATTCGAATGGACAATCTCCAACAACTTGGTAGCACATGTTGCTACACTCTTTGGAAATGAGGCCCTTTGTTGTTTGCCGTGTATGCATCTTTCACATGTAAGTTGTCTTGTATTATGGCTTGTATTGCCAAGATCTAAGCTAGTTACCATGGTCTTGGCCTCTCTCAAGCTCTTCACATTCAAATGGCCAAGGCGACGATGCCATATATTCAACTTGTCTTGGTTTGATGTAAACTCAGTAAATGCGGCTACCTCCACTCCATTCACCTTTTTACAAATGAGGTAGTACAAATTTCCCTCTTTCAAGCCTTTGAAGACCTTGTCTCCACTCAATGTTCTTACAAAACATCCATTCATGTGAAATTGAATTTTAAAACCTTCCATTATAAGTTTACTCATCGAAAGTAGATTTTGCTTCATCTTAGGCACATGAAGGACGTTTTTGAATCTGATCCTATTGGTTTGTCCATTCACAACCACCTCCACTATAATAGAGCCAATTCCAATGGCTTCACATGTACCACTATCTGCCAACACCACGTTTGATGCTAGAATAGCCTCATAAATGTCAAATGAACACTTATAAGGTATCATATACTTGGAACAACCTAAATTCACAATCCATCTTGACATGGCAGCCATAGAGGTCCCATTTGTTGCCGTGAATGCATAATCTTATCTTCTAAACTCATCTTGTACACTATTTGCATTCTCCTTCATCTTTTTGCCTTTGTAGCAATTTCGAGTAAAATGGCCTACTTTGCCACAAATGAAGTAAGATTTGATATTACCTCGTTGTTTTGAATAGTTGCCCTTGCTTTGACGTGAGTAGAGTACTAAATCTTTACTTTGACGCTCCTTTTCTTTCTTCTTGGTTACTTCATAGGCAAGTCTTGTCGTCACATAATCCATTGTAAGTTCTTTTAGCTTGATGGACTCCAATGCTAGAATAAGATAGTTGTAGGATTCTGGAAGGCTCATTAGCAAGGTCATGACAATATCACTTTCTTCTAAAGGTTTGTCAACAATTGCTAGTTGGTTTGCAAGAGCCTTTACCTTATTGACATGAGCCATGAGATCTTCACCTTCTTCCATCTTGCAAGTGAAGAACTTTCTCCTTGTATAGATGATGCTGGATAAGTTTTTGCTCTCATAGATGTTGCAAAGAGTCTTCCATGTTTTCGCTGGTCCTTTACAAAAGATAATATGGGAGAAGTTGGCTTCATCCACATTAGTTGCAATCAATCCAAAAGCCTTCTTTTCACGACGTTTGAATTCCTTCTTCTCCTTCATATCAGCATCTTTGCTTGGAGCCTCTTCACTTTCATCTACAATATCCCAAAGTTCCAAAGACTCCAACAAAAGCTCTATTTTTACCTTCCAATGGTAGAAATTGTCACCTCTAAACTTCTCAATAACTCTCAATCCTTCACCTTCACTTGAAGCCATATCTAAGGAAGAGTTGTATCTAAAAAGATTGTAAGAAGAAGTCCTAATGCTCTCAAAAATCAACAAGAAGGTTTTGTTGTCTTAAAATCACAGAATCCTTCTTTGTGAACAAACTAGTGTTTTAACTCTCAAAAACTCTCTCAACTTCACTTCTAAAACTTGTCACAAGTGTGATAACTTATCTAAGTATCTCAAATCTGATTTTCCACTCTAATATCTTTCTTATGCTCATAAATCACCTCTTTACACCATAAGAGGCCTTTTAAGCACAATCAGCAACTTTAAGATATGAAATCGTAAAGTTAGATTATCAAAGATCTATCTCAGCAAAAGTACAATGCAAACTTTGTCTATAGGTGAAAAACAAGACACTAACACCAAAATGCTCTTAACCACAAGTAAGAGCAAACCATGATCTAGATCTAGATCTGAATCTGAAAGTTAGGTTCTTCTAAAGTCTAATATCAACAACAACAACTTGATCTACTCCACACTTACAAAACCACTTCAAAGAACTTCAAAAAATACTCAAGAAAATATGAGTGGGCCCATAACTTGTTGAAGAAAAGAAGTCTAAAAGCTACAAATATTTAGCATCAGCAAGGATTGTAGTCTAAGAGAAGTGTCGAGAAAGATGATTCTTACTTCCAACACTCTTTATTTATAGGTGGTGGTTTGCTCACCAATGAGGCAACTTCCATCTTTTTGATATTACATCCATTTCTACCTCATCTAACTAAATCCTTGATGCCACCACAATAACTTACTTTAACTCTTTGCTGCTTTTTTACTATTAGCAACATACTATGCTTAATTTCTATGTGGTTGTAACTAAGCAAGTACTTGCTGATCTTCAACACTCTTCCCCCCACGCAAAAAAAAAAAAAGGAAAAAAAATAAATAAATAAGAACAGAAAAAAAAAAGAAGAAAAAAGTACCTAGCGTCAACATATGTTCTCTTTACTCTGTGTACTGCATTTTAAAACTTTTTTTTGTTAAGAAATTTTGTCGATCCACATGTATCTTCTATTAATATCTCTAAGATTGTGATTTTTGTATGCAACATGTTAAGCATTTTTGAAAGGAATCCTTGTGGCTTTTCAATATCTAAACTCAATGTCTTCAATACAAGAGGATTTCCCATCAACACCTTGCAGGGTTAGCACTTTTCTTAATTTATATATTTTTAGATTTGTACATTTGAAATTTCAAGCCCTTCAACAATCCTCCTCAATCGTGGAGGTTGTTTCTTGGCCTTAGCGTTTCAAATTAGATTAATTTATAATTGCTAAAATTATTAGCTATAATGCAATCATTGACAAGATATTTTTCATTACATTAGCCATCATTTGATATTAGATATAAATGCTAGACAAATATTATTATCTACAAAATAAAATTAATATGGATTTTTAAGTTAAAAAAAATTATTTTATTATAAAATCTAGGATTTTGTAATATAAAAACATTAGATTTATTGTTAAAATACAAAGTACCATACATATTCAATTGATAGCTAAAATTAAGAAGTGATAGTTGTAACCAAAACTGTTCTTTAGTAGTTGTAGCAACAAATTTGTACTTTGTTTTAATAATAGAAAGATAAATTAATAGTATTTTATTATTTAGATTAAAAAATAAAACACAAATAAATAATAGATAAATAAAATCTTAATACAAAACAAAAGAGTTTAAAATTATTCTTCAATATTAATAATTTATCAATAATTATAAGAAGAAAAAGAAATATAATATAATAAATCAAACCTACATAGTTAGTACTTTATGATTACTAAAGGACTTGCTTATAAATCTATTACTATATTTGATTATAATTGGTCCAAATTATATTAAATATTAATATATTAAATTAAATCAAGAGCAAGTTACTATATTAAAGGTTATTAATTGTATAGATATAAGTAATAGAATAATAGATTAAAGAATAATAGATTAAAAGCATATTATTAATTTTTTTAAAGATGTAATAAAAAAATAAAAAAATGTAGCACAAATGATTAGATTATATAAAGTCTATAGTTTATTTAGAATTTTTTAGTACACACTCATATTTTTAAAATATGCATGAAAATATAGACATAAAAGATCTTAATGAATAATGAATGCATGATTAATTTTATAATAGATATAGAATAAATTTAGATATTCTAATTAATATTATTGAATTAAATTTAAGTAATTAAAAATAGATTAGAAAATAGAATATTCAACTTAAATATATAAGTAGAATAAAATATTAATGGCTTAAAATCTTTTAAAAGAAAAAAGACTATAAATAATCTAAAAAATAGTTATCGTTTATACAAGAAGTTATCATGAAAATAAAAACAATTAAGATTTTTTAAAAAACATATCAAGAACAAAGTGAATATTGGTGAATTTAATGGTTACTAAAGTTATAGAGTATTAATTAATTTATCTATATTAAAACAATATAATGTTGTATTGTTATTAATAAAGATTTAAGAAATAACACTTGACATTGGCAAGATATTCAAAATAACACATTACTTACTAACAATTTAAATTTAATATAATTTGACTCTGTAAATTAAATAATAAGTAGTAATGTATTTTTAACAAATAAAATAAAATATTTAAAGAATACGAAAATATATAATTAGATAAATTTTATATCAAATGCTAATATTTTATTATCTAACTATTTTTTCTTAAGCTTTATAAATTATGTCATGTATTATTTTATTTTATAAAATTTATAAAATTTAAATAAAATAAAATAATACATAATAAAAATTGAGATATAATGTATAGATATTTTATATATTGAATAGTAAAATAATTAATTTTTTTACTTATCAAGAATCCATAATAATATAAATAGTAATTTTATCTAAATACAATGTGACTTACTATAAATATAAGAATGTAAAACCACTATTGAAGTTATACATTATTATTCTAGAAAATAAGTAAATAGAATAAAATCAATTGTCAAACTATTATTAAAATTTTAATAATATTTTAAGTTTCTTCAAATATTTTATAGGAATTAAAATTTGGTAATTTCTTTAGATATGAATTTAAGAATGTATTTAGAATTATTTGAAAACATTTTAAAAAATCAATTTAGATTTCTTGATCCTAACTAAAATTCTCTACTTGAAAATAAATCAAAATAAATTAAAAACTTAGTGTTAAATGTTTTATATTTGTAAGTATTAAAAAAATAAAGAAACATTTTGTACCTGAAAATTTTATTAAAAAATCCTTTTCAAAAGTATTTGTAATATGTATTATTTTAAAAAATTATGTTTTCAAATTATTTAATAAAATTTTAGGTCTAATTTTAAGTCTAAGTAAATAATAAAGAATATAACAATATTTAATAATATTTTGTAATACTTATGTATCTTCATACATATGAAAAAAATAAAAATAAAAACACTTTACAAACTAAATTATTAATTGTAAAAGAAATTACACTACCATTAATAGTTACATCTATGTAAAATGAAACTTATTAGCAATTATTTGTGACTTGAAAACACTATTACAAATATACTTGTCAATGTATATGAAGCTTTTTTTTAAACAATTATGTTAAATAGTTGACTTTAAATATTGAATGCAATATTTATAAAACTACTACTAATACTTGTTTTAAAAACTAATAACTAAGGATTAAAAATCACAATAGAAAGTTTGATCAAAATGGTTTTAATCTAAGTTTTGCATATGGAAAAAAAACTTAATCACTCATTTTACATGTTTTACATAATTATACCTATTGATAATATCTAAGACCACAAAAAGTTGTCTTGATATTGCCTAAAACAATCTAATCCAATGAGGTATCTTCTTCAATTTACAAGAAATGGGTTTGAGTTGTAACTTATTAAACGAGCCTTTAATTTACATACAATAAAAAACATCAAACATTTATTTACTTGTAGAAAAGAAACAATTCACTTTAAAAATCTATCAACAATCTGTAAAAGAATTGAATTAAAATTGAATTAAAAAAAATCAAATCAAATAGAAATTTTGGATGTAAGTGCTTCCATAGATTGAAACTGTATCCCCAGCCTCAGGGATGCACAATTCAGAAATACATATCCAGTAACACCTTTAACGAAGGCGAAACCTGCACCTATTTTACACTAATCAGCCGAAAGGCACATCTTTAATGTTTCAAACAAAGGCCTAAAAAAACGAAAAGACACATTTTAATGTTTCTCGCTGCACAACATGCCTCCAAATTCGTGCTGTTTTGGGTCAGTATTTTGCGATGAGCATTTATGGTGAAAATCCTGGATCTGGTGCCGTTTCGCGATACATGCAAATACAGACAATGAAGTTCTCATTCATGATGCCAGCTTTATACTTGGGCTTGCACAACATTCGTATCGAAGCTTGTGGTAGGCTGGAAGCCACGAAGGGGTCAGATAATCGTGCCCGGGATCATTGAGTAGGTCTCAGACGGTGTTTGAAGTTGCTCGGAGCCTCGCAGATTGTCGTCTCTCCAATGATCGCTCTGTAAGTTCCTGCGTGCCTGCACGAATGGGAGCATTTGCATCGCTTGCTATGAGAATGGCTGCATTGCTTCCTCAATTCAATTAGTAGTACAAGTTTTAGAATTAATTTCTTCTATTTTGGCAGCCAGTCAGTGTCAATCCTGGACAAGGCTTTGTTGTCCAAGGCAAGTGGCCGTGGGCTAAGAACCGTGGTGTTGCACGATGTAGAAGGTGTTCTTTTGAGTACCCTCGCTGCCATGCATCCACACCGATCTACTCAAAGGCTGTCCGCTCTGCTCTGAACAGAGTCATCACACAATCAGATGGTACCCTCTCTGCTTTAATAAGTAATCGGGTGGGGAAAGCTTACTTGTGAAGGAGATGAAGGAACTGATGTCGATTTTACAATTTTGCAACTTTACATGCATCTTTGAGCTCGTGCATTACTGCGTGGAATAATTTCACACAGCCAGATGAAGCTACTCGGAGGGGGCTTCTTATGTGTACCATCAACATTTGGATACAATCATAGACCAGCAAGTCCACTCTCGTGACCACTGCAGAGGATCAATGACATCTCAGGAATGAAGCACTCAAGTGAGAGTGTCTCATCGTTTCCGTCCTCGAGCTGCACGTCGGCTCTCGTCGCCCGCTGCTTCTCTTTTTCCGGAATGCATCAAATCTCAGATCCTCCATTTGATCTGAGGTTTGTTTTGTTCGCAAGAGCTGCCAATCATAAAACAACGAGAGTTGGCGTGCTTTATGATCAGCCCTGCGTGACCGCTCGAAGTCAAAGCTTGGACATCAACAATCAGGGCTCCATCCTGCTCAACAATCAGGTATAGCTTTGGAGGTGCTTGTTCTCCGAGTGCTCATAATTCGCAAGGTCTTTCACCTTCTTTTCTCAGTACCACCAAAGTGCCCAAAGTAAAAGTGCTGAGCACAGAAACAATTTACAAGGGCCATGCACAATGATTTGCAGCGGCCTACTGTGGCTCCGCTGACAATGTTTTCGAATTTCACTTCAAGAGGTTGAACGGTCCTATCTTGAAACACCCTTGCCTGTGTGGAGTCGATCGCTGGAGCCGTCAATTGTGGTAGAAACGCAAACTGGTGCAGCGTTCAGATCAGGGTTGCTTCTGAGCGATCCGCATACCTGGCGATCCCTGTCACTGATTACGAGTGGTACGATGAGCGAGGGTCCACTGTGGGAATGAGTAGTAGCCAGGTCGTCGCGGCCAACACGCATCCTGCTCGTGGACTGCTTCCATCTCTCCATCCCTCGAGCAAACTCCATAGCTGGAAACCCAACGAGTCTCGGGGACACCCGGCCACAAGAGATTAGGGCTAGGGTTAGGGTTAGCGATTGCAGATCAATGAAGTATCCGGAGAATTACATATTCTTGCTCCAAACACATTGGCCACTAAAAGCATCGGTCCTTGATTGTTAGTTTTCAAATTGGGGCATTTAGAGAAATGGGAATTAGAAGTTGGTGTAAATCCAAAGATTTCAAGCATCCTTAAATATATATGTATATATAGATATATATATATATATATATATATATATTGATGGGTGCAACTCATGGGAGGGTGGAAGAGTCCAAGGTAAGGTAGAGTACCAAAAGTAAAGAGGTTTGAAATTAGAGTAGATGTGGTTTGTGGATGCTACATGTATTGGATTTTGACATCATATTTGGGGATAGCTCAAATCATGTGCTAATTAGTCCTACCATGTTCCTCTGCCTTTTTGACCTAGAATTGCGTAAACTTAAGAACTATGGAAGATTATCAATACAACAGAATTCACTTGTAGGACTTGGTTTGGGATTTGATTTACAAAACCTAAAAAATTTGAACAACATTTTGAAATATTTATCATATTTATCATAGGTTATTTTTTGTGTAAATGATTTCATCTTAATACATTGTGTCTAATTATGTACTAAGAAATTTTACTTTACAACTAATTTAATTTAAAAGTAACTAGGTTTTTTTAATAATATTTCGTTGCTAGAATATTAGTATTTGAAATAAAAACTTAAATAACAACAAGGTGTATAAATAAAAATATAGCCTTGAGTTTATGCTTTAAAATTTGAATTTTAGATTTAATTTTTTAAACTTTTCATAAAGAAAATGTAAGTTTAATTTCAATTTTAATGTAGAATTTTAGGCATTTAGATTCTTTTAACAAAGATGTTTTACATTTAAATACATGTTGATATTGAAGAATTACAACCAAATTTGAAAAGTGTTACAATCTAGATTAAAAGAATATATTTTAAAATAATTGCAATATAAGTATTATTATAAAGTGTAGCATTATCAAAACTTAAAACTTAATGAAATTTCTAAAATTATAAGAATTACTTCAAAAAAATATTATTTTATTGTATTTAGAGTTTTAAATATATATAATATTGCTATTGCCACCACAACCTATCACCCATTTTATATATTTCTTTAGTTTTTTATTTTTATTTTTATTTTATTCCTATCAAAAAAATTATTTAAACAAATGGTTTCAAAAGTATCAAATAAAGAAAATTTAATTAGTTAGAATGGTATTGAACAAAGGTAGCATGTGGTGGATGTAGTGGTAATAGCAAAAATTGTGGTGGCATTAGCAATTCTATATATATATATATATATATATATATAGGTGTATTTATTTATAAATCTCAATTAAAATAATAATAATAATTTAAATTTTGATGAATTAAAATAATATTATTAAAAAATTATAATATTTTACTTTTAACAATTGTTCATATGTATTTACACAAAATGTATTCTAGTAAAACATTTAATCATATTTGATATCTTTATATTTTCTAATATACTGATTAATTATTCATATTCAATTATATTAACTAAAAAAATAAATTTTTGTTATTAATCAATCTAAATTTTTTACTTAGTAGATAAAACTTATTTGTTGTTAAACACTGTGGCTTCCAATAATATTTCATTTATATTTATATCTGTAGGAAGAGATCACAGTTAACACAAGACTATATATATATATATATGTATCTATCTATCTATACACATACATACATACATACATACAATATAAATTTTCAAATTTTTATTAAATCTAACTTGAAAAAAGAAACTGGTTCTTTAGGCTATTCTCATTTTCATTGACATGAAATTTTGTTAGAATTAAATCAAATACAAAATCAAAACATAAAGTTACAATTTATTGACATTACAATTGACAATCCAGGACAGTGAAAAGGTGTATTATTTTCACTAAGAAAAATGCACCGCATACAACATCAACCTCACCAAATAGTTCAAAAATTCTGAATATAATTACGTAAGTATATAACTTGATGGATTGGAAACAAACCCAAACTGATGGTGGCAATGATTTTTCTCCTTGTTTTAAAACACAAACTACAATATACAATGTAGAATGGGAATTATAGTGGGTCCAACTTGTGGGTTCAAATGATAACATTGTCATTGTTGTCATATTCCCTCAGCACATTGCTTTACACTGAAATAATGAAACAAGAGCCTGCTCCATTGTTCATTCCCACCTTCAAATCATATGGTTGGCACACATGTATGATACTGGCAGATTGACACGAGCTACTTGCATTCCCACCATATTAAGACCTAACAACAACAACAACAAAAATATATAAAATATAACAACATAAATGCTTTGATTCTCACATTATTACCGTCATGAAAACAATTACAGAATACACCAACATTCCAAGGTGCAAATTATATATATATATATATATGCATACATATACATACATGCTCAAAAGAACAATAATGATAATATAAAGTCATAAAGTCATATATCTATCTATATATATATATATATATATACACATATACAACAGAACCTATTCTCTAGATGCTTTACTCCGCTTCTGTTTTTCTAACTTTTCCTTTGTTTACAAATACTTAAAATACAAAGAATACAAGTTTGTTGAAAAGTAACCACAACATATGGCAATGTATGATACCTAATTCACAAGGAATTGGACTTTTAAAACTTGGATTGATTTGTGTAGAAATGCTTTTGAAACATGATGGTGCCGCGTGGTGGTTGATGTCATTGTAATAAAGAAAAGCCCTTATCATTGGAACCCTAATTCTTTTATCAAAAGGATTGGCTTTGATGGTGCCAAAGGATCAAAGTTGCCCTTGCCCTAGTCCATGAGGCCACAATTGTATTTTGTTTTTTTGAAATAGGTGGGTGAGATGCTTCTCAACTCACTCAAACAAACAAAGGAGCTCCACATGTTTTCACAGTGAGCTGGAGGGGTGTTGGTACATTAAAATAAATACAATTAAATAAAATAAAAAGAGTGTTCCACTTGTATATCCACCTTTGGATGTAGCATGATTCAATTACTATGGTGTGAACACCACTCTTTTGTGGTTCATGTGTAGTTACAGAAAACAAAGGATTGTGGCTAAAAAAAATAATAATATATATATATATATATATATATATATGTATTATTCAATAAAAATTCTATCTGAATACTTAACTTCTAAGTTTTATTTTTGAATTGAATTAGAATAATGCTGTGGTATATATATATATATATATATATATGTATATATTTATATGCATGCATGCAGTTAAAATATAAAATATAAAATATAAACACTCTGAAACTTTTAACAAAATATTTAATCTTTCTTACTTTAATTCTCTTTGAAATTGCATTGTTGTTTTTTCATTTTAATTTCATTTGGAACTCAGATATTTAATCCGTTGTTGATGTAAATAATGAAAAATAGTGAAAATATCATTAATTAATCTTTAAAATATCCATTTTACAATCAAATGTGTGTAATCATCGACAGTTGTTTCTACAAGAATTGAATGTTATGAGCAATGATAACACAAAAAATGACTTAAATATAGCATACTTTAAGTTTGCTCAATATTTCTTTGTTTAGATTTTAATTTTTACAAAGAATACTTACTAGAATGTTTAATAGAACTCTATAGAATAATTACACAAACATACACTTATATATGTATTAATTCTTAAACAATTTGTAGAAGAAAATAACACTGCATGTGAATTTTTAATATTATTTCAAAATTCAATTTAAAAACTCTTTCTATGTGTGAAAATGAGTGAATTACTGTTTACTGTTTCAATTTAGTAGGATTTATAAATTGACTGTTACTATTATTAAAAATTCAATTCTCAAATGCATGTGTGTTTCATGCTATGAATGGACAAAATAATTCTAAACATCTTACACTATCATTACACATTACCCATTTCACTATTGATAATGATTGGCATGTGTACAAGATTTCTTTGCTTTTCTAA
This sequence comes from Physcomitrium patens, assembly GCF_059467195.1. Taxonomy (NCBI): domain Eukaryota; kingdom Viridiplantae; phylum Streptophyta; class Bryopsida; order Funariales; family Funariaceae; genus Physcomitrium; species Physcomitrium patens. Next base: position 8,284,407 of record NC_143412.1, on the reverse strand, counting down.
AGTTCTTCTTAATTTAAAGTTGCATCATGTATAAAATTAAATTACTGTAACACTCTTTGCAACAACTTTGTGAAAGAAACCAATCAAATTTTATAATTTTTTTAAACTGAATTCTTAATTTTTAATTAGATGACATTTTAAGCTGAAAATTTGAAGTGTTATGTAATTACTACAAATGCAATGATGAGAGAATAATGTGAAGTTGTGTCTCTGAAAATAAGTTATTTCGAAATCCAAAATATAATAAACATCCTTCAAAATTGATTGACATATTCCTCCAACACGTACATGAATGTAAATTGTTATAATGTACATAATCACCCACTTCATCATTCAAAATATCATTCATGTTGTGTATGTTTTCTGTGTTAAAAATCCTGATCGAGGGAAGTCACAATCTGAAATCTAGGGAAGCTAGAGTTGTACTTTCCCAAATAGAGCCACTTGATTCAATAAGTATAATACTTTATTATATATATATATATATATATATATATGATTCAATAAGCATAATATTTCAATATATATATATATATATATATGAGAATGGGAACCCAATTGCTATCAATATTAGTGCAATCCATCTATTCCCATGTTTGGCCATTGAGAAGACTTTTTTATGTCTTCATTTTATATCTAAGTTGTTTTATATAATAGATATATATACACAGACATATAGTTGTACCTCGCTAAATAGATACAACTTGCAGCCAATTTTTTTTTATTAAGTGGAAGTTATGAAATTTTGGAGTTCTTTTTTAAACTTGATATAATTATTAGCTAACAAATATGTTAAGAAGTGGATATCAAGTTATGGGAGATCAATTTAGAGAATTACAACAATATATAAGTGTACACATATAATTAAATTATATATATATATATATATATATATATATATATAGTTGATTCTATGTTTGTAACACATGTTTGAATTTGCTGTGCTATTTATAAAAATCCATTTAATAGAAACAGTGTAGCAAATTTTTACCTTGAAAGTGTACAATCTTCACTATATATAAGGTTTTTAAGTAAAAGCAAGAAGCCCAAAATTTATGTGCAAGTAAAATATCTTTTCAGTTTATTCTTTTTAAAAATAAAATGAAATAAATGAATACAGGTAGTAAATAATGATGATAATTAGAATAATAAAATGCACTATTATTCGTAATAATCACAATGTCCATGGCGAAGCAGTAACATAATCAAACCAACAAAACGTAATTAAAAATAAATTTATTTGGCATTAGACCTCTCAAGCTCGAGTGTCATAGAGGGGGATGATATCCATTCGTCCTTTTCCCAAGCACACGTATTCATCCTACATTCATCCCACATTGCATAATTGCATGTGGTCTGACTCGCGGTTTTAGATCTGAGTTACTGTGGCTGCCCGTGGGCAGGTCAGCCGCTTTGGAAAGGGGGAAAAATAAAAATAAATCAGTGACTTCGACACTCCATCTTCAATTATTGGTGGCCCCTGCTGCCCATTTTTGTTTATCCTTTGTGCAGTTGGTAGTTTCATTATGGGGCTACACAATGGGGGGGGGGGGGAGGGATGGGTGGAGAACACAAAATTAATGAATGAATTAATTAATTCATTAATTAAGAGAATTAATGTGAACTACTCTAATCATACTGAATTCCAACGCTATTAATATATTCGTTGAAGGATGCAAGTATGTATAATAATAATAGTAATAATAATTTTATTTAAGATAGCATGAAGCTTAATGAAAATGTTATTTATTTATTTTTAATGTGATTTCTGGTGAAAAGAAGTCTGAATAATAATCTAAATTCTAGTACGTATACATTATAATAACCATTTGATACATGTAAAATAAACAGGTTCTACTTAAACATGGGAATATTTAGAATATTATCAGGTTTCCATCAATATGTTCAAAGTAAACCATATTAGCGTTTTTATCCTGTAGTTTGATACTATTGCAAAATTATAATGTTTTACTAATAATAGATTACACACTCATGTATGTATGTATGTATGTATGTATTGTAAAAAAATAAATAATATCACACAAGTTTTTTGTTGATTTTTCATTCTTTCAGTACAATCATTGATTATGTAAAATATTAAAATAAATAAATAAATAAATATATATATATATATATATATATATATTTAAACAACTAAATAAACAAGAATTATATTTCATACTACAACACACACACACACACACATATATATATATATATATATATATATATATAAAAGCAACAGTGGTAAAAGAATAAAAATAAAAATAAACCAAAATGAATTGCAATTTTTAGGTGTTTGGTAATTTTATGTGATTTTAAAATTTTATATTAGAAACATGTTATACATACATACATATATATATATATATATATATATATATATATGTATTTATTTATATATATTTACACACACACATGAAAGAGTAATATTTTCTTAATGAATGAGTATACATCATGAAATTGAACAAAACATAAAAGATAATTTTCCTGAAATCAATATTGTGCATAAAATTGAAGTTAATATTTTTTTCAAGTGAACATGAAGTTTCTTTTTCCAAAATAAAAATATATAATCATTCATTGAATTAAAAACCTATATATATATATTTATTTACTTTATTTACTTTATATGATTTTTTCATCAACATTTAATTATGTTTACAAACATAGAATCAATCTTAACAGTGCAGTAATAAAAGAAATAAGTAGCTTTATAAAACATTTGGATTTTATAAAAAAATCTTAAGAATAAAATTTACATTATATTATATTATGTAAAATCCTACAAAAAATAAAAATCATACTTTATATAATTATATATACATGTATGTATATATTTATATATAAGTTCATGAGTACATACATACATGCATACATATTATTATTATTATGTTATATCACGTATGGTTTAAAACTTGTGTATTTTTTATACTTTAATACACTTTGACAAATAAAAAAGAGCTTAAAAAAACTTGCAAATCATATCAAATACTTGATTTTCTCTGTAAATTTGTTTTAAAAAAAAGATCTAATCTTAGATCTATTGAAATTTATCAATTACCTTGAGGGCTAGTTTACACCAGTATTTCATAATGAATCAATATGTAGTTAATAAAAATCAGGTTAAATGTATATATATATATATATATATATACATATAAATTAAAAAAACCTTTAAATTGGAAGTTGAACTTGTGAACTTATTTATGTGATTCTACCTTGATCTCTTGGCAACTTATGAATGTGTAGTGATCATATTTTATAGTACAAGGAAGAGAAGGAGCAGGTAGATGGCATCTAGTAAGGATGTGCCCCCACAATGTGTGTGCACTAGAATTGGGAACTAAAGAATGCTCTAGAATCAAAACCAACACAAGGCAATGCAAGGGAAAACTAACCTGTACTAAGGTATTGATTGCAAATCCAATAGTGGAGAAATTAATCTAGAGGTAATTTTCCATGTGGGTTGCTTTTATAGAAACTTGGGTCTATTTAACATTCCCCTAATTATATCACATAAAAATCAATGATTGTGTTATATGTATTGATTAAGCAATCGAAAGGGTTGCAATTAGTACTTTTTCTAGTTCAAATGTCTTGGGACCGAGCCTCTTATTCCTGACAATAAGTGGAGAACGAGAATTTACAGTAGCTTGGCCTCACAACTCCCAGTTCCGCCTCCTACTGGTAACCACCACCCAAAATTAGGGTTTCTTCGCCACGGAATGCTCAATACCGAAAGTCAGGAGGCGTTGACGAAGATTCAGAAAATTTCGACGCAATTGAAGCGGTAACCGGAAAAACATTATGGCGATGCCATGCCGTGTGAATTATTGCAGCTGTCTGATCATTCATAGAGCGTCGATCACTGCAACGGCGATGAGAAAAACTTCTCGACGTCGATTTAGGATCAGTTGGTTGAACGGGGTCAGTCGATGCATCGTATCGGTGTCCGGCGATCGGGGAGCATATTCTTTAGTGCTGTGATCAGACGGAGATGTGAATCCAACTGCGACGGAAGAATCGCTTTGTCTTTCGTACCACTTTGTCGATTGTTTTACACCTCTTACCTTGAGAAGTCCTGCTCCCGCGCCGGTCCACGGCTTGTGCTGCTGCTGATGATAATTATTGCCTTGTCGGGTACTGTTCAGCTTCGGATTATGCAGCTGAGTCTACTCAAAGCTTCAGATTCAGAGCTTGCGTGATTACAATGTTGGGTAAGTAGTTGAAAAGGCGTTTGGACTCGTATTCTGAGTCCTGAATAGGCAGTAACACGAAGGAATTAAAGCTGTCGATCCCGTGTTGTTAAATAAAAGAGGTCAGCGAAACTGGTTGGATAAGTGAAATAGCCTCAAACGCCGGGCGCGTAATTCGAGGCATGCTACCATGGATCGATATTGCTACGATTTCCAGCCCCGGTCTCAATCAATTGGAAGCTTTCTCTTTTGATGGGCAGGCCATTGAGTGTCTTCGTCGATCATTGTTCTTGAGTCGTGTATATGGTCCAAACACTCTTTTCGTTCTCGGAGGCGAGCGAGACAAAGCCCTGTTCGTGACAATTGAATCCTGTGTCCTTACTCTCTCATCATGTGGTGCTGTCGATCATCAATGCTGACAGGATTCTTCAGTAGAGCATTTGTAACCAGGTTGGTTACTTCTGTCTTGGTCTGTCAGTGTTCGTCTGGCAAGTGTCCGGTTGCACGAAGTTCGCTTTGTATTGTTCCGACGTTTTGGTCTGCTCGTGTGGGAGAGGGGATTTGGGGATGGGGGCGGAGAGGTTATGCTTCTTCAATTGCCTGCCGTGGAGTTCGAGATCACAGTTCACTATCTTAAGCGGGTGTCGGTATTGTACCAAATGTTTGCTTGGTGGGTTTGTAAGCAACGCAAGTTGTCTGAGAATTCCTTGTGCTCAAGTGTTCCTACCTCTAAAATGATGACCCTCTGACATCCTTGCTGGAGTTTTGCAGTAGTTCGTTGGTCAGGAATGCACGATGACTTCAACATGTGTTTGCATGTTCTGGAGTCTTCCGTGAAAGTTTAGTGTTTGATTACATTGGGTGTGTCGTTGTGTCGGATTGGGCGCGCTTACCCAAGCCGAACTGTGGAAGTCTTCACACCTCGTCTGTGTTTAGCTGAGTGTGTAATTGGAGGTAGGAGTCATTTTATGCGCTGAGGAGAATGTTTGAAGCATTATCGCATGTTTCTTCTTGTCGTCTTCTTAGATGCGGGATTCCCTGAGTGCTCTTTTGATGCGTGTATGATCGATTGAGTGGAAGAATCTAGCTGACTCTTTCGAACAGTCTTCAACAATTGGGACCTAGATTCCTTTAATCGTACCTTCCAGACAAGAGTTTTACATTAAATCAACAGTCAGCAGAAGGATCTGTAGGTAGCTCGGCCTGTGGAGGCCGCCTCGAAGGAAGGTTTGTCACGCTGCCGGAGTTTCAGTCTTTCTTCGGATCTGTGCGCATGAAGAGTAGAACACAGGTCTATTTCACCGCAGCTGGTCAACAAGTTAGTGTTGGACGACTCAAAACTCGAATTCAAGAGTTCACATGTAAATCCTCCCAAGCTCCTAAAGAAGAATTCAGTTTCTAGCGCATTTTTGCGACATTGTAACATTGACAATGTCATAGACGAGTTAGCTATCTTTCAGGCTCTGCTTCGACGTCTCTTCGAATCAGAAAATTCTCATCTTCCTTAGGAACTGTTGGCTGTGAGAGCATCACTAGTGAGTGCAACAAATTGACAACTAAACATGCACCATCCATATTATCAAGTCTAGTATAACAGGTCTCTGTGTTTTCCTCTTTCCAAACTTGAATGTAGAAGTTTATGTTTTCTCTTCGTCTGAGAGGCATTCAGGAAAGAAAGCTTAGCCCTAGACGTTGTGTTGACGACAGCGTCAAAGGAAAATCTGAGTTCTTCCGACCTGAATCGGTTTCAAATAACTTTTGGATTTGGCTAAAGTTCAATTTTGAAGATGCTCCTCCTCAACCACCTGTTGAATGGCAGTTGAGGCCTTGATTTCGAGTTCGATGTGTCCAGATTTGACAAGACTGTCAGATTCTGCCTTCGACCTTCACGCATTGGCCTCGACATGAAATGTCTCTCGACCTTGAGAATCAAACTGAAATCAGATTTATTAGGGGTTTTCGAAGTTGATGAATCGCTTTGCTCAAGAAATTTCTTTGAGAAGGGTCCACACATGAAATACCATCTCTGACGATAGTGTTACTTTTAGAATCTAAGTTAAATAATGTACAGCCAAGTGATGAATCCTATGTTCATTGTGGTTTTTGCTGGATTAACTAAGACTATCACCGACATCGCATCCTTGCTATGGCTAGTTACAACGAGTTCATGTCTATAAAATTGCACAAGTAGTTGGTTCGAAACTTGAGCATTATCGTTGTGTTAAATTTGCGAAAATTCAGCTTGTTCCCTTGATGACATGCATTTCGAGATGGACGGAAAATGTGCATTGCGATGCACATGACCTTGTTGTTTGGCTCTACCTGACAATGGTACCGTTGTCTCTTCTTTTAAAAGTTATATATTTTTTTATTTATTTTTCTTGCAGGATTTTGTATCAATCTACTAAATTGGAGTACAGGGTGGTAGAATTGAGTCAAAGAAGCGCTGCAAGAGTTGAAGAAAAGTATTTGCACAGCGCACTTTGAACCTGTCTGGTGGGTCACAGCTCTGAGGAAGAGCTGTGGTTTTTTCCACTGTGGTTTACGGGGATGCGATTGCGGGTGCAATTGCAAGAGCAGAGGTGAGACAGAATTTTCGCTCTCTCCAATTTACAGCTTCTTTATTTGTGCCCATTGAAATTCGTTTAGGAGGTGTGGTTGTTTAATGAACGAAAACCTGCAGCAGCCAATCTAGATGGCACCGATTAGGCTACGGTGAGGTTATTGGCACAAGGTTGTTCAGGAGATTATTTTGGAATGCGGATAAACGACCAGGATTACGACAGAATCATGAGATCAGCATGAAAACAGATTCCTTGGGTAAAAATTCATGCAGAAATTTGCATAATAGTGAAGTGTCGTGAGAGCAAGTGCTAACGCAAGAGAGTGAAACGGCAGGAGGGGAAAGAGCATTCTACGTAGCAAAATGAAGGAAGATAACAAGAAAGGATTGTCTTCAATGGGTGACGATGCATGGTTGCTATTTCGAGGCCGGAGCTTTCAAAGCCGTGTGGTGCGTGCGATGTGCTTGATTGCGGTGGTCTGCACATTCGGCATAGTTCTCTTGAGCTTATCCACGTTGGATCTAAGCACGCTCACTATTGGTAGTCCAAGACCCGTATATGGCCCTCAGAGAATGACTTCTGAAGAGCTACGTGAGCATCTTGCATCGATTGACAAGGGATTGCAGGAATTTTTGAGTGCGAACAAGCCATTTACGAAGTTCGGTCCTCCAGTTGTTGGTTGGGATGAAACTCGCAAAGAGGCAATACGGAGGAGCACAAACTCATCAAGCGGAGTGAACCCTAAACCGCGTATCATGCTTATCACGAGCTCGCACCCAAGGAAGTGCGAGAACAAGCAAGGCGACCAGATGCTGCTGAAGTCCATCAAGAACAAGATGGACTATTGCCGCATACACGGTATTGAAATCTACTACAACATGGACCATATTGACGAAGATATGACTTCATGGTGGGTGAAGACGTTTCTGACGCATATGCTTATGAAGGAACACCCCGAAATCGATTGGTTCTGGTGGATGGACAGTGATGCAATCTTCACTGATATGTCCTTTCAGCTCCCGTTGCACAAGTATGAAAAATACAACATGGTGATGCATGGCTGGGATGAAGTTGTGTACGAGAAGAGGAGCTGGCTAGGCCTCAATGCTGGTGTATTCTTATTACGGAATTGTCAATGGTCGATGGACATGCTTCATGCTTGGGCACCGATGAGCCCGAGAGGCAAGATTAGGGATGGAGCTGGCAAGTTTCTGACGAAGGCACTTCCCGACAGAGGCGATAGTGAGGCGGATGACCAATCTGGGTTGGTCTATCTCATGGTCACAGACAGGGAGCGATGGGGGTCCAAAGTTTTCCTTGAAAGCTCCTACTATTTCCAGGGTTACTGGAAGGTTTTGACCGAGAAATTCGAGGACATGATGGAGAAGTACCAGCCAGGCAAATACGGAGATGATCGATGGCCTTTTGTGACACATTTTTGCGGATGTGAATTCTGCTGCGGAGCTATCAATCCCGAGTACACTGTTGATCGGTGCTTGACACAAATGGAGCGCGCTGTGAACTTCGCCGATAATCAAGTCATTGGAAGATACGGCTTCATTCACAAAATGCTGAAATCTGCCGAGGTTGAGCCAAAGGATGCAGCAAAGAATCGGACTGAAAAAGCTTCGGTGGTTGCGAAGTCGAAGAAGGCAGTGTAGACTCAGGTTAATCCTAATTCCTCCACCTTATTTCTGGTCCTCAAGCCAAAAAAGCAGCAATCCTCTTTATGTTCCAACGCTTATCCTGGGCGACAAGTCTTACATTCGTGTTGCGTTGATACTTTTTGTAGAGAGGTGGTTGTTGCGGGCGAGTTCTGGGATTAAATGATGGCGAATGCATAGCAAGCAGATTTCTTCTCGTTAATTACTGTTGCCTGGCCTAGCCAAATGCAAATCATCCGAAAATAATCGATACTCTCGAACTCAACATGTACCGTCGGTATCGAAGACACCTTTAGTTGCTTTAAATCTTGCATGACAATGGAGGCGTTATACATAATGAGCAGTAGGCACTTCATTGCAGCTGCGCCACCTGAGGTGGCACTAGAAAGTTTGGCCGCTGGAACAAACTACCGGTGTGAGTCAAACAGCGAAACCATTCTGCACAAATTAAACCTATAAGGTGCTGCATGGACAGGTAGAGACGTAGAGACTCAATCGACGGGCAAGTAGGAAGACCTCCGACAAGATCAACCTAGTTATGTAAACTGCTGGTGTCAATATCTGCACAAGGTTCTAATTCAGATCCTTGATTGTAAAATTTTAAGAGCTATTGGTAGATACAACTGTGTAAACCGCACCCTTCGGTGGTTCGATTTGTCTCCATGCACTTCCGTCTATCAACGCTATCTCTATGTCAATGATGTGCGTAGTTATGTTCCATGAGAATTTTGTTAATTCCGTCACCAGAGAAACACCTGCCTGTGACTCTTCAGCTATTTGGATCACGCAAGCAGCAGCAAGTTGAGTGAGATTCTCCATTGTTCGTTGCTCACGTACAGTTGGAGCAAAATGCGACTTCAGTCAACCAACTGTAGTTCTTGGTCAAGCCACCGCATCGTCTCCTCTTTTTCCGTGATCATGTTCTGTCTGTGTATAACTACATGTTTCTTATCAAGCTTTAGTGATTAAATTATCGGATCAATAACGTTTTGCACTTTGCTCGAAGCTACGTACGTTTGTACATTTGTCAAGTTCTTTAGAAAGTTGACTGATCCAGGTCAAAGCATTACGCATGGCATCGACACAGAGAATGGCAGTTGTACCGGATATTGATGCGAGGAGAAATAAATGGCGCCCCTCAGAAAAAGCTCAACTCCCAATCGTCGTCCCCACACCTGCCCACCGCTGCTTCACCCTCCGGAAGATCTTTCCGTGGCCTTTCTTCACTCTTACCCCTATAAAAGCAGAATTATCAACCAGTGTCTCGATTGGAAGCCGTGCACGGAAATCCTTGAAACTCTTAATTTTATTCACTATCTGCTTCGGATTTTTATTTGAAGACGTATACTGCTCTGCACAGAAGAAAATGCTTTCTAAATTCGCATTTAGTAACGCAGTCGACGTGAACGACGTACTTGCTACTATTTGATTGCAGTAATTTCATTTTGAAAATTTGAAAATGTTCATCTTGACATCATCTTCAATCACACTTAGCATTAATGGTGATGAAATTTCCTCCAATTGTACAAGCTTAAAATGCTTATTCAACTAGAATTTGAGACGGGAGAGGATTGATATAGTGATGGGGTCGATGCTTCCTGAAGAGTTCTTGATTCTCTGGCTTCCTAATCGGCGTGCAGTTCAATGATAGATGCTGTTGTAATCGTGTGATTACCAGCACTATTAAAATTGTATGGATGCCCTAAACTTTTTGTCCACCGATTCGAAAGCTGTCTAGATGTGATGTTTGAGCTTTTAAATGTTTGTACTGTTAGCTGCAGCGATGTTACATTGGTAGCAGTTGGAGTTATTTGCTTCTCCTCTTTCTTGAACGTGCTCTTCGTCCGACTTGTCTCATTCATCATCTTCCAAGCTCAAAAACTGCGCACACCGAAAATTTAGGTCTGAGGTTTGAACGTAGTACCTACAATTCTTTTAGAAGTTTTTATTAGATCAGGAGGTGGTGTATAATCGGAAACTTACCTCGAAATTGAAAGAAGCCTCCTTAATGGATAAGTGTCCTACTCGGGACGTCCGCTGGACCTAGATTTTTTTCACAGGTGCGGTTTTTTGATAGTGCATGTTTGCAACTTTTCCTTCTTTTTTTCCTTCAGTTTTTGTTTCGATAAGAAGGGAAAGTCGAATACACTTAGAGGGAAAACTAAACAAATAAATGAAGAAATAAATAAATAAGTAAATGAGCAGAATATATCTCGCTGAACACAATCATTTAATTTGATGGTTTGATCGAGTTTATTTAATTTCTCCGAGGTAATTGGTTCCGTCTGCTGATCAGGTCTTTAGATATTTTTAGTGTAAATTGCTCGACAGAGAGCAGACATGAGAGGTAGAAAGCATGTGCAGCCTTACGTCAGTCGTCAGAACTGGTAAAGGGATCAAACTTGAAATCACCCTTACGAATGTGACATTTCCTGCTTGCCTGTGACCGTTTCATGCGTCAAAGTATTTCCACATGCAAATCGGCTGCAGATGGAATATTGTTGGCTTCCATGTCCATTTACACATGAAATTACTCTGTATTTGATTAAAAAAAACGCATCTTCATTTCTCCTCGATCTGAGCATTCATGATATTTATGTATTTATTTTAAATATTTGTACATGAACAAGTCCAACTGCAAGCCATCGTCACGCCCAAGGATTTTTGCGTCTTCACATTACATCACTTACTTTGTTACCTCTGAACAAGGTACAGTACTTAATCTAGCCCGTAGCGTCTCACACATTGCTCGCCTGTTTCTGCAGAATCTCTGACCATGTTACCACCTCTAATAGGATGATGCTGTCGACTCCTTGCACTGTCTTCTGCACAGCAACTTATTCTTGTCACAGCAAGTTTTCAACAATGGAGAGATTCTGCACTTACTCGCCTCTAGACTCGTAGAGATTCTCCGAGATATTAAAAGAAACCGGAAAGGTATTCCACTACTCTCAGAGAGTACAGTCCTCTTTTTTATGCACTTTTGAAGGTACTGAGAAGAATCATCGTTTTCGTGCGATCGTCGTATTCAAGAACGTCGTGGGGAGTGCCAGCGCTACCGTTTCCAGGCTCTGAAGGCTAGGAAACACTCCGCTCAGTCCCAAAACAAGTTGTTGATATTATTATTACTATTATTATTATTTAAGAAATACTTAAACCAAAACTTAGTGATAAAAACTAATGTTTTGAATCGAATGTGTAGATCATGGTTTAATAAAATTTAGATGTTAAATTTTCTACTAATTTTTAAGTTAACATAAATTGTAATAAAAATGACTTGGAATGTGCTTTCTGGTACTACAAGTAAGTTAACTTAGAATTTTAAAAAATAGCTATATATGTTTGAAAATATACACATACATTTAAGTAATTTTTAATTTCTAAAGCAAAGAAAAGAATCTTTCAAAAATGAAGATTTTAATTGAAAAAAATTAATTTTTTGCTTAGAATTGTAAAAATACAAGATTGGGTGCCAATAAAATAGACGATATATGATTTTATTTTTAATCATTTTAATTATTATAATAAAAATTTAAAAAATAATTCTAAATATATAAAATATTATATTAAAAAAACATATAATTAATAAAAGATAAAATATAATTTTTAAATTATGTATTTATATTAAAAAGAACCATTTAATATATTTTAAATTATAAAAAATTATCTACTTACACATTATTTGTTTATTAAATAATTTAATCTAAAACAAGTAATATTATATATATTATTATATATATATATAGGTGTACTATAGAATTATTACACCTTTATCACAAGAAATTCTAAGGATACATTTGTTATTATCAAGAATGTAAGAATGCTCTTGATATTTTAAAATATATATATATAATAAAGGTGCAATAATTCTATTACTCTTTTTATCTTTATATAGATACATTTCAATAAAAGAAGAAGTCCCTCTGTTAGGGACATAATCCTTAGAACCTTCTAGAGACAAGTTTCTAGAACCTTCTAGTAGCAAGTCTTTGGAACCTTCTAGAAGCTTCTTAGTTGGTAGAAGTTGCTTGAGAAGCTTCCTAAATAGAAGTATATATTGGAATCGAGGCTGAAGAGTTCTTCAGTCTCGACAACACATCTCTTGGAGCTCTAGCTCACCTCTCTGGTGTTGTTCTCATCTGATTAATCTAGTTCTTGCCAGTTCTTCTTGAACTTCTTGTTAGATCTCGAGTCTATATTTCTATGTCCATGACAGTTTGTCGAGACTTCACTCACCTCACATATCAGAGCTAGTTTCTTCTTTGTTAGAGTGTGGATTACCCCTTTGCTTAGAAGTGTACTAGCATTTTAGAGGTTGTGGATTACCCTCCTCTAAACTGATACTTCTTTTGTTACAATATTGGAGTCTTATTCTTCTTGGAGAGAGTGGATTACCATTTTTCTTGAAGCTCTTAAGGCATTTTAGAGGTTGCGGAGTACCCTCCTCTAAACCAATATTGTCTTCTTGTACAGTTATTTCTGTCCTTCTCTTAGAATGGCCGGAGGCCAAGACATTAGTATGACGAAAAGTTCAGAGTCCAAGTTGGATGCTATCATGAATGCCCTCACTACATTATCGCAAAGAACTGCGGAGATTGAAGGAGTCGTGGCAAGGCTTCATAATGATGGAGCATTTGGAATGGCATAATCTAAGTTGCACCAGCCTCAAACTTTTGCACTTGGAGAAGCAATTTTGCCTCAGGTTTGACAAGCACCGCTGGTTCTACAACATAAGGAGCCCCGAGTTAGCCTTCCAGACAAGTTCGATGGTACACGTTCCAAGTTTCGAGGATTCGTCAACCAAATCAGGTTGATAACAGTTTTACAGCCTGAACGCTATCCAACGGAGGAGTCACATGTTGGGCTTGTTGGAACCTTACTTACAGGACAAGCTCTATCATGGTTTGCTCCTTTGTTTGAGAAACGACAGTCCATACTAAACAACTTTGAAACCTTTTTGGAGGCATTTGTGGAAGCATTTGGTGAATACGACAAGGTTCGATCGGCTACAACAAAGGTCCGATCACTACAACAAGGGATGCGTTCTACATTAGTCTATGCATCAGACTTCAGGCAATTAGCATGTGACATCAATTGAGACGAAGAAGTGTTGATGAGTCAATTCTATTGGGATTTAAAGGACGATGTGAAGGATTTGCTGTTAACTCTTCCTTATCCACAAATGCTCAATGAAGTTATTAGCCAAGCTATGAAGTGCGATAACCACATATTTCAATGCCGCCAAGACCAACGTTCAAGACAACATACGGTTCGCCACGTTCCAACTATATCGGCAAGCAGCGTGAATTCACATTCAGAGGTAGAAGACATGCAAATTGATGCGGTACGTGTCAAATCTCTTACTCTAGAAGAAAAAAAGCGGCGTATGGAAGAAGGTCTATGCTTATATTACGGTGAAGAAGGCCACAAAATTGAAAACTGCTCCAAGAAGTAAAATTGATGTATTGTCACGACTAGGAGCACATTTATTCAAGAAAACGAGGATGCCCAGCCACAATAGGAACCGTGTAGCTGGACAATGAGACATCGCAACAACAACCAGGTTCCTTTCTTTCCGCTCAACCTGCCCTTTTTTTTACAATCCCTTTGCTTATTGGCCCTCAGAAACTGAGAACCTTAGCATTATTACATTCAGGAGCATCTCCTTGTTTCTTAGACGAAGAATTTGCAAAGCATCATAAGATCCCTTTAGTACAAAAATCCAAACCTGTTCACGTTGAGGTCATAGATGGGCGACCTTTATTGTCTGGTAGTGTCACCCATGAATCAGAACCTATAGAAGTGACGTTTAAGGGCCATAGTAGTCATAATATTGTCAATATTATTAGAACCCTATCAAATCCTATTATTCTTGGTCTTTCCTGGTTAGAAAAGCATAACCCATCCCTAGATTGGAAGTTGCGGAAGATGACTTTTTCCACAAAATCACCCAAGAGCAAGCCTAGTAGAAAACCCCAAATAGAGAAATCCTTATTTATTGGAGCAAGAGCATTTATAAGATTGTCCAAGGAAGGCACACCATTTGTCATTTATGCGGCTCCAACTACCGGGGAGAAGATCTCGACAACAAGTATACCGGAGCAATATAAGGATTTTAAAGATGTGTTTCAAAAGAAGAATGCCGACATGCTACCGGAACACAGACCATATGATTGCACCATAGACTTACAAGAAGGAGCACAACCGCCTTTTGGCCCAATCTACAATCTATCGCAGACAGAGTTGGTGGAGTTGCAGAAGTACATCGATGAGAATCTAGCCAAGAACTTCATCCGTCATTCAAAATCGTTAGGTGGAGCACCCATCTTATTTGTGAAGAAGAAAGATGGCTCATTATGGATGTGTGTGGACTATCGAGGCCTCAACAAGGTAACAAAAAAGAATCGTTACCCATTACCCTTGATTTTTGGTCTCTTAGAACAACTTGGACGAGCAAGAATTTTTACGAAAATTGATCTAAGGGGAGCTTACAACCTCGTACGAGTCAAGGAAGGAGATGAGTGGAAGACATTTTTTTATACAAGGTATGGCCATTTTGAGTATAATGTCATGCCCTTTGGTCTTATCAATGCTCCAGCGATCTTTCAACATATGATGAATGATATTTTCCGAGAGTACTTTGACGATTTTGTTGTCATCTATTTGGATGATATTCTGATATCCTCCAAAAATGAGGAAGAGCATGAAAAGCACGTTCGTTTGGTCTTGGAAAAACTACGCGAGCGAGGACTATATGCCAAGTTGGAGAAGTATTTATTTCACCAAATAGAGATGGAGTTTTTGGGATTTGTTGCGACTACGGAAGGCTTGAAGATGGACCCCAAGAAGGTGGAAGCAATCGTGTCCTGGGAGGTTTCGAAGACAGTGAGAGGTGTACAATGCTTTCTTGGCTTTGCCAACTTCTATCGGATCTTCATCAAGAATTACTCTCAAGTTGCTGCTCCTCTCACTTGGTTGACATGCAAGGATAAGCTGGAATGGGGACCTCTAGCGAAGAAGGCATTTCAAGACCTAAAAATCGCATTTACTACGGCTCCAATCTTGGTACATCCAGACTTTACAAAGGCCTTTTATTTAGAAATTGATGCTTCAGATTTTGCTTTCGGAGCTGTACTTTCATAAATAAGAGAAGACAAGAAGCTCCATCCAGTTGCATTCTATTCTCAAAAGTTCTCTGCTGCTGAAATCAATTATGAGATCCACGATAAGGAACTTCTTGCTATAGTGGATTCTTTCCAAGAATGGCATCATTTTCTTGAAGGAGCTGCACACCCAGTGATCGTATACACAGATCACAAGAATTTGGAATATTTCATGTCGGCTGAAGTTCTAAATCGACGTCAAGCTCGGTGGAGTATGTTGCTATCTAGATTCGATTTTGTTATCACTTATCGACTTAGAAAGCAGCAAGGACTATCTGATGCCTTATCGAGGAGATCGTATCTTGTACCAAAGGCTGAAGAAGTAGCGTTTGATCAACAATGTATGATGTTGTTGAAGCCAGAGCAATTTTGGCTTCGCGCTACTATTGTACCAATTGATGCTGACTTCTTGAATCAGGTATGTGCCGCAACCATTAAAGATTCAGTAGCCATTGATATCAAGTAGCGTGCCAATGACGACAAGTTCAAGGTGGAGGGAGATCTTTTATACTTTGAGGAGCAGTTGTATATCCCAAAAGGACCAGCACGACTCCGAGTTCTTCAATCTCGCCACAATTTTCCAATTGCGAGACATTTTGGATTCAACAAGACCTTGGAGCTTATTTCTCGAGATTTTTAGTGGCCCCAAATGTGGAAGGATGTGAAAGATTTTGTCCTCTCTTGTGACATCTGTTCAAGATCCAAGAATCCTTAGCATTGCCCTTATGGACTCCTACAGCCATTACCGATTCCACGTCGACCATGGTCTTTAGTTTCCATAGACTTCATCACGGACCTGCCATCATCGAATTCATTTGACAGCATTTTTGTCATGGTAGATTGGCTTACAAAGATGGAGCACTTTGTTCTTTGCAAGAAGACATCGTCCAATGAAGTCACAGCAAGGCTCTTTCTCGATAATGTGTATCGTTATCATGGACTACCAGATGATATCATATCAGATCGAGGAACCCAATTCATATCAAAGTTTTGGAGATCTCTCTTTGAGATAGTGAAGGTGGATATCAAGCTTTCTTCAGCTTTTCATCCTCAAACTGACGGCCAAATGGAACGGGTGAACCAAGTCTTGGAACAATATTTACGATGCAGCATCAACTATCACCAAGACAATTGGACCACATATCTGCCGCTAGCCGAGTTTGCATATAACAACACCCTCCATGTGTCGACTCAATACACACCATTCTTTTTCAACTATGGGTATCATTCGAAGCTTGATTTATTGAGTCCGTCAACAAATAACAATCCAGCAGCTGAAGGATTTACGAAACAACTATCAGAGCTTCAAAATACGTTGAAGCTTCTATTACAATCCGCTCAAGAATCCTACAAGGCGTTTGCAGATAGATTTCGGAATCAAGTACCTACTTTCAAAATTGGAGATAAAGCATGGCTTCTTGGACAAAATATCAAGACCAAGCGACCATGTGATAAGTTGGATTATCAAAGATTGGGACCATTTATCACCTAGAAGCAAATCAATCCAGTTGCGTACCGTCTGGAATTAGTGGCTTCTATAAAGGTACATCTAGTCTTTCATGTTTCTCTGTTAGAGCCTTATCGAGAGTTGTCTTTTCCTAGAAGAGTACAATGTCCGCCATCTAGTATTGAGATCGAGAACCACGAGGAATACGAGGTTGAAAAGGTACTGGATTCACGGTGAAGGTGGAGCAAGTTGGAGTATCTTATTCATTGGTGCGGCTATGACATTAATGAGCGAACGTGAGAGCCAGTTGAAAATCTTGCCAATGTGCCATAAAAGGTATAGGAGTTTCATCAATAACATCCTCATAAACCTAAGTCGGTTCGACGATAGCTTCCTTCTGAAGCTTGGTCACCCAAGAATATAAGAAAGGGAGAGAGCACTATTAAAATTTGTAGTTGATGTAGTTATTTTCTCCAAGATAAAATAGAATTTTTTCAGTAGCCATAGTTTGGTCTTCTGATATGGATAGCCAAGAGATAGATACTATGCCAGTCAGATTATCTCAATCGACTAGCTCACGAAGGCGACCCCGAGATAAAGAACCGCCTACACCATGACGATGATGGAAGATACTGAGTAATCGATCACTAGTGATTGTATTTGAGTCCGAGCCTGCTTACGATGGTCAGCCAGAAGGCGTGTTTGCAGGACAATTTCACAATGAGGACACAGAAGTTCATGCTTGGTCAAAAGTTGAAGGAGTGGACCACTACTGTTGGCTTCAAGGGCCAATGAACCACTTGCCTCATGAACAACAGTTGGAGTTCATAGCAGACGTTATGCAACAGATCTTCATTTTCTTGTGTTGGTACTGATCAACAACATTGCTTCTCAGAGGCCTCGAAGCTAAAAGAGGAGGTGATGTTAGGGACATAATCTTTAGAACCTTCTAGAGACAAGTTTCTAGAACCTTCTAGAAGCAAGTCTCTGGAACCTTCTAGAAGCTTCTTAGTTGGTAGAAGATATTAGGGACATAGTCCTTAGAACCTTCTAGAGATAAGTTTCTAGAACCTTTTAGAAGCAAGTCTCTGGAACCTTTTAGAAGCTTCCTAGTTGATAGAAGTTGCTTGAGAAGCTTCCTAAATAGAAGTATATATTGGAATCGAGGTTGAAAAGTTCTTTAGTCTCGACAATACATCTCTTGGAGCTCTAGTTCACCTCTCTGGTGTTGTTCTCATCTGATTAATCTAGTTCTTGCTAGTTCTTCTTGAACTTCTTGTTAGATCTCGAGTCTGTATTTTTGTGTTCGTGACACCCTCACATGTTGTATACTCTTGGATAAACTATCAAAAAAAGAAGGAGATTGCTACAATAGTTGAATAGTGCACAACATGGGGCTCTTTTCTTTATAGCCCCTCGTCCTCCATTGCCTCTAGTTTTGATGCACACAATATTGAGGTTCTTGATTTTGAAGTATGTGTCTATTCTTGGTTTAAAAATGAATTGAGGCTCCTTGTGCATTGTGAGACTAAGACTAGGAGAGTAGGCTCTTGGAATAGGGATGCCAGCCATTGCAAAGATTTCATTTCATTCATGGATGGTGAAGGTTGATCATCTTCAATTAACAATGCTGCATCAAAGATCTTGATTTTAAGTTCCTAAGTTTAGAATGTAGTATTTTTCTTTGTCCTTGAGCATGGCAACAATCTTATATATTGCTCTAGTTGTTGTAGTTAAATCAACTTTGGGATTATAAGCTCCGACCTTGGATTTCAAGTGTAATAATCCATGGTGCCATATCACTCACAACTCAATTGTTATTACATACACTTATTTTGTTATTCTTGAGTTTCATATAAAATTTACTAATTTGGTAGATCAAGGCTTATCTTTTCTAGTCTTTTATTGCTAACAGTTTTTATGCAATATTGCTAGAGTATTTTTGATTGTTAGAAGCGTTATATGAACCACCAAAATCACACTAATAATTCTCTATACAATAAGATTTTAGTGTCAAGAACATAAATTAGAAGAAGCATAAATCTAAGAAATTTGTCTGAAAAGAAAAGTAACAAAATAACAATAAATTATTATATATATTAAAAGAAAATTAGAATGGCTATTGCCAAAAAACAAGAAAACTAGAGACTCTTAAATCTAGACTAGAAACAAGAAAGAAATTGACAAGAGTGAAGAAGGCTTTACTCTTGCCTTTATATATACTATCTAAGTAGGAGCTATGTAGCAATGTTCTATAAGACCTCTAATATGTGTTGACTTTGCAAGACACATGCCTTAGCTTATAAGACAAGTTTTTTATGTGTGGACTATATAATTAACTTGTTCTTCAAGCTACCAACATGTGTGGCACATGACCAACTTATTGACTATATTTTTAACCTAAAACATCAATTATAGACACCTATAAAGTCAAAAAAACATCTATGAAGCTTCTAAAAAGCTTTTATAGAAGATATTATGGAATTAACACACTTTTACCTACTTTTATATAATCATATGGATAATTATTGGTTTACATATTTATGTCTATGACATTTAAAGAATATAAATTTGATTTACTTATAAATATACTTATGGCTTTGAAGAAAAGTCTAAATTTTTCCTAAGTATAGAATTGATAATAATCATGGTAATGAATGTATTGAGGTTTTTGCATTGTATTTGTGGTGATTCTTATTTCAAATTTAGGATTTATAGGAGATGTCATTTTGATCTCTAAAGATTACATAGATCCAAAAAGATATTTGATGTAGTGAAGATATTATAGTATCTTACTTGATGGCATGGTATAGAAGAAAATAAGTTGTTTCTAAGCTAATTGGCTCTTATGAAGACAACTACACCAATCTAAAAGTATATTATGACCAAATCAAAACAAAAAATCTAATAAGCTATGTTGAAGTAGAAATCAATAAATAAAATTACTATCTTTTATTATTTGTTGTCTATAATACAAGATTATGTGGTTTAAAAACTTGTTGATTTGTCATTAGCATAGATGGTATTGACTTAAAAAAATATGTTATAAGATACTCCTTGTTCTTACAACAAAAAATATAGAAGAGCAAAGAATTCTTATTGCATTCAGTATTGTGAATGCTGAAAATATTGATAATTGGCTATTTTTTTGGAAAAAACTAAAAACAATAATTCTTACAACTTGTCTATTAAATCATAAACTTTTTAGATTTATATTTTTGTTTAATTGACAAAAATACCTCATTAATGTTATCAACCATGTATTTTGCATGTGCCATTTAGTTGAAAACTTACAATAATAATTTAAAAATACAATGCTTATATATTTGTGAATATCAACATAGACAATGATTATTTCAAATTTCAATGTGAAACCATCCAAATTTTGGATTGTATTCAAAGAAGTTGTAGAATACTTTATAAGCACTTAAAGACAATATTAGATATTGCCATTCTTTGACAAAAACTAATTTGGCCACATGATTTTAAATATTTTAAAAACTCTAAATTCTTAGATCTTCGAAGCATGTAAGATGCCATTAATTCTAATATTGGAAACAATTTGGTAGTAGCTTATAGCATAGTATAATGAATGATATATAATTATCAATATAATTATTGGACCATTCTCAACTAAAGCAAAAGAGGAGATTAAATCGTCACAGATACTTGTATACAAATATTGCATCATTTTTTTCATTTGATACTATTTTTGAATGCTTGTTAAAGCAATCACCTCATATATTAGATTTATGAAATTGCACATGCACTTGCAACAAGTGGTATCTATTTGAAATCCTATGTATGCATGCAATCAGCACTTTGCTCTTCATGCAACAATCAATCGCTGACTATATTACTTCCCTTAATATTGCTCAAGCCTTACAAGTAATTTATACAATAACCATCAGGTTAATATCATCCATTGAGTATTGAACTAAATCAAGCAATAACAAAATTGATGTTGCTTCGATTCTACCATCCTCTATACAATGTTTACATTGCCACCTAAAAAACCATTACATTTGTATGGAAGATATGAAAAGAGTTAAAAGAATGTTTAGATCCAATCAATGTAAGAATATTGGAGATAATTGCTTGACTTGCTAGAAATCAATTTGATTGTAGTGCTAAAGTGCTACTTAATGTGATGTTTAAAGATGTGATGTTCAAAAAAGAGAAAGTAATATATACTTACATAATAGAGCCTACATATAACCATGTGAAATCCAATTTTTTTGTTTCATGGTTTTAAATCTAAATTTTACGAGCCTACACAATACGTAGTTATATGGCAAAATGGTACAAATGCAAATTTTTTAATAATGCACAAGAATTTAATAGATATAATCTTTCATTAAAATTCATTTAATTTTTTAAATTTCTTTTATAATTTCTTATAACTAAAAATAATCATTTAAAAATATTTTTTGATAAGTAAGTTAACTTATGATGTTGACATTCAACTAAGAAGATATAAATGTATGTCTTTACACCCAAGTGTTTGTTTACAAAGCTTTCTTGAGATATTTTGATTTTTTTTTTAAATGATTAATTAATAATAAAATTTTAAAATTGAATATTTAAAAAAATATAATTTTTTTTAAAAAATAAATTTATTTTTTAAAAGCTTTAAATTTTATTTCTTTATTATTTTAACATTTAATAGTGTGTTTTGATTTTTAGTTTTTTGATCCAACAGCATAAGAACTTAATTGAAAATCAATTTTTGTCTTTTTATATAAAAAAATATTTATTTATTAATAAATTTTCTATTTTAAAAATATATTAAGAATTTTATTATTAGAACTATAATAAATTTATTATAAAAATTATATGTAAAATAATTTCGAACTAAAAATGTAATAAGTTTTATCAATTTTTGTATATTTCTAACTGATACATGATTTTTTTCTTTTCTTTGTATCACTTTATTTTTTTCTTATTTTATCTATTCTAGAAAAAATATATATATATATATATATATAAATATATATACACACACTTATTTTTAATTTTTTTGAATCATTACAACTCTAAAACAATGAAAGTACACAAAATTTATTCATGGAATGTGAATTAGCAATTTATGGAATACACAGAGAATAAATAGCAATATTATTCCATGTGAAATAGCAATTTACATAAAATATAAAAATGAGATATCTTACCACAAATAGATTATGAACTACTTTATGACTTAGTTCAAAATCTAATATTTATGCAAATATTATAAGAAATAATATATATATATATATATATATATATATATAAAGATTTTTTTAGTTTTTAATATTTGTATTATTTAGAAATTATTATATCAGTTTAGTTTAAAATATTACATTATTTAATTTATAAATCATCTTGTATTTATTTTTCATAATATTATAAGATATTATTTAATATGCTTATAAGTTTTATTTTAAGAAATTTTAAAATGTATGAAGTCTTTCACATTAAAAAAAATCTAAATTGATTTAAAATCTGTTCTTTGTATTCTTTTGAAAAGAATATAATTTATTATTATTATTTTTTATTGATAGTTAAGATATATGATTAAATTTAAGAGAGAATAATTTTTCATGGAATGTGAAATAGCAATAAATTTTCTATACAAAACTAAATTAAATATCTTTAAAATAATTTCAGATAATTTAATGTAATAATTTAATTTAATATAAATCTATGTAAAAAATTTAGATATTAGATAAAGATAGTTAAAATTCATATTCAAAGCACAAGGACATTGGTGTAATGTTTGCAATTGTCTTTAATGAAAATTTTGACTTTTTGTTAAAGCCATAAGTATATTCACAAGTAAATCAAATTTGTGTTCTCTAAAATCTTGTTATATAGCAAATTTTATATAAACTCCAAGAATAACAAAATAAGTGTATGTAATAACAATTGAGTTGTGAGTGATATGGCACCATGGATTATTACACTTGAAATCCAAGGTCGGAGCTTATAATCCCAAAGTTGATTTAACTACAACAACTAGAGCAATATATAAGATTGTTGCCATGCTCAAGGACAAAGAAAAATACTACATTCTAAACTTAGGAACTTAAAATCAAGATCTTTGATGCAGCATTGTTAATTGAAGATGATCAACCTTCACCATCCATGAATGAAATGAAACCTTTGCAATGGCTGGCATCCCTATTCCAAGAGCCTACTCTCCTAGTCTTAGTCTCACAATGCACAAGGAGCCTCAATTCATCTTTAAACCAAGAATAGACACATACTTCAAAATCAAGAATCTCAATATTGTGTGCATCAAAACTAGAGGCAATGGAGGACGAGGGGCTATAAAGAAGAGAGCCCCATGTTATGCACTATTCAACTATTGTGGCACTCTCCTTTTTTTGATAGTTTGCCCAAGAGTACACAACATGTGAGGGACTTCTTCTTTTATTGAAATGTATCTATATAAAGATAAAAAGAGTAATAGAATTGTTGCACCTTTGTCACATTTTTATATCTTATTATATTGGAGGATATATTTGTTGTTATAAAAAATTCTAAGGATACATTTGTTATTATCAAGAATGTAGGAATACTCTCGATATTTCAACATATTCAAGAGATATGTATGATATTTTTCCACAAAGAAATTTCTCACAAAAATAAATATCTATATATATATATATATATATATATCCTAATAGATAAGAGAATAAAATAATTGGTTCTAAAGTTTTGTCGTCCTAGTCCTCCTTCCCATCCTCAAAGTGGTGCGGAGATCCACCCTGCCATAGCCATGGCATCCTCTATCCTCCTCATGGCTCCTCTTCTTCAAGACTCCCATCGTCACTATCACCGCTACTTATGAAGAGCCCTAGTGCTCAGTCTCTCTTGTTGGGTGTCCGGAACCCAAAGCCACGATGCCACTTGTTGGCCTCGGAGATTCTTTCTGCTGTTTGTGCCCACGAAAACCAACTTTGTGATTTCCTTTTTAATCTCCCCACCTGGACTTTGATCACCTCGTGATGTCGGTGCTACGTTTGCGAGGTTGGTGAACAGGAGGAGCCGTCGTGCTTCCTCTTCATCGAGTTCATGTTGATCCCATGAACTCTGGGTCAACTCTGTGATTTCGATGCTTGAGGTGCATTGAAACAAGATCAGTCTCGGTTTCGCACCAGAGCTACCCCCTCGCGACTACGCCCAAGTTCCCCCAGGTGAAGGTTTCCAAGTCGCTGGTTGATGCCGGTGTCAAATTGTGATTCCATCTTCATGGCCACCACCTGCACAACTAGACCCGACCAATTGCAGTAGTACTGTTTTCTCCAGGCGTTCACTCCAGTGGTCCAAGATTAATCTCGTTTTTCTCTGTTCAGAACCACGCATGAAAACCCATGAAGGACTCGCAGACATGTAGTCTCTACTACAGCTAAGAATACATCCACGATAACCTCGTGGGCCACCAATTTCAGATGCATGTTGGCCCTAGGACTCCATCTACGGTCCCAATTATCCAAGCTACTTATAAACCAGTAAGTGCAGGTGAGAACCGAAAATGATCCAATCTACATCAATGCTAGGTACTGCATAGTTGATCGACTTTGTGGCTAATCGAGTTGAAAAGTTCTCCAAAAATAGGGGTACTATCCAACAGCCTGTCCCCATATTTATCACGTTGTAGATACTTTCTTTCACACAGCGAAGAAATAAGCTGCACCGAAGGGGATTTACTAACGACATGGGTGTCTCCCTCACGTCCAGGGATCTATTTGTCGATTAAAACTGAGGTGATGACAATCGATTGCTATGAACGAGAAATCCCATGGTACTGAGAATTATCCACTGCGAAGTACACGGAGTGTCCGTGACGCGAAATGGATTGTAATCGACGTTCTTGAAGCATTGCTCGACGAGCTTGAAGCCTCAGTCGTGATGCAGCATAACCACTGCTGCCACAATCCATCGATAATTACTTTCCCTCAACCACCCAGAATCAGAAAATGTTGTGGCTCATCACTACCCAGCTCTCGAGAGAAGCCTGGGGTACAGGATTAGTAGCACCGGTCTCTCGTGTCGATCTGCATCGAAATGCTTTTAGGACTTGAGCCTTGTCGAATGCTGACGTTGCGTGTCATCCGTGGTTACTATTTTCTTCCAGGACAATGTAGGGCCACATTCCTATGATTGTGTCCACACGTCCTTGAAGAACTGGGCACGGCCTCGAACCCGAAAACTTCTCGTGCATCTACAGTGTTGCAGAAGATCTCGCTGTCGTTTGTTACTGCCTTTGAATTGCAGAACACTGTTGTTCTGCTGTCTTGTGGCGGTGTGAGTGGCAGTTCCAACTTCATATTTCCCAAGGTGTATTTCCGAACGTACGGCATCAGTACCTAGAAGCAACAAGAAATTTTGCTAGTCCGTTGTAAACTTGCAGCAGTCTGAAGTACCGAAGAGTGAGATGGATATACCTGCAGGAAGTAGAAACAATGTTGGGAAGTGAGCGACGGTTTGTGAAGAACCTGGCAACTTTTCTTCGGAGCATTTTTTTGATCTTTAGCCAAGAATGTCTGTGTGAGATCAGAGGGTATCTTGAGCTGCTGGGGCTGCCCCGTGGATCTTCCAACGACGAACATCGAACGTCGGTACTCATTGTTTGGTACGAGTACTTTCAAGTCCAAAGAACAAATTTCTTTCAAAAGAGCATTCGTGAAAATTGTCAGAACCTAGGCGTAGAATTATAGCAACTTCTGTCGACAGTTTTGCGTGGAGAGATAGATTTATGAAAGTAAACTTTCAGAGATCTGGATTCCAAAGCCCATTACCTGATGCAGCCTTGAAAGTTGTGATCGAAAAATAGTATGTAATAGGTTCGGATAGGTGGAATGGATCAGGCGGTCAAAATGGCAGGTGAATACGGCACAACAATGAGTCCTGAAGCTTGTGGAGGAGAAGACAAAGCAATCTATGGCACCGCGATCATCAAGGATGGTGGAGCACTGTTTGTGCTGGAATCTAAAGGGAACTGGAAGCATGCTGGCTTCCATCTTAGTACATCTATTGTGGCTCCTGCACTTCTCAGCCTTCCCTATGCAATGAAGGGCTTGGGATGGGCACCTGGCTTTCTGGCTCTTATCATCGGAGCTGTCGTTTCCTTCTACGCTTACATGCGGATTTCCAAGGTACTCGAGCAGGCAGAATTGGAAGGTCATCGCCTCCTCCGCTTTAGGGATATGGGGGGTTATGTCCTAGGTACGAATCATCTCAAAATCACCATTCTCTGAACGCAGTGTGCGCGATTACGAATTTGCTGAAGAGAATGGTCGATTCAAATCATGTTTCATTTGACGATGAGTATCTGCATCTGACTTGGTGAATTATTCCAATACGTGTAGGACGTACATGGGGCTACTACCCTGTCTCCGTCCTTCAAATTGGTTTGTGCTTGGGCGCTATGATCGGTTGCATTGTCCTCGGCGGCCAGAGCATGAAGGTGCAGTACCCATAATTTTTCAAGGAATTGTTAGTGTGTTTACTATTCTTGAATAAAGTCTTGTTTTTTTCCATCATCTACAGCTGATGGTGGAACTTCGGATGTCCAGCTGATTTACAAGGTGTTTCATCCCAACGGCTCAATGCAACTATACGTGTTCACGATTATCTTCGGGATGGTGATGGCGGTGTTTTCGCAGCTGCCCTCTTTCCACTCTTTACGCTACATCAACTTGTTGTCTCTGCTGTGCAGCCTGGGATACAGTCTTAGTGCAGTTGGAGGTTGCATCTATGCAGGTGGTTTACTCGAAAATCCTCATTATCCTTTCACATGGAAGTGTCCAGAATGTATCTTGTGCGAAATTTAGTATGTCGTTTCTATCACTAAAATGAGTAGAGCTTTCCGGGCAACGAAAGATGGATTATATAACTACATTTTAACGATTGAAGAGGGGATAGATAAAAATACGAAAATGAAAATCTAGTGATTCCGGTATTTAGCTTTCATTCTTAAGAATTCCATCATCCCATGCGTGTGAAAGATCATGTCCCAGCAAACGGTTCTGTAACGAGCACCGTTCTGAATAAATTGGCAGGCCACTCAAACGAAGCGCCACCCAGGGACTACGCAGTTGTAGGATCTCCAGGTTCCAAAGCGTATGGTGTGTTCAACTCTCTGGTGATCATTGCCACAACCTACGGTAATGGCATCATTCCCGAGATTCAGGTACTCACCTAGCGAACAGATAATCACTTGTTGAATTCGCACTTGGACAACGGAATTGCGCAGCATTACTCCTCTTCATGTGCAATCTCAAAGATTCACTTCAATGAAAACTGTGGCAGAAAGTTGGGTGAACCAGTTTGTGATTTTCGCCAACTAATGCGTTCTTTTTTTGGATTCAGGCAACGTTGGCTCCACCTGTTACAGGAAAGATGTTTAAGGGTTTGCTTGTCTGCTACGCAGTCGTTATAACCACGTTCTTCTCCGTGGCAGCAGCTGGATATTGGGCATTCGGAAATGAAGCCCAGGGAAATATTTTCATTAATATTGAACCTTTTGTTCCCAAGTGGCTCAACTTCCTGTCTAATGCCCTCGTGCTTGCACAACTCCTGGCTGTAGCCTTGGTAAGCTCCCACAGCATGCCATCAGAGTCTGATTCTAATTGTTGCTTCATATGTTGCAGTCGTGTTGCGAGGGCTTGCGCCGATTGATGTCTGACGAAGTATTGTACATGTTGCTGAGTCTTGCAGGTATACGCACAGCCGACCTTCGAAATCTTTGAGGGCAAATCGTCAAATATACAGAAAGGCAAATATTCCGCCCGAAACCTTGTCCCACGTCTCATCCTCCGATCTGCACTTGTGGCTATTACCACACTCATAAGTGCAGCTATACCATTCTTTGGAGACATTAATGCCGTGATCGGTTCCTTCGGCTTTACCCCTCTTGACTTCGTCCTGCCATTCATCTTGTATGCTGGTGTCTTCCATCCCTCTCCTAGAACGCCCAAGTATTGGCTCCACTGGACTATCGTCATCGTATTTAGCATTGTTGGGCTACTGGGATGCGTCGCCTCCGTCCGTCAAGTAGTTCTCGTTGCCAGCACATACAAATTATTCGCTAATATAGTTTGAGCATGCAAACTAACTTGTAAAGCAGCCAGAAGGCGTCAAGTTGATTAGAGAAATGTTCTGCACATATGTGCCCGTGACCAATCTATGATGCGGTGTGACAGTTATGATATAGATTACTTTCGGGCCAGCTGTGCGACGGACCAGTTCCCCACATGAGATTTGTACACCCACAATCACAGTCAACTAAAGCAGAATGCTGCATGCAAAGAGTGGAATATGAATGTGCAAACAATTCCATCGAAAAATCTGAGAAGTATACTAAATGAAACAAATATTTTTGGGACGCTTTTGTTACCACATGCTAATTAAATTTTATATTAGTAACAGCTTGAATCTATACACAATACGTCTCTGAAATTTGAATAACTCAGTCCAAAGTTGTCAAACTCAACTGTGCGGGGAACCGATGATACTCAACAGAAATATTGGCACCTACATTGAGCAACTGATAACATATTGGCAGTTTACTCCAGTCGCCCGTTACCACATCGTACTCTATCATGAAGTCTACGCTTGCTGATAGGCATATTCGGGTACCATGTCTAACACATACAATGTCACCTACATCGTCATTCTCTAACCACCCTTTCTGTAAATCAAGAAGCAGTTCCTCACTTAAGCTTGTGACCTCAGTCCATTCTTTTGAGACCCCTTCAGATTTTGAATGCTCACTCACACCAGAACATTCAATGGGAGTATTACTTGTAAGGGCCTCAAGTTTGAGAATGCTCACGCTGGTGACAACGCCCCCACATGTTCCCCCGTATCCACTCGCAAGTACCATATAAACAACCCCACCACACTCCACCACTTGGGTCAACTAGTAATCGCTGCTATCGTCTGGCGGTGACGGTATGTTATGCAACACTTTTCGCCACGCCTCAGCTTGGATATCATAGGCTATGACACCAAATTGGTTAAGAGGGCTACTCACTGCCCCACAGTACACAGCCGTCCTGCATAAAGCTGCAGTTGGAAGATACGGGAACAGTTGGGATGGAGGCTGACAATCGACGATACTCCAATCCCTTGTAGTCGATCTATAAATTGCAACACTCACAACGACCCTGAGCGAACGTTCCCGACCACGACGACCCTATACGATTTTGTGAGATGATCTACCAAAATGTTTACTGAACACGTACGCAGCAGCGACCAATTGGGTGCAAATTGTGGCAGCTCGATACATGTTCGCGCCACAGGATTGCACAAAAACAGAGTTGAATTACCTTGAAAGCATAGAATTCCTTCAGCAGCAGCTACAAGCATTAAACCTTGACGAGGTAAAAAGTCGAGTGGAGGCAACCTTTGCCATGTCTCCGTCGTATGGTTGTACCCAAAGAATCCGTTAAACAAAGAATTCACAGCTTGCTCAGGGTTGTATTGCTGATCAGGGCAACGTGCCATGAAGGAACGCGATGTCATAATTGGAAAATACGGTTCATGGGACTGACCACTAAATAGATTCAGAAACTCCGGAGATGAAGTAAGCAAGTTCCATTGCTTACATACCGTGCGAGCACGAAAAAGTTGAGGCACTGATAGTCGCGCCAACACTCTCATAGCAATATCTTTAGGTAACATGCTCCACACATCCGACGTAGAAACGGATTCGTTCTGTTCAGGTGAAGAAGCCATGCTCCTCTCGATGGACACAGTTCCGTCAATATTGCTTCGTGACACTGCCGAGATTTCCTTACAGATTCAGTCCACCAGAGTTAAGTCTCGTCACCACATCAACTTCCAGCCGCTGCCAAGACAAGTCGTAACTCCAAAATGTGAGAGATCCTCTAAACTCCACAGTCAAAACACTTCCCGCTTAAAACTCTCGGTCTGGAGCGATCAAGAAACCTACGCTTGAGTTACCACTTGCACAAGTACTGCAAATTGCATCTTGGCCTATTCAGTGGCACAATTGATGAGTACACTGCCGGCGTCGTCTTCTGAAAGCTCGACGACGAATTTCAAGGCGAGTTTTGACCCGAGTAGCACCATAGCTCCACAGAATGGACGCAGCACACTGATGCCAACCTCGACGCAGCTTGCGGCAGCTTTAGGGCACGGGCGAAAAAGCAAAAGGATGTGAGAGTACCTAAAGAGTAAAATTAATGGCATGAAAGCAACCTAAGTGTTAGAGGACAGAAAAGTACGGGGGTGTATAATCGTTCAATCTCTTCCTAGAGAAAAAAAAAATAAATAAACTATAATAATTCGAACATGTAGCTTGGAACCTCACCCAGAGCGTGAAAGAAATGATTGGATTTTTCATGTTTTTATGTATTTTACATGTTGTACATAAAGTATTGTATAGTATCTTTGTGCATAGCTTTTATGGTACTATGTACCTTTTCATGAATATTTTTATTGGTTTCAACAAATAAAATAAAATACTTGAAATCGTAAAACTGTACATTTAAGGAAAAAAATTAAAAATTAACAAAGTGTTGTTTTTATAATACAAATTCACTTAGGTTCTATTGCAAGCTACTGTTGAGTTTCCATCGGCCATTCTTTTCAACTTCTTCTTCTCTTAGATATCGTATTTTCTGTGGCTAAAATGATGATTTTTTGATTTTGTCGTGGTAAAAAAAAAGGACTATCAATGCCAGCATCTCAACAGTAATGGTTTTTCTTAATGACAAATATATGTGAATTCTGATGTAACTTGAACACAATAAATGTTTGTAGAATGTCAATGTATTTGATATTGAATACTTCAATCATACAGTTTGAAGTCATACAATAAAACAATTTTTTGATTTTACATTGATTATTTTGAATAGTGACATAGACTGTATATAAATAGTAACAGTTTCAATTCAATAAAGTGCATGGTATTTTTCAAAACACAAAATTTAGTTGCATGTTCAAAATGAGTTAGACTCTGATCAGTATAATCCCACTGAGTT
This sequence comes from Physcomitrium patens, assembly GCF_059467195.1. Classification (NCBI taxonomy): domain Eukaryota; kingdom Viridiplantae; phylum Streptophyta; class Bryopsida; order Funariales; family Funariaceae; genus Physcomitrium; species Physcomitrium patens. The sequence goes on along the minus strand of NC_143412.1, from coordinate 8,253,370 downwards.
TTCAGATTAAACCACAGATTCAGGGTTGGGAGCCATACAATTTCAGAAAATTGTTCCAACTATTCAAGCAAATGTGTTGCTTGTTCCAATGATGTTGATATGTATTATATAAGTAATGTGAATTGTAGGATCCTTCAATGACTTTTTTTGTGGAGTTAATACAATCAAAAGTAAAATCAATTAAATTTCCTACGAAACATCTTTTTTTAGAATACGCTTAGTAGATTAACCTTGAATGTTTTATTAAGACACTCAGATTGCCATATTTATTTATTTTTTAATAATTTTTTGAGGATAAAATTGATTAATATAATTTATTATTATTTTTTATTGTTAGAGACTTAAATATAGTTGGTTTAATTGTGAATTGAAAACAGCTGAGAAATTGTTACAAACATGTGTAGATTGTTTTAATCACAATTATTTAATTATCTATTTCTTGCACACAAAATTGAAGACTCTTCAAAACTCAATTTTGGTACAAGTTTCAACCTTGGCTACTTAATAGAGAACTTCAAATGTAAATAATAATTTCATGGTTTTATCTACAACAAAACATGTCTCAACTCATAAAATTTATATTTATTGCACATAATTCTTTTATGGATATTACATGTTATGGTTGCTTGTAATTACTGTGTAAGTACTGAAGTCCTAAAGTTAATAAATAAATTTGATTAAACTTACAGACTTCTCGCTCGAGAGTATTCTGCACTCGAAACAGTTCAACAGGGTATGTCGAATTTGACCATGATAAATGATTTTAAACAGCTATGTAGATGTATTTCATCTATTACTAGTTCACCTAAAATAAAACCTGGCCGCGACCCTAGAATAAGGTAGATTAGCTATTTCAGGGAAAGCCCTAGTTTAAAGTGGCCTGGTCATCACCTCTGCATTCATTGCATTGTGACACAGTATATCAGTTCGAATGTCAGTATTCATGTACGCCCTGCAAAAAGCGACAACTATCACTGACATGCATGTACAGTGCTACTGAGGACTGGTTAACATCAGAAAGTTAAGATATTTAAAGAATATTGCACTCCAAGTGGCAGTTTGAGAACCCAACTACTTCTTTATGACCTCTGCTTTGAGAATGTACCTTGAGCTCGAGTGCACAGGCTCCTCTCAGAGTCTCCAACTTCACAGATAAAGACGGTGGGTGCTTGGGTTTCGTGACGCTACCATCTCCACGTAAAACTATCAATCTCACAATAATATCTCATCTTCGCACAAAATATCTTTCAACTTTGAGCAGGTCACAATCCCCACATTTTCATTAATAATGAAAGAATGACTATAATGCCCAGCTCGGGCCTCTTCAATGTAATTAAATCAACTGATCTCGCCGAAGATAAATCTCGCAACACATGAGCTATGAATTTCAGCTCCAACCCTCTTAGCATTACAAGCAATGCCATGATACGCTACCCGCCTACAAATCTCAGTTTACAATTTCGAGTTAGCCTTGCTGTTTGGAATCTGCAATGCCTCATAGTGACCAAATCCATGATAGAGGACCCGAATCGGGTCAATCTTACCGTGCTCTTGACCATATTCAGCTATGGCAATCAAGCCGCTTTTGGTTTTCTCTTCAGTCATGTACACTGTAATAGGCATTCTGCAGACCAAAATATAAACTCGAACGTCAGCACATTTACAAGACAAAAAGTGACCACCAACAGAGGAACCTCCAATTGCACGGTACTTGATTATGATGTTTAGAGGAACTTACTCAAGTACGTGGGAAAGCATGAGAAGCTCTGGTTCACCACCCCACACATACGTCTGGCGCATCCGCTCTACATATTGGTCAAAATCTCCCTCAATGAACCACTCGGTTGAATCTCTTCGCTTGATTAGCTCATCGGCGACTTTGTTACGTAATTCATCAGCAAGCTCCCGTTGAGCTGTCTCGTCTGGAGCATCTTTCCCGCGGCGCAAACATGAGCCATGTGCCACAGCACGGAATAGACACCGCCCATCTCCAGGGATCCCTATCATCGCAACACCCAGCAGACAATCGTGAGCAAAAACTACAGCCGTATGAATGAAGAAAACACTCATTAAAAAAATGTAATAAACATAGCACTACATACGCTGAGGACATTAAGAAACTAGTGTGACATTGGACAGTAAAGAGCCTCTAAGTCTTACCAGTGACAGTGTAATCTGTAATAATTTCCTTCCCGTGTCCACAATGTTCGGTTTGCGGTGTTACCAGAGTTGGGTCCGCGGATTTATTTTCAGGATCTGAGAGAGCAGTTGGTGGAGGTAGACTATCTACAACAGCTTCAGCAACAACAGGAGACGATTCCGCAGTTATCAACGGCACAGCGGCTGCCGAAAAGCAGGCGCAAACACCAAACAGAAGCCAAGCAGAATGGCGGCCATGCAACCAACGGGCCGGACGCGCATCCCAAGCAACATTCCATGATCCTTCGCTCAGACAACCAGCCATAGCAGTTCTGACATTCAAGCTGCTCAGTCTTGGGAGGCCAATATTATCCACCGACAATATACCTGACCGAAGAGTTCCCAAAGACTTCGAGGGACTATTGACCTGCGAATCATGAAAACAAGAATAAGAACAAAAATCAAATATATTTAAACAAAATACAATTACATGAAGTACATTCTGATCTTGTAATCAGGCTCTGAGGAGCGCAATAGCATGAAATAGACTAAACTAAGGCTTGTCCCACATGAATATGAAGGAAATTGAAATAGAATTCGAGCAATTGAACACCATCCCACTAAGCGCAGCTGGCAAACACTTACCAAAGTGGGGTCAGGACTTCCAAGAATCATATTTGCAACAGGATCGATTCCACTTCTTCCAGCAGATAATGATCGAATTGAGGGCAGGTTGGAATCGCATTCCAAAGGTGTAAGATGTCTTGCGGGAAGAAGCGCATGCCAAATTGTTGCACCCACTTTCCCATCAGCTGCCAAAATACAGGAGCTTGCATGGTTGTGAAAACTTGTCATGCTAGAGCAAGGAAACATGTGACCACATGTCTCTTGGTTTGATGGTAAGGATGCATCTTGAAGCGATTTGGTCCCCGCATCCGACCTCCGGAATGTTCTTGACAAAGAAGCAGTGGCCGGCGCCCGTGTCACGAGTTTTAAACTATGGGCACGAGGACTAGAGGGGTGTAGCGTAGGGAGCGCCACTTTTGCTGACTGAGGTGAATGTGTTTTTTGAGTGTGTAAGAAAGATCCCTCGAAACGTACTGGGGATCGATTAGAAGGGGGGTTCCCGACTGCAGAAAGGCCGCAACACACGGGTCCAAGCATGTGCCCTCTTAAGTCAGATGTCATAAACAAACACTTGCTCGTCTCGAAATTTAAGGAACCAAGGAATTTTCTAAGAAGCTTATTTCCAGAATCTAATGACCCTCAATTCATTCCGCTGTAGCACTATCAGCAAAAACGCCTGCAAAAAGATATGAAAAAAATTAAAAGAAAGTTTAGGAAAATCATACCATCTGCTTGACCTAGAATTGTAAATGTTCAAGGTAATGTCTACTATCTGAGACAGTAGTATCAGAGAACGCGCTACTCAACTCTCGTAAAAGTCAAAGACTAGATACAACACAATTCTAGATAAACAGAATATTTCAAAAGAACAGAAAATTGCCCATGTAATAAACCGCAATTTGATTCCGGCGAAGTCCAAACAACCTCGGATGCGTATCTCTAAAACTAGGACAACAAACTCTCAACCCACCAGGGGAGCAGCAGTCGTAGCGCATACTAAACTTTTAACCCCCTCCAAACTAGAAGACAACTCACCAACCAAATATCTCTTCAGGCAAAGAATGCGGCGTTCCAATTACACAAATCACAAGCCTCTTGAAGTTACACCCAACCCACTTCAATGCAAGCATGTACTCAAACCCAGTCGCTAAAGATAAGCATTCGAAATAAGCTCTCACAGCAATCCATAAAGCAGTGGATTCTACCCCTATACACCTAATGCGACCTCGCCACTGTATTGGTTCAACTCAACACTCAACACAATTCCTGTGGTCAATACGCCGCAACATTCTACAATCTCTCTCGCAAGATTCGCAATGAAGAAATCAACCGCACTTCTCTACTGCGAACAAAGTCGCCGCCAAGGACATCACCGAACCATACCACTACAGAATCGGAACACTAAAGACTAAAAAAGAAAAAAAAGAAAAAGAAAAAAGAATCAACAACAACAACAACAAAAACGAGCGCACCTGTATGTCCGTTCGGCAGCACTAGCAGAAATGCCCAGAGTTTCTCCCTGTGAACTCTCCTAGCTCATGTTCCAGAATGAAATAAAGCTCTTGCGGCGACCACTGAAGCGCACAAAACAACAGCTAGGGAGAAGCATACGAGGAAGAAGCTGGTGAGGAAGGAGAGCGTGACGAGAGTCCAACAGTGAATCTAGACCGGCAGCAACGGTGCTCCTTCAAGGTGACGAGACTATGAAAGTTCTGGAGCAACGTCGATGGGCGCTCCAACACACGAACAGCCACGACGGGTAAGTTAATAAAACAAAAAAGCCACCCAACGACCACTGGTTCCCGATCACAGGGTTGGTGTCGACACTCTTCATAACCCGCGTGGATGAATGTACCACTCCCTCATTTGTCTATTGTGCACATGCGTGGTGCATATATTCCTTGTTTCGTTCATCGTCCTGTGCGGCTGTCTGCATCGTTCTTCGTCACCGCTCTGAGTGCGAGAATGTCTCGGACGGTGTGCTGACTGAGGCGGCATTTCTGAGGTGCGGGAGCTGTGGAGCCACGGAGGATTTCATGCTTTTTCCTTCAAGTATTCTTTGATAGGTTCGAATCACGCCGATGATTTGTAATGCTTGCTTGTACATGTGTCTGACATCCACTGCGGTGCTGTTCTTTTTCTTCTCTTTCTTCTTTTGTCCTTTTGTCTTTTCTGCTTTTTGCCTCGCTGGAGTAACACTTAGAAAAATTGAAGAGACAGAGGGGACTGTATTAGACATATATGTGGAGAAGCTTTACAAAGAAGAACGTGAAAATTCTTTAACATTGCAGTAAGTTTATTAAGATGTAGCAAATCATGTCTATACAAATAACACTGAAGATGGAGGTTGTACATTTCAGCAGTTACATGTCAAGGAATAAATGGAAGAAATGAGATTGTTTCATCAACACTTTTATCATTTCAACAAAGAGTTACAAATTTAAAAGACCAAGTGAATTTTAAAATCTAACAAAACCGAAGAGATTAATTTTTACATCAAATTTGCTCATATCTGTTATTAAAATCATGTATAATATGTCATGATATTTGAAATTATGCTAGATAAAATAAATTCAAATGTATAGTTGGTATCCACAACAAGAAATGTCATAGTTGTATACATAAAATTTCATGTTCAGTAGTATCTGAAATTTGATAAATTATTTATTTATTTATTTTCGAAATTCATGTTTCAAATTGTATGAAGAGAAAAAAAATGTAATTTAAATAAAAAGAAAAATAGTTATGATATTTAATTATATTGAGCTATATTGATTATTTATTTGTGACTATTCAAAAACATGTTGATTACGATTTGAAATTCAAGAATATGTTCAGAAAAAGTAAAAAGAATAAAAAGGATAAATTATATATGTATATATATATATATATAAATACTGCATATTATTCATTTATTTAAAATACACATATTCAAAAGAAAGGGACTGTGCAATTCGTACATGCAAGCCAAAGGTAAGACCACTTGTTTCACATACAAAACGGTGTCCAAGTTGTTACGAGAACCAACCTTGACAACTCTTGATTCAACATTTTTTGTACATCCTCGTTAACAAATTCAACACAAGGCAGGGAGAAGTCTCTAGGTCATCCCCGACGAGCTCGACTCTCAGAGCCCCGAAATTTACTGCGTGAATGCTTCAAATTGCGGTTTAAACTGCGGTGTGAGAAAACGATGGGATTGAAGTAGAATTGGGCTATGCTTCTTATTTGCGATCGTAAGGTTGTATCGCTCCTTGACTCCTCCGTAACTTCTAAGCGACGTTTCTGTATTTTGCTACATGTAAGTGAGTCAGATTTAATGATCGAGCAACGTTTTCAATAATTTGGTAGTATTTGAGATTTCTTCGTATACAGACGACCATCCCACGCTATTTTCCCCTCTGGAAGTTGAAGTCTTAAGTCATGGATGTATACTTTCTATGTCTAGAGACATATGCTAAAGTTTGCAGGAACATCAAGCTCTGCTTCTCTGGTTGATTACTAGGTTTTAGTGTAAGTGTCAGCTTAATCAACTCGTTGCGTTGGATTGGTCCATTTCGTCACTTGATACTTATGCGATGGAGAAGACAGGCTCTCTCCTTCGTCGTCTCACTTTACGTTGTAGGGATTTCTAGCATGCAGCCACGAGTTGTCGGGTCTGCGATTCTCTTCCTTCTCTGTTGATGTCACAGAAATTTTCTTTTTATAAACATTGTTGCTCTGAAATAGCATCTAATCTACGTCACGATCTTGGTCGTCGGGGTTACAATTTTGACTTCGAACGCTGGCATTAAGCAGATCCATGTTCATTTCCATGCCTAGACATGCATTTAAAAAAAATTCAAGTTCCTTGATTGGCTACCTTTCTTCATATATTTTTATAGGCGGAGATTTTAACTGTGCAGTCGAAATCCTTGTGGGAGTTTTTAAGGTCACTCGACAATGGTGAATACTTACTTGGCTCGATTCAACACCCAGATGGATTAGTTGTTTACTCGATTTTCGGATGTTTGTTTTATTCCTACAAAACTAATGGGAATTAATTGGTTTATTTCTTGATCGCAGTCCGTTTTGGGCGTTTTCGGTGATGAGCAATCAAAGACATAATACAAGATTAGCATCGTAGTAATAAACGACTGAGCAGAAGAATGGTGCAGAATTAAAGCTCTGATGTGTCCACAGCAAATCGAAAGTTGATGATGAAATACACACTAGGGAAGAAGCTCGTTTGGCTTTGGGTATGGGAGTACGTCTTAAAGCACACGTCAGATGTGAATCTTATCAGGAAATTAGCACAGTCACTTCCTGTTCCTGAGGACGTCTGGCGCTTGAAACAGATGATACTGATCAAACAGCTCTCGTTTCTGGTTTCTAGAGGCTTGGATATTCAGAAGACACTGGACACCCTCGAGGCTCTGTATCATGCTTTTGAAATTGAATGTATTGACAAAGCTGGAATGAGATCAGAAGATATACCATCGTTCGTACGATTCAAGGCATCACATCCCGACGCACCAGAGGTGAACATTGAAACAAGGGACTCGCGTGATTTGCAGTCATCAGAGTTGAGCAACAACGAAGAGGAACTGTTCGTGTGGAAAGGACTTCAGCATCCTATATTGGAAGTGAAAGAAGAGCTTCGTAAGTTGCTTAGACTTTCAGCAAGTGAGAAATTGGATGCAAGCAATGCAAAGGTCAAGATCATTGAGAATAAATTGGCAACATTGATAAGGAATTTCTGGGCCATTTATAGCCCAGTGTTCCTGGAGAAAATTGAAGAGGCTGCCAATAACGGAAAGTACAAGCTACAAGGATTGTCGGTGAAGGTTCCATCTGCATCTGATGAAAATGTCACAGATACAGTGGCCGAAAATAGTGCTAACTCCAAAAACGAAGGGGTGCCTGAGAGTAACATACGAGGCTTGAATAACCGTTGTTTGGAAATACCGAAGGATGTCAATGGAAGGATTAAAGACTTGCAGAAACCACGACAAACATTAGATAATAACCATATCGAGCTTCAGAAGTTTGTAAAGTATCCACTTCCTCCACTTCCTCACTTGAAAAAACCAGATAGTAAAACAGAGGCACAAGAGAACATTCCAAGTGAGATGAGCCACAACACTTCTGTAAAACGTAGTCTTCTAAAACCTCTCCCGTCCACACGAGTGCAGGGCTGGGATGAAGCCTCAAGCAGCTGTTCTCCATCTGATTCAAGGCAAATCCGTTTGCCACACATCCTTAGACCCAATCATGTGACTTTGCCGCCTCGTTACTCGACGACAGGTGATTACTCATTTGCAACAGGATCGGGCTTGAAGCGTGGACGGCAGAAAAAAAACTGGTCAGAATTAGAGGTGGAAGCTTTGAAAAGCGGAGTTCGGAAATATGGGGAAGGCCACTGGAAGACCATCCTGCAAAAGAAAAAAGATGTCCTTTATGCACGCACTGGGGTTGATCTTAAGGACAAATGGAGAAATCTTGTGAAGTCCAACTTCGTTCACTCTTGTAGAGATCATACGACATAAAACCATGTTCATGTTACAGTATACCACTACAGCAAAACCAAATTTCAATGCTCTCAAAGCTTCTCAACCACTCTTTGCAAGTATGTTTGAAATTTTTCAGTACTAATCTGTTTCCCTCGATAGATTAGCTTCTTGGCATACCTCTAAATTTCATTCGGGATCGTACATTCCATGCTTTTGTGTTGGTTGTTGGGCTCATTCTACTGCAGTGCGGCACAAAATGGAAATTGAAGTAAAGAACCGCCTCTTCTTCACTCTAAAGCCGGCATTGCCAAGTTCAGTTTCACTTCACTCTTAATTATTCATTTATAATCTTTCATGTTTCGTGCCAATTCTTACCAAATCATCGGTCCATTGGTATTCACATCCACTGATGTTGACCTAATAATTGTGGACTACTACATTAAGGACGATTGTCACTAAAAATGTCATAATTAAGATTTTGGAGGTATCTTACTAAGATACAAAGAAATAAAAAGTAATAAATGTCAACACTTAACATTAAACAGGGTGCTCTCAAAAAAGAGTGTGGAGTAAGATAATTCTCACTTCTAGCATTCTTTACTTATAGTTGATGGTATACGGCATCTAATTTATTACCAAGATATTTTTTTAGCTTCCACCTATCATTAAAATATTCATAGATATATATATATATATATATATATATATTTTAGGCCCTTTTATATTCCTATTGAATCCTAGATTTTTCTTAACCTAGTTGCTATGTAAAAATTCTAATAGTCACTTTAAGAATTTACCTTTAGCCTTTGCTATCTTTTGACTATTAGCAATTTACTATGATTAAATTCTATGTGGTAGTAAGTAATCAAGAATTTGTTTATCTTAAATACTACCACTTACTAATTATTAATTTTTTTTTAATTCTAATGCCTTTATCAATTTAAAGTATCTATTCTTTATTAATACTTTTGTAAGAGCATCAACAAGTATGTCTTATGTAGCATAATACTTCAATATTACCTATTACAATATCTTCAATATTCTGTCATATTAAGTGATGTTAAACATCAATGCATTTAGTTATTAAATGATATTTAGAATTCTTGGCAAATACAAGATATTCTTGATTATTACATGTAATTGAAGTTGCTTCCAATTGCATTAGTCAATTGTCTTCAAAGAATTGTCTTATCCAACAAGCTTCTATTGTACAATGACTTGCCACCATGTACTTAGCATCTATGGTTGATCTTGTAATGGTTGGTTGTTTCTTGGAATTCTATGAAATGATTCTTATTCCATGAAAATGTTTCTTGCAATTCCATGATATGGATTCTTCTAAGCTTTTGTTCTCTTGAATCTTGTCTTTCATTTCTCAAAGAATAGTATTCATCAATATCATTATCTTCAACATTTTCATTTTCTTCATTGTTGGTCTTAAAAATTGTGAATTCTACCTTTTCTATCTTTTCTAGCTCTTCATCTTGATTTATATCTCTACTATCTTCATTATCTTTATTTCTTTGTTTTTTATTGAATTTTGTGAGTCCCACAAATTGATCTTAATTAGTGGATTAGTTAAAAACATAGTTTTAAGTCATTCAATTATACAAATATTAAGAGTATAGTATTTTTTTAAATATTTGAGTATTTATTATAATTTAGAAGTATTTATAAGTTGAAAAAGTGTTATTAGAAGAAAAGTTATAAAAATGGAGTCTTAGTAAGTCTTGGAGGTAATTATTTTAGTTAGTTTAGCATTTTTTTTATTATTAAGTATTAAGAGTTAGTTATTGAAACCAATATCTTCATTGGCTCCTATCTACATGTATTACTTATAAAATCCTATCAATGATTAGTTAGTAGTTAGAGGAAGCATGAAAAAGAGCTTCAAGTCTTTTTAGTTAATTATATAAAAAATAGGATTTTTAGTGGATTTAAATTGATTTTATTACTATAAAAAATCACCAAGATTGGAAAATACAGCCTCATATGGATATTAATATTATAGAAACATTATAGGATTTTTTAGAATTTATTTAGAGTTTATTTAGAATTTTTATGAATTTTTTGAGAATATTTCAAGACTTTGGTAAAATTGAGTTTTATCACCTTGAGAGCCATTATGAAGAAATGAAGTAAGATTTGAAGACTATGCGAGGTTTTTTGGCTAATTGGGTGTTTTTGAACACTATGGTGAAGTCAAAAATGCAAAAAAAGTAGTTTTACTAGTAGAAAATAGGAGGACCAGCAGCTAGAGTAGTCCTTGTAGGAAGAGAGGTGCACAGTTTCCATATGGGTTGTAGCACCTTGGGTATAGGTAGGAAGATAAGACTAAGGCCTCAAGGCCTCTCAATGGGGAGAATATACACTACTTGTGAGCCTTGGTGAGGCTTGAACTCTTGATTTCTTAAGCAAGTTACCCTTGAGGTAAAAATTATTCACTTAACTTTTCTATTATTTACATTCTATCTTTAATCTATCATAACTTACTCATATTAACTTGGAATTATATAATTTTTATGTCATTGGAAAGATAAAAAAATTATCTATCTAAAAATATACTTTTTACTTTTTACTTTTATTTTTTATTGGATGAAAATCCAGTGAACGGACTGTAACTTCATTTTGGATGTTATCCACAAATATACCTTTTCTCTTACTAAGATACATCTTTAAGTGCTTAAAAGCATTTTTGTGCTTTAAACACTCAACAATATAATTTTTGATGTTTTTGTTGGTATCGAAATACATAAGCCTATATGCCTTAGTATCTTCATAATTTCCCTAGAATATACACTTTCTATCTTTTGCATCAAGTTTAGACCTCATAAAAATTTGACATCTTTATATATAAAGTATATCCAAAAATTGTGATATATATATATATATATATATATATATATATATATAGTTATATATATATATATATATATATATATAAGATTCACTCCTATTCGAAGATTGTTATAATATCATTGATGTAAAAGTACTTGTTGGATACATATTCCTTATATACATTGCATTTACCATAGTTTTTTTCCAAAACTTATAACTAAGATTTTAAAAATGAAGCATGATTTTTGTCATCTCAACAATGGTATAATTTAAATTAATTATTTATTTATTTGAAACAAATGAATAATTTTATTACATAGAAATCAATACAAAATATTGGCTAAGAGAAGATTAGAAGTCCTAGCTACATTGCAATTCAATATTGGCACCAAACTTACTTTATGACTCTTCTTTAAAAAGAACCTAATTTTACATGTTATGGAATCTCGTAAAATATTATTTTATGTTTCTTCCTAATTGCATGCAGAGAATATTATTCTTCCTCTAACTTGAATCAAAAACCTTATATTTGAAAATAAAGTCATTTTTTAGTATTATGAGCAAAACCTGATTTTAAGCAATTTACTTGTAGTCAATTAATCCTTATTAGATTAGTCAATTAAGCCTTCATCTTTTCTATAGGCCAATTAGCAATTTAGAAGACATAATCATTTTATTTGAGCCTCATCTCTTACGTGGTGATTGCATAGAAGAATATCTAGATAAAGTATAGTTTTTTATAGCATCAAAAGAGCTGATGGGCAAAGACGTATTAATCCCAGCTAAAATTAATTTGGATTGGCACATAGTTTGAAGAATTTTATAGAACTTATATTAAGCTCATGCACCACTTTCAAGTATATTTTGTGTGAAGGTAAGCCTAAAACTTGTGAAAGATTATCTTTATCAAGCTTAGACAAAAGATACAAGATTTCTCTATTGTCATTGAATATTTTTTCTCTATTTTTTGACCTCAATTGCTTTGTGCCATATACTCCATATAATTGCAACCTCTTTTTTGGCTCTCTTTGGATGCTATAGATTATTCCATTTAATTAAAATATGACAAGTGAGCTTAATTTTCTATTTAATTTGGTGTAATAAAATCAAATCTTTTAAGTTTGTAATTCAACCTCAAGTATCATTGGAGTTGAGTTAGACAATAAGTGTATTTTTATATTATCTATAATGATTTAGATCAAATCAAATGTTAGCTATTTAGACTTCTTGATGAATTGAATTAAACTAAGATCTATATAAAAATAGATTTATAAAGAACATACAATTTGGTACACATTAAAAAAAGAGATGAATGGAATATCACATTTTAAACTAGGTATGAACATTTCAAATACAACATTGTCATGATATAACACGACTAATAGGTAAAAAAGATGAAGAAATTATTATATTATATAATATCTTACTTCAAATATTATAACAAATTATCTTAAAAAAATAGAAAATAGTCCAAAAAAAAACTAAAGATATAAATAATACTTTTTTGCAAAGTAAGCTTCTACTTACTTTATAAGGCTATGAATAAGGCAAAATAAATTAGATTAAAAAAATAAAGAATATGAGCATATATAGAAGGAAATTAAGAGTTGATTTTAGTAAAAATTAACTCAAAAGGAAAAAATTTGATACCTAAAGAAGACTGGTTATTAATTTGGATCAAAATCAAATCTTGAGGCACAAAACCAAACACCAATGACAATTCAAATATTCTTTTGTAGATCGGAGAGTGGGATAAGAAAAAAAACTTAAAAGATTTCTTTAAGCATTGATTTTGAGTGATTTAAGTATATAATGACTTTGCAAGAGCTTTGCAAAGTTACAATTGTTTTAGGTGATTTTGAAATTTGTGAAATAAAAAGGATGTTATATTTATGAGAAATTCATAAATTTGGTAGTAGATCTATACTTCAAATTTAGAGGACTTATGAAAATAGTTGTTTAAAGTATATGCTATAAATTTGAACTTGATCAAATGATTAAATTGAAGGTTATTGAATTTCAAGTAGGTTGAGGTCTTAGAAATTGGACTTTAAGAAGCAATTAGGATTTCTAAGATCTCTAGCAATCTACTAATTGGATTGGAAAATAATTATATGTAAGAATAATAGACTTGATTTTCTATACATATATAAAATTTGAAAATAATTAAACAATTTAAAAAGGAGATATTGGGAGTGGAAGTTTAACATTCAGATTAGAGTAGGAGACTAACCAATATCTGAGCAGATTTTAGGATTTTTCTTCTATTTGGTAAGTGCAATTATCTTCAAATTTTTTGTGCTTATTTCCAAATTAGTTTTTGAAAAGTGTGTAAATTTTTAAGTAAGATCAATGATTTGATTGATAGATATTAAGGTTCTAAATAATATTAGGATTAGATTGAGTTGGTTAGGATTTGGTTTAGGATTTAGGATTTGTCTAGAATTTGATTTAGGATTTAGGATTTTTTTAGGATTTTATTTAGGATTTAGAATTTTTCAAGGATTTAGTCTAGCATTTAGAATTTTTTTAAAGATTTGATTTAAGATTTAGGATTTAAGATTTGTCTAGGATTAGATTGAAGTCCATTAAGGTTTCAGCAAGGATTAAATTAGAACTTTGTTGAAATTTGTTTAAGATTTAATTATAATTATTCTAATATTTTTTAGGATTTCTTAATGATTCTTTTAAGGTTTATTGTGAATTTTCTTTTAACTCCTGTAAGATTTCTTATTGTTTCTCTTGTAATTTCTTTAAGATTTCTTTTGAATTTGATTAAAGCTTATTTAGCATTTTTAAGATTTAACTAGAATTTATTTAATATTCTATTCAAATAAATATTATTTTGTAGCAATTTTTCTATTCTATCTTCCACAGCTAGATACTCATTGCATTCTTGAATAAGAGTTCATGTAATGCAACAATGTCATGTCTTTTGGACTTAGAAATGTACTAGAAGCTTTCTAATATCTAATGAATGATGTATTTTGAGGGTTTTTAGATGATTATGTTGTTTGTTACCTAAAAAATACCTTAATCTATTCTAAGAATATAAAAGAATAGGAATTTCATATTTATCATGTATTACAAAAATTAAAAGCTGAGGGACTCTATACCAAGATAAAAAGTGTTTATTTTATATTATTCAAGTCAACTTCTTAGGATATATTATTTTAAATGATGGATTTATGATGGATCTTAAGAAAGTTCAAATTATTATGGATTGGAAGATCTCAAAAACAATAAGTGATGTTTAATGGTTTTTGGGATTTGCCAACTACTATCAAATCTTCATCAAGGACTTCTTTCAAATTGTAGCTCTTCTTACACGTTTGACTTATAAAAAAATTTTTTAATAGAATCAAGAAGCGAAAGCAATATTTGAAGCTTTGAAGATAATTTTTTTTCTACACCAATCTTGTATTACATTAAATTTTTTAAACATTTTTTTTTTTTGAAAATAAATGTATCAAACTTTACTTTGAGTGTCATATTATTATAAAAAAAAATAGATGATAAACTTCACCTAGTAGCTTTTCATTTCCAAAATTTTTTTGCAGCCAAAATCAACAACAAGATTTATAATAAATAATTATTTGTAACCATGGATTTGCTTTAAGAATAGTGCCATTATATAAAAATCGCTCCTGATCAAGTCACCATGTATATAGATTATAAGAATTTTGAATATTTCATGTGTGCACATATTTTGAATTATTTCCAAGCTTATTGAAATATGTCTTTATCAAGATTCAACTTTAAGTTCACTTATCAATTAAAAAATAACAAGATTTTTCAGATGAATTTTTTAGATGACTTTATCTTGCACCAAAAAAAGGAGATGCCACTTTTGATCAATAACAAATAATTTTCTTGAAGCCAAAGCATCTTCATCTTTGAGCAATGAAATCAACACTAATTATTGATTCAACTTTTATTAAGCAAGTTTAATTAAGTATGTCTTTTGATTCTCTTATTTGTGATATTAAGAAAAATCCTTCAATTATATGTTCTTAAAGCTCATCATGACTTTTCAGGTATACAATATTTTAGATATAATAAGACTTTGGAACTAATATTTAAGGATTTTTGGTGGTTCTAAATAAAGAAGGTAGTCAAAGATTTTGTATAATCATATAATATTTTTTCAATAGCAAAAATTCCTTCTCATCAATCTTAAAAACTTCTTCAGCTATTATTTATTCTATAATAATCATGATCTCCTATTTCTATGGATTTTATTACATATCTTTTAGTCTTAAGTTTTTATGACTCTATATTTGTGATAGTAGATTATTTCACCAAAATGGAATATTTTACACTATGTATAAAATCTATCACAAGTGAAGAAATAGCTAAGTTTTTCTTTGACAACATCTATCACTATTATAGATTATTCAAGGATATTATATCAAATAAAAAATTTTAATTTGTATTAAGATTTTAAAAAATATTTTTTTAGATTCTAAAAGTAGATGTAAAACTATATTTGGCTTTTCATCTTCAAAGCGATGGACAAACAAAGCGTCTAAATCAAGTTTTGGAATCGTATTTGAAATGTACTATCAATTATCAATAAGATGATTGAATAACTATTTTTTTATTGGCGAATTTTTTTTATAATAATATGATACATTCTTCTATATAAAAGGTCTTTATTTGTTAAATTTGGATATTATCTATAACTTGATGTTTTTAATTTTTTTAAAGATAATAATCTTGTGATATAAGATTTAAAAATTATTTATCTAAGCTACATACAACAATGAAGATACGACTAAAAGAAGCTCAAGAACAACAAAAAAATAACATAGATGCTTATTAGAAGCAACAACCTCATTTTTACATTGATGAAAAGATATGGTTACATTGTGATAGTATTAAAACTATTTACTTTTGTGACAAATTAGATTATTATAAATTTAGACTATTTTTTATTTATAAATAATTTAATTTAATTTCTTACTAATTATATCTATTAGAATCTATAAAAATTTATTTTATATTTCATGTATTCTTTTTGAAGCCATATAAAACAATAAATATCTCAAGAAGAAGACAAATACCACTACTATCATGTTGTGATATGATAATATGATGAAAATATAATCAAAAATAAATTTCTAATTAATATCTAATCATCTTCATTCAATAATAATTCAAGATATTTAAACATGGCTTTTATAAAAGCCTCTAAGTTTATTTTCTTATCTTGATAGGTAATAGATTAAAAGTTGGTTGATAATTTTACCTTCTACGCTATAGAAATTCTTTTACTACCTTAAAAAAGCCATAAATTAATAAAATCAAATTAGAAGAGATATATAATTAACATGGTTGATACTAAGATTAAGTTGAAGATATGATTGGACTGAAAAATTCCTATGATAAGTTAGATTGTTACCTAGAGGTTGATTGTTTGTGGGATATGATCAAAATCTAACCTCTAGCGACTAAAACAACCGCCTAGGACAAAATAAGGAAGAATTTGAAGATTAGTAATTAGAATTTGGTAGTTAGCTTCAAGTTGATTCAAAAGGTATAAGGTTAGTTTTTAAAAGATTTGGAATGACTTTGTAATTGTTCTTCAAAGTTATGGTTTGTATCAACAATTTGGAATTTATGCAATACAATTAAGGCTAGTGTCAAGGACAAAGACTCGATGAGGAAAAATATACACCAAAAGGCTATCTCGATATAATAAGTCAAAATATAAACAAGTAGGTATATTAAAAAGAAACTGGAATGGCTATTGTCACAAGACAAGAAACTAAAGACTCTTGAACCTAGACTAGAAGCAAGAAAGGAGTTGACAAGAGTGAAGAAGCCTTCACTCTTGTCTCTATATATACTATCTAACTAGGGGCTATATGGCGACGTTCTATAGGACCTCCAATATGTGTTGACTTTGTAGGACACATGCCTTGACTTACAAGGCAAGTTTTTCTATGTGTGGGCCACATAGTTAGCTTGATCTTCAAGCTAACAACATGTGTGGCACATGGCCAACTTTTTGACCACGTTTCTAATCCAAAAAGTCAATTAAAGACACCTATGAAGTCAAAGCAGCATCTAAAAAGTTTCTAGGAAGCTTCTATATTAAATATTATACAATTAACTTACTTTTATCTACTTTTACTTACTTCTACCTATTTTTATATGTAATTATTAGCTTACATGATTATGGCCGTGACATTACCCCCCCTTCTAGAGACGAGTTCCACGAGGAGCGGTCATCATATGTTGAGGAAATCTATGATGCGACGAATTATATTCGCCACATACTCTGATCCCTGTTCTCTTCGAAGATGATTGATAGGGCCTCTCAACCATCGGTAGTGTTCCATACCAGGGCAGGAAGACCACCTAGTTATTTGATCATTATTGAGGCCTTCATAACTTCCTTCGAATAGAATATTCGGAACACCATCAGGAGTTGTTCCTACCTCTAACAAAATCACCAAACATCGGGAGTCCCTTCCCAAATCGTGATACCAAACGCGTTGTATCTCACCATCTGTTCGAGGAAGAACATGTCGTTCTTGAAGATCTTCATCTCGATTGCGTCGTCTTGAAGGTTGTGACAATCGTAATGTCTCGTTCGGCAGGTCAGCAAACGAAGGTTCTTAAGTTGAATCCGCTGGTTGTTAGCTCTCAATCTAATTAGCGTCAGAAATGTAAAGAAGTTACAAACAAGGATAGGAAATTGGATGTTATCTTGCCTCAATCTTGTCTCTTTTATAAGAGAGATTTTCATCTTGGTTTTGATGGATGTCGTTGATAAAAAACTTTGACTTTAGCTGATGCATTTGCTAGATTCCTGGATGGCTCCCATGTGCGTTCACTAATATCATATCCGCACCAATGAACAAGATATTCCAGCTTATTTCGGCGCCGCCTTGAGTCTAATATCTCTTCCACCTCAAATTCTTCATTATTATCTACTTCTATAGGAGGCGGTGGCATTTGTCTTCTTCCTTGTATATCCACTATCTTATATGGTTCAAGAAGAGATACGTGGAATACAGGATGGATCTTCATTGACTCCGGTAGATGTAACCGATATGCAACTGGGTTGATCTGTTGAGAAACAGAAAAGGGGCCAAGCCTACGATAGTCCAACTTGTCACAAGGTCGAGTAGTCTTGATATTGCGATGAAGTAGCCATACCTTATCACCCACGTTGATTTGTGGTTGCTCCTTACGATATAGATCTGCGTTTATCTTTTGTTGTTCTTGAGCTTCCTTCAATTGTGTCTTCATTATTGCATGTAACTCTGACAACCGATTTGCCATATCTTTTGCTGCAGGATTATCAACTTTTGAAAAATCAAAAGTATCAAGTCGTGGATGATAGCCATAATTGGCAAAGAAAGGTGTTTGTTGCGTGGAAGAATGTACCGTATTATTATAAGCAAACTCTGCCAATGGCAGAAGGGTTGTCCAATCATCTTGTTGGTAGTTGATAGTACACCTTAAATATTGCTCCAAGACTTGGTTTACGCGCTCTGTTTGTCCATCAGTTTGAGGATGGAAAGCCGAAGATAGCTTTATGTCCACTTTTAAAATCTTGAAAAGGGTCCTCCAAAATCTTGACACAAATTGAGTTCCCCTATCCGATATGATATCTTTAGGTAATCCATGATAGCGATAGATATTATCAATTAAAAGCTTAGCTGTTTCTTCACCTATGATAGATTTTGTACATGGCACAAAATGTGCCATCTTGGTGAAACGATCTACTATCACAAATATAGAATCATAAGATCTTGAGCTTGGAAGATCTGTGATGAAATCCATAGAAACAGAAGACCATGGTTGTTCTGGTATAGGTAATGGCTGAAGAAGTCCGTAAGGTCGATGACGAGGAATTTTTGATCTTGAACAAATATCACATGATTGTACAAAGTCTTTGACTGACTTCCACATTTGTGGCCACCAAAAATCTCTTGATATGAGTTCCAAAGTCTTATTATATCCAAAGTGCCCTGCTGCTGGAAAGTCATGACGTGCTTGAAGAACACGTAAACGTACTTCTCCTTCTGGAACATATACGCGTCCTTCAAAATATAATAGATTATTCTTGAACTCAAACTTAGAAGGATCATGAGACTTGGAAGAATTATTCTCGATATCATAAACAAGAGGGTCTGAGGACATACTGGACTGGATTTGCTTGAGAAAAGTTAAATCAACAGTCAATGTTGATTTCATTGCTCGGAGATGAAATTGCTCCGGTTTCAAGAGGACCGTTCTTTGTTGCTCAAAAGCTGCATCTCGTTCTTTTGGTGCAAAATAAGAACATTTAGATAGGACATCAAACAAACCTTGTTGTTTTCCTGGCCGATAAGTGATAATGAACTCGAATCTTGACAAAGACATACTCCAACGAGCTTGACGACGATTCAACACGCGTGCTGACATGAAATACTCGAGGTTCTTGTGATCTGTATACACAATGACTGGACTAGAAGCGCCTTCTAGATAATGATGCCATTCTTGAAAGGAATCCACGATCGCAAAAAGTTCTTTATCGTGGATCTCATAATTGATCTCGGCTGCTGAGAATTTTCTTGAATGAAAAGCTATCGGATGGAGTTTGTCATCTGTTCCCATTTGTGATAAAACTGCACCCAAGGCAAAATCTGATGCATCTGTTTCCATAAAAAATGCCTTGGAAAAGTCAACACGATATAAGACTGGTGCAGAGACAAACGATGTCTTCAAGGCTTCAAATGCTGCTTCCGCTTCTTGATTCCATTGAAATTTATCTTTACTAGTCAAGCGTGTAAGTGGAGCTGCAACTCGTGAGAAATCTTTGATGAAGATCCGATAGTAATTGACAAATCCCAAGAAACATTGGACATCTCTTACCGTCCTTGGAATCTTCCAATCCACGATTGTTTGGACTTTCTTAGAATCCATCATGAGACCATCATTTGAAATGATGTATCCTAAAAAGTCAACTTGAGTAGTGTGAAATACACACTTTTCCATCTTGGCGTACAATCCTGCATCTCTAAGTTTTTGTAATACTTGACGAACATGTATTTCATGTTCTTCGACGTTCTTAGAATAGATCAGGATATCGTCTAGATAGCAGACGACAAAATTGTCTAAGAATTCACGAAATACATCATTCATGAGATGTTGAAAAGCAGCTGGTGCATTCGTGAGTCCAAAGGGCATAACATTATATTCGAAATGTCCATACCTGGTTCGAAACGCAGTCTTCCATTCATCTCCTTCTTTGATCCGTACTAGATTATATGCTCCTCTTAGATCTATTTTTGTATAGATCTTAGCTTGATTCAACTGGTCAAGGAGTCCTGATATCAAAGGTAATGGATACCTGTTCTTGATTGTGATCTTGTTGAGTCCTCGATAATCAACACACATTCATAAAGATCCATCTTTTTTCTTTACGAATAGAATTGGAGCTCCTGCTGGAGATTTTGAATGGCGTATGAAATTCTTCGCTAAATTCTCGTCAATATATGTCTTGAGTTCAGCCATCTCATCTTGCGATAAACTGTAAATTGGTCCAAATGGTGGCTGAGTTCCTTCCTTGAGGTCGATTGAACAATCATATGGATGATGCTCAGGAAGAATATCTGCATTCTTTTTCTCAAAAACGTCTTGATACTCCTGATATTGACTTGGAATGCCACTTGAAGTCTTTACGTTTTCAGAAATAGGTGCAGCATAAATAGCAAAAGTTGATCCTTCTTTTGCTGCGTGTATAAATGCTTTTGCACCTATCAGTACGGGTTTTACTGTACTAGACTTATAATTTTTTACTTGGTTCGTAGAACTATTAATAACGCTTTTGGAAAAGTCAAGTTTACGTGAATTCCAATCTATTCGAGGGTTATATTTTTCTAGCCAGGATAAACCTAAAATAACTGGATTGGACGGGGATTTAATTATGTTAAAAGCTATGTAGCTATCATGACCGTCTATTGTTACTTTTATAGGATGAGTTTCATGAGTGACATCTCCAGAAGACAAGGGACGACCATCTATGACTTCTACATGTACTGGTTTAGGTTTCTGTACAAAGGGTATTTTACGACTTTTAACAAATTGTTCATCTAAAAAACATGCTGAGGCTCCCGAATCTAATAAAGCAGAGGCTTTGTAATTCTTAGGTCCTAAATATAAGTCTATTATAAAACAAGGAGAGGGTTCTGAGGAGAGGATAGGACTTTCATTAGGAATTGTACAAGGTTCCAGCTGCACGGTCCCTATTGTAGCTGGACGAATCCGTTTTCTGACATGTTGTCTTCTTTGACCGTCGTACCCCTCATTTTATAGTTGCGTCATTTCTTTGGACAATGTTGAGCAGTGTGCTTAGGTTCTCCGCAATATAAACATAATCCTTCTTGACGACGACAAATCTTTTCTTGTTCAGTTAGAGGTTTAAAACGTACCGCGTCAATTTGCATGTCTTCTACTTCCGAATGTACGTTTGACAAAGATGTTGATGTTGCCATTGAGTAATAACGTTGAGGTTCCCGTGAATGATTCTCAGATCGAAATTCAAAAAGTCGATTATCACATTTTACCACAAAATCGATTGCTTGACTCAAAGTTTGAGGATCAGGTAAGTTGAGCATCAATTTTTTTACTTCGTATTGCAATCCATAAAGAAATTGACTGATGAGTGCAGCATCATCCCACTTGATGTCAATTGCAAGTTGTCGAAATTGTGAAGCATATATTGTTACTGAGCGATTTTCTTATCGCAGAATTCGGATCTTATTTGTTGCAACACGAGTTGCATCGTGTTCACCATACATAGATCGAAACTCCGCCAAAAAAGCTTCCAAATTGTCCAATATTGGATTTCGTTGTTCAAGAAAAGACGAAAACTACGATAATGCAGAACCAGAAAGTAGAGTGCCAATAAACCTGACTTGTGATCCTGGAGTTGGATAGCTTTGCGGTTGAAGTTCAATTGCCAATTGTACTTGATTGATGAATCCTCGAAACTTTGATCTCGTACCATCAAATTTCTCAGGTAAGGCAATTCTTGGTTCTCTAGTGCTTATAGGGTGTTGTACAATTGGAGAAGGAACGTGATTTGTTGTAGATGTTGAAGCAGCTCCGATCATCTCTATATCTCCACTTTCTGCTATTCTTGTTCTTTCCTGTGTTGGTGAATTGAGTTGATGCATTGCAAGCATTAACTCCCTCATTTGCTCTTGCATTTGTGCCATTGCACTCTTCATTTCAACAAGCTCTGCCATAATGACACTAAGAAGAAAAATTTGTTTGATATTGCTCAAGACAAAAGAAAAAAAAGACTTGATAACAAAGAAGATACTAAGAACAATATCAGTTTAGAAGTGGGTAATCCGCAAACTTCTAATACGCTTATGTCTTGTCAAGAGAAAGGGGTAATCCACTCTTACTCAAGAAAAAACAAAGCTCTGATATTGTAAGTGTACTCTTGTCAATCTGTCAAGGACAAAGACTCGATGAAGAAAAATATACACCAAAAGGCTATCTCGATATAATAAGTCAAAATATAAACAAGTAGGTATATTAAAAGGAAACTGGAATGGCTATTGTCACAAGATAAGAAACTAAAGACTCTTGAACCTAGACTAGAAGCAAGAAAGGAGTTGACAAGAGTGAAGAAGCCTTCACTCTTGTCTCTATATATACTATCTAACTAGGGGCTACGTGGCGACGTTCTATAGGACCTCCAATATGTGTTGACTTTGTAGGACACATGCCTTCACTTACAAGACAAGTTTTTCTATGTGTGGGCCACATAGTTAGCTTGATCTTCAAGCTAACAACATGTGTGGCACATGGCCAACTTGTTGACCTTGTTTCTAATCCAAAAAGTCAATTAAAGACACCTATGAAGTCAAAGCAACGTCTAGAAAGTTTCTAGGAAGCTTCTATATTAAATATTATACAATTAACTTACTTTTATCTACTTCTACTTACTTCTACCTATTTCTATATGTAATTATTAGCTTACATGATTATGGCCGTGACAGCTAGCACTCTTGGCTAGTTTGTAAAATTGGTATCACATCTATAGTTCAAAATTTGCTAATACTTGGTTGATTAGGTATACTAAGTGTGTGTAAAATTTTGTATTACTCTAATAGTGCAATTGAAAGATATTTGGATTTTAGTATAAAAGGATATTAGAAGTTGGTAGTTTGAGATTGGATAGCATTTCTATGATATTTGAAGATCTATTAATTGAATTAAGATGAAATATGGCATCGTGTTAGAAGACTTAAATATCAAGCTATAGAATGATTTTGAATTAAAGTTAATGGTTGAAGAAGAAAAAATTGCTACTAGAATATTTGCATCAACTTTCAAATTAGCATCCAAGTGACATCAATGCAATTTTTGGGCTTTTTTTTACAATTTATAAGTTGAATTGGATTGAATTTTTTTTAATATATAGAAAGCTTATAGTGGCATTTGTATGCAAAATTTTGCACTAAGTAGATAGTCAGATTAGGAGTTACAACTTGCCAAAGCTCACTAATTAGAATGAGGTCTTGCAAGGAGAAATGAAAATTACCTAATTATGAAAGTAATAAGGTAATTGGAATTTATATGTAGTTGAAGTTACTAAAAAGAGTGTTTTTGAGAACTTTGTATTAGCTTTAAGTAATTTTGAAATATAATTTGAATTACATTCTTCTTATATGGATGAAATCTATTATAATTTCTTGGATATTTGTAAAACATAAATTTATTTTTTTACAATGAGGTGCCCAATGCATTTCTAAATAAGATAATATGTATTACAACACCGCCTCCTATATAAGCAAATTATAATAAAAAATTTGAAGTGGAAAAAATCTTAGACTTGAGGCGGCATCGACTTAAGTTGAAATATCTTATTCATTGGTACAGATTTAATATTAACAAACATAAATGAGAGCCAAAAAAAACTTACAAATGTAATAGAAAAGATCAAAGCTTTTTATTAACAACATCCATCAAAACCAAGATGAAAGATAGTAAATATTTTTTATAAAAGAAACATAATTTTAAAAAGATTACATTCTACTTCATATCTTTTGTTTGTAGTTTCTATATAATTATAGAATTAAGAAGATAGAGAATCAACAGCCAACAAATTTAACTTAAGAGCCATCATTTATTGACTTATCAAATGAGACATTGTAATTATCACAATCTTTGAAAGAAATAAAGATCATAATATGTCACAAATATAATTTTTCATATCTTAGATTTCTTCAATATGTGATCACCACTCCTTGTAGAAGTCATCCCTAGAAGGAGAGATAATGTCACGGACACATATTTACTGTAATTATTACTTAGATGATATAAATAGATAGAAGTAAGTAAAAGTAGATTAATTTCATAATATCTTCTAGAAAAGCTTCCTAAAAGCTTTATAGATGTTGCTTTGATTTTACATGTATTTATAGTTGATTGATAGATTAAAAATTTGGTCAAAAAATTAGTCATGGATTTTTCATGTTGATAGCTTATAGAACAAGCTAATTATGTGGTGCCCATATAAAAAACTTGTCTTATAAGTTAAGATATGTATTGTGCAAAATCAATATGTTTTGGAGGTCCTATAGAATGTCGCCACATAGCTCTTAAATAGATAGTATATATACAAGCAACATTGAAGTCTTCTTCACTCTTATCAATTTCTTTCTTGCTTTTAGTTTAGTTTCAAGAGTCTCTAGTTTTCTTATCTTTTGGCAATAGCCATTCTAATTTCTTTTTAATATATATACTTCTTTATTTTTATTTTATCATACTTCTTTGAAAAAGTCTCACTTATTTATTTACTTTCATCTTATTCTTATCTTTGATAATTTATAGATAATTGGTAGGTTAAAATTTGGCCAACAAATTGGCCATATATTATACAATTTGGCAACTTATAATACAAGTTGGTCATGTGGCATATATATAGGAACTTTATCTTATAAATTAGATACATATATTGAAAGTTAGCTATGTGGTGTACATATAGGAAATTTATCTTACAGGTTAGATACATGTATTGGAAGTTGGCTATGTGATGGATGTTTTATAGAACATCATCATATAGCTCCTAGTTAGATAATATATATAGAAGCAAGAGTAAATTCTTTTTTACTATTTTTAACTCTTTTTTTGCTTCTAGTTTAGTTTTAAGAGTCTGTAGTTCTTAATCTTTGAAAATAGCTATTCTAATTCTTTCTTAAATAAATAAATATCTATATATATATATATATATATATATATATATATTTATTATCATCTTTCTTTGAAAAATTTCTTACTTTTTTATTTATACTCTTTGTATTCTTGTTCTTGATAATAACTTTGTTGTTATATTTTAAATTCTAAAAAAAAAAAATTGAAATTACAACTATATCCTAAAGAATCAAAAAAATTAAAAAAATACAAGAAAAAAATATATACTTAATATTTAGTAGATAAATTTAATAAAAAAAAATTGAAATAAATATTATTATGATTATATGACACTAACATAAAAATATGAAATAAAAAATTACATAGTAAGAAGCATATACATTAAATTTATTACAAATATTCATTTAATAACAACAATTTAGATGTGATTTTTAATTTATTAAAATTACTTTATTTTTCATAAAATATATATTTTACTTATTTATAATTTAAGCATATGTAATATAATTTTTTGCAACAAAAATATTTGCATATTGTTTTAGAGATCAAATTGTGGCCATAATTTTTTAGAAAAGAGTGTGGCCACAATCTGTCATGTATGAATGCATGTTTGTAGAATTTGTTAAAGCATTTAAAATTAAGTTTAGAATAAAATTTATAGTATATACATCTTGTATAAAATAACTAGTTCAAGTAAAGACAATGCAAGTAAATTAATATTGGACCAAGGTGGTCTACCAATCCTTAAGTTTGTAAAAACGTACATAAAAGCAAGTTAGATGTTTTCTGAGGTATTTTTTGTGTTTGCTACATCTGATCTTTAGGCAAGGTTGAAAAGCATAGAGATAGTGGTTTGATTTATTGGAATAAGAAAAGCTATAATATCTTTACTTCTTTATTATTTGATTTCACTATTGAACATCAAAATATTTGTATATTGAAATTTTGAAATGATTTATAGATAGGATTTTTATTTTTGAAATTTAATTCATATATTTTTAGAATAAAATTAATATTGATATAATTTTTAAAAATATCAATTAACCTGAAACTACTCCAAAAAATACTAAGAGATATGCAATTGCTTTAACCTTGTCCATACAGACATTTTTATTACTAGTTTAAAAAATAATTAGTTCAAGTTCATGAGGATAACAAGGTCACCTTTAAAAATGATAATGTTTTAAGTTGTTTTATTCTAAACTAAAACTTTGTACAACTATGGCCACCACAATGTAAAAGGTGTGTGTGTGTGTGTGTTTTTTTTTCTTTTCTGCCTTTTTTTTTTTTTTTTTTTTTTTTTTTTTTACCATACAACTGCATTAAATTCAGGTAGTATGAATTTATCAATTTATTAAAATTATCATTTTATTATGTTTCAAAGGATGAAGTTTGAATTTTTTTTTAATGGATTTAAAATAATTCAGATCCACTTTTTGAAACAAACAGTTGTAGCTTAGTTGATTATCATGTACAATTTGAGCTGCGGTCAGTTTTGAAAATATATATATATATGTATGTATGATAAAGACATGTAATCTCATCATTAATTTTTTTTCAAACTCATTAATAAGCAATAGACTCAATAATGAATGAAAATACAAAACTTGATTTCTCAATATATATATATATATATATATAGATACATTATGTACACAACGTAAATTGATCAGAAAATAAATAATTATGTCAAAAAAAGGATCATAAAGATGTGTACTTCCATGTATAATACACACATGCAACAGTAACAATAAATAATAAAAATAATACATAACAATAGACATGTAAGATGTATTATAATCTTTCTGACAACTTTGATTTAATATTTTTTTTTTTTTATGTAAGCAACAGAGAGATCCTATAAATGATTTCAAAGTTTAGAGCAATTCTAACAAATCTCTAAAGAATAAAAGCTAGAAAAACAACTTCACGTAAATATTTTAAGCTGACATTTTTATTTTTATTTTATTTTATTTTAATGAATTACTAAGACAAACATATGCCAAAGAATCAGCATGCTCCAATATAAGTCCTGGAAATAGTTTCAAAAATTGAATCAATCACATGACTCAAGTATCTGTAACACATTCAACTTGGTCTCCAAGTTGCAAGAGAACATTCCCCTCCTATTTAAACTACCAAGTAGGGAAGCGTTACTTTTACCTTTACGTTTTGCGATTCGAATATGGAGAACAGGTTATAAAACACACCTTTTTACTTTAAAAAAATACAGACAACATTTACTTTCGCGGTTACAGCCGTCACTACTTTTACTTTTAGGGAAGAAGAGTGATCTGTCGGCGGCCAAAGTGAGCAGAAACCAACCAAGGGGACAGACCGGCCCTACCGATGCTCGTCGACGCTACCGTCATCAGTGTCGGAGCCACAGGTCGGCACAGACTGGCAACAGGGAAGAAATTTCTTTACGGTGCAGACGCATGATAAGGCATTGTAAAAATAACTGTGACAATAGTCTGCGGCTGTAGCTTGCTGATGCCAGAGGAGACGAGTTGGCGCTACGACAGCAACCACATTAAGGGTAATGCCGCTGGCCAAGGTCGGCTTCCGATTAATCTTAGGGCACGTGTATGATTCCAGAAGCTTACGATCAGCAGAGCTGTTAAGGATGGAATCGGAATTTTTGATCTGGTGGACCGAGCCAGGTTTTTACAATGGAAGTGTGTGGGATTTGTCGTCGAGTTCTTCGAGGGGCTGTCACCGGTGGTGTTGGTCAATTGATCGAGAGCTTCGCCGTTTACGTCGTGGTTTTGGTTAATCAGTGACTGATTACGAGTAATACCTTTAATGGGATTCAGTACGATTGGAATAATCAGTGTTGAGCTATGAAGCAATAAAGACGGCACGACATGATGACCGCTGCATAGAAACTACCACCGTGGTCCTTTCTCCGTATGTCTGTTGGACATAGAATTGAAATATTCTTGTGAACACTAGTGTAGCATTCGACTCAATTCATTCCCAGCAATTTTAAGATTGAGTTTCCACTCTTGACCGAAGCTTAGGGTGATCTCTTGCGGGATGACTCGCTGAAGGGTGGAAAGCGCGGAGTTCATCCTAACTCTAAACTGCTGAGCCTATGTCCTAGCATAATCGAGGTTGTAAGTTTTAGTAAGTTTCAAAGATGAAAGATCTCTGTCAGTAAATTATTGAATAAGTCGCTCAATGAGGTTGGGCGACAGCAAAAGGGAGGTACGTGGAAGTGAGAGGATCGTAGCATGAGAATCAATGATTAGATTTTGTCAGTTGCAATTAGAGTCGGGTGTGGAGGTGAAGCGTACCGATTTTCACCAGGTTCTATCCGATTTCCACGGATTTCTTGTTGTTAGCTACAATCACAACCATTCCTAGTTGCAGCGCCCGTGGTGGCATCGTCAGAAGTGGTTACTTGCACCTCACTCCCCAAATTCGTGATGTTAGCATTTAAAACTTGGTCAATACTGCAGAAAGACAGAGATTGTTCATCTCACGCGCTGATACTTCGGCGCATCGTGACAACTACCGAGAGGACAACTTCGTACTACGAAACTGTGAGGCATATATCTCGCTGCACGATTTTTGAAGTTCTTGGCGCGCATGCAGAGCCTTCAAACCTTTGTAGAGTGAAAGAGTTCAAACAGGTGCATCCTCTACTCCGGGGTAGTTGTAAGTCCGGTGGTGAATCCATGAGGAACTCACCAGTCACCTTGTGACTTATTCTAATGCAAAGAGATTTCGAATTTCCGCGTTTTGAGTGAAGACAAGCTGGACTGACCCTCACGAGTAGTTGACTTTTTAAGCAAGGTATCCGACCCTGAACTTGAAGCGAAGGCGGTATGTTTAGTCGTTGGCGTCCATGCCAAATATATATATATATATATATATTTCACTGATTTTTGAACAGGTTGACCTTAATTTGTCTTCTTCTACGGCTGCCTCTCCAATCGGCTCTCATTTAACAACCTCGAGAAGGACACGTGGAGTAAGGGAGTAAGAGCAATTTGCAATGTAATTGTAGCAACTGCCTTTGTGATGCATATCTGCAGGCCCTTCTCTGGCGCTGCAAGTGGTGAAAGACTCTTACCATCAGAATCGCTGGATGCAAGTGTACATAATGCCAGGAATTCTCATCTGGACGTTAGCTGCGTCGTGACGCTGTTTCCAGTTTCGATTCATTTTGTTCACTCTCTTAGGTCGTTTCTTTACAGATTTTGTGTACGAGGAACTAGAACCGCAGGAAATTATTGCATTGCACACAAAGACTTCTGACCTGAACGTAGAAATAGATCCGTCTCTGAATCATAGTTCCGAGAATGTTTATTGGAGAAACCATAAGCAAGATATTTCTTCTACGTTTCAAAGAACAGGATTCAAGATTACACCTCCAGGACGTTGTCAGCATCACGCTCAAATTTCAACTTAACTTCAAGGGGGAGGCTTCTGTTGTGAGCGGCTCGTGGAATTGGACACGACAGTGAGGAAGAGACTAGGCTTGCGCGAATTTGGTTTTTCAGGTGGCATTCGAGAAAGGCGCCATTAATGCCACCACCGCCATTGCTGGATAAGAGCCTCATGCTGGTTTCAGTTGGACATGGGCTTCTGGAAATGACGTCAACGATCGGGTTTGATTATTAGAAAGTGCCTTGTACAGTGATTTAACTTCCTTGTGCGGGCTTCCGGGATCTTCAGAACTTCTGTGGTTAATGACGTTTTGTGCTCCAGCTGCGGGGTGATCCAGTCGGTTTTAGAAACTCTGAAGTATCACAATGGGGTGCTTTTCCTGCTATTTCCCTTGGTCGAAGGAGGATGAATTGGGTGATTACGAGAGCCAGGAGCAGTTCAAGGTCGTCTTTGACCAACATTCGACATCTTCGCAGCCTGGATCTGAGCGTCGCAACGCAAATACATTTCAATTGTTTACGAATGTGAACGACGACCACCAGAAGTCAGCTGCGGCTGCAGAGAAATTCACAATGAAAGATATCCTTTCCGCAACTTGTAACTGGTCTCCATCAAATAAAATAGGGCAAGGGGGCTTCGGTTTGGTGTACAAAGGCAGACTAAAGGACGGGAGGATGGTGGCCATCAAACGCAGCAGGATGGATCAGTTTGCACCTCGGCTGGGGGCCGAGTTTCGAACGGAGGTCGAAATGTTGACTCAGGTTTATTTTTCTAAATCCACATGCTAACTGAACTGTATGTCGACTGCTAGATTACCTAAAGAAGATCCATAGTTTTCCTTTAATAAGCAACCACAAGCTGCAAATTGTGAAAATGAATTTCTCTTCGAGTACTTTGCATTTTAGGGAGGTCTTGCTGAAAGAAGGATGGTCAGGAAATTCTCAGTGAAGTTATTTTTCGTTTATGCAGCTCCTGAAATTGAATGCGAGTTGTTGCAAAAAGCTTTAACTTCAATCTCATGATCGTAGGTGGATCATTTGAACCTCGTGAAACTGATCGGCTATTTGGAAGAAGGACCTGAATGTATTCTAGTCGTGGAGTATGTTTCGAACGGCAATCTTGGTGAACACTTATATGGCACCTACGGGAGACCACTCGACATGAGGACTCGATTGGAAATTGCGATAGACATCGGACACGCACTTACATATCTACATCTTTATGCCGATCGGCCAATCATACACAGGGGTATTAAGTCGTCAAACATACTCCTCACAGAAAGGAATCGAGCCAAGGTTGCGGATTTTGGATTCTCTCGCTTGGGACCGTCCGATGCTGGGGATACCCATGTCTCAACTGCAGTAAAGGGCACTGCAGGTATTGAAAGCTACGTAGCCATGTTGTGATAGATGTTTCTACTTTTTTCTGATGCTTCTCCTCTGATATCACATATTTGCTGTTACATAATACCCGCCGGCCTCCACATGAACATTAGGTTTGAACTTTCATTTGTGTTGAAATCTCCACTCCAATCCCTGGTAAGGAAGACGGCGGTTTTTTTGAGCAAAGACGCATTAAAAGACTGAGATTTGGCGAATGCAGGTTATTTGGATCCGGAATACTTAAACACTTATAAGCTGCACCCGAAGTGTGATGTTTATTCTTTCGGCGTTTTGCTCATAGAATTTTTTACTGGGAGGCGACCGATTGACATGAAGAGGATGGGTGCTGAACGCTTCACTCCCCAATGGACGCAGAAGAAATTTTCAGAAGGGAGACTGGTCGACATGCTTGACTGTAAAATCAAGAAAACACCAGCATCATTGAGCGCCTTTCATCGCTTGGTTACCCTCGCCTTTGCTTGCACAGCACCTCAAAGGACTAAGCGACCCAGCATGAAGAGGGTAACTGAGGTTCTTTGGGACATTCGCAAATTTTTTTTGGAAGCACATGAGCTAGACCAGCAGGGTAGTTATGAAAGCCGCGTTTGAAGCAGCTCGGCTGAAGCAGGCCAACATATTCATCGAGCATCAAATAGACGTCGTCGCAGGGATGGAGCGATACCCTCTCTGCACAGGCTCTGGAGCTTTTAAGCCAAGACGCATTGAAGATGTTATACAGATTGAACAGGGTGGGAGTAACGAGTGAAAGTTTCATCCTACAGAAACAAACACTCGCCGCAATCGCGATAGGATTGTAGGTGAGTAGATTGATCAAGTACAAACTTCAGGTATCCTCTACCTTTCGAAAACCAAGCATAGCACGTTCACGCAGCAGCAGACACTATGCTCATCTTTTTTTCGTCTCGATAGGAACGTCGCTGTATGCAACGAGAGAAGTGATGGCTGCAAGAGCTCATGAAACTGGAGCGTGTTCGCTGATCAATCTGTCCGACTGAACGTTTGTATTTTACTCCTTGGAAAAAAGAGCTACGGTTGTCAGATATTGGAATTATTTAACTAACATGATTAGAAGAGAGAATCCTCCTACATTTGAGACATACTTAAAAAGCATACGGAACATTTATCGAGGAGACTTGTAAAATTTGTAGCCAATCGAAATGTACCAATTATAGGTACGATGTATTCAAATGACATGTAAGTGTAACATAATTTGATATATAAAACTTCACATTACCAGTATTTATTCTCTGATCGTAGTATGCAAACTGTACCACAAGTGCAGTGTCTCACAATATACTTCTAGGCCAGTGGGGCCCGAGCTGCCGCTACCGAGTTTGACAGGGAAATGGAAATTGTTCAAAGGGATATGAAGATAGAAAACTAACATCAAACATGTAAACTCAACCAGCAAACGTCCATTCAATCAAGAAAAAAGCAAAACGTACTGCACTTAAATTCAAATATATCCTTCAAAAAAATAGAAGGATTCAATGCTTTTACTGTCCCCAACACGTCACGTATGAAATGGCAACTGTCGCCACGAGGTAGAACAGGATCCTTCTCGACTGTTTTTCTACACAAATGTGTTGGGCCTGGAAGCCTTGTATGTGGTCTTCAGGCTCCTGGTTGGTGGACGGATCTTGCGGGTGGTCAGAGGGAACTTGATTTTGGAGTTATGGAACTGCTTGGTGTTCACACGCTTGCAAAGAGAAACTGGAATAGTTGCAGTTTTGATGATCTGGATGCATGGGAAGCGAACCCTATGACGAGAAGCCATCTCATCGTACATCTGCTCAACTGCTCCATTCAACGTAAGGTCACGATACTCCTTGTACATGTTGTGGTACCCGGTCCGACTCTGATAACGCACCCAGATACCATAGTTCTTGATAGTGGTAGGGTACTTCTCAAAAATCTGCAGGAACGTCTGGTCAGATTCATATTCAACGACAATTGTCTCTGCTTATAATTTCCCGACATTGGGATGGTTTCAAGAGCGTATACACTGAGAACGGTTCGAAATTGAAGACCCGAAAGTGGCTCCCAACACTGGGTATTGCATCAAAACCTAGAAGTGCATTGACGATTCGGAGTGTGATTCTCAAATCAGCATACAACTGAAGAGTATGGCACATATCAATGAGCTTATATGGAGGGATCTACAAAAAGTACCGATTTTTGATGTGATCCATTAGTGAATTCAGGTCGCATTCCCTCTGTATTTCAGAATTCTGCTGCGTGTTCTACTACTCGAGCCTACACGATAGGACTTCAAATCACAAAATGAGTGAGGTTGACATACCTCGTTGATAGCGAGAAGTTGACCGTGGGCCTTCTTGACTTTCTGCAACTTCCTGAGGAAATACCTGCACAAGACAGCATGAAAATTGAGGACATGGTACGAGCTTGAGTAAATATTTCTGATACACATATGGTGATGTGAACCAGAACACTAATGAAGAGATGACCTGTACTTGATAAAAGCACAAGCCAACGACATTCACAGCAAAGAATACCAGCCAGCTCCGCAAAACATCCTGATCTGATACATCATCATCTAAAGCACAGATCCACCAATTTCGAAGCATTCTCTGGAATTACACAAAGCGAGAGCGTCGTTTCTTTTCGAACTTAAACTACAACACCATACCAGAACTTAGACTTGGCGCGCACTTCGTTGGTGGCCCAGAGCTTCATGCGGTAAGCCTTAGGTGTCTCATTGGTCGCGGTAGGAAGGGCCCGCCCAACCACCTGGTATTGATGAAACTGATACCAAAAGAAATTGGAGCGATCAGAACCGGAAAATGATGAAAACAAGTTACCGCATGATGGGTCATACTACGGTGACATCAAACAATCATACACAGCAGACAAGCATCAAAATCCCTGACGCAACCTAGTCGGACAGCAAATCACTCGAAAAGGCACATCCAGCTCGTCAAAACCGGACTAAGACTGCTTCGCTGGGATGCTCACGAACCACAGCGCAAGCTCGATGCCCCAAACCCTACAAGAAACAAACACGCTACCGTCTAGGGACTCATTAACCGCAACTGAATACAGAATGAGATGGGCAAGTGATCAACTAACCCGGAAACTCATGGCTGCGCGCTGGGAAGCAAGACGAAGCAACGAGGGCCAGAGCGCGTCTCTCGACCCAACCAGACGCACGCTTGAAAGAGAGCGTCATCGCGATTCCCACAGGACTTTCAAGCAGCCGCTCCAAGAATTAGGGCTTCGGGTGGTAGCGCCGTTCACACTGGGCCGAGTGGTTCTCCATCAGTGCTCTGTTTCGTAGAGTATCTGTGAGTATATGGTAGTTTGTATTTTCGTATAGTTCGTGGCCTACAGTTATACAAGGGGGAGTCATAGAATAATATGAAGAACTAGACAAGGGTCTTAGGTAGTCTTAGGGTTGTTGCCTTCATTTGTATTTTAAATAATAATAAAATTATGAAAAAAATTCTCCCAACTTTCATTTCAGATAAACTACCAGAATACTTCATGGGTGGATTTTATATTCATTGCTAATTATTTTATGTTAGGTTATGTTCACAACATACGGTGCTCATGTGTCATGTGATCTTTGAGAAGTTATGATTTTTTATATAACTTAAAACTGGTGATGAACCCTTTTCTAAAACAAGTCTGAAATATTATGTCTAATTAATTTATTACATCCTTATTCATTGCCACATCAATAAAATATAAATGCCTACAAAACATTCCACAAAGAACATGCAAATGAAATTGAATGGCTGAATATCATGTTCTAATTGCACATGTCATTTTACAAACATCTTGCATGCTTCTACATTTATAACATTTCATGCACATAATTTTAATAATTTTAATTTCAATTGGATATAAGAATTCATGTATCTTCAAACTTAGAAAAATAAACAAATATCAAATGCTACTGACATCAAACAACCTCACAAATACATGACTAAAAATGTATTCAACAGAAATGTAGTAAAATAAAGAACAAGATTATATATATATATATATATATATATATATTAATGTGAGTTATTAATTATATTGGCATAAAGGTACAACAAATCAAAAAGAACTTTCTTAAACATTTGAAGAATCAAATCTCAGAAAATGAAAAATAAGCAGTATACAATGAATATAAATTTTGACATATATATATATATATATATATATATTATTAATTTTGATAATATATTTTAGAGATTTAACATGTATCACTTTTGGTCTCATAAGTCTAATTAGATATCTAGCATATTTGATATAATAAAACAACAAAAAAACCAAATAATTGATAATTCACTAGTATATGTATAATTTTGTCTCAAATTGATGCAAAAACAGGAAAATAACTTTTAATTTTGAAATACTAACACTATTTCAACTATAACTTTTATAATGTGCTTATTCATATTGTGAAAAAAATCTCCATACTAAGTAGATATAAAAAAAATAAAAAATAAAATATTAGTAAATTTAAATGTGTTTTATAATCAATAAATAGTATTTAATCAATTACATTCTTTAGGTTTTATTTTTTAAAATAATTTAAATTATTTTTTTAATAATAAAAATATATAATTTAAACAACTTTTTTATAAAAAAATTCTTAGATAGAGACTCTTTGTCAAGGATATGAATCACAAATAATTAAAGAGTAAAAAATACTCTTGTATCATCATTAAAAAAAAATACTTAAAGATAATATAATACTAAAACTAGAATTATTATTGCTAAAGACAAAAAAAAAAAAAAAAAAAAAAAAAAAAAACTAGAAACTCTTAAAACAAGACTAAGAACAAAATGGTCTTGATAAGAGTGAAGAAGACTTTACTCTTGTTTCCATTTATATTATCTAATTAGAAGCTACATAGCAATATTTTATAGGACATTCAATATATATCTAGTTTACAAGATACATGTCTAACTTGCAAGACAAGTTTCTATATGTGTACTACATAGCCAACTTATGTCAAGGACAAGAACTCAATAAAAGCAAATAACCAAGTGAGACTTTTTTCAAAGAAGCATGACAAAATAGAAGTAAGAAAACATATATATTAAAAAGAAATTGGAATGGCTATTGCCAAAAGATAAGAAAATTAAAGATTCTTGAATTTAGACTAAAGCAAGAAAGGAGTTGACAAGAGTGAAGAAGGATTCACTCTTACTCCTATATATAATTTCCACCTGGGAGCTACATTGTGACGTTCTATAGAACCTCCAACATGTGTTGACTTTGCAAGCCACATATCTTAACTTGCAAAAAATGTTTTTTATGTATGTGCCATATTGTTAGCTTGTTCTACAAGCTACCTATACATGTGACATGTGGCTAATTTTGTTGACCAAGTTTCTAACCTAAAAGTCAACTATAAACACATTAAAACCACCTTGTTATTTGATTGTTATTGAGGCCTTTATAACTTCCTTTAAATAAAACATTTAGAATACCATCAAGAATTGTTCTTACATTTAATAAAATCACTAAATATTGGAAGTATCTTCCAAGGTCGTGATACCAAATATATTATATCTTGCCATTTATTCAAGAAAGAACATGTCATTCTTGAAGATCTTCATCTCGATTACATTGAATTGAAGGTTGAGATAATTATAATGTCTCATTTGGTAAGTCAACAAATAATAACTCTTAAGTTAAATCCATTGGATGTGGGCTTTCTATCTTTTTAGTGCCACAATATATAGAGAAGCTACAAATAAAGATAAAAGATAAAATATTATCTTCTCATAATCTTATTTCTTTTATAGCAAAGATTTTCTATTCTTCATTTATATTTTGATGGATGTTGTTAATAAAAAGCATCCATCTTTTTTGATATATTTATAAGATTCTTTATTGGTTCCTATGTACATTCACTAATATCATATTACCGCTGATGAATAAGATATTCTAACTTATTTTAGTATCGCTTTGAATTTAATATATCTTCTACCTTAAATTCTTCATTATTATCTATTTCTATAGAAAGAAGTGGTACCTATTTTCTTCTTGGTATATTCATTATCTTATATGGTTCAAGAAGAGACATGTGAAATATGGAATACATTTTTATTGATTCCAGTAGGTCTAACTGATAAACAAATGAATTGATTTGTTCACAAATAAGAAAAGATCTAAGCTTATAATAGTTCAATTTGTTACAAAGGCAAGTAGTCTTGGTATTATGATGAAATAACTATATTCTATCACCTACATTGAATTGTGGTTGCTTTTTGCGATAGGCATGTATGTTTATCTTTTGTTGTTCTTGAGTTTTTTTTTAATTGCATCTTTATTGTTGCATGTAGCTTTGATAAACAATTTGGCAAAAGATTTGGCAAATTATCACAAATATAAAATCATGTAGCTTTGACAAATAATTTGGCAAAAGATTTGGCAAAAGAATTGTTTGCAAGATTATTAACTTTTAAAAAGTCAAAAGCATCAAATCATAGATTATAATCATAATTAGTAAAAAAAAAAAAAAAAAAAAAAA
The DNA here is from genome assembly GCF_059467195.1 of Physcomitrium patens. Lineage (NCBI taxonomy): Eukaryota > Viridiplantae > Streptophyta > Bryopsida > Funariales > Funariaceae > Physcomitrium > Physcomitrium patens. The sequence continues at coordinate 8,215,801 of NC_143412.1, read as the reverse complement.
AAATTAAATAGAAGAGTGTATTATATTATTATAGGCAAAATTTATCAATAGAAATAAAGTCGTCAAATCATCTTATTATTGGTAGATGGTACACCTAAAGTATTGCTCCAAATCTTGATTAACACGCTCCATCTATCCATCAATTTGAAGATAAAAGATCGAAGATAATTTTATATGTATTTTTAGAATCTTAAAAAAAAATCTTTATAATCTTGATACAAATTGAGTCTTCTTATTTGATATAATATCCTTAAATAATTCATAATAGCAAAAGATGTTTTCAAAAAAAACTTCATTATTTTTTTTTACATATGATAGATTTTGTATATAATACAAAATATGCTATCTTAGTAAAACAATCTACTATCACAAATATAAAATCATAAAAACCTAAGATTAAAAGATCCATGATGAAATCCTTAGAAATACAAGACCATGATTGTTTGAATACAGGCAATGGTTGAAAAAGTCTATATGATCGATGACAAGGAATTTTTGACCTTCAACAAATGTTACATGATTAAAAAAAAGATCTTTCATTAACTTTTATATTTGTAGCTATTAAAAATTTCTAAATATAGGCTCTAAAGTCTTATTATATCTAAAATATTTAGTTGTTGGAAAGTTATGATGTGCTTGAATAATACATATATGTACTTTTTTTTCTAGAATATAAAGGAGTCTCTCAAAATAGAGTAGGTTGTTTTTAAATTCAAACTTGGAAGCATTATGAGACTTAAAAGAAGAATTCTTAATATCATGAATAAAAGGATCAAAACACATACTTGATTGAATTTATTTGACAAAATTTGAATCAATAGTCAATATTCATTTTATTACTTGAAGATAAAAATGCGCCAGCTTCAAGATAATTATTCTTTGTTGATCAAAAGATATGTCACCTTCTTTTGGTGAAAGATAAGAATGTGTGAAAAAAACATCTAATAAAACTTATTATTTTTTAGATGAATAAGTGATCTTAAAATCAAATCTTGACAAAGATATGCTCCAACAAGCTTAGCAACAATTCAAAACAAGTGTTGATATAAAATATTTAAGATTCTAATGGTCCATATAAACATAGATTAAATTAAAAGTGTCTTATAGATAATGGCATCATTCTTCAAATAAATCCATAAATGCAAGAAGTTCTTTATTATGTATCTTGTAGTTAATCTCAACTACTAAAAAGTTTCTTAAATAAAAAATTACTAAGTGAAGTTTATCATTTATTTCCATTTGTAATAATAAAACATTCAAAGTAAAGTCCAATGTGTTTATTTCCATGAAGAATGGCTAAAAAAAATCAATGCAATATAAGATTGGTGCAGAAATAAAATTCATCTTTAAAGTTTCATATATTGCTTCTTCTTATTGATTCCATTCAAATTTGTCTTTATAAATCAAACATGTAAGTAGAGCTGCAATTTGATAGAAATCATTAATAAATATCTGATAGTATTTGGCAAATCCTAAAAAGTATTTGATATTTCTTATTAGTTTTGAGATCTTTCAATCTATAATAGTTTGATTTTTATTTTTTTGATCTATCATAAGTCTATCATTTAAAATGATGTATTCTAAGAAGTTGACTTGAACAGTGTGAAATATACACTTTTCACACTATTGGCATATATTCTTGCATCTTTTAGTTTTTATAATACACAATGAATAGGAAATTTATGTTTTTTTATATTTTTAAAATAGATTAAAATATTGTCTAAGTAATATACAACAAAGTCATCTAAAAACTTTCAAAAGATATCATTCATCAGATGTTGAAAAGTCGTTGATGTGTTTGTAAGTCCAAAAGGCATAACATTGTATTCAAAATATCCATATTTAGTTCAAAATGAAATCTTCTATTAATCTCCTTCTTTAATACGTTGTCGTAATGTGTGAAGTCTTGCTTGAGAATGCTTCGGGCACCTGCTTGTAGAAGGAAGAATAGAAATTGTGATAACAAAATCCTAAATAGAATACTAACAATACTCTAATTAGACTTAATCATGGTAAACAAATGTAATCTAATTCAAAACAACTCAAAGAAATTTCAAACAAACAATAAAATTCTTAAAGAAATATTAGAATGATCACAAATTTTACTCAAATATATGTCAATTCAACCTTAATTTAATTCTAGTTAAAACCCTATTGAATTTCACTCAACTTTAGACCAAATCTAATTAAATCTTAAACCCTAATAATTCCTAAATCCTAAGTCAAATCCTAAACAAATCTTAAATTAAACCCTATTCCAAACCCTAAATGTTAAACCAAATCCTAAATCCAACCCTAAACCAAACCCTAATCCAACCCTAAACCCTAAACCAAACCTTAAATCAAATCCTAACCAAATCCTAATCCAAGCCCTAATCCAACCCTAAACTCTAATCCAAATCCTAAACCCTAAACCAAACCTTAAACCAAACCCTAATTCAAACCCTAAATCAAATCCTAACCAAATCCTAAACCCTAATCCAAACCCTAATCCAAACCCTAAACCGAACCCTAGCCAAACCCTAATCCAAATCCTAATCCAAACCCTAAATCAAACCCTAGCCAAATCCTAATCCAAATCTTAGTAATTCTTATGACAGATTTAAACCTCAATATCTAATGAATAAACCGTTGATCTCAATTCAGAATTTGCAAAATTCTTAAAAATCAAGTTCAAAACAAGAAAAAAAAATTTGAAAAGGATCGGAGTTACCAAATTGACGAAAACCTCAAAAATGTGTTCGGGTGTTAGCCAGCCTCCTTCTCCAATCTTATTGCCAACCTTCCAGAGCCAATTTCTCTTCTTTGCGCCATTTGATTGGTTTCAAATTTTTCATGGACATAGGAAAACAAGTCTTATATCCTCTCACATAAGTTTTACTCCAATTCAACTAGTAGATTGCATGAAATCTTAAAAACCCTCACTGGACCTAAAATTCTACTTTTTGAGACCTTGACTCCTTTAAACCTCAATATCTCTCAGTTCAACCGTTAGATTAAGCTCAAATTCACAAAATGTATTTAACACAACTATAACCATGAATCCAAAAAAATTCACCCGTAGATCTGCAACAAAACTCTCGAAATCACTCAAAACATAAACCCTATTTTATTTCATAAAACCTAAGTTATCCGAAAAAAATCTCCACTTTGCAAAGCTCTTACAAACTCATATCAACTCCAAATCACCCAAAATCAATGCCCATAAAAACCCTATCCAACCTTCTCTCCAACTCCACTCTCCGATCTGCCAAAGATTCCCGGAGTCGTCGTCAAGACTCGGTTTTGTGCCTCAGGGTCTGATTTCGACCCTGGTTCATAACCGGCCCTCTCCGGATATCAATATCTAGTTTTTCTAAGTAACTTTTTTCTAGAATTTACTTTTAACTTTCTTCTAAAGATTCTTATATCATTTATTTTCCCAATCTACTTTGATTTGGCTTACTTATGGTACTACAAAGTAAGTAGAAGTCACCTTTCTAAAAGGCAGCAATGGTACCTTTTAATTTTTCTACCCCTTTGGCTATTAACTATATTTCTAAGATAATTTTTTCTAATACTTTGAACTAAGATCTCTTAAATTATAATAATTTCCACACTCTTTCACCTATTAATCGTGTTACATCACGACAATGTATTGGATTATATGCTCTTTATAGATTTATTTTTGTATAAATTTTATCTTGATTTGACTAATCAAAAAGTCTAGATATTAAAGATAGTAGGTATCTATTCATGATGGTAATTTTATTGAGTCCTCATATAACATGGTGTCAATAAGATAATTGTATAGATAGTTAGAACCATGGAAGTTTCTAGAATTGGAATTAGATTAATGGACTAGATAAGACCCATTGTGGAACATTCTAGAAAGAATTTAGGATGGTTGTTTAGGTGGGGCCTACCATAGAATCGTCTAAAAAGTCTTAAGGTGATTATCTAAGTAGGATCCATCAAAAAACCTTCTACAAAAAGAGTTTAAAGTAGTTATATAGGTAGAATATAGCACCTAAGAACATTCTAAAAAGTCTAGGGTGGTAGGACAAGGTATAAATAGGATTGGCTTAGATCTTTTGGAGCATTTGGTCAAGTATGGCTTCGGGTCTTTTTTCTTAATAATTTTTTTTTTGCATCTTTTTATTCAAATATGTTTTGTTCTATTTTCGTTTGCTGAGTTTTGTCTTTCATGTTGTATTTTTTTTAGTTTTGTTTAGTTTTTTTTTTTTATTATTTATTTTATCCTATTTTGTGATGAGGCTTTTATGTTGTAGTACTTTAGAAGGATCTTAGGTTTTTGAGATAGTCTAATTATAATAGGATATAGATAAGATAATTGTATAAATAGTTAGAACTATGGAAGTTTCTAGAATTAAGTTTAAGTTAGTGGACTAGATAGGACTATTTGTTGAACATTCTAAAAATAATTTAGGATAGTTGTTTAGATAGGACCTACCATAAAACCTTCTAAAAAAAAGCTTAAGGTGATTATTTAGGTGGAATCTACTACCTATGAACATTCTAAAAAGTCCAAGGTAGTAAGACAAGGTATAAATAGGACTGGCCAAAGTCTTTTGGAGTATCTCGTCAAACATGACTTTGGATCTTTTCTCTTAGTAAAATTTGGTTTTTGCATCTTTTATTCAATTTAGTTCTTTTTTATTTCCATTTGCTTAGTTTTATCTTTCATATCGTATTTTGTTAAGTTTTATTTAGTTTTGTCTTGGTCTATTTTGTCCTATTTTGTTAAGAGCCTTTATAATGCTGTGGATTAGAAGGATTTTGGATTCTTGAAATAGTTTGATCATGTTCCACTAGTCTTGTTTCATTGGTATCAAAGCGAGTATTAGACTGTTTACTTTTGGTAACGTGTCAATAGTCAACATCTAATCCAAATTCAATTCTTGTGGTCATATTGGGTACTATATTGAGGCTACTACAAGCTACTCTTAAAAAGTCAATTGAGAGGTAAAAAGGCATTACAATAGTAGAATCTAGTGAAGAAATTATAATATGAAAGATATGGGGGAGCAATCCCAAATGGAGGCTCAAATATAATATCCTTTAAGCTAGATAGCTACTTTGTAATAGCAAATAGAAGCCTTGAAGACAAGTAAATCGACATCTATTAGGTTGAAATTGAATAAGCCTAGTACATACTTTGGAACTTCAAGATAAATAGATGTATGTCAATGGCTCTTCAATATGTGACAATACTTCTAAGTAACCAGGACAAATACTACTAAAGGAATTATATATGCAACCAACTATTTGAAAGATGCGGCAACTATTTAGTAGCGACATTAAGTTCAAAGCTATCGAACTCAAAGTGGATTTTGTAACTGAGAGGAGTTTGAGATCAAGTTTAGGAATCAATTTTGTTCCATCAATACAAAGAAGATAGTACATGTTTAGTTGGCAAATCTTATACAAGTTAGGTGGATGCAAGATTATGTCTCTCAATTCAAGTTCCTATGTCTCCAAATTGGCACTGTTTTAGAGGCGGAGATGATGGATTATTTCCTACAAGGTTTGAAACCTAGGGTCCTATGAGAGGTAGAACTAAGGGATGCACAAACATTCAAAGAAGCATTTTAGATTGCAAAGAGGATCAATGCTATAGATTTCAGAAATTATAGAATATGACCTATAATACAAAGTCTTATGCCACTATCTAATACTATGGCACAACAACCAATACCAATGGAAATTGATGCCCTACAAAGATCATTGATACCACAAAGATAAAAAAAATATTAGTACAAAAAGAATTATGTTTTTATTGTCGAGAGCTAGGCCATCAAATTGGAGGTTGTATAAAATATCAAAATTTAAGCATCAACAAGACAAGATAAGTTTACAGCTTCAAAACTCACTAAGTCAATAATGAGCCAAAGCAAGAAAATAGGACTTTTTAGTAAAGGCATTGAAGGCTAGTATTAAAGATAGCTAATGTCTCTTAGAGATAAATGGCATAGCCTTGGACAACTATAAAAAGTGTCAACTAGTGCATCTAACAAGACTATTAAGAGGACAACCATGTTGAGTGCTTATAGATTGTGCCTCTATAGAAAATTACATCTCAAGTAAAATTATTAACTGGTTTGGAATTAAAACCAAGGAAATTAAGGTAAGAAGTATATATCTTATAGATGATCAAAGGAACATATTAAGTGAGACCTATGAAGAAGAAACCTTGAGATTAACAAATGCCTATGTCTTAAGAGAGAGATTCAAGGTGACAAAGCTAAAGTATGATATTATCGTTGATATGCCATAAATAGAGATGGAAAATAATTAAATTGATTAGATAGCAATGATAATTTCTTTTAAAGATGGAAGATGCAAAGTAATTCTTTGCACCTATGCATGGAGTGAAGAAGAAAGATAATCTACAAGCAAAGACTTACTCGTAGGAACAACCTTTATGAAGAAGCAAATACAATATGAGTAATCAGTATATATGGTAGTTCCAAATCTAACATTAATGGTAGAAAAGACAACTAAAGAGATAGAATGAGTAAAAATCTCTATTATTAGTAGTATCATTTGAGATCCAATCAAAGTAATAGAATGGAAGAAAACTACGTATCGAGATGTTTATTTTAAGATAATTAGTAATTGGCTAATAGTAGACAATATACAATATCATGATTACACTCTTAGTGATGGCTTATTCTATTTCAAGAAGCAAATTTATATATTTGAAAAAGTTAAATTTTAGACATGTATACATCAAGAAGGACATGGCATTCCAATATCTTAACATCTAGGATGAGAAAAGACTCTAGAACAGATCTCAAGGATATGGTTTTGGGTAGATTTGCATTATGATGTTTGAATCTTTGTATGCTCTTACAAGTCATGTCAATATAATAAAGTATGCAACGTAATACCTCTTGGAGTATTACAACCATTTTTGCTACCTACAGCACATTTAAAGTAGATGATTATAGATCTCATTATGTGTTTGCTGTAAACACCTCATAATCATATTGCAATTACTATCTTTGTGGATTGATTTTTAAAGCAACTTCACTTGGTTGCAATGTGCTCAGATATTGATACCCCAATGCTTGCACAAGCCTTCTTTGTTACCAGCTTTTGTCATGATGGATTACATCGTATCATTATTTTAGATTAAGATCCATGCTTTAGAAGAAGTTTTGGACAAGCATTATTCAAGATACTAGACATACAACTTGCTATACCTATAGCCTTCTATCTCCAAACAAATGGGCAAATAAAGCATGCAAATCAGACCTTAGAAGATATGCTACGAGCATTTGTAATGGTTCATCATAATGATTGAGATGAATACTTAACATCCTTGAAGTTTACTTATAATGATAATATTCAACCAAATATTGATCATTTATCATTTTTCCTTAAAATTAGTCGACATCCAATTATGCCAATAACTTTTCATTGTCCTATCGATAGCAAGAACCCAACAATGGAGGAATTTATACAACGGCTTACAACATCTTTACAAGAGATACGACATCACCTTTTTAATGTACAGAATCAATAGAAGTAATATGCGGATAACCATCGGCAATACAAGACCTTTTGAGAGGGTCATCAAATATATTATTCTCCAATGCCAACTTGCCACTTATTATATCAATTCAAATCTATAAACTAACTTTTCAATGACTTAGATCTTTCTACATTTTGACAGTGATTTTTGGTATTGTATACCACTTTGAGCTTCTGCCGTATATTTGGATCCATCTAATCTTCTATGTTTCACATCTGAAGGAATTTCTTACCGAGCCAAAGTGCTTTTCAAATTGACACCAACCACCACCACTACCAATTGTAGTTAATGACCAACAAGAATATGAAGTAGACAGCATTTTGGAACATCGCTACCTTAATTGTAGTAGTGGACATTCACAACTTGAGTACAAAGTTCTTTAGAAAGGTTATCCTTTCACGATGCAATGTGAGAACCTACATAAAATCTCATCCATTGCTAAGAGACAATTTGGAGATACCATTAAGAGCAAAACGAGGACGTTCCGCATTAGTGGAGGAGGATTAATTGTAACAGAGTATAGATAAGATTGTATAGATAGTTAGAATTATTGAAGTTTCTAGAATTGGAGTTAGATTAGTGGATCATGTAGGATCCACTATGGAACATTTTAGAAAGAGTTTAGGATGGTTGTTTAAGTAGGACTTATTATAAAACCTTCTAGAAAAGGCTTAGAATGGTTATCTAAGTGAGGTCCATCATCTAAGAACATTTTAGAAAGTCCAGGGTGGTAGGATAAGGTATAAATAGGACTGGCCAGAGTCTTTTGGGACATTTGATCAACTATGGCTTTGAACCCTTTTTATTAGTAAAATTTGGTTCTGCATCTTTTTATTCAAATGTATTTTGTTTTGTTTCCGTTTGCTTAATTTTATCTTTCATGTCATATTTTAATTAATTTTGTTCTATTTTGTTCTGGTTTGTTTTGTCCTATTTTGTGATGAGGCTTTATGTTGTTGTGCTTTAGAAGGATCTTAGGTTTTTGAAATAGTCTAGTTATATTTCATCTTGATAATTAATACACATCTACAATGTTCCATCTTTTTTCTTCACAAATAAAATTGAAATTCTTGCAAGAGATTTGGAATAGCATATGAAGTTCTTAGCCAAATTTTTTTCAATATACTCCTTGAATTTAGCCAATTTATTATGTGATAAATTATAGATTGATCCAAACAGCAATTGAACTTATTTTTGAAGGTCAATTGAGCAATTATAGGAATAATATTCTATAAGAATATCTTTATTTTTTTTTCAAATACATCTTAAAAATCTTAATAAGAGCCTAGAATAATACTTGAAGACTTTTCACCATTAGAAATAGGTGCAACATAAATGACACAAGGTAATCCATCTTTTGCCGCATGAAAGAAAGCTCATATATCTACAAATACAAGTTTACTTGCACTAGACTTATGACTTTCTAGTTGATTAATTACAATCTTAATTATACTTTTAAAAAAATCAAGACTATAAAAAATTCAATCTATTTTAGAATTATATTTTTTTAGTTATGCTAAATCTAAAATAACTAAATTAAAAAGAGATTTAATGATATTAAATATTACAAAGCTACTATAATTATTAATTTTTACTTTTATAGGAAGGATTTTATGAGTAGCATCTCTTAAACATAATCTATGACTATCTATGACTTTTATATGAACAAGTTTTGTTTTCTTCATTAAAAGTATGCTATGTCTTTCAGTAAATTTTTCATCTAAAAAATACATTGAGGCTCTTCAATCTAATAAGATAGAGACTTTGTAATGGTTGGATTCTAAAATAATATTTATTGTAAAACAATGAGAAAGTTTTGAGGAGAAAATATGACCTTTACTAGGTATTGTATAATGTTCCAGCCACATGTTTCTTGTTGTAGTTGGATAAATTCATTTTCCAACATATTATCTTCTTTGATAGTCATACTGTTCATTTTGTGGTTATATCACTTCTTTGGACAATGTTGAGCAATATATTAAAGTTCTTCATAATATAAGCACAATCCTTCCTAGCAACAATAGATCTTTTCTTCATCAATAAGAGGTTTGAAAAGTACTATATTAGTTTGTATTCCTCTACTTTCGAATATAATTTGATGCAAATGTTGAAGCACCTTCAATCATCTCTATGCCTTTGCTCTTTAATATTCTTATTGCTCTTTATGGTGGTAAATTGAATTGATGCATTGCAAGCATTAACTCTTTCAATTGCTCTTACATTTGTACTATTGCACTCTTCATTTCAAAAAGCTATGCAATGATAATACTTAGAAAAGTAAAGATATTTAATATTTCTTAAGACAAATAGAAGAAAGGGCTTAAGAATAAAAAAAAATACTAAGAATAATAACAGTTTAAAAGAAAGTAATCCACAACTTCTAATATACTTATGTCTTATATATATATATATATATATATATATATATATATATAATCTATTCTTAATAATAATAATAATAATAAAAGACAAAGCCATCATATTATAAGTATATTTTTATCAATCTATTAAAGATAAGAACTTAATGAAAGCAAATAACCAAGTGAGATTTTTTTCAAAGCAATATGAAAAAATAGAAGTAAATAAACATGTATATTAAAAGGAAATTGGAATAGCTATTGCCAAAAGTCAAGAAAATTAAAGACTCTTGAATCTAGACTAGAGTAAGAAAGGAGTTGACAAGAATGAAGAATGCTTTATTCTTGCTTCTATATATATTATCTACCTAGAAGTTACATGGCAATGTTTTATAGGACCTCCAAAATGTGTTGACTTTACAAACCACATGTCTTAACTTGCAAGGAAAGTTTTATATATATGCACCACGTAATTAACTACCCACATGTGTAACAGGTGGCATACTTGTTGACCAAATTTTTAATCTAAAAATCAATTATAAACATATGTAAAATCAAAACTATATCTATAAAGCTTATAAGAAGCTTCTCTAGAAGATATTATGAAATTAATATATTTTTATTTACTTCTATTTACTTCTACCTAATCATATAGATAATTACCAAAATAAGTACGTATATTTGTAATAGTATATCTATGACAAGTCTCTATTCTAGTTAAAAAAACTTGTTTTCTAATACATTATCTTTTTTGATAACTATGATTATCATTTTTTTGTTGTATAGCATCTTTAGATAATTTTGAATTGTGTGCATAATATAAGTTCAATTGTTTTTAAGAACATTGATTTTTTTCATATTCAATTAGAAGTTTAAAACATATCATATTAATTTGCATAGATTCAAGTCTTAATGAATAAGTTTTTGAGAAATTTCAAATTATTGTCTAAGCTTAAGTTGTTCCTCTCCAACCAAATTTTTTTTTTTTCGTATCTTTCAAAAAATTAATTGTCATATTTAATGGCTTGAGTAATAGATTATTTCAATGAATTTGCTTTTGGTATTGTCAATAGTAATTCTTTGATATTATTTATCAATCCATATTAAAATTGATTAATAAGAATTTTATTGCTCTAATCTATATTGCAAAGAAGGTTTTGGAATTTAATAACATGAATGATAGTTTATTGTAATCTTTATTGTAAACATAGAAGTTTTGTGTTTGATATCTCTTTTTAATTATTTTTTTTGAAATGGTGCCATTAACACCTCTAAAAATCAATTCAAATCATATAAGAGTTGTGAATATTTTCCATCAAGGTGCAAAGTAAGAGAGAATACTTCCAAATATAAATAAAACTATGAATCAAACTTAAATAAATCTATCAAAATATTAGATATAAGAGATGCAATATTAGATATAGCTTAATTTGTTGTAAAAATCTTCAATATTTTGATCTTATTTCATCAAAATTTTCCATTATACTAATCTTTGTGTCTTTTGTACTTGTAGTAGGAAGACTTTTAGAATTTAATTATAAGGTTAATCTATTTGGTCAATAGTACATTTGTGAAAAATATTGGTAATACATCAAATTTCTATTTTAAGAGTATTAATAAGCTTATAAAGATCTATAATATTTATAAATCTATTATTATTTTTTTCAAGTATAGCATCCATAATGTTTTCTTCCATCTATTATAGACTCAAACTATAGGAAGATAATCCACAATCTCTAATATTAAATAAAAATTACTACAAAGAAGGATAGTTTACTTTCTCGAAGGAAAGAATTAATATTAGAAAATAAAAAGTATTAGTTTAAAGATAGATAGTCTATAATATTTTAAAATTTTAAAATTACGAAGTTTTTTACAAATATAGAAATAAGTTTGATTTATCAACAATTAAGCATCTTTGCCTATCAAACAATTGTTAAGAAATAGTTTATAAAAGTATTCAAATCATATAAGAATTATATAGAATTATTATTAATGATAATCATCTTAAATTAGATTCATAAGAATACTTTATTGATAGATTTTATTTTTATTTTTTAATAATAGATTTTATTTTTTAAAACTATAGAAATAATAAATTTATTTTTTCAAAATAATCTTGTTAAAGCTTGATGTAAGGTAAATTTTAAGATACAATCTTTATATTTTTTTAATATAAGTCTTCACAAATGTGACTATAGAAAAGTTATAAGGATTGTTGTAAATCAATAAAAAATAATAAAATAAAATAAAATAAAATATTATTACACATGTAGACTTCGTAAATCTTCCATGAAGCTACTGATTTTAGAATCTTTGGATTGAACATAAAGAAACAAGTAGATATTTATGATGTATAGAATTAACAACAATGTCAAATTACTTATATTTTTAAGACTTATAAGTAAAGAGAGGCATTGCAACTGCAAAATAAAATGGTATTAGAACATCATAGAATGATGTAACTTGGAAAACCTATAAGGCAATAAAAATTTACAAAAAAATTCAAAAAATTCAAACAAAATTAAACAAACAAAATCATAACAAATTTTTTAAAACTACTAAAATAAATATAAGACTTACTTGATTAATACAAATTAAGCATGTAAATCAAGATTAAAGAAGTCAAAATCAGTAATCCTAAAAATATTTACAAATGCATTTTTCTTACAAATATTCTTTATTAGAGCAATTATCTAAAGAAAAACATATATTAATTGTCTATTTAGTTGATTTCTTAATAATATCTAGAGACTAATCTAAAATTAATTTTATGATTATATATAATTAAAAAAAATATTTTTTCTAATTTATAAAAGTATGATAATTATGTAACTTAATAAAAAAAATATAGTTTGGTAATTTTTAAATAAAATTTAAATTATTAAGTTTTTTCTAATAGTATATTAAACATAATCATCCTTGCACCTTCAAATTGAACTTGGCCAATTTGAAATATACCATGCATCTTTTATAACAAGAACAAAATAAATAAATAAATAAATCACAAAAAATATATAAATACAAATTCTAATCTTTTTTAAATTTTAGAATATCAAATTGTAATTATTAGTTGCAACAGCCAAGGTTCAAAACAATGGAAAAAGAATCCAAAGTTTTACTATATAAATTAAAAGATATGAAACTACATCATATTATTCCAAAATAAACAAATACCAACACAGTTATACTAAAATATGTTTCTATAAAAACATACAACTTGTTGATGTGCTCACAAAGACTATTGGCCTCTTGAATTTCAAAGCACACAAACATCAACTAGACATAGCCAGTTTACACAAATGGCAAAGCAAAACAACACTTCAAAAGCTGCCAGGAAAGGATCACACCCAGCAAGAAACATGTACCACTGCAATCAAAATGGGAATCAAAACTATCTGAAAGGAAAGATTCGATGGAAACACTACCCAAGCTCATTACATGTATATATTATGCATAGTACCAGAATTATATACATATCATTACTTGTGAACCATGACTTTGTTGCTTCCACAGGATTTGGCACCACTCTAACCTACCCTAGCAAGCACGTCACAGCGCCGCCCTTCGTAAATAAAAGCAAACGGTCCTCCAATCCTGTGCCACAATGTGTGTTTATCACGGGTCGCCATGCTTGGAATCTTGATATACTTGTAGGGGATCGTGTTTAAAGCCGAACTTGCTTGTGCACAATCTGGTTGGATCACAAATTGGAGTGGCATGTGTTGCGAGAGTTTTTCGTTATTCTTTCTTGTTCTTGTCTCTCATCCTTTCAGTGCTCGGACGTCGTGCTCCTCATGTAAAAACTTTTAGTTGATCTGCAAAGATAGTCATGCAGGGCACCCCTTAAATCGAGATAGTAGTTCTCTGATGCTATGGTGCAGGGAGATGTTACTTTCGGCTTGGATACTTGATGCACTTGGTCAGATTTGCAAGCGTTGCAAGAGTGCGTTGTTTTAACTGGGAGCAGCTTTTGTGGTGCAGAGCTATGGCAGAATCTAGATGTTCTTGGGAGCTTGTGTACTGCATCATTCATGTTATCACTCTCAATGGAGTGCTAATGTCAATAATATGTCCACTTGCTGATGGAGTTATCTGAAAGGGTCCCTGGAGCTCTACGATGTGAAGTGTCTCGAGAATTTGGAGAACACCTCGTTCAAACAGATCCGCAATTCGCAAATGCGGGAAAGTATGCACAGAGTTCCATGAAAATTATGCTCGTCCTGTGTGTCTTTCCAGTAGCGATCTACCCCAGGACTGGCGTATCTCTACATCCAGCTTTTGGTGGGAAAATCGTCGTCCGAGCCGTTAATTGGCTTTCGTTCATCCTTCGTAAATTTACAATGTTTGACTCCAAGAATATGCCAGCGGATAGCGAGTCGGTAGTTGCAACCACCGATGGCAATGGTTCAGGTGAAGACCATCTTCGCAACAGAGAAGCTCCATTCTTACTTCGATATTCTGAAGACGTTCAATTCCCATGTCAACGGTCGAGTCTACTGATAGTGATCAACACATTTTCTCAGACTAATCTGGAGAGAGTCCGAGACATCGATAGGATTGTGCGTTGGCATGTCCATGGGCATTTCACCACGTTTACCAAAATTTAAAATCAGATTGTTCTGAAGGACGTCCAGTTTGACCAAAGATTCGTAACACAGAAGAATTGGTGAATTTCGGTGCAAATGTGGTATCCTTGAAATACAATGTTGCAACGATTGGTGTTGGCGAGTTCATCTGTGTTTGCACCAGCTTACGAGACAAAAGTGAATTGGTCGCATCCACCGTCGCAATTATCCACGTCTAAATAAACGAAGCTCAGGACGACTTTTTGCAGAAGGAGTGCCATCCATACAAGGGTCAAAGCTGACCTCAACTCTCATTTCATAGAACGGGATTCATTCATGTATGCATTCATGAATTTGGAGGTCGCCCACTCTACTTATCTCAAACAACCGATCGCCTCTTCGACTAGACGACAGTAACACGATTGTCGACAACTCGAAACAAACCACTTGTTGAGAATGTGAGTGTGACCTTCTGCTTTGTTCTCGTATCTCCAAATCGTCGTCTGCTTTAGCCCACTCCGAAGCACCTTTGTTTTCCATCACGGAAGCCAATCTTGCGCGTCGTCACTTTCCGATCGACGCGGTATTGGTTGTTTGTGGGTTGAGGTACTGGTGGAGGAGGTACCATTTATCAAGCGGGAGAGAGGTTCGAGATGCCATCGCTGATTAACTCTGTAATGTACCAGTCCTGGAGGTTTTCAATATAGCTATTTGGCAATGGATACATCCTTTGCAATTAGACTAGAGAGTGTTCTCACTATAGCATTTAACTTGATTTTATTATTATTTTTTTTTTTGGGTGGATATTATTGGTAGAGATGAGGATATATGTGGAGTCATGCTTGTGGTAAGATGTCTGCATCCTTCACCCGTTTATTGTATCATTGATCTGCGCCATTTTATCAACTTGTTTATTTATTTATATATGCTGAAAGATAAAATATGACTGAAGATTTATTTTGAAATTTTGAAATTTTATTTTAGAGAATTTAAACCCAATGAATAAAACATGGTATCTGGACTGATTCAATTACATGGTATTAACACAGTGAATACAAGGTACTCATTTTACATGGAGATAATGGTTACCATGGTTGGACATGATCTTTAAGATATAAAATGATTGAAGAATTATTCACAAGTTACTTTATTTTACAGTTTCATGTTTGATACATTTATTATTTTTAATAAACAACAAATTCATACTTAGTGCAGAATTTGAAACTATAATTGTGTGAAGGACTTCAATCGTTACTATTGGAACTAAGAAATTCGTTAGTTTTATTTATATTCTTATAATATACATATATATATATAGAGAGAGAGAGATTTTTTTTAGTTTTATTTATATTCTTATAATACATATATAGAGAGAAAAAAATTAAAATTGACCAAGTATTTATTAAATTGACCCACCCATTGTAACCATCATCACAAAATTCTCATTGGTCAAAAGTCAATGAAAAAATGGTCGGTTCCTCAACTGATGGATGGATTGATTTAGTAAATGCATTGGAAATTTTAACAATTTCTTTTATATTAAGCATTAACATTTTGTAAATTCAAAAAAACCATATGTATCATAAAGTATTTCTGGTCTTCTTTGTTTCTTAAATGATGCCCAAAATTATGTACAAGTCTTTATATCCAACAATTATATCAAATGTCATGATTCAAGAGACTTGTAAGAATTGGGTCTATGAGGATGCCTTTTGTAATTCAAATATAAATCAAAGTAACATATTTGAGAATTCATTATGTAGAGATTTTATACTCAAACCTATAAATGCTATATATTTGAAACCCCAATTCTGAATCATATGTATTTAGAATTGGAAACTACTCCATGTTTTGTTTATACAAGAAATAAGATATTTTCAAAAGAAAAAAGAGATAAAGGATCATGGCAAATTGTGACCAAGTTTCCGAAAACATGACCATTACTTGAAGCATGCAGGTTTCCCAATGAATGCAAATCACATCTATGTTCAATTCGAAAATAACTCTAGAAAACAAAAGATGATCCAAAGCAGGACAGTGGGAGCACCTTTTACAAAAAAGAGCAGCCTAATTGAGTCTGGGTTCTTGAAGGGAAAGCAGTTTTTTTCACTCACATTCATAGTGCTTCAAAGTTTTGGATATATATGTAAAAAGATTTGATCAGTAATCAGTCAAGATTTCTGAACAGCATTGAAAGATTTCTACCTAATGGGCAGTTTTAGGTCAAAAGCATAGTGAATCACGAGAACCCATGTGTGCAAGAGGGAGAGTAACAAGGCAGCTTTCCTGCATGAAGCCTGTGGGCAGGTAGGCCACTGATATCAGTGACATTCCTCCCTTTTGATATTCCACCTTGTACCCACTAGTCTTGTCTAGTCATCCTCTCCAGTAACTGTTATTACAAGTACTTTAGGTGTAGGAAATTTTACATCATGTGCAACAGTTCCTAAGTTTCCATGTTCTTTCTGCATCCAAAAAATTATTATTTTAAAATTAATTCAAAGTACTGTGTCTTTCTGTAGGAGATGCACAGACAGGAACAATAGTCTGGTTGTGAAAAATAAATAGGAAAAAAAGAAAAAGAACAAAGAAAGGATAAGGACCAACAAACATCTACCTGCACATATTTGGCAAGAGCCATAAAAAAAAGTCACAGATGTGAGACACAATATTGTTTTGCACGCTGAAAACATTTTTTAAAAGTATAAGTAAAAGTAAAAGGGAAAATAAAACAGGGGAAAGATCATTTTAAAAATGCATTTATATATGTAATCCACTACTTTCCCCCGAATATGTCATGGGAGACTCCACCAAAGACTATCCAGCATGAACTGAGAGAGTACAGGTAATGAGCGTGATTGCTGTAGGGAGAGTCCCAAGACAGAAGTAGTACAAAAACAATCTTTAATAGCCTACTTCTGGCAACTTGGCTGTCACAAAGGAGAAAGAAATGAGGAGGAAAGAAACGAGAGATTTAAGGTTTTGAATATATATATATATATATAGATATTTTAAATTTTATCCTCTGTTCTTTGGACGAATTGGTTGCTAGGGTTCACGAAATGCTTGTAAGAGCACAAGCCGTGAACTACACCTGAAATGGGAAGAAGGGTGAGTAGACTGGGCAGCAACACTGAAAGGATGGCGAGGCAGTAAAACACTTAATGTGCTCTGCAGGGGTCTCTGAATATCATATCTCTGTAGTGTATAACAAGAGGTGCATTCATTTTCTATTGTGGAGCCAACTTGTAACCATCTCGACAGTGAGAGAGTGAGTGTATCCACACCTGAAAGGCTCGGTGCAAGTGTCAATCGAGGCTCTACCAGTTTTCCTCTGCATTCTGCATCAGCATCCAGGAGTTTGATTATTTTCTCTTATTTTCGCTTGCACAATCATGGTTATATTTCCACAAGGCACGAACTCCAGAGTCAAACTGAACGACTGCTCTGTCAGTGGATTAAGCATCCGCCCTTAGAAGAAGGAATGAAAACAGCAAAAGAAGCGAAGTAAGTTAGGAAACAAACAATCATGCTGTCCCAGTACAATTCTTTCGTCCCAGATTCTCATCTCAAATTCGAAAGAGGAAGGATTAGTAATCTCTATTAATAATCACGACGGTGTGTCGAGGAATGAAGTTGTGCGAAATGTACAGTAGCTGGTGAAGCACTGTGGAGTGAGAAGCCTAAGATGTTCATCCAAGGTCTATTTCAGACAGAAAAAGTGGGCGGGGGAGCATGAGGAAGAGGGGGAGTCTGTAAGGCGGGCAAGCCTGGTTCAAATCCTAGGCCAAGTTCCGGTTGCCGCTCAGCCATATGCTGGAGGACAATTAAGCTCTTTCATCTCTGGTCTGTGATCCCCATATTCGGCATCTGAAATGATTTGTCGCTCTGGTCCATCCCGAACCCAGCTTCACCTGCCGAGCACAGGAGAGAGATCCCAAAATTAGCCAGTGCCGGGCTGCTCCTTTTTGAGTGCCAACCGGGCATTACACTCTCATTGTCAGATACTTCTCAAGTGTGATAATTTGAGGCAACTAGTTTCAGATTGATTGATTAACTTAGTATTTTAAACATAAAACGAAACACCAGTTCTTCTTCTGAATACAGTCCGCGCCCGTTGATATTTCACTTTTGCGGCATTATTTCCATTCCAGCATATCTGAAGCCTCCTATTGTGATAGATTTTTTGCAAACTTCTGGTGGAGAGGTTTTCGTTCTCTTTTCTTTTCGGAATGGGATGTTGAAGGATCTTGACTTTCGTCGCCATTGACCCATCGGTCATTTATTAACCCCGCAGTCAGAGAAACAGAAGAAAAAGCTTTGATGGCATCCATAATGCCTGCGTGCTGGCACCTTCTCACAGTTAACCATGAGCTTGTGGGTATTCTCATCTACCAGCGTGCTGGAATTCGGCTGTCATCAGCTAGTCACCGAGCGCATCCGCTCCCCGGAACCCAATTCCGTGGATGACCTCCGTGGATGAACTCCGTTGATGGCTCGCATTCCACCATAACCTCGTTCCACGGCGCTTAGTTGCCGTCCGGTTCGCAGAATATAAAAAACCAGAAGCACCGTTAAAAGAGATTTACGGAGTGGAATGATGTGGCAGGATGCATCGCAACTGGATGAGAGGCCTGACGCGATTCGATTCCAAGAGGAGGCATTCGCCATGACAAAGGTAACTTATGGCCGAGTCAGCGTGATGACATCCTGGTCTAATTTGGTCGGCTTGCTCATGAGGCTTTACATCGCACAATAAGACCAACTCGGGTCTCTGTTCGGGATGCAGTACATTGGCTTACCTTGGAAGAAGCTCTGGAGGATATTTTCACGATTTTGATGCCACTCTGTCTGTGGGACTGCGTTATAGACACGATTGTGTGGAATTCTGCTGGGTTGCGCTCCGATCGGCGTGCAGAGGTAGTGGTTTCAGAGAGGGTTGGGCTTTTTTGCGGTCGTTCTGTGCAGTACAAGTGGGTGCTTAGACGGAGTTGTAACAGGGGACGGTGAAGGCGTTGGTGGTTGGCGGTGAAGAAGCGAGCAAAATTGTGAGCAGTATCGAAGGATTTGGAGGAGTTTTCTTAAGAGTTCCTTCTTTGCTTGTCGTTCCGTTTCCTTTACTTGCTTAGTGTGGCGTTGCCGGTGCTATATGATTTGTAGCCATGGGTGTGGAAAAGGCGCCTCCTCCAATCATCTCGACTTTAAACCCGAATGCGAGTGTGTTTGTGCCTGCGTCTCTTCATGTGCTATCGGAAAAGGATGGGATGCCTGACGATGTTGTGCCTCCTCCGACGGATGATCGTATCGCACCGGGGCCATACTCCGACGAGTGGTGGCACCTAATGGAAACCGATTCCGCTTTCCGACATCAGTATTTGTCAATGTGTCCAAATGAACAGGAGAAGAATATCCTTGCGGAAGAGTTTGATGTGAGTGCAGACTCTGACGATTTTTTCAGTTACCAAGAGAAACTTGCTCTTCAGGAGGAAGAGGAGGAGTTGGCTCGTAAATTGGCGGAAATCGGTAGGTTCTTGCTGATACGAGTCTCGATTTGGAGCATTCGCAGTTTTTGGTGTTTTGGGCGGTACAGGCGTCATCTGCTGATCTAGTTTCCTGTTGCATCAGCTTAGAAGCTTTGAAAGACGGTTAGTTTGCGTAGCGAATTGTGCTTACGGGATAGTGATTCTGGTTGCCGCTGATTTGTTTTGTTGTAAGAAGTTCTTTTGTAGTTGATAACATCGCTAGTTTGTTAGTTCAGGTCGCATCGGCACCTGCTGTTTGTCTTTGGTCGGTGTTTTCACTTACAAAGTGAGATTTCTTCTTGGCGCTTTAGTAAGTGTAAACTGCTCTATGTGACTCCGCAGACTACCTTGAGGATGAGGATCTAAGCCTCACTACTACAAATAACTGCAAAGACGTGAAGTCCCCCAAGCAGCAGTTGCAGGTACCGTGGTCCAAGAACTCTTTTCAGTATCAGAATAAGGCCGTGTCATACAAGGCGGGTGGTTACACTAGAAAGACGAATGCTTACCACCGTATTCATCAGCCGCGCACGGATATGTAGATAGATTAAATTATTCGTGTACTTCTAAGCGCTGTGTGGTCGCTGTGCATTTTAAAAAGGTAGTATTATAATGTCGTGTACAATGATCTCCGGAAATGTAGTTAAGCTCGCACTTCTGTCAGTCTTTTTGGTCTTCAAATTCTATCGTCACCCTTTGTTGAGCGTTGTCGTTACGCTAAAATGCTACGGCGGTGGCATGAAACTTTACAGAGATCTTAAGGTCAGACTGCTTGCTGTTCCCGATTCTTTGAAAGATCATCCCATGCTCATGTGAATTTGTGCTGTTGGTCGGTGCAGCAATTGTTTGCCATAAAGGTTATTATTTAGTATAAGTACTTCCAATAGTCATTTTGACGTTTCGATTGCAAATGTGCTGGATGTCCGCTTCATCTGTTCTAGTGGCTGCCTCGGCCTTACAAATTGATGGATAAGAGGCTTACAAATTGTGTCATTAGTGCATGGCATTTGCCATTCACAGATATCGCAATTTGTAACTCTCTCTGGAGCTTATCGATTTGTGGGCTTTTTCAATGCCCAGAAAACAATCCTGAGGAAACTTCGAATGTCGGTTGTCTTGGGAATGGCAATACGAGAAGTTGAAATTAATTGTATCGGTTGGGTTTGCTCCGAGTACAGGATACATGCTCGAAATGACAAACAGTTGGCTTTAAGCGTTTAGAACAATTTGGGGTCCGTGCAAACAAATCGAAGTGATTAAATTGTTATTTACTGAGGCGTGGGTTTTCGCTAATGTTTCGTTCAGGAGTGACGTGATGCGATCGTTAGCAGAGGCTCAACTCTGTTCATATGATCGTTTGCAGCTAGATCCGATAATAATGCCTGCTTATTTTTACCCTTGGATCCGATAGAACTGGTACTCAGGCCGAATTGGAGACAAACTCCCAGCGACGCCATTTATGTATTCTTATCACTTTTATATTGGACTGTTTCACATTTAGAACATTTAGTAGCAAGGTTGAGAACGCTGGATGAAAAATTCACACTTCAACGTAACTTCCAAGGAACCCATGGATCCTGTTTCGCTCTGCCGTCGAAAATGCTTGCAGACATGCCATTAGATTATCCATGGTATTGAAATTGTTCTATGGAGCTGATTTCAATCAGACAGTCGACAAGATATTTGTATCCATGTACATTTGGAGTGTTATGTCGAAGTGGACAGCTTAGGTAGGTAAATACCTGCATTCTCAATGTTTCATGTTGAGCAATTTGGAAAATGTTTTTCAATGAATCAATTTTGCCTTCGAAAACAATTTTCAATGTTGTTAACAATTAAGTAAAAAAAAAGGATTCTGCCGTGACAGTAAGATCATGTGTGTCACTTCTGGATAAATGCGTTTGACCCCACTTCTTAACTCATTGGTATGCTGCTTAACTAGATGATGTCCAGCAGTTATATTATGTTGATATGTTCTTATATTTTTAAGTATTTTCATTACGACTATGGGTATCATTTACATATGTACTTGAGCTGAAATTTCTTTACTACCTATCAATTCTGTAAATGCTTCAAAAGAAAACGAATATCACAAATTTTTTAATGGGGAAGTGATTTTTATTGTTACAAAATGAAGAGCATGATGAGCCCAAAAAGAATCATTGTACCTCAAGCACCTGCTGACTTCATCACAAGCAGGAGTTGACATGTGCTGTGCTGCCACTACATGTACTCTCAACCATTGAGGCGAGAAACAAATTGGACTAAATTGTACTCTTCACTATACTGTGACTGGTCCCACAACTCTTCTAAATTGTTAAGCATGGCTTTGAGGCCCTTGTTAACTCCTACTGATGCTGCAGCATCACTTTCGTCCTCTCCGGCCTTCATGGATGTGCTAGCCTGTTTGATTACCACATTTTTTGGTCAGCGGCACTCACATTAAATAAGAAAATAACCATGACCTTTATCATCATGATGAGTAAATATTACAGGTTGCAACGAGGCAACACATCCATTTCCAATAATAAAAAGGAATAAAATTTTGTCCTCAGAACTCGACATATTCTAAAGCGAAACAACGAAGCTAGACAACAACGAATAAGATGACAGTAATCTTACCTTTTGAGCGTTTTTAGAAACTGTAAAAAGGTCGAGAAGCTGTGTAGTATCCATTGTATTTAGACTAGCATTCTCTGCATTTATGACAGTGTTCGCTACTGAGATTTTGAAGCGCTGGAGGCTCATGATCTTCTCTTCAAGTGTTCCACGCATAATGAGTCTGTGGACATTGACTACTCGCTTTTGTCCTAACCTATGTGCTCGATCCATTGCCTGAAAAAAAAATTCGGGTTGAAAGTCAAGAAAAATCGAAAAGGGAAAATGCGACATTTCGAAGAACAAGCACCAATGAAGATAAACAACTGCTGTACCCTCAATGTTGAACTTACAATACAGATATGATACGAAAGTTCATTTGATAATTAATTACCTGCAGGTCGCGCATGGGGTTCCAGTCATGCTCCATGAATACGACTGTGTCCGCTGCAGTTAAATTCAGTCCTAGACCTCCAACTGATCACCCAACATAAAGGTAAGTGATGGATCATGCACAATTTTACTTTGAAAATTCCAAAGCGCTTCCAATCTATGCACAGGGAAATTCGTATCAAAGATGACAGAGATTGTGAATGAGCTTCACAACTCATACAAACGCCCTAGATAAAAATAGCATCCATTGTTACGAGAGAAGTGCGCACCATGAGTGGTGAGAAGTAGCACATCAATGGTGGGATCGGAATTGAAGGCTTTGACAATATCGAAACGTTTGTCTGACTCCACCGATCCATCCAATCGCAAGTATGTCACCCTGTACCCATTAGCGACTACACATTAATATCGATCCACATGGAATTTTCTTCACAACAAAATAAGATACATGAAAAAGTAAATTGCAAAGAGCGTATACATGTACCAAAGTCTTTAAGGACTGACCCTTTCATGTGTGTTTGGAAAAGGTCCTTTTCTATGATGTCCAAAAAGTTCTGCAACCAAACCAAGAATGTAAGATCTTAGCACAGAACTTCACTAACTAAACTTCAGGAGGCCTACAAAACATTGCCTTCGTATACTCTGTTAATATCCCTTGTTCGATTATAGGTAGGAATTCGGAAAATAATAAAATTTCCGAATCTTTGGATTAATTTCTGAAAAAGCGTGCAAATATACCACAAAACAAGGAATCTCAGAGCTTGTGGTAGATTACTCCACTAGTTATAAAAAGTAAGATAAGTGAGAGGTCTTATTACTCAAGGTAATACATTGATGCAGCCAGAGGGTAGCAACATAACGTAAAACGGGTACCTTAAGTTGGGCAAAGATAAGAACACGATGATGACCTCCTTCTGGACTGGCAGAACTTTCAGCTGCCGCAGGTACCCCAATACCGCATTCTTCTAAGATATCCCGAAGAGCCTGAAGTTTGGGCGCATGATGTAGTTCATGTAGGTCTTTGGCGCCACTTTGAGCAATTGCATCAACATGCCGCGCTGCTTGTCTCTCGTCCTCCAATACAAGCAGAGGATGACTACAAAGCTTCCGCAGGTATTGCAGTGCCTGCGATCCCTCACAAACATCAAATCCTTGAGCAGTGAAATACTATTTTGCTACTTGTCATGCAGGGGAGTCTTTTCAGATAGACACCATGAACGTTACAGCTCAGACTTTTTCCCTGGCATCAAAGAACAGTCTAGAGTACATGCGTCATGAGAAAGAAAGCCAAGCCACAACATGCACCTGGAAAACATGAGTGGAAGGAGCGCTGGCTGTTCGGGCTTCTGAAGCATCAGGACCACCGTAATGCTCTACTAATGAAGAGATTTCTTGTTTTGCCTGGGAATGAGAAAAATCTTCATACAGCTGTAACTGCAATGGGCTGAGATCACAGTATCGATCTTGAATAATTTTTGGTGGAAGATCAGCGAGCACTTCGTCTTTCGTACGGCGCAACAAAAATGGCATGACCTTCATTAAATAAATCTTGGGTGTCAGAAAGTGTTCAAGATGTACCAGATCAGATTTGAAGTAGGACTCAACGCTCCTCAGTAACGCACTACAAAAGCTTACAGATATGGTTCACATCGAAAGGACCTAAATCAAAGAATTAATGAAGGCACTGCAGGTCCTGTGCCCTAACTGCATCCCTGAAAATCTTTCAAACTTTGGTTCAACAAATCGTTGTTCTCACGTGAAACATTACGTGAGAACAATGTTCAAACCCATATTACAAGCGATGTTCACGAAGTAATCATATCATCAGCATCGCCTTTAACAATAATTACATATAATACCTGCTTATGAAGTGCTTCCATGGCCAACACTCCAGCCTCAGCTTCTTTTGAAGAGCATTTACCTTCCCTAGACGCTTGTAATGGTTTCCCATAATTAGCTTGAAACTGCAAGTGAAAAACTATATTATTCACATACTCTAATAACATGTCATGTACTCTTAGCCAGGAGAATAATCTCCTTCGCTTAGCAACGTCATAGATTCAAGCCCAAAAAATTTAAATTCATGTACACAGGCATAATAAAAATGATAAACAAGTATAAAAAAGACTTGAATGACAAGAATCTTCTACATACCTGGCGCTCAGTGCCTAGGAAACCAGGCATGAGGAAGTCAAATAGAGACCAAAGCTCCAGAACGTTATTTTGGATGGGAGTTCCTGACAGTAAAAGCCGATGATCAGCCTGTACACGTTTAGCAGCCATTGTGATCTTTGACTTCGCACTCTTGATAATGTGACCCTCATCGAGAATGCAGTAGTTCCACACCTGCGTTGCCAGATAGTCGATATCTTTACGCAAAACATCATATGATGTGATAATTATGTTATGCTTTGGAAATCGAGATCGTAGATCGATTCGCTCTTGAGGCGACCCCGCGTATTGTAGGGGATTTAAAATGTCAGTTGGTATGAATTTCTCAATCTCGAAAGCCCAGTGTCCTACCAAAGTGGATGGACATACCACCAGCGATGGAAGAGGGGCTACATCGGGACTCTTGGATACAGCAAAGGCATTTGCTCGTTCAACAGTATCAGATGCAACAATGGCAGACGCTTGGAGGGTTTTACCCAAACCCATATCATCACACAAAATGCCGTGCAGTTTGAAACGCTTCAAAAATGCAAGCCAATTGATGCCTTCCTGTTGGTACCTGGAATATAAGGATAATTTTTCAGATTTTCGAAATACGACAACAAAACATAACACTAAAATAATCTGGAAAGCAGGAAAACCATGTATAATTATTCGAGTAAAAGGAATAAATATTCTAGAAGGCAGCAAAAGGGCAAGTACTCAAAAGAGGAGAAGTCTAAATCAGACCCAACTCCTACTTAAAATGCAAAACACTGTCAGCACAACGATAATCAGCTTATCTTGCATGTATAACTTCGCAAGATTCGGAATTCACCTGCGCAAAGTGACATTGAGTGGAAATTGTAATTTGTAATCATCAACCTGTGAGTTATCTAATAGCTGCTCCAGGAACCGTGTATCATCTGCACTCCTTGATGCTTGGAACTCATCAAGCCCTTTAGGAGGAGGCACTCCACGAGCTAACGGAAGAAGAGGAACAAGGGCTGCAAAACTTTTTGTGACACTTTGACGAACATGGTGATTGGAATCACTCATACAACCCAGCAAGGGGACAATAAGCAAGGAAGCGTAAGCCACAAGCTCCGTGCCTAGACCCTCAACCAGAGCCGTAATTAGCATTCCTGAACCTTGCCGTGCTTCAACGGACGTAGTGTCACCCAACATAGGCACGGCTGTAATTAAGACAGATGCCATCACAGGCTCGAGCATGGTCTGAGCCGTGGCAGTCAGGCATCTGGAAGCTACGAGTCGGACTGCTGCATGGTCATGCCGGACACAGGCGAAGATTGCTGGCAAAAGTAACAGCATTTTAGGATGCAGAGCCTTGTCAACCACTGGAGCCATGGACCTCACCACCTGCATGAGCCAGTTTAGCAATGGCACGTTTCTGTAAAAATTCTGAACTGTGTAAAAGTGAATCTTCTGAATAATCTAAATATTAATAATTCAAGAAATTTTTCTCCAACTGGACTTAAAGCAACAAGGGAACGGCACAAGGTCTGACTGTAAAACAGCCTACCTGAAGGTTAGTGATGAGAGCCTGAGGTTCAGCAGTTAAAACAGGAAGTACAATGGAAGCTTGATCACTAGTGGCAAGAGCTGGTTGTCCAAAGCTTTCAGTCAAGCAATCCCACAATTTTGGAAGCTGGTTCAATAATGAACTACCAAACTTGTTACATAAAGACTTCAGTGCCGATTCCGCTCCACGTCTGGTGATCGCCCCTTCGGCTCTTGCTCTCTCTTCAATGGCAGACAAAGGTGCTACTTTTGCATGCTTATTACCTTTCCCAGAAGAGGGCACTTCAGCTTCTTCGATGCTAACTGCACTTGCATTAGCTTGAGTGGCTTTTGGTGTCTCCACCGGATCAGCACAAGTTAATGCGCACAAGTTCTTAATTAACTTCTCGTTTGGACTAGGTTTTCGTCCTACGCATTGCACGATAATTTCCGCTAATGCCTCTGCTGCAGGTTGTTGAAGTGCTTCTTCCTGCAAAGCCAGAGCAGACTCGTAACTATCAATTCAAAACAATAACATGGAAGATCAAATTATTCTTCACAACCTTAGAGAAAACATCAGGACTCATACAGTTAGCAGATTTCTGATTAGAAATTTTCTAAGTCGGAATTAAAAGTAGCATCATAACAAGGAACTTAACAAAACCTGTTCACGTTTTATTGCAGCCATCAATGGCTGAATAATAGGATTAAGCTTCACGGGAAGTTCACCCATCCAGACAACAGCACCCGCAAGTGATGCCAACACACTCATGTGCAAATTACCCTGCAATTCCAGTAACAAGACAAAGAGATTGAAGCAAAGATTCCAAGAAAAAAATACACAAATAACAGAACAGTCTAAAAATAAAAAGCTATTTCATATGCTCCAACCTTCACGTTACCATCTTACTACAACGATTGTCTAAGTCACAAGTTCATCAGACCTGGACTACTTGGAGGTATCCAGCCGTAGCCAGCAAGCGTTGGCGAGCCAATTCCATTGAATCCGAAGCAGACGTTGACTTATCATCAGCATCCCCATGTGGCTGACTTGGTTGCACAAGTTTACTAGCCAACTCTATTGCTGCTTCAGCACTAATGGTGTCAATTGACGGTAAGCTGGCAAGAACAGAGCGCTTGAATGTTCCTAACGATTCCGTGTGTTTAATAAGAGCCCCAGCCTCCGTGCGCATTTTAGCGAACATCCTGGAAAGCTCTCCGTATGGTGCACTGGATCCTGGTGTTGGGGATGAAGGGTCTCCAATACCCAGAAGCTCCAGCAGTCGGACCAGCATGGGTTGTACAGCTGTTGCCGCTTCTGAGGACTTATCGTGGTCCATTCGGACCCTCATTTCCTTAAACCATGATACAATAACCATTGATGCTACCTGTTTAAAAAACAAAGACATTACTTTAGTAAGTTAGATCTCATTTCCTGTTGTTATAAGAAATTTTATTCCCTACTTCAGACAAATTGAGTAGCATACCTGGCGTTGCGTGCCTAGGGACGAGGATAACAGCTCAGTTAGCAAATTGGCAACAGTAGGAAACAGTGCGGAAGGTAATGAAGCTGCAAGTATGCCGAGGGCTCTAGCCGTAGTCACGCGCATAAGAACTGCAGATTTTTCGCCGTCAGCTCCAACAATCACATGAAGAAGATCCCGGACCTTGTTGTTTGGTCTAGGGGGTTGCCAGCTGGATTCCCCAACTGCCGGTATCTCCCCACGAACTGCCTTCAGCTTGGCAACTGCTCTTCCTCTGCTTTTCCTGGGCAGTGAATTCGGTGAATACATTTTAGAAGTCTCCAAAGGAGCACCCGCGGCTGTGCTTGCCAATTTTAACCACGATGATAAATATGAAGTTGCTTCTTCTGCAAGCTTTTCTTCAGGACACTGCTCAAGAAGATGAAAACCATGACATCAGTAACCTACACATTAAAAGCATTTCTATTAAGACCTGAAGGGGAACAAATTCTGATAACATGTTCAAGCCCAGTCATTGAGAAGTTTCATAAAATAAGCGTAAAAATAAGTGTACTAAAACACCCCGAATGTCGGGAGCATTTCAAACTTATTCAACCCAGCAACAGCACTGGCAGTTGCATAAAGAGAAAGCAGATGGGAATTTTAGAAAGTACATTTAAAATCAGCACGAAGGCATTCATCGTCATTTGACCATTAAATTAGGAAGTTATCTTTAAAAAGATAGACAAGATTTCAACAAGAAAGATGTCATTTCAAAACATCTACGATCTACGGTAATGCCAATGAACAGCTCAACAGAAAGACGTATATAAGAGTAATGCCACTAACTTGAAGTAGCAATCGCCACACACGCTGAGAGCATTGAATAACAGCCTCATCTGACTCAAGAAGCAGATTTTGGAAGACCATTCTCAAAGCATCACCCAATATAGGGACAGCCCAGGAACTTCCGGTGTCCCCCTTTGCTCTGTAATCTCCGGACTCCAGAAGCCGCTCCTGCAAGATCGAATACAAAGATAAATCATAACACATATGTAAGAATGAAGTCATCAATACGTGTACTGGAAGAGTCCAAAAAGCTTATTCAACACACTGCTCGCTCTCCATACTGCATTCATACATTTAGATTATCAAAAATCGTCACAACTAACCAGCTCAGGGGCAGCAGCTTCACACACACGAAATATAAACAATCGATAAACTGCATTTTATCACCATTTTCGAATTAATGTTAGAACTAGGCGTATAGAGGGGAATAAAGACTAGGTCAAACCAGAGTTCGTATAGCTGCAAGGCGGACAGAGGTGATATTGTGGCGCATGAAAGGCCACAGCCGTGGGGCTAAAGTCGAAAGCAAAAATGGATCGTCTTCTACACCGGTTGCACTATCGCTCCCTGAGATTTCATCCATCATAGTCTCATTCAAATCTAGCAACATTGGCTTTTCCATCACTGTTTTTGACTCCACTTGTGGCTGGGAATACAGCTCAGCTAACAAGTGCATAACACTGCCACAATACAAGAACATGCTCTGTAAATAAACTGGATTTAACCAATAGAGAACAGAGCTTCGCGGAGGATGAAGCAGGGTATAATTGAAACTCACCTACTAGTTGATGGGCTGAGGTCATCCAGGTCCAGCAAGATATCCCAAAGGGACAACAGGATAGCAGTGACATGTTTTGCACCAGCAGATGCAACTATAGCAGCTGCTGCTGGAGTCAAAGCCTCTGCAGCCACTGCCCGTACATCATCGTCTGCGTCCTCCAAGCCTGCCATGCAGGCCGGAAGGACTCGAGGTAATAGTTCCTGCAGCATTTCCTGTGCAAGATAACCAAGATTGACGCCTCAAATCAAGGCTTACTACAAATTTTATTGTGCAAAACAAAAAATTTGCTATCGTTGTTTTGAAGCTTATTACTGAAAGCCCATAAGATGTCTAATTACGAGCTTGTTGAGGGTTTTGCAAATCTTTGTCTAAGCATGACATGCTTCAAAAGGTACAACACAGAATCCTTTGAGGTTAAAAAACATCTTTAACATGTTTCGCTGAAAACCTCGCAAACATGATATTTCATAAAAAAAAATTGCACAGTTCTCAAGATAACGAAGGAACTAAGAAAGATATACCTGACGAACAGCTACAAGATACTTGATACCCAATAGGCTCCCGTGTCGCACCTCCCACTCGGGGCGATTCTGTTGCCCAACTTGTATAAATACCCACACTCGTCTCAAGATGTATCAAATGATAGCCATGTTCGCATTCTGACACTATTCAAACCATGAAACCTAGAATCGTGATAGATACGCAAAGAAAAACCAACCATAATGTTTGATATAACAAAGCTTATCAATTTTTTCTTCAAAGAAGAAACAACTGAATCTGTAACAATAAAGTCTTAAGGATAGAAATTGTCCCGCATCATCTCTACCACCAACAGAACCCATCATATATGCCTCAGTGTCGCAACGTACCTGCATTTGG
Organism: Physcomitrium patens; assembly: GCF_059467195.1. NCBI lineage: Eukaryota > Viridiplantae > Streptophyta > Bryopsida > Funariales > Funariaceae > Physcomitrium > Physcomitrium patens. The sequence goes on along the minus strand of NC_143412.1, from coordinate 8,185,179 downwards.
AGTAAAATGCTCAGTGTTTCATGAACCAGAGGTGGTGGCATCTGCTTCATCACAGCTCCCATCACTTGTGCACATGTTTCCCGAACAGGCGCTACCACTTGATCCGACACATAATCTCCAAACCTGCGTCAACATCACAGTTTCAACGCAAAACCAGACCATCCCAATCCTATTGATTCAACAGTTGTGCGGCTTACAGCACAACTGTCTTATAAGCATAAGAAAGTAAATCTCAACATTAAAAATTCTATCCCAGCTCCATAACCAAGATACATGATACAAAGATGAACCCCTACAACTACTACTAAGTTTATTTACACCCATAAAGCCAATGGATGATGTCAGTATACTTACCGATCAAGGGCAAAGACGCAGAGTAGACGAATAGTACAATCTTGTAGAAATCCGATGTTTGCAGCTAGGGCTTTCTTTGCGGCTCTTACAACCTTTGGGTCGTTGTTTTCTTTCATTACACTTGCAGGAGCAAGAACATGCCAGGACAGATTTGACTGCGAATCACTCTCTGAGTTTGTCTCTACTTTCACATTTACTGGATTTTCTTTCACAGTCAATGGCTCTTCTTTTACTGTTAATGGCTCATCTTTTACGGTCAATGGCTCTTCTTTCATTTCCATGTTAAGATCTAACTCCACCTCCATGTTAAGGTCCAATTCAGGTTTCACAGCACTTAAAGACAGCTCCGACTTGACCATACCCAATTCCAAATCTAGTTCAGGTTTTGACGCATTCGAACCTTCGGTTCTACCCATTTCCAAATTTAACTCAGAATTCATTGCATTTAGGTCTTCAGATTTCAAGTGATCTGGCTTCGATCCTGATTTCATGCAACCCAAACTTAATTCTATTTTAACAGGGACCTGGTCTGCTTTCATCCAGTCAGGCTTGCTGTTTACAACTTCTGGCATCCCAGTCCAATTGTGATTGTGGAAAGCTGGTGATGAATCTTCCTCACCCTTTTTTAATCCTCCATTGTCTTCCTCTGTTGGTATGTCTAAATTTAGATCTATCATACTTTCCTTGTGAGGACTTGAGGATGGAATTTCTTTCTCAGATTCGTTGACATCACAAACTGATGAGTTAATGGGTGTTGATTCTTCCACTGCTTCAGCTTCTGATTCAGACTCCAGAGTTGGGGCCGTGACACCAGCGGATGCTGCTTGAACACTCAGAATTTCTCTCAATGCCATTAAGCTCCCATGTCGTACCTCCCAGACTGTCAAATAGATTCACATTACTGAAATTAGTTGATGTCTGTATATAGACGCCACAACAAACGTCAAAATGGCTGTGAGTAAAGCATAAAAACCGCTAAATGTACTCGATAAATAGTGGATCTAATGAACAGGGATATTAGCGGATATAACAATCTACTTAGGGTGTTTTAAAGTACCAAAACTCCTAAATCCGCGCCAAAACATAACATCGTGTAATAATGTAAATGAGCTGAAATAAACAACATGAACTGGATAAAATAAAACCTGGATCAAACATATCGTTGATGAGGAGCTCCACAATGTGACTAAAGGGCCATTCTCCAACAGTATCTTCCTCTAGATTCTCATTATCTAATACAACATCTACCACAAGCTGCACCACGCCATAACAACTCAAAAGTCACCTCTCAGGCTCAGCATTAGGTACTGAAGCTACAGGATATACATGTATGTTCGACACATCCAAATCCAACCTGTTCAGCAAGAACGAAGCTACATTGCAACAGGAAAAAGTAGCTTCCAATCAGGGAGAAGAAAAAAAGAAAAAAAGAAAAAAAACACGCTAAAACAAATTGCATTACAAAGTAAATTGCATCTTACTTCTACGAGAATATCTAAAACCTACACTAATGTCCAAACTAACATACCTTCGTATCTCCACCCTGTGCCTGCTCAGACATAACAGACTTAGTTTGTTTAGTACGCTTAGCAGTCGGCTCCTCAACTTCCTCTTCCTCTCCCCACTCTTTCGCACCATCTTTAGGTAACACCTTGGCTTTCCGTTTCAACATGTTACGCTCTCTAGCGCTTAAAGTTCTTGAAAGACCACCTGGTACCATAGTAGCCACTAGTTCATGAACCTCCTGCTTATGAGGTTGTGGTTGAACAAAAAAGTCTCGAGCTGATGCTTCTCCATTAGTGTGAGCTGCTCCGCGATGTCCTAAGAGATCTTCGTCACGAATCATATCATTGACATCCATGAACTGCTCGCATCCATCAAGTCCTGAACCAACCTCCATGATACCCGTTAGAACCACATCTTCACTAAAAATAGTCTCAAGTACTGCATGCTTTCTTGAGGCACCTGCAGCGATCGACTGATATTGTACAATGGAGCAACATATGCAAAGTGAGAAGCTCACCAAGATTCACACAAAGCAATAGTCATGCATCGTGTCAGATTAATTTATAACAAAATTTCCTAAAGGACCCTCGTTTGAATAACTTGACAAGACGAACAAGAAAAATAAATACATCTAACCTAAGCGGCGACGCAGATTCTGTTTCTGACGAGCCAACCGTTCAGCAGGGGTTTTGGAGTTGTCAACTCCCACGTCATATTCTTGTCCTCCAGATGATAACAACTGGGCCCCATTTTCAAGCACTCCTTGCATGTCAAACCTGCACGTCGCAAGAATTAATAAATTGCAGGAATCCTGGAGAAGCTTTCAAAAACCCTAATCCGACATTCAATTAAAACTGCTAGCTCATCAGTTGCTCTAAACCGAATGCATAAATCCTCTTCCAGATCTAGCCATCCGCAGATTTAACCCGATCATTCATAGACACATCAGACAAAACAACAGTCATCACAAACAATCAGCACATGAACTTGATAGATGAACGTATTAACAGAAGAATACATCAATAAGACCTGCTTCTTTAAATACGTAATAAGAATTTTTACCTCTGGAAAGTAAGAGCACCATTTTCACTCTCATGGAAAACCAGGTTCTCTAAATTGCTCTCAATGTGGCCCTTCTCTCCTAATTCTGCTTCAGCTTTTGCAAGCAAATCCTTCACGGTTACATGCGGCACATTTTCTGCAATAGCTCCAATGGCTTGCGCAGATGCCACCCTTGTATCCCAGCTCTTGCTCCGCAAAAATTGCCTTACCTGCAAATATTATAGCATTTGTCATCGCAACTTAAAAGTTGTAAGAGGCTTCTGAACTAGGTGTAACCTCAATCAAAGACACTGCTCAAAGTATAATCTATTTGTCAGCATTGAAAATCTAATTAGAATTATTTTTGTTATTGTTATTGTTGTTATTGTTATTATACCCGTCTAAGAAGTGGTCGAAGTTCTCCTCGGTGCTGCTTTGCAATTTCACCAATTTGTCGAGCTGCTGTCCTCCTTGTGGTTGATGTGGATCCCGCTGTTATTCAATTAAGGTGCACAATCCCTCAACAAAGACATGGAAGACGCACGGAACTTTAACCAACACACAATTAGACTAGAGCCAAAGCGGAAGGATGAGATATCACCGAGAACTTTCAAATGATACCACCTAATGATAGGTTTATGATGGGTCAGACTAAAACGCACAACTTGAAGGTATACCGTGCCTTCCTGTACATCCAGGGTGCAAGGAGAGACCGCAAAAGCAATTTCAAAACATCATGATAAATCTTTAGAACAATCCGGGTGCAAGAAACATCTTATGACATGTCAACGAAGCCATATATATTTATCAAAATAAAATAAAATAAAAATCGATCCACTTCAACATCGGCTTGACGGTCTAACTACTTAGACGGGCATAATCGTTTTAGCATCTGATGGTGAACGTAACTAGACAACAAGAAGAAAGGTAAAAGGGTTTCTCAAAGAAAATCGAAATGGAAGCATGCGCTAGAAGTGTGTGGATACTGTCAAGAAGCGTAAGAAGGCGGTGCAGCCGGGATGTCTGCTGAGCCATTGTGAAAGATGTCACACCTGGCCTCCTCGTTTACACTCGCACACCACAGTCCCGGGACAGCCGCAATACTGCAAGATACGGAAGCCCGATTACTTGGTTCCCCAACTTCTGCTGAAGTTTTGCCGGATAACCAGAATCTTGCCTTTCCATATCCTTCCTCACCTCCACGTCCACTCCTCTCAACAACGTTTACATCCCAAAATCCACTCACATAAATGGGAAATGAGCAAGAAAGGGACACAGTTACCCCTGAAATTCACACTCACAGCCGTCCATAATCACCACAAATCAAAGGATTTCAATTCTGTAAAATGCCTCCTTCAACTCAGGAATCATATGTAGCAGCAGCAATCGCCGACTTCGAGAGCTTCCTTCAAATGTCCATCATGTGGCGCATCCTTGAAAGTAAGCGAACAATATCACCTGTACAAGACATTTGAGAAAGAAAAACGAAAATATAAGCAAACCAGAACGAATATGAAAATTTCCATAAAGAAAATTAAAACTATTATCACCCAATCTCCAACTTAATATCAGACTTCAAAATAAATGATGCTCGACTGATCTGGACCGCAGGGCTGCAATATACTTCTCATGAATATTGAGCAGAACAAGGGTTTAATGAGCAGAACAAGGGGAAATCCACCTCATGAAGCGTGATTAACTGTAAGCTGGAAGCATTTAGTCTATCTGGAATATCATGAAAAGCAACTTTCTGAATGCCTCTCAAATGACTGCGCATCATGTTCAAGCATACAAACGAAGGAGATTGAAAATGGATGAGGGAAAGAAATATTGAATACAGAATTAAGTCCAAAGATCATTTCAGGTCTTCTTGATGCTAGTAGCTGAAAAATATTTAACTGGTTGGAAACGAAAATTCATTGTAGCAAGACGAAGGAGCTTTAATCTATGATCTGTTCATGCAAATATTAAGCAACATAAATTTGTACAATGCCCGCTTATTCTGCTCTGGACCCCCAAACTTCAATTGTGTGGGATGCAATCCCCTAGAAGTAGGTAATAGAAGACATAAAAAGAATATTGGCATGTGGAATGATACAAGTCCCTTATTGAGTTCCTGCTACTACTCTACAAACAGACTATTCAGATGATCTCATGTCAAACCTCATGGAGATTGACCTATCCCTATGGCGGCTAAAAAAACCTCCATATACGGCCATTCGAGCCAGATAAGCATCTTAATGCTGTTCAATAAAGCACAACGGTAACAGACATACTCACATAATGACCTAAAAAAGGTAGAACCATCTATTTGGTACTTGTACTCTGCGTACTGATTAATGATTAACAAAACATCTTTGTAACAGCAATCTTCAATTTCCCTTAACCACAATCTGATGCTTGACTTTAGGACCAATAAGGTTGTATCTAAAAAGAGGGTAATAAATTACAAGGTTTTTAACTCCTACCACTACTACTAAAATCAGCTCGAGCTCATAAAACGTGAAATAATATTAATATTAATACTAATATATCCACCGTACGAGTAGCTAAACCCTTTCGGATACCATGATCGACTTGAAAATATGAATTGAACCTATACTGCTAGAACTGGTGCACCCTTAAACCTAATGAACTTGACCTGATCATTCATCAGGTTTGCTAGGTCGAAGGCATGCAGCTAAGTTCAGCCAAGCTCGAATAGTTCTGCCATGTCTCTCTCAGAAAAGAAACGATCATCACCTCTACCAACCACTCTCGCGCATCACTTTTCCATGGAATTCGAATGCAATGCCCAGGGTAAAAATGGGAACATAATTGAGGTAGAGAAACCATGCAATTTCCAGACTACACAACAGTCGGTGTAATAAAACCTGGAACATGATGATGCGGGCTACGGAGACTAAACACAACGCAGTTCCTGTGAACTTATAAACATGGCTGTCGGTACCTATCAAGAACTGTTCAGATAAGAAACAGCATTGCCTTTAGAGCCTTAACCCCAAGAAGAAAAAGAAGGAGGTGAATGGGCAGATGCCTATGCTACACCGCAAATCAACCCCATGTGTGACACCATGCCCTCTTTTCACAATTGATTCTAAGCGCGCGCAAAGGCCGAAACCATACTCCATACGAGCAGCGAAACTGATACGATGCCAATGAAACCGGTCCCCAAATCCACCAAAAGTCTACACCTATACCACGATCAAGACAGAAAGAAGGTCAATGCCTTGTACCCCAATTGTGTAATTCCTTAGACGTACCCCACACGCACACGCATACTCAAGCCGCCTCGCGACTACCCACGCTCGTTCGCTCAATCTCACCAAGCCGCAGCAAAATATACCTGGTGGGTATCCCCCGAGGGTTCCCGAATCACCGAAAAACACGCCCTGGAGCTCAATGCGCGGCCTACAACGCTCTCGGTGCGGATGCGAACAATTGCACCCAAAACCCGAACCAAGCAATTGCTGGCACCCAACTCCCCCAAAAAACGATAGCGAGCAAAGAAGGGAAGAAATCGGAAGAAACTAATGAGGAGAGAAGGAAAGCAGCAACAAAAGAAACAGAGTAAGAGAGAAGAAAGGAGAAGATTGTCAAAGAGGAGGAAGGGAAGGAAGAGCAGGAGCAGCAGCAGCAACAACAGGAAGAGGAGGAAGAGGAGGGAGGAACAGAATAGTGGGGAAAGGGAGGAATAGAAACAAACAAACAAACAAACAAAAAAGAAAAAAAAAAAAAAAAAAAAAAAAAAACACGGCGGGTAGTCGGGAGGGAGGGAGGGAGAGAGGGGGAAGAACTGAAGGAAGAAATGAAGGAAGGCGGGGGTCTTGGGAGAGGGTGGGTCTTGGGTGTGGGTCTTGGAGGCGGGAGGGAGTGCAAGGAAGGAAGGAAGTGAGGGAGGGAGGGAGGGATAGATGGATGGATGGATGGATGGATGGATGCTGGGCAGGGCTTTGCTCTCTCCCTTTCTCTCATTCTCATCCGCTCTGCAAGTCCAGTCCACCTCTCCAAGCCCCCCGTCCCCCAACTGCGACGCGCTCTCCCCCGCGCGTCCGACCACGCGCGTAACCGTGCGGGGCTGCGTCCGTCCGTCCGTATTGGCCGCCTGAGCTTTCTTGCGCCGGGTAACTTGGCCGCGCTGGCTGCCACGTCAGCCCCGTCGTCGTCCAGGCGGTGCTGGTTCCTTCCCCCAAGACCCCCCGATCTTCCCGTTTCTTCTCGGGATTCAAAAGGGTTTTGGTGTTTGAAGAGAGATCCCCGCTTGCCCTCCATCCCCCAAACCCCTTGTGAATGCCTTTCACACTTCTCCTTTCTTTCTCTCTCTCTCGCTTTGCTTTTTCTGCCGTGCTCCTGGTCTCTCTCTCTCTCGCTCCAATTCTGTTTGTTTGTATTTTCCAATTCGTTGGGTGATGCTAAAAATTTATTTTGTTTGGTCGATTGAACACTCTAACAAGGGCATTCCTGAGATGTTTTAACACATTTCAAGTGCACCTTACATTTTGTTGACTTTGAGAGTATTTTTCTAATGTTATAGTATAGAAACAGATGTGACCTGTTCAAAGATTTATCTGTATAATGAACTTTGTATTTTTTTCAATGGCATTGATGAAGTTACTACAAAGTGTATATATATGTGTATACTGAGAATTGGAAGAATTTAGTAAATTTAAGCCTGAAAATACTCTATTTTATAATTTGTTGATATTTATAAATCCTTTAATTAACTCAAATTCTTGTAGAATACTATACAGACACACTCCAATTTCTTATTTCTTCCTATTAAGTGCTAGTATTTTTTTCTATTTGTTTTTTTGTATTTAATTAAGAGACATTAGATTAATTCTTCTACTGTAGTAAGTAAGGAGTTTCACAAATAACCTTACATCAAAATTACTGGTAGATTGACTGAACCTTTTTAAACTTGCCTTAATATATCCAGTTTTACTCTAGTTTTTCTCAAAGCTCAAACAAAGGATTGGTTGTAAAATAAATACAAGAACATAAGAATCAGACTAATATTAAAATTAAAATTACACAAAATACATATAAATTAATAAAAATTCATTTTGATTTTTTTTAAAATACAATTGATTTGAAAACAAGTGTCATATGATTCCTATATTTTTGAAAATCAAAATTTTATTTTTGATTTTACAACAGTATATACTTTTATTTATTTAGACAATAAATAAAACATGCAGTAATGTACTAACAAATAGTTGGTAATGTTAAAGTGTATACCTATAAATATACATTCCTATTTTAAAATTCACTAATAAGTAATATATTTAGAAAAAATATATTAAATATTTTTAATTTTGATAGATTAATACTGCAAATCCCTCTACAATAAATAAAGGGTAATATTAAATAGACCCATGTTTTTACTAAATAGACTCAACCTTGATGACAAATATGGTAATCATGATGAATGTGGTTGGTTTTTATTGGTTGCAAATCCAATAGTGGGGAAATGAAACTTGAGGTCATTATTTATTTTTATTTTTTTTCATGATGGTTAGGATGGGTGGGACAATTTAGTAAAAACTTGGGTCTATTTAACATTCCCCCTAAATAAATTGTATGTTGAAAAGATGTTCAACAATCATACAAAAGTACTTACACAATTTCATTACAACCATGAGTTTTATTTTCTTGTCATCCGATGAAAATTGCAAATACAAATCTATTTGGCAGCAGATTAAAAGAAGAGAAATGTAAACACACACAAGAAGAAAATGAAGAAACACAGTTTTATTTATTAGCTTTTGTTTTTGATTTTTTTTTAAAACAACAACGTTCCCACAAAACCCATGCCAAAAATCTGTTGTTACTATTCTTGTAACGTGGATATGCATGATCAAAATAATTATGCAAATGTGTTAACTGAAGAGAAAAAAAAAGTGGCCAGCAACAATAACCAGACCTTACTCAATACCAGGGAGGAGAGGGGCACCAACAGCTGAGCATTAAAAAATCGGCCTTGGAAGACCCAATTTCCTCACATAATCTTGAGCCTCCTCCGCTTTTGGCGAGCCGGCCAATCCCTGGGGGTGGGTGTGGCTTTGAAGCCTCCATCGAATCCTAGGACATTGATGGATCAGGCTTCTTCTTCTGCTGCTGCTGCTGTTTGCTGCTATTCTTGCTCCTCCTCATCCATGACTCCAGCACTGCTCCCCGCAAAGCATAGCCAGATTGCAATCCCCTACGACCCTACAGCCAACTCGAATTCGACTTAGAATCGACTCAATTCAAGCACAGTTGCAAGTGGGAGTGACACAACTTCACTGCATGCCAATGCTACCTCTCCGCCCCCCACTTCAGGATAATATGACGAATGTGTTGTTACCCATTGCTCATCGTGTGGGTGCAGAACCAAGACAGAGATTGAACTTTCGATTGTTTGGAATGCTGTGAGTTAGTCGAGAGGATTCGGGGTTCTTACTTTGTGTTTGAATGTGATTTTTCTTTTTTTTCTTTTTTTTCTTTTTTTTTGTGGTTTTGTTGTTGCTTTATCTCAATGGTCCCAGGTCCTTGCAGTCTAGAAGCCTCACCTTGGCACCATGGACTCCGACGTGCTGATATTGTCAGCTCCTTCGGGATGGATGCGCCACTGGGTCGATTGACTCGTCTCTCGCATCCTAGAACTCTCAAGTTTCCACTTTGCAGCAAGAGTTCCGTGCCAGTGCAATCCCGCTGTCGGCAGTTTCACGCTGAGAGACTAAGTTCGAGAGTGCCATTGCCGTCGCGCGCCATTAACCGCCCAGGAATTCTGTCAGTGCGGCACCACGAGCGATACAGGGATCTTTTGGTGTCTACGAACTGGAAGGACATCGACATTGCAGAATTGCGGGCCTTGTTGACCTCCACTTCCCAGAACTGCGATCAGTTTTCCAAATTTAATCCCGATGGGTCACTGCTCCAAGTGAATCCGGTGAAGCTTCAACGCGCAATTCAGCATAGCTTCATCGTGGTGGCGATGTACATACGAGGGGAGCTGGAGGAAGATTACTTTCCCGACCGACCTGAGGCGGACACCAACACCCGTCCCTCGCAGAAGCGAACATTGATTGCCTTTGGGCGGGCCACTTCTGATCGCACCCTCACGGCCTCCATCCACGACGTCGCCGTGGCGCCATCACTCCAAGGGGAAGGAATTGGTCGCCGTCTCATGCTGCGGCTCGTGCGAGACATTTCGCGGCACGGCATCTGCGACATCTCTGTGATGGCCGGTCGTGACACCAGACCTTTCTTTCGGGCGTGTGGATTTGGGTCTGACGTCCTGGGATCCACGTCCATGATGTACACTGCTGTAGAGGATTGCAGCGACGAGGAGAGCAGAGCTCCGGCTCTGCTTGTCCCGCCCCCTCTTCAAGAATCCTGGAGGGCGAAAGCAGCGCGTAGCAGAAAAAACAATGTATCAGCAGTTTAGGGACTGAACTAGTCGTCATTAGAAATGTATTATATGCTTTTCACAACAATCAATTCTTCTCCTCATCCATGAGTTTCTAGCGTATGGGCCTTGAATGTCCTCGAGCCCTGGCTGTCTTCGAGTATTAGGTGTCTGTGGTATTGAGAGTCCAAGTCGGCTTGATTTTGATCACGTTTTGCGTCGTTGGTTGCAATGCTTCCTCTTTGTGTGCTAATTGCTTTCTGACATCCGTCACGAGTGTGCTGATTTGAGTTAGCGATGTGTGGAAATGATCATTGTAGTTGTAAACAACTGGACTCGTGGATTAGCGGAGTAGCGCTCAGTTGGTATGGAAATCAATTTGAAGAGTCATGTGTAGATCTTCCAGAAAGAGTTTCAGATGCCTTGAAACCGCGACCGAACCTTGATAATCATAGCGGATCGAACTGAAGTGTGTTGAATTCAGCATTCTGTTCAGAATGCAGAGGAGGCCTTCGAGTTTGCGACACTGCGAGATAACCTGCAGCAGCGCTACGTGATATAGTGTCTAGAACAAGACGGAATCGTGCAACTAAGACAGGTCTCTGTATACAGATAAATTGACTGTTATTGGTTTGCAACAACTCCCTCCCAGAGTCGGATACAAGCTCATATGTCGGCAAGCTTTACAGTGAATGATAGGGCATGTAAGTTACCAGGTCCCCATTTAGGTTCTATATATTTTGTCGTTAGCTGACAATTGGCAGCTCGTTTGGTCATACACTCGAATTGGATATCATTACCTTGTAACAAACCATAAGAATTTACAACAAATACTCTACATTTGCGGTCTTGTTTGAACAATAAAAAGTTCGTTATCCTTGACTACACCTTCAATGTCCTGGGCACATTGGAGATTCTTCTCAATCGCAAGTCCGGCCTCAGCAATTTTTGTAAGTATTGTCTTTTGGAACGCCTCGTCCAAGATCAAACGATCTGTTGAATAATCAACTACTCTTTCTTCTTCTTCGTCCATGGGTACACTGCAGTGCAACCAACAGCACTCGCGTGTTATCACAGTTTGGATGAGTAAATCAGATGCGAATCAAACGTCTGCAAATAACAGCGCCCAATTGCCTTTATCAGAAAGGAGCAGGCGATCATCCAGGTAAAGGAAACGTACCTGTCATAAAGACCAGCTCCTGCATAGCCCTCTAAGTCTTCTCCATTCGAATCTGACCTGAAGATGATTGATTGCCTTATGAATAATCCCACTCGTTTGCTAGGATAACCTAACACCTGCCAAGCGAGACAGAGTTACTGAAGTCGAATATGAGCGTCTCGTGCAGTACAAGCCAATTCAGTTTAAATGCACAGGTGATCGATGGAGATACAAGCTTTACAAGATTGTGAAACATTCTGCACAATTTCTGATTGTTAAGTAAGATGCATGAAGCTAAGCTCTGCTTTCGGATGTCCCAAATTACATATGGCCCTGGAAAGAGAAGACTGCTAATTACACTTTCAGAGCAATAAACTCTAACCAGGTAGATGGGTAAGCAGGAACCTTCGGATTTTTCATGTCGGATTTCTTGGTAACAAAACTAAGGGCACGGCCTGAATATGCTCCCACAAGTGTCTCTCCCAAGCCCTTAACCACCTGTTAGATTCAAAACAGCATTCGAATGATCAGAGTCCATTACCATATTTTTATCTTGAAACTGCAATTTCTTCAGACATTTGATGATACGGATATGATAAGCTTGGATCAATGTATTCAGCATAACATTTTCGTCAGCCAAAACCAATACAAAATCGCCTGATGTTGAAATTAAGATTCATCCTGTTGTCAAGTGTTGCACTGTATAAGGAATGCTAAGGAATAACCTCCGCATAAATTTCAGTTTCATCCCCAGTAGATGGATTGGTGGTATGAATGACAAAGGCATAATCAGCTTGGATTATCTCTTGAACCAATACCGCCATGCACAAGTCGCTGTGGTCTATATTGGTTTTGCGGGTGCTGAAATAGGCCCTCTCATTCCATTTTGAAGCCCATACCTATATTCCAGTAGCCTCAAATGTAAATGTGCGTTACCAAACACTTCCCCTCAAAACCTAGTGATAACGAGCTAGTTTGCTACATTTATTTGATCATGTTATACAATTTACAACCAACTTCAGAAGCAGCACAAGCCTATTTTTAGACTAGCCTATTTTAAATAGCCCACTTACGGGTATAAAATCTAGAACCTGTATGTTGATTTTCAAAAACTGACTGGAACAGTACATCGAGACGTGAAATCTTCGACGCCAATATCGAAGGAGTGCTTTCGAGGAAAGCGCCCATTCTCCCAGATTAAGATTACAACACCACGTGACGTGAACAAGGGGTGGGGAGGCTTACTCGTTTAATTGCGGTCCAGGCTTGCTTCCATCTTTCCTCACTCTCATCCCCAGGCCATGGCATGCCTGAGCTTTTCATGACTTCTTCTATTTCATGAATCTGTTGACATTCCGGGATATGTTTATGCCATCAACAAAAATACATGAAAACTGCAGCGTGTTCAAAACCAATTGTTGTACTACTGTAAGACCAAGATACATGGACGTATGGAGTTGAAAATTGGATCTCGAAGTTCAGCGTTCTGAAAAGTTAATGGAACTTAATAACAAAAACTTTAAACAATTAGTCTTCTTTATGATAGTATTGAAAACAGATAAACTTACCAGCGCTGGAGGTGCTTCTAAGCGTAACACAGTCTTTCGAATATCTGTCAGTTTACTGTAATCGCCTTCATACAAATGCTTGTTCATAATTGCAATTTCTGAAGCCACATCCTACGATAAGAGATGAATTCAAGAGACATAAGCACATACAGAAGGGTTACTTAATACACTTCAACTAATGCAGCAAATACTCTCAAGAGAAATCATGATAAATATCAACAAGAGAACCGGCATGTTCGAACGGACTAAATGAATAATGCCGCAAACTATCAAAAGGTCATGGATAGCTGAATCGATAACCAACACACCTTGTTAACACTTTCTGTTAGCACTTTTTCAAACACGCCAAATGGCACTGCAACAGATGTTGGAAGACGGATCCACGAGGGTAGTTTGCCCATTAGATTAGCAATGTTGCGAGACTTAGCACCAACCTGCACAATGAGGCCACAACAATTTCCCGGTCATCCCCAAGTTCACAACAAGATTGTAATCGACAAGATCATGTTATGTGCATATTCAGGTGATTCACTCAACTCTGAATTTATGTACATTTCATGTTGTGAACATCCACACATCGTATTCAAAATGAAGTTGTCTGCATAAGAAGTGTTCTATTTCCATGTTAAGCTGAACTTACCAGATCCAGATTAAAGTCCTTCGATGATACTGCATACTTTCCGAGGAATTCTTTCTTCTTCAGAGTGATCCGTGGAGTAGGTGTGGTACTTTCTTCCACACTGTTCGCACTGAAAATATCTGAATCACCGATGGCACTGCAAGGAGTGGAAATCATTAAAAGGTACAACTGTTACCAGTCTAAGGAGACGATTGTTCTCAAAGCTCACACCGCATCAGCTTCGGCCCTTTTTTCATTACTGACACACAAAAATATCCAGAACTAAAAGTGCCTCACTGAATTATGTGCAAAAGCCATTTAGTGACTCACTGGTAAGATAAGTCCGCATTCGTTGACACAGAGACTGCAAGCGCCTTCATATCTTTATGCCGGAGATCAGAGAAGACACTTGAATCAAAGCATGTTGCAAAACAAACCTGCGAAGTCCAGAGCCCAGGAGTTTAAGATTGGACAAAAAGAACGATATATTCACTCACGCTTCTAAAACTAACACATCATATCGCTGCTGTCATCCAGTTCTGATGCAACGAACGTAGGCTTCCGAATCCTACTATGTAAGTGGAATATAAATACTATAGGGGGTTGCTGTAAATCTGTCTAAAAGTCAGGAAAGGACTTGTTACATGAGTAATACTTATCATGAATAATCACTATTCGACATCGAACAGATATTTTGTGCAGAAGGGTCACCTTGCTATTACGCGCACGGACTGAAACATGGGAGAGGACATCAGGCATGTCAGGTGTCAAGACGGCAACAACCCCTTCGGGAATTTCTTCCTCGCCTTTTACGCGCCCTGAAACCAAAATTGTGGGCCTTTTGTATACCTTCTCTTGCACCTGATCTAATCCATCAATCACTTCCACATACCCCTTAACGCTGACAGGGCTGATAACCTGCCAGCTGCAAATTGCACCACACAAAATTAGATCGAGTCATTAAACTGCTGATGAATATAGCTTTTCAAATGCATAGACGTCTAGAAGAAAGTTTATGCAATTAGGGAAATTATCTTAAAAAAGGGGCAGTAAGGGAAGTAATGACGAGTAGTGGGCAAGGTAAGAAAGATGAAAAGAACTCCAGTATATTTAAAGAATTTTTTTTAATAACACCTCACGAAGACGCATGGCCCATCTGAAGAACACAAGTAAATTGTCTACTAACCTGCCCATGGTTGCCTCTTTTCGAATAACTGGATCGAGCCGGTTTAAAAGCTGTGAAAGCGCTGCTGCTGAACCAGAGCGTATCATTTCCTCAGTAAAAATCTGGACCTGCGCATAGTAGTGCTTGATAAGACAGCATTATTGGTTCTTATATTTGCTCTCACCTATCACATAACAGTCTCTTCAATCCAAGAATTCTGGTAGATTATGGTTTATTATTTTCTGCTGTAAAACTAGTGGATTACATGTAAGAGTGTTTCTTGATACTACAAAGCCTTGGATAAACATATTTCAAAATTATTAGAGACAGGTTCTTGATTCATCAAACACATTATGAAACAAAAGACCAGAACCAGGTTGAAAGTTGGCAGTCAAGGTAAACTTACAGCCCACTCTTCGACACCAAGCACACTTCCCAGATAATCTGCGGTTGGTTGAAGAATATTCTGGAAATATTCAGCCTTGTCTTGCAATGCTAACTTGGTACGATCAAGCACTGCCTTTGTTCGCAATGCCCAGTTATCAGCTTTCTTGTTAATTATGTCAAGGACGAGATACCAGTCCTGCAAAAGTTGAACTTATCATACCACTAACACTGCCAAGTACTTTCAGTAAGACAATTCATTCGAGCATAATATTAAAAGGTTGGATCTGGTATTAATAAGGAACATGTGAATGAAAGAGGTTTCAACGACAAGAGACACAATTAGATCAGCAGAAAGACCTCAACACCACACCTGCATCCCTTCAGGATTCTCAAACTTACCTTCAAACAATAAACAAGCTCTTCATTGCTGTCGCTTGACAATGCTAGATTCTCAACCACAATACTGACGATCGTAGCTATTTCCTGCATCAAATATACATGTAGAATATGACTTCAATGAGTCAACTCATTTGCAAAGCAATAGTAACTGTTGAGGGTGGTAAGTGCACCAACGTAAGAGCAGTATAAAGTCACACTAATATTACGAAGAAGCACACGAAGAAGCATACGGGCTTTTCAAGAATGAACAGGTGTATGGATGTAGCACCAAAAATAACATAACATAAAATAAAATAAAATAAAATAAACAATAATAATCATAATCATAATAATCATAATAATCATAATCATAATAATCATAATAATCATAATAATAAAAAGTGGAGTATGAGGGGAAAGCAACATAAGTTACAATGCAGATATGATGACAGCTCTAAAAGAAAGAAACTTACTGCTGGTCCTCTCTCGCTTATGCTCTCCAATCCTCTCTCAACAGCTGTTCTAACAGTTGATTCTAAAGCTAAGTCCAAGAAGATGATATCTCGCAATCGCTCGTGGGGCTTCAATAGAGTAGGCCTCAGTTCTCGTCGAGCTTCCAAAAGTCCCTGACATTGTTTTTAAAATGTCATACAGCTTACTGACAGAATTTCAACTTTCATATTCACATTTCGAACGCCCGATCCATGCAAGGAAAACCAGCCGACTCTAAAACTTACCAGGTCATATGGTCACAAGCATAGTCATAAGATTCTAATAGCGTGACAGGGTTAAATTCCATTCTGTAACCGCTCATGGTGGCTGCATATGTAGGGGGTGAGAAAAAAGTTAAAAATATTTTAAAAACTAGATATTAAAACTGCAATACAACACATCAGGAAACAAGTGTGTAATACCTCCAGAAGCGAGAGAACATTCTTATCTTCTACGTGCTCCAGCACGAAGTAAAGTAGACTCTGAAACACGTGCATCAATGAAAGATGAATAAGCACAACTGTCGGTGGTTTGGTGATAATACCAGAAAATCAAAAGATGCAAGGCATGTTACTACCTATCATGTTTAGTTTCAGATAGAGAGACCTGAATGTGAGTAAGAACTTCTGCTACTCTCCTGGCATGAATACTTCTCGCAGTCACCAACATGAGAGGTAATTTGATTTTTTAAAATTTAAATGAGCTGTAACTTCGAGTTCGAAAAAGACATACCGGTAAAACAGGCGGCAATCCAATAATCGGTTCTATCTTAAGTCCTCCCATGTGACGACGTCCCTGCAGAAATACCAAAATTGAGATGTACTTAGTGTGGCATTTTCGGACAAATGCTGCACCTATTAAACAAACCAGCTTCTGAAACATCTAATATTGAGAATGCAAAGATCAGTTCAAACTAGCCTAAGTGTCAACTAATCAATTATCAGGAACCTAAAAAGCTTACGAAGGGACTAGAACCGCTGTCGACCCGTTAATTCAAGGAAAGGTGATAAAAGCAAATAAATAAAATAAAAACGAAAAAGGTTACGTGAAAGAAAAAAAGATACTCGCTCAAAGAAAGATGCTTCGAAATCTACACGGATTGACCAACCTGAGCCATGTAGCCTAAACAATTTTGGACGGCAGATTCCAGATCTGCACCTGAGTGGACAGCCTGGTTCAACAAAAGTATCTAGTAAGCAAAGAATGGCCATACCATACAGAGTACAGAAATAAGACGAGAATATATTTAATGCAGTATTCAGAAATCTTATTAAGATAGCTACCTAAGTCAAGGTCCATTCTACACAAACAAAATCAAGACAAGAGAAATTCACATTCAAAATTAAAATGAAAAGAAAAATGTCTAGTATTTGCCTTCAATGTCCGTAGATAATTCGTCAGGTCACGTATCAGCCCATCCTTTTGGTCAGCTCTGAATTTAGGTTCTGACCGAACTGGTCGGTCATAGCTTAGCATCCGCTCCTTGGTGACACCGTTCTCATTCAGGGTCTTCCAGTAGACGTCCATATTGAAGCCAGTCTTGATATAGTTCAGAAGCGCCTGCAACGGTACATGCAGGTAGTCTTCAAATTTCAATCTCATGCATGCACACAAATGCACAACTACACGAATTCAGTATCTCACCCAATCATATATTCAGTATTTTCAAGGTTTGTTGGGTGTACTCTGAAAGTCATCGCTTAAAACCCCTGAAGTACTAAGTAGGGTCACCGAATATTTACGATCAAATGGGCATGTACCTCGCATATTATGACATCATCAGGACTAGTGTTGTTGTGAAGCTTCTGATGCCATTCTTCCATCATTCCACCTTTACAGTCATTTTCGCGCTGCAAACCGTGGCATTAGGTAGAGTAAGTACAGACGATTGAAAAGTCCATTACGTAGTACTAAGAGCCTTGAAAAGTGAAATTGCAACATTTTTTATGTACGGACGATAACAGAGCAGTGAACTCACTTGGATAACAAGGATCTCATCACGGATTCGTTGTCCCACGTCTCCCTGTCCTCCACGACCAACGGTTGCCATAATAAGACGAACCAATTCCCTTTTCTCAGGCTGCTCCAGAAAAATTCGTTGCAAAAGAAGGGTCATTCTATCTTGAGCTGCACTTATCTCTCTGTCAAACAACGACAAGAATTCGCACTCTCTCCAATTTAGAATGTTTTAATTGGTGACATGAAAGGAAGGGTGTTTAAGTCAGCTTCGTATCATTACTAAATTACAGCGTCATCATTAGCATTTCTAACTGCATAGATGTTTTACCAGGATGCAGAGAGCAGTATGGCATGATATAACGTCCAAGATAACTATATAACTCTCGAAGGAGTAGAGAAAATAATCAACCTCGGTTTGACATTGTAGTTCTTGTTCCAAACCAGTTGTCTGGTGGCCATGTAGCGCAACCACGCTAGTATTCCAACTAAAGCAAGCGTTCCCTCGTTCTTAGCCCGTTCAGTCAATTCAGTTGCGATATTGTATCTGAAAAACGAAGGGGTTAAAGATAAGAAACTAGAAAATTTCTTGAAGTTTTCGAAGAATTTATGGGTTGAAAATCCGCTGAAGTTGGCACCTGTGCATGAGGGATTTCTCAGCATCACGTTCCTGAGTTGCAACGTCATCAAGGAATGCCTTTGCAATGCCTTTTCCATCCGTAGCAACCTGTGAAAATTGCAAAATTTAGCATGAAACATAGAGGAACTATGAGATTATTTTTAATATCCATGAAGAATGATCTGCTAAATTAAGTTTTTCGTCTTAATATCATTGATGCTGAGCTCTTAAAAGATTTCTTTGACAAAGTGAACATTCAGGTTTTATAGTAATAGAGAGATTTGCATGCCGCTCTCATGATACCTTGACCGTATTCTTGACCACTGGCTTTATTGGTAGATAGTAGTCAGACCCATTATCCTTGTGCCATGTATTTCCACTTCGCAATACGAATGGTAGGCCAATAAATTTGTTGTCTCCTAAATTTAAAGTCACACCCTGAAGCATAGAGAAATTGAAATGAGTACGTATGATAAATGTGGGAGTTTTTACATGTGATCACAAGTTTTGCAATCTTCGAGTAAGAAAAACAAAGACAAGAGCACAAAACATCTGTAGCACTTCAAAGATAAGGGTTGATCAGCTTCCATCTGCATTGAAGAAAAGCCGTACAATCTGAAGACGACACCGGTACTCAGAAGTACCCAAATCAATATCTACGAGTAATGTTTGTTTTCCATGAATTTCTAAGTAGGAGTATTAAGGCAGAAACATCATCCATCTATGTCCGCATAGATTAGAAGAATCCGTTTTGGTGCTTTAGAATGACGGATCGAAGAAAACACTGATGCGAAGGTATGTAGGCAAAACCTGAAGAGAAATGTCCCCAGCAAAGCCTTTTATAAACTGAGTTTCAACAGTGCCTCCCAGGGAGGTGGATTCAGCGGGTACAAGTGTCTCTGACGGTGACTGCGCCAACACTAACCGGTCAAGTAAGAAATCCTACACAGATACGTTAGCAATTTTTTCCATCTTGGAAGAAAACTTGATGCTCGATTGATTAACGCATCAAAACACCCGTTGTTCGGAGTTGATTTTTTTAATAAAAATTTGTAGAACGTACCATCCATTCTCTTTCTTTGTCTTTCGACACAGCCCAACGTATCACAAGGTCCTCCTTGAAGCCCGTACCAATATGAATGCGCGACTTACCCTCCGGCCTTGTTGCAAGTACCTGCATGGCATAGATTGCTCATAAACAATGCATATGATCGATTAAATGTTAAACTATGCGAGAAAAAGCCTTTAGTGCGAAAGATTCCAGCTGCTTCACTAGAAAAGTGCTTTTCGGAAACAGTGTCTGTTGGGGACTAAAACATGTTCAGACAAGAGGACGCATTCATTACAACGGATACGAAGCCAAAAGAGAAGATATACAGAAACTCCTTACCAGAAGCTCGTCACCTCCAACCTTAAAAAATTTCTTCACTATGACCTCATCGTTGTCAGCAGCTTCCAAATTTTTTGCAGCTTTCTGCAACGTGGTAGGTTCTTGAGGTGGAAGAGAGGAACCAAGTCCAACTGATGCATCTAGTGTGTACCTGCTGAGAAGCTCCTCTGCACTCCACGTTTTCCTATTAACTTTAGCCATCAGATTTTTCCCTAGAACCTTGATTTCCCCGATTTCCTCCTGAGGCTTCACACGGTTGTCGTCACTTTTACTTACTGTGCTTGAATCCACTTTCTCAGACCCCCCTCCCAGTAACCTTGCTTTGAGTTGGGTTATGGAAACCCCCTGAGCCAACTCCAACTGAAGCTCCTTTCTTGCTGCCTCGTATTCAACCTGTCATTCACACTTCAATTCACTCACAATTCCTCCTTAAATTCACAGAGTAACTATATTAGTCAGCACTTCGAAGAAGTCCTTGATCACAAGTAAGCAAGAGCGAGCGTGATGTGAACAATTCTCTACTACAATCTGTCTCAATTGAGACATTTTAACTAGCAGTAGTGTTGCTGTTTGGTAGGCACACTCGTGTGTTTGAACGAGAGAATTGTGTCTAGGCCCTACAAAAATCAGAGAAAACTTCGTCTTAAGTACACTTCGGACCACATATCACCTTTTCGTGTTCAGGGCTATAATTCTGTCTTCCCTTACGTTCCCATCGTAGATAGGCTTGGACTCCAACAAGTTCCTCCGGAATATCATAATTAGAGACTTTAAGGCTTGGCGGAGGAACATCAATGCGCAGGTTTGAATTGTTCATCTTAAACCTACACAAGATATAGACTTGGAAGCCAGGCTGTAATGTACAAGAATTTGGAATATGAGCAAGTTTTTATCACTGTTCACTTTCAAGATTGATCCATTTATGCTCAAGTCAAAACTAGATCAATGGGGCCCTCGGATCAAATAGACAGACTGCTGATTAGCATCAAATGCATTGAAAAAGACATGAACATCTTTTCTGACAGCACAAAGAGATCTTACCAGCGATTTCTGTTTCTATCAACCAAGACGAACTCGATCGCGTTAATACTGAGATCATCAAAAACAACCTTCAAAGAAGCTGTGTCGCCAGACTGCAATATCCAGCAGTCCATCATCAATTAGCTCACAGAGTCGTAGTATGTGTAACTTGGAATTTCTCAACTACGCCACACTATATCACCAGTAATTGGCATTCTTTTGCTTTCAGTTATGCTGCATAAATAGATCAAAGTCCTCTATTCGATTAAATCAAGTCCTTAAAACTGATGATTCAAAATCCTACAAAGCAGAAAGGGCAGAATTGTCTATAGAACTGTAGTCTCTTACAAACTAACCTTCTTAAACGGGGACTGTACTGCTCCATGCTTTACTTTGCTTCCGTCTGGCAGGTTTCCCGGCACAATCCAAGCGCTGTTTCAGTCACAGCACGAAATACCTCGAGAGTTAATATCAAAAGATACTTACAGTAGACAAGCAAAATTGCCAATAACCATCATTTGTGTCCCTAAACTATAAGAAAACTGCTGAAATAAACGGATTAATTTTCTGCTACATGAGCCGAACTTGACAAGGATGAACTTGTAGCAGAGTCTTTTACCCATTTCCCGACTGTAATGCACCCCAATGCAGAAGTAGAGAGTCAACGTTGCAATTACAAACTTCCAGCTGGACATGTGCAGGTGTGCCGACTTCTGCACCATGGGCTCTCACCTGGAGGTAAGAGCAACGTAGCAACACAAAAAAAACATTATTCGAAAGATTCATAAAGTAGCTGCAATAGCCGCGCAGAAATAACCTGCCGAGCTGATCTCAAAATAAACTCAAGAGTCCATTGCACCTTATCAGAAACTATTCGCATCAAGAAGTTCCCGCTTTATCTTCCCTTTCGTGTAAGCTTAGAGTGAAAAATGTGGAAAACATAGAGCCTTAGATATTCAAAAACAATCTTTGGCAAATATCTAAGTCATACAGCATTCTTCAGCTGTTCTACAAATGAGTTCACGGAAAGAAAAGTTGTTACGAAACAAAACTGAAAAAATAAAGGAAGTGCACAAACCAACGTGGCACTTAAAACCTGCAACATACCTTAAGCTTGATACCATCATCAATCGTGAACTCGTTGATCACCTACTTGAACACAACAACGCAAAGTTGTTAGATGAGACATGAACGCTGCAATCATTCAAGATTACTACTAATGAGAATACGATTAAATAATGTGCACTCACCCCCATTACATCAGATGATGTAGCAATTGCAGCTCTCGGTGATATCAATGAAAATCGCTTCGGCGGCTGCCCCCTTCTAGATATCGTCTTTGCCAGAAAATGAGGATTTTTTGCTAAGAAGCTTCTCTCTGAACCTGGAATATTTAAGGCCTGAATGATAGAGCAGGTACAGAATGGAAATCGGACATAGCGAGGGCTGGATCCTCGGGCGACATCTACGGATTGGAACCCTGCCAAGCATGATACAGAATGACGATTCGACTGAGCTCTGAAGCTCTTCATTACAAGGTTGTGCGCTCTCACATGAACTCTGGAAGTCGATTGCCTGACAGAAGAATGAGAGAGAAAGAACTGCTTTGCGTGGCTTCAATGACGATTTACGACGACCTTATGATACTTGAATTGTTCTGTTTGCAAAGTCATGAGCTGATTTCTGAAACCAATGAGCTATAACTTGTGAGAAAAAGAAAATCCGAGATGTCAACAAAAACTATTCCACTAGAACCATAATTGCGCAAAATTTAGCATGGTCACACAAAAAGTGGTCGCAGAAAACAAAAGTAACGAGACTGAAAGCAAATTCTATCAGTTGCTTCGCCAGACAGAGTACAAATATTTGATCAACGCGATAAAATACTACACAAACACGCAAATTAGACACAAAAAACGTCAAGAATAAGCTGCTAATTCCGTAACACAAGCAAACATTACACAACAGACAATGCGAAATCGGACTTCTCAAAAAAAATAAAAAATAAAAAACATCCATACACAGCACAGCTCCAAATAGGACGGAAAGCTCGAAGATCACCTCGGCAACGCACGCGGCCTAAAATCCTCGGCACTTCAAGTTAGATACCAAACAAGGAAAGCAAATCGAGATAAAAGGCACGCAAATCAACGATCCATGTCGCAAGTTTCCCAATAAAAGCATGCGAGGAGTGTGTTCGTCAGGAGCTGGCACAAGCTTCCGCAGTGGAACACGACGAGGTACAATTCAAGGAGAGGAAACGCTTGCGATTGTTCGAACACGAACAGCGAGAATGTGAGGAGCGCAGGAGGGTGCAGGATCGGCGCATCGAGCGGCCACTGCTTTTGGTCGAGCACAAGAGTTGTGCCGATGCGGAGCTGAATTCAATGGCCGAAAGCAGCGCGGTCAAGGCCATGGCCTTCATTGGGTTCATTGGCTCCTCCTTTGGGTGCCGGGAAAGCCCCCTTCCCCTGTATTCGAGTCCTAGTTTGTCTTGTTGCCCGGTGAATGAATGGATGAAATCCCGAAGACTGTCTCCGTGCCATCTCTGTCCATCCTCGTTCATCCTCTAGTTCCGATATTCGATAGTTTATTCCATTGTTCTGATACACATTGTTTGGATTTGTTAGTCTGCTATGGATTTGTTTTCCATTGAATTGTGAAATGTGACGACTGAAGTCATGGATAGTTTTCTGATGTTGAAGGTGGTGGGCTCTAAGTTAGTGGAGATTGAGATAGGTGCAATGAAGGCCACAGTTTATTTGAACACAAAAAATAATGATGAAAAAACAAACAACAAATATATATATATATATATATATATGAACCTAAATCACTTATTTATAATAACTTGCTGAAATTTTAGTAAGTCTTGACAATCTGACAACATTGTATTGTTGTTTTTAATCTTTGCAAAGCAAAAACGTAATTGAAGATTGGTTTGTCATTGAAATGCCATGTTTTCAATAAATTGAACATTCTCATTGCTGATAGAAAACACTCTCAAAAAATGTTGTAAAATCATACAATCTTATTACTTCACACTTGTATGTATGTATGTATGTATGTATGTATATATATATATATATACATATATATATGAAAACAACATCTCAAAAAAATACAAATATATAAACACATATGTGTATATGTATCTATGAGTCATGCATGATTTACTTCATTGGTAATGCAATTATATCAATGTTGGTAATATTTCCTTAAAAGAATATTTACGATATCAAAATGACAAATTGGACTTATGAGTGACATAAATGATTTTCCTATTTAAAGTATTGTCATTTTTTAAATGACCACAAAGAAAAAAATTATTTGGAATTATTAATAAGAAATCACGAATCATTAAAGATGGTTAAAGCATTAAGATATTAAGATTCCAAAACTCTTTCTGCAATAAATAATCCTTTAGAGGATTATTTTATTTCTTTCTTTACTGGTAGAATTCCATAGATAAACAATCTGTAGACATGTTTGTGGGCATGTAGTGAACATCCCATCTCTTAGTCTCAATGTGGACACCCTCACTTTCTAATGGTGAAATCATGTGGGTTCATCTTGTAGAACAAGCTTGGGATACAGAAGCAGCACCAGTAGGCGTCAAATTAGTGGGGAAGAACACACCTAATCCCCCTTTTATGAAAATTAGGTTAATTAACTTAGAAAACAAAATCCAGTGAAAAGTTTCCAGTTCTCTCCGTCGCAGTTTAACACCGACCAGTTTGGATTGGCTTTTGGTTGTCTCTCGTTCTATCTTCACGTTGCATGGCAAGTTCACCAGTTCAAGCAAAATTCATAGCGAGGGAATTTTTGGAGGGTCAAGTTTGTTAGTGCCCTTTGCAAATCGCCGCGTATTCACCGACTCATTTGCTGATCCCACCACCTCCCCCGAATAGGTGGATTCGGAGCCTGAATCTCTGGTGTTGGCCGGATTGGAGTTTTAGTTGGGCTATGGCGGATTGCTGCCCGTCTCCACTGGTTTGAGGTCATGGCGCTGTGCCATCTCGGTGTTCGTTTTCCTCCTCAAATCTGCTTTGCGGCTGCTCTGCCTCGTGTGAGTCGCTACTCAACTATCTCTGGTAGTTCTGCGTCCTTGACTTGGAGTTTTGAAAGTTTTTGCGGCGTGTCGCGAAGTACTCCTCACCGTGAATTTGGACGAAAACGGGTGGGAGGATTGAGCAAAGTGAGGCAGGCCGTTGTGCGAGCGGGAATGCTGGAAGACGTTGCGAACACGAAGATTCCTACTACTAGTGGTGATAGGGAGATTCTGGCATTTGTGGCGAAGCCATCGAAGGTCAATGGAAAGCTTCCTGTGGTGATCCTTGTGCACGAATTCTATGGCTTGACTCCTGAAATTTGCGGGTAAAACTCCACGATTACTCCAATTACGATATGGTAGGGTTAGCTTTCGCTTGGTCCTACAGTTCTGCGAATGGAAGCGGACAATCTTGAGAGAGAATCTGAGGTCTGTGGGTTTAGGTTCCAGGAATCAGAGTAGAAGGCCCTCTTTACCAATTCTTGTATCCCACCACTGATCGCTGATGGCCTCAAACTAAGTATTTGCATTTCTCTTCAAGTGCCATCTTTCCGTCATGTCTAAAGACACTTCACCATTTCCTTCACCCTCCTCTTTTCCTTGCTTTGGATGTACTCAAGCTCTCATGCGTATTGCTCAGTATCTAGATTTTTTGGGGGAATCAGAATAGCGAATCAAACTTGAGTTAGCTGTGCTTGGACTGAATGAAATGGAATGTGCAGGAAGGCGGATGCAATAGCCAAGGAGGTGGGATGCATAGTTATAGCTCCCGATACCTACAGGGGAGAAAGCACCAGATTCATTCCCAAAGCCATATACTTGGCTCTTGGTACGCCCCAGGTGTCATCTCCTTCCTTATTCGCTGAGGGCTTTTTCAAATCCAAATGGAATCCCCACGCGCGGTTAAGTAGCCGCAGTTTTATTTTACACTTTTCAATTTTGGTTACAACAAATCTTCTATCAAAAAGGCCTAATTAGTAATACTTTGTGATGTCAATGCATCTACAAATGTGTTAGAAAGGGCAGATGTGAACTTGGAGTCCTTGGAAATGTTATAGTTTGACATCACTAAGCGCTTCGCATTCAGCTTCTGGTTTAGTACAAAATTCTAACCCAGCTTTGTGTTTATTTGTGAACTACAGAAGCGTGTTGATGCCGACATTGATGAGGTTCTGGCTTGGGCTTCAACATTATCAGATGCTGACACTAGCCGGGTACGCACCTAATCTGGACAAATTTTGCCTTTCATTCAAAGAGTCAAGCAGAAACTTGGATAATTATTTTGGACGAAACTGATGGCAAGATTTTACCATCCACTATGTTCGTTAATCTGTAGTGTTTATTCAAAATATACTTGAATTGTCGAAAAAATCCATCATTGCTTTGTTGGTGTGCATGCCGTAGGTACCATGTCACGATGTTGTGCTTATCTGCAGGTCGGCCTCGTAGGATTTTGCTACGGAGGTGGCAAGGCGTTGGCATATAGTACCAAGTACAAAGAAGCAAAAGCAACCGTTGTTATCTATGGCAAACCTGTAAGCATTCACGCCCAGGATGCCTTTGCACGTAGATCTTTGGAAAGACGAGATGTGATAAGCTGTGAAAGAATATGGCAGAAAAGTGTGGTGAAATTGTGGCTGAGTTATTCGATAAACTTAGTGGTTCTTGATCCAGTGAAGACTTCGATTCACCCAATAGCAATGTTGCACATGCAGATTCTGGACAGTGACTTGCTAAAAAACATCTACGGCTGTGTCCTTGGCATATTTGGTGATCAAGACTCCCAATTCCCTGCGAGTATGGTAAGAAATGCTTTTCTTTTTTTTCTTTTTTTTGAGATGCAGGAATGGCTAAATCTTTTATTCAGTAAGCTTGGAAGTTTATTAAAACAAGCCTCATGAGATTACTATATATTTCATGTGAAAATGCTCTGTTCTACATTGATTTAGTCTAGTAAGCTCTAGATTGAGTATAAGACTACTTTGTCACGCCACTCGTCTCGTGTTGCTTGCTGTGATGAGTATAATCAGGTGACGAGCTTTCGAGAGGCATTGGACAAAGCTGAAGTGCAAAACACAATTAGCATATACAAAGACCAGGGTCATGCTTTTTGGACCAACATGGATCAGGTATTGTTACTCAGTACGGCAAATTATTTCCCACTTGGCAATGAAAGACCATTGATGGAAGTTGTCATTCCAAACATGATCGAGTCGTGATTTCGCTGGTTTATTCCCTTGAGAGTCCCGCCAAGTAGACCACAAAATATTCATTAATCTCCGTTTCTTCGAGGGCCGGAATAGGTAAGCTCACCACTCATACTGTTTCTCTCTTTTCTGTTTTTTTATTTCATCAGGTTCTCTCAGATGGACCCCAAAGAAAAGCTTGGATTGAAGTTACTAGTTTCCTGAAAGACACGCTACTTGTTGAAGATAAGCATTTAAATGACTCTGCGAAGGAAGCTGAGGAGACGTGCACTGAGGGCAGAATCAGCAATTTGAAGCCTAGTGACGGGGTGGTGATAGTAGATCACGGATCTCGCCGTGCTCAGTCAAATGAGATGCTGCATTTATTTGTAGATCTTTACAAGCAGAAAACAGGGCACCCCATAGTTGAGGCTGCTCACATGGAACTGGCAGAACCATCTATCTCGCATGCGTTTGATCGATGTGTGGAGCAAGGTGCGGAACGTGTCATCATCTGCCCCTATTTCTTTTTTCCAGGTCGCCACTGGGACAGAGATATTCCGGCACTGTCGGCCAAGGCAGCTGAGAAACACGTCGACGTCCCTTACGTTGTAACTGCGCCTATCGGACTTCACGAACTTATGGTCCAGGTACTCGTAGATCGAATGGAATATTGTTTGAGCCGAGTAGCTGGGAATGTTGAAGAGTGTGATATGTGCAGGGGAACTGGGCGGTGCCAACAACTTGCCGCAAATTTAAGTCAGACAACTACAAGTTCTGCCGGTGCTTGAGATCAGTAGCACTTGTCAAGCTCTTACTCTGGGACTAGATTTAACTTGTGTCTAAATTTTGCCCTCCTAATCATGACAAACCAAGAGCTTCAATACAGAGCTTGACAGTTTCGTTACAGAATTTCTTGTGGCGTAGCGCCAGGCTTTGGTCGTGTTGAATCATTGTAACGAAGTGGTTTTCGTACAGTACCAGCACAGATCTTAGCACAAGTCAGGGTAGTTGATGTATGGATACACGTGGGGACTTGGCACAGTTGCTTTATATGCAACTTCCTCACCTTCCTGAGATTTCGTTAACTTCAAAATCAAAAAAAATTCCCGGCTACAAAACATTTGGGCTTCTGAAAAATGAGAATCTCGATGCTTTCAATGAGCAACTAAAGGATATTCAGTCCGACTGTGCACATTGGTTGGTTGGTCGGAACGCAGCCGTCGGCAGCTGCCAAGTCGTACATCTGGGTTGGACTTCTTGAACCATTTCATTCGCAGTAAGCATCCAACCACGCTTTTTGGAATATGCAACGCAATGCTGAAGCTGCTGGAGATATAATTACTAGGTTATGACATTCATTACAACAAAGTATTTAGTGATCAAAAAGAAGAGAAGTTTCTTTGTGTTGTTACTTATCTGGTTAAGTACATAGGCGTGGTTGGCTATAGTTTTAAAATGGCAAAAATACGCTAGGTCTAGGAATACATAACACTTCGCTTAAGGCTTTTTTACACTGCCTGAGTGTTGAGATGTCACCCCGGACTTCATACTTAGCTCGTTAACGCCCTGGTTTGCTTTGAATGTCTCCACAGCCCTGTTAAATGTGGTCGACACATGCTGGTTCATGGCCATGAGATCATTCAGGGCATCCTTCAAGACGTCTCGTGCAGGTACACCTGCAGGTTAAACCAGTGGCAAGTTTGAAGTAACCCTCGCGGGAATGTGCCAACCAAAATTATCTATCCACAACCTTTTATCGGACGAAATTCACACCTTACCATTTACAGATGACTCACACCTAAAAAAAACTTCCACCTCGGGAGATTTAATTATTATACCAGAAAGACCTACTGACTTGAGAGCATTTCCGGAGTTCACTACCACTATGATTTCTCAAGTCTCATGAGTGACAACTATGGCTCACCAGTAGTTTGAACTCGAACATTGATGCGAGTCTCGGATGGGTGGGGAACACTATAGCCACAGAAAGCTACACGAGGACTGCAAAAGTTGACCAAAAACATGCCAACATAAGTTCAAATACACTCCAGTTTAGATTAAACTACCCTATTGGAGTTACATAAGTATCTTTGTTGAAACCTGATGCAAAATCACACAATAACGCACTACCATTTATAGATACAATCAAATATGCACTAAAAGTGAATAGACTCAATACTAGAAACCCACTCCGTATGTATCATTCAGGAATATGACTCAATGAAAAATCTGAATTAAATTGAACATCAAGAGAAATAAATAAATAAATAAATCCAGTGTCACTAAGTGAAAGGACACTAGGACAGCTTACTCCTTGTTGAGCACGAATCGAAGCGAATTTCCAAGCGTGTGGTCCTCGTCCGAGATAGAAAACGTAGCGTTTCGAGGATCAGTTTCCGACCCCAGTTCCATCGTAGCCGCCATTCCTCCACTACCACACCTCAACCCCCAGACTTCTCAAGCGCCACCTCTTTATCCAATTCCCGCTACACTCTGCGCGCATCATGGATTCAATAACCACGTCACGAAGCATCGCAGAGGATCATCAAGCACATTCCACAACCAACACCTTATGACCTGAAAGCAGTCTTTCACAAACAGTCTCAACTTCATGAGAGAAACAAGCTGGTCCTAAAACCCTATCTTGCAAAACACCACATATCAACTGCTTCTTGAGTTCACATTCGAGCCCAACTAGAACACGAAACCATACTCGACAGAGTACAGTGACACCCACTCGAAGCTCAATGCGAGGCTTGCGATGCACTCGGAGCCGATGTCCACCAATTGAGTCACAATCCGAACCCAGCGATTGCTAACGTCAAGTACCTCCAAAAACAACTACCAAGACTACCAAGACTAAGTTGAAACTGAACAAAACAAACTGAGAGTGAGGGATCAGGAGGTGCAAAATTGAGAGTCTCGCAAAACCTCTACAATCGACGAGGATTCACGGTTGTAGTGCAATTCGGTGGCAGAAGAAACCCTTCCGAAGACGAGCGTTAAATCCTAAATCCTAAACCCTATCATCCAGTGAATGACCCAACTACCACTGCTTCCACGAAACTACCTATTTTGGCACCCCTGTTTTCACTTCGGACATGTTTAAAAATCTACATATTTTTTGATTTTTGAAATCTACCAGTTGGGGCCACAGAATTCACAAAGAAAAAAAAATTAACTTAGGTCCATTAGAATATGCTTTTGATGGTATTGTGCACAGTTTGTGATTACTATATATTTTTGAAGTTCTGAAAAATAATAATTGGTTGAGAGCACTTTTATATATATATATATATATATATATATATTTATTGTGGAAAATATATGGTATTATACCTTGATGCATGATGTGAAGAGTTTAGATGTAATTAATTTGTTGATGAAAATACAATCAACTTCTGTAGTTTTGTAAACTATGCTTTGATATCTATGTGCAAATTAAAATTTTAGAAATTGTGTTACGTGATTAAAAAGAAATTGAATTATGTGATTAAAAAGAAATTGAATTATATAATTTTTATGTAACAATATTAAAGAAATAGATGGTTAGTAATTTTTGTTATATTGTAAATTGAATAATAATACTAAATAGGGAAAACGACAAACAATATAATAAAAAAAAAAAATTGCATACATCTTATTTAGTAGAAACGACTGAATCATGTTACAATGTTATTGTATGTTTTTTAAATATTAGCAATTTTGAAGCAATCATGTGTCACTTCTAAATTAAGGACGAGATTGCAAATTCTAATTGAGAAATGTTACGTTAATTCAAAAAATATATGTTAAAGGATAAAGTATCTTAAATTTTTTAAAAAAAATAAATTCATACATATAATATATTTTTTTAAATATTTCATTTTTTAAAATTTCATATTATTTTTTTGATAGTATGTTGTCAATGTCAATAACACAAAAATATATCTACAAATATCTTTATATGTAGAATTTTAGATACAAAATATTAAAAAAATTGCTAATTTAAACCCAAGCATTCCACACTAATGAGAGACCAATAAAATTTAAAAACTAACGCTTTCATTAAAAAAAATTAAAAAATAGATCAAGCTCCAAATCTTAAACATTATATATAGAAACTAAAACCTAAAAATTAGACATTAGTGCACTATTCGTAATTTCTTGTGTGTGCTGTAAAGGAAAGTCAATATGGCACCTAGACTACGATGTTATAATACCTCATCTCCCGAATTAATGTTGATCTTTGGAGTCATATTTGGAATTATTGGAAACTAAATTTACTTAAAAAGAATTAATTAACCCAACCCATTGTAAGCTTCAACTTATCTGCACTGATAGGACATTTTAAGTTTATTTTTCATAAGTAACACATATAATCTTCAATAGTTGCATAACGCCATTATCTATTTCATGCGCTGGTGTTCTTGATCAGAGCAGTGTAGACTTCAAAAACAATGCACCAGGTACTTGCTTAAACAAAAGGATGAAACTACCATGATTTTACATCAAGAGTGAGTGATAACAATACAACAGGGGCGAGCATTTTTTTGAACACCCATAATGTTAGAGCATTTCAGTCACTGCAAATGGCAACAGTGGTGCACTAAGAAAATCAATCCATGAATTGTTGGAACCACACATGAAACTATACAAAATAAGCATAGCAATTCCTAGTCTTCCACACAAAGTATTACATGTTCGCAGAGGAGCGCATTCCAAATATGTAGATGACCATCCTGAGAAAATAATCAGAAGATCACACATAGAACCATATTAATGTTATTTGCAACCTCATAAACACATGTAACCACTCAGTTCGGATCAAAAGTGAAGAAAGTCGAAAGAATCAGTGTGATTCCTATGGAGAACTCGATGAAACTTAGGAATGAGAAGCTGCAAAATCGTTGTTTTTATTACTTCGATCACTTGGTTTTGTTCTTCGAGTCCAAAACAGAATCATTGGAGAGTTGAGGAAGGTCAGCTCCAAGTCTCTCCTGCGTCTTTGCTACCGTAGTCATCAGGGTTTCTGCCTTCTTGTTCCACTCATCCTCGAGCTGCACTGTGGCTTGATCTCCTAATTGGTCCACGAATTCAACCGCAGCTTGCTCCTGTAACATGACGAGTATGCTGAGGTCACCATTACAAAACAAGTCGCATAGAGCTTCTTATCTCTTCTGAATGAAACCAAAAAAAGCACAGAAGCTAGATACTCAGGATAGAAAGAGGAAGAACTAGTGTGCTATGACAACTCAAGCCAATGCTCGCAAAACTTTAAGCCGAGTAGGACGCACATTGTCGGTTGACGTAGCTAAGAAAAAAAGCTGTCAAAGATTTTTTTTAAATAACGTTTTCATGCTTCAAAATAACAAATAGGTAGGAGGAAAAAAAGTACCGCAGCAGTCAAGCTCTCTTTTAATTGTGTCATCTGTGACACAATTGCATGTACCTCTTGAAGAGCAGCTTCCTCGCGAAATTTTTCTTGTGCTAACCGGGCTTCCTGGAGCTACACCCATATCTTACTCAGCGCTAGCCCTAAAGACTGAGATCTTAGGTCTCAACTACTATGTGTAATTCTAACAATTTGAAAAAAATATAAAAAGAAAAGAAAAGCAAAGGAAAGAAAACTTCTCGGATATCAAATTGTGGGTTTTAATTTCCAGATGTTGGCATAGAATACACTATCAAAGTGACGAAATTCCAACATTTATTCAAAGACATGACAACTGGAGTAGAGACCAATAATACTTTGGCAAGCTGTGCATTGATGGCAAGAGTGCGTCGGCGGATTGAATCGTCAGAAGGAAGGTCCCTCATCACACGGAAAAGTTCTCGCACTCGGGATACAATCCTAAAGACCATTTTGTAACAAACTTGTAAGTGTCCTTTTCTCACAAATTATAATAATGGTGAACTCCCGTGTCACAGGCAAAATGATCGGCAGAAGAGGCACCTCCGCTTGAGATTCTTTCGAAACCCTACGCAAAAGACGTCAATGCGAGACTGTCATTGAAAGGTTCCAGGAATTTATAACTGAACCCAGAGCTGCTCATAGTAAACAGGGGCTAGTCACTAGAGCGCAACAAACGTTCCGCACAAACCCAAAACCACGCGATAGCATTCTTCATCGACAGATCACAGCGCAATTACCACTAGCTCAAGTATCTCAGAGCATGGTCTGAGAACCACAAACAAGGCCAGCGAACAACAAATTCACAAACTCCTGCGCGCACACCCGAAACCCACACAGGATTCACGAAATGCGGCAACCAATCGCAAACACCATCCCAAAAAATCCTACATTAGAGCCATAGCCCCTGCAAAAAAACTACAAAATTAGCACCCCACTGGGAAGATCTCTCCTTTCCTACAAAACAACCTCCTCTTCAACGACACCCCGTTTCTTACTTCCATAACAAGAGATTGCTCTCACTCACAAGAGATCAGAAGAAACTCCAGAGCTCCCACGAGAGAACTTCCCCTCAAACATACCTCGTACTTCGACCTTCTCTTGCAAAACTGCCGAAGCACCGATTCCAAATCGCAGCAAAGCACACAAAGTGTGGCCTTCACTTCACTTCCTTTGTTGTAAGATGTTGTTGTGAAGGCATTCAAATTGTTGCGATTCTATGCCAAACTTCAAAACAGAATGGGACTGCCTTATACTGATGCATGGTGCATTCTCAAGACAACCTGACGTCGACTCTTGTGAACTAGACTTTCGTTTTGTTTGTATGACGGAGGAGGTTTTATTGAGAGTTACAGGGTTTAGGGTTATCAAAATATCTTATTTTGTAGTAGTTTTAAATGATAAATACATTTGTATTACACACTTTGACAATAATCTTATGTCATACTAGTCATAAAAGAACCAAATCTATTTTAGCTAAAAGCCACATCATGATACACATTCATAAACTAAAGCGGCTTTAAAATATGTTCATGTGTTGTTTACATAGTCACTTGAACACGACGACCATTGCAAATATTTGTGGTTTGCAGTGCTGTTTATTTAAGAAATTAAAAATTTTATTTCTAAATTCAAATGTAAAACATTGTATTGCTGAAGTTGTGATCGACAACCACACACAATTATGCTTTTGATCTACTAAATTGACAAATTAATGAAATGATAGGGTGCTTTCATGAGCTTCAGGAGGAAAAGGAAAGATCCACGCAGGGTGAGAATGATTCCAATTCCAGCTCTTTTTCTTGGTTCTAGTCTCCGAACTGGGTGTGATCCATTTTGTGTACAAATCAGACCCAGTCACTCTTTGACCCTTCTCATCCGGGAGCCAGGTTTTAGGGCACAGGGCTTACAGGATGTATTACAGAATCTGGTGCATGTGTACCTCGCTTAATTTGTAAAGTCTGTGGACGATAAACTTAGATACTTTTTTAATATTGTAATGTAATTACTACAGTACCACCTGTTCACACTGTCTGCCCCTGGTGCTCCGGGTTGCTTTTCATCCTCGGCACGTCCTTCAAAAACAAAATAAGACTCTAGCTTAACATCTGCGTCACAAACTTAAAGAACTAAAAAAGGGGTGAAACCGCTTCCTGTAGTATTGTATTAATAGGCGATTGCAAGTTGAAATGGCCTAGAACCAGCAATCCTTGCCATCATTATATTTGCACTCTTCGGGTGCTTGCATTCCAAGGTCTCTTCATCTCCGATATGTCTTCGGCTCTGCTGGCGCTGCTCTGATCGTGAATAAGGCGAGGTTACTTCATGAGCTTTGCATCTTCTCAGTCGGTGAGTGAATTGTGAGGTGTCCAGATTATGTGTTGCTTGCAAGTGTCCTCGCTGGTACCAGAGTTTGCAGCTGACGATCGATGACTGTCTGAACGGCGATGAGATCTCGTGCCGCTGGATGCTGTGTCTCCTGTGGAACTCGTCTGCCGCTTGCTCGCTGAACTGACTGATCGGTTGGAGCTTCGTTAATACGAGTGAGTCCTGAGGGGTGTACCGAATCTGTAGGTTGCATCATTCGACGGTGCTTTACACTTTTCACACTGTGAATGTCGTCTTTTGATTTGTGCGAACACCACAGAGTTTGATGGCAATGGTTGAGCCACACACAAGTTTTGATTGGCAGGGTCGATGGACACCCGTTTGAAGAGCTCATCACTATATCGCTTGAACTCAATTTCGTGTGCTTCTGAGGCAGACCAGACCTCGTGGACTTGCTGATCGGGAACGTGGATTTCATGAGCTTTGCATCTTTTCAGTCGGTGTGTGAATTGTGAGGTGTCCAGATTATGTGTTGCTTGCAAGTGTCCTCGCTGGTACCAGAGTTTGCAGCTGACGATCGATGACTGTCTGAACGGCGATGAGATCTCGT
Source organism: Physcomitrium patens (assembly GCF_059467195.1). Taxonomy (NCBI): domain Eukaryota; kingdom Viridiplantae; phylum Streptophyta; class Bryopsida; order Funariales; family Funariaceae; genus Physcomitrium; species Physcomitrium patens. Next base: position 8,149,562 of record NC_143412.1, on the reverse strand, counting down.
GCCGCTGGATGCTGTGTCTCCTGTGGAACTCGTCTGCCGCTTGCTCGCTGAACTGACTGATCGGTTGGAGCTTCGTTGATACGAGTGAGTCGTGAGGGGTGTACCGAATCTGTAGGTTGCATCATTCGACGGTGCTTTACACTTTTCACACTGTGAATGTCGTCTTTTGATTTGTGCGAACACCACAGAGTTTGATGGCAATGGTTGAGCCACACACAAGTTTTGATTGGCAGGGTCGATGGACACGCGTTTGAAGAGCTCATCACTATATCGCTTGAACTCAATTTCGTGTGCTTCTAAGGCAGACCAGACCTCGTAGACTTGCTGATCGGGAACGTGGATTTCATGAGCTTTGCATCTTTTCAGTCGGTGTGTGAATTGTGAGGTGTCCAGATTATGTGTTGCTTGCAAGTGTCCTCGCTGGTACCAGAGTTTGCAGCTGACGATCGATGACTGTCTGAACGGCGATGAGATCTCGTGCCGCTGGATGCTGTGTCTCCTGTGGAACTCGTCTGCCGCTTGCTCGCTGAACTGACTGATCGGTTGGAGCTTCGTTAATACGAGTGAGTCCTGAGGGGTGTACCGAATCTGTAGGTTGCATCATTCGACGGTGCTTTACACTTTTCACACTGTGAATGTCGTCTTTTGATTTGTGCGAACACCACAGAGTTTGATGGCCATGGTTGAGCCACACACAAGTTTTGATTGGCAGGGTCGATGGACACGCGTTTGAAGAGCTCATCACTATATCGCTTGAACTCAATTTCGTGTGCTTCTGAGGCAGACCAGACCTCGTGGACTTGCTGATCGGGAACGTGGATTTCATGTAGGTGTGGCCATGACGACTGAGCACGTCCCTCACTACTACGAAGGTTGGTTACTGGGAGTGGTTGCGAGCAGTAACCGATGTGCGGCGGACATGTTCGAAGCCATTGCCCGTGTCATTCGGCGTTGCAGTGTAAGCTTGGCTGTTGCTTTGGGGAAAATGCTACGTTGGAGACATCATTTGCCTCCAGCGCCGTCTGCCAGGATGTGGGATATCGACGCGGGTTTGCACGGTCCTGCTCTCAAGAGGTCAGAGATGGGCGAAATATTTCCACCCCTTTTGTTCGAGGATAGATAGTTCGTTGGGAACGAAAATTCAACGCCTATGAGAATGTGCAATCGACGTTTGCACTGTACCGACACCGCACCGCAACACCCAAACTGTTTTTAGCATGATGGTTCTATATCTGTTTTAAATAACTTATAATCGGGAGAATTATAAATTATGAAGTGATCTTCGTCTGTTAAGCAGAAGAATAAACTGGAATATTACACAAATGTTTTAACAGACTTAAGTATGATATATGTTGTACGATTGCACAACCTGAATCAGTAAATATATGATTTTTTTTATAATTTTTATCTTTGGTGTTCATGTGGTTGTTGATATTAAGGAGGGAGGAAAATCTCTGAAGAAACTAGTCCCACAAACTGCAAGTCTGATCCTTTATATGCAAGTTTGTTTGAATAAGTTTATGCACAAGTGCTGTTGTTTTAATCATCTGACTGTTTACTATGTTATGAGTAGGATGGTGAGCCAGTAGGATAGTACACCATAAAACATAGATAAATTAATACACACGTACATATATACATACACACAAGTTCCTGGATCTCTGAGTCTAGATACGTTATTTGCGGTGGATTGTTCCGTATTTTCATGCGTTTTCTCAGTGTGGGCTTTAGCAACGGATCTCTAACTCAAGTTCAGCTAAGGTTGTTCGTAATCGTATGGCTCTAAGCGTGGGCTTTCCCGGCCAAATAATATATTTTTTTCCTTACATGGAGCCACCCCACCCGTGGCCTTGCATTATGGCAAAAACTAGCAGCATATATGGCTTCCGGAGGCGCTGCGCTCTCGTATTGCTTATCGTGGTAACTTTTGTAAGCGAATGAGTCATTCAATTTCAAAATAAACAACGTTTTCTCAGTATTTTGTAATTTTACTGTTTTTTTTCCTTGATTTATGTGTATTTCTTATCATGTTTATTCGATTATTACTACATAAAACTTCAGATGCAATTGATTCGTTTTATTCATGTTTTTGTTTTTTAACTCGGTTTTACAATCTAAAAAACGTAGTATTTGAAAAGAATTTACAAGTGATTTTGGCATGTTCCATTTTTATCTGTATATGAGAAAATTCGAGGCCAATGTGTTTTTGATTAATTTGGACTTGTTGAATTGAATCATTTACATGAAGTAGAGAATGAGAAGTCTTCATACTTCCAGTTTTACTCTATTATTTTTCTATGGACCTATCTACTTCCAGTTTAATTATAGTTTGTTTATGATTTTTGAAAACTCTAGAACACATGTTGTACACCATGTGTTCTAGATAAAATTATAATTATTTTAAAATTGTATCTAAGTGTTGATTATGACTAATGTTTTTTCTATACATGACATGCTAATTTTGTTTTTTTAAATTGTTAGAAATATACTTTGTAAGTACTTAAATGATACACACTATACAAAACTTATAGTATAATTATTATTATTGCAACAATCTACAAAAAATTCAAATTTACCTAGACGTTTTTAACAATTAAAAATGGCATGGTTTTTTACGAAGTTTATATTATTTAATACAATAGACAATTGTCTCCCTAAAATTAAGTTAGGAATTACACTATATCTCAATTATACTAAGTCTTAGGTCCAAGGTTCTAATTTTCTTTAGTGAAATATGTATTGAAAAAAAAGACTTGTGCCAAGACTTAGAGTTGCTATGAGACTAGAAGTTGCCGTAAGAGTGGAACAAGGAAGTTGTGACAAGATGAAGTATTGTTGTGGAAGTGAAAAATTTATTTAAACTTTAAGAATACATCACAAATTAATATTCTTATTTATATTTTATTTATTATTATATTATTTTTAGAAGTTGTGCATTATGCATGATACAAATCTTATATATACATACATAGATGTATACACATTTGTATATTTGTTGTAGTCTATGTATACAAGAAGTTTATAGTTCTTGTGTATTTGATATTATGAATGTTATTTAATTTTGGATCTTTGTATTTTTTAATTTGGTAGAAAATTACATCCAATTAAAACTGTAATTTTTTTTATTTTTCTGAACCTTTTGTGAAATATTCAAAACATTTAGCTTCAAACTATTCAAAATATTGAAAATATTTATCTATCATTTCATATCATGCTACAATTAATATTCTTATGAGAAAAATGGCTAACATTCAAATATTTTTATATTTCACCATTCTTAATAAATTTTAAAACTTAAAAAATAAATTATTTATAAAATACTAATATATTAAATTTCTTATATAAATTGCACAAAATTAATATTAATTCTTAGATAATAAATTCATATCCAACATTTAAACTTTGATGCATTAATTTTTTACTTATTTTATTATTAATTATATTAAATTTTATATTATATTAAATATCTTTGAATATTTATTTGTCTTTCATTATTTTAAAATTAATTTTTTAATTAATTTAATTTGATCAATAAATTCTCAAATTTGTTTTATAATTTTTAAAAACATAGACCATTCCAAGTTCCAAATTTCATAACAACCATCTTTTTTTATTTAGATTAGATTTTCTCCGAGGAGCCTTTATAACTTATAATATTTATAAAACTTTCAAAGTTATGATTTTTTATATTATGTTGAAAAAATATCATATATAGCCCTAAAATGTATACAAAGATTAAGAATATCCTTGTATTCTTCATAATAGGATATCTATCTCTCACTTTTGTCATAATTATAGATCTACCCTCAAACTTCATAAGATATAATTATATTCTTGATTTAGGTGAATTTAGAGCCCAAACTATGTTCTATACAAATTTTAGTATCACTATTTAAAAAAAAAAAAATGAGCACCTCACAAATCAAATACTGACAATGCTCCTACAAACTTTGCTATGATCTGTGAGTTGATACTACATCTACTGTACCTTGTCTACTAGTCCTACTATTTTTCCTTCTAAAGGATCTTTGTATTCAAGAAGAGTGATTAATACAATTTGCAAAAGTAAGTTGTGTCACATTTTATGTTGACTATGGTCCTGCCAAATTGTTTATCCTTTGTACATGTGTTATTCTTAATTCTTAGTATAATGAATTATAGCAAAAATTATAATTATATATTTTATAATGTATCTATTCCTATTTATTATAAATTTGTGACTAATATATTTGGATATTTATAATGTATTATTAGATTAACAAGTTTTAATCACCAATGCCATATATTAGAATTGTTTATATGTTAGTATTTTTATCTAGATTATAAGGTCAAAATTACTGTAATAGTTGTATCTTTTACAAATAAAAAATTCTAATAGATGACATTTACACTTTCACAAAACTATTATACTCAACAATTAGATTGTTTACATAAAAAAACCATTGTAGAAATTTAAAGTGATTTGAATATATGTTTATGGTTGAGCAGTCCACATTGTCTTTTATTGTCATACTTTCATTAAGGTATAATGAATTATTTTTTATACTTAAGAGTTAATATGGCTAATTTTAATTAGCAAATAGAAAGTGTACATTCATCTTATATTTATCCAATAATTCTTTCAATTTCTATTTAAATTTTGGACCTTGTAAGTTTCTTTCCTTGTCCTTCTTAACTGACAAAGTCATGACTTTAGTGAATTATTTCAATGATATGAATCTTGATTCTTGTGTCTTTATTTGTGAAAGCCAAAAATAATCAAAATCTAATAAAAGATAATGCATAGAGTGTTGACATTATCATATAGCGTGATTTGTAATCTGAAAATATACACAATATCTAACTATAGAGAGTTTAGTTTTAACTTATTGGCTAAGCTCCAATAAGTGATTTATTCCACCTTTAACTTATATACAAAGTCTTTTCTTCCAAAACCTCTTCATTTTATATAAAATGCCCGAATTGTAGCAAAATCCTTCAAAACATATTTTTCTTATAAAAGATTTCTAGTTCTCAAACTTTAGAAATTCATATCTCTTAATTCAACTGTTCAATTTCTCTCAAATTTCTAGATAGTATAGCACTTACTCTAAAGCTTAGCATAAAAAATGAATTATAAATTCACTACCAATCTTTCGATATTGTAGAAATCCTAGGAGGTACTCTAAACCCTAATCTACAAGCACTTGAGTACTATTTTTTTTATATCTTAAAAATCCAAAATCCAAATACCACAAAATTTGTGTACAAAGTTTAATAATATGATTATATACATTTTTGGAGATTTTGAGCCAAAATCTCATCAAATTGCTCAAGATACAATTCAAAATACAACCACTAGTGAATCAGATTACTTACTATCTTTAGATTTAAAGTACTAACTTCAACTTTCAATATCTCCTTCATCTCAACTTGGAATTCATCAAATAATATTCAAAAAGTATAGCCAAAAAAATGTTCTCTTCAATTGTAGTTGGCAATCCTTCATTGCTTTACAAAGACATGCGTTATGTTTAGAAGAGTGACAATAGATACCAAATCAACACCTAAACTTTAAGTACCTATATTTCCTTCATAAAAACTCCAAATCACCCAAAATTTATACTAAAACCATAGCCAAAACCTTGAACTTGTTAAATATAGCTTTTAAAGTTTGAATGCCTCAAAGAGTTATCCTAATTCTTAATAAGGCCTCATGCAACCTCCTTGAAGGCCATTGGATATGTTTTTTGGCCAATAGGAATGGAGATTTTATTATCTATCTATATTCATCCATATAGATGCTTTAACTTCTCTTTTTGCTACCAAGACCCATCTCCAATTCTTTTTTAATAGGATTTATATAATATATGCCCTAAACATCAAATAAAAGCAACAAAATGAAACTTCAAGGATTACCAATGTCTAACAAAGATGACTTTAAATATGTAAAAGTTACTATCAACCAAAATTAATCTTAAAAGCTACTATCAAAAGAAAATAAAATTACATAAATTCTAATAGTAGTTCTTTTAAATAACCTCCTTATAAAATAGTAATCTAACTATATTCTATAACTAATTAAAATCCACTAATATGGCTCTTACCATGTTACTTAGTAAATTGTATATCAAACATATAAATGCAATATTTTTACATGGTAGATAAACCACAACACAACAATTTCCTCAACATTAAGGCGAAAGGACAAACAATATAATGTTGATCTCTATAGTAGTAGGACAAAAAGACTCTTTTGAGAGATATTGACGTCTACAACATCAAGGCGGTGTTGTAATGTAACACAACTAATAAGTGAAAGTATAAAGAAAATATCATATTATAGAAGATCTTATTTAAAAATATTATAAGAAACTATCTTTAAAATATAAATAATTTTGAAAAGGTAGTAAAACTAAAAGTAAAAATATTACCTTATTATAAAAAAAGGCTTCTACTTATTTCATAGGGCCATCAAAAAAGAAAAATAAGATATAATAAATAAATAAAGAATATAAGCATATGAAAAAGAAATTTAGAAATTAATTTTAGTAAAAATTATCTCAAGAAAATATAAAATTATACTTAAAAAGAACCAATTGCCAACTACAATTGAAATCAGATCCTAAGACATAAAATCATATACCTACGACAAATCTTAGGTTTATTTGCAAATTGGAGTGTAGAGTTTGAAAGAAGACTTTATAAGGTTTCTTTGAGCATTAGATTTTAGAAATTTGATTTTGTAAGGACTTTATAAGAGCTTTGCAAAGTTAAGATTATTTTGTGTAACTCTAGGATTTGAAAAATAAAATATAATTTATAATGAGGGAAATTTTATGTGTTTTGTAGTAGATTAATAGATGAAAATATGTAGCATTGTCGATATAGTTGTGTTCAATTTATTTTGTAAATTTAAACTTGATTAAATGGTTGGATTGAAGGTTATTGAAGTTCAAGTAGATTAGGATATCGAAAATTGGATTTTTAGGTCTAGTAAGGTTATCTAAGATTTTTAATAATTATTTGATTTGATTGAAATAATTTTTTGTTATTAATAGTTAATTTAATATCTAACACTTGTGTAAAATTTGAGAGTAAGTAGACAATTCAATTAGGAGTTATTGATGTTGGAAGATCAACATTAAGGTCAAAGTTGGAGGGTGGCCAATACCCGAGTAGATTATGATATTTTTCTTGCATTTTGTAAGTTTAATTATTTTCAAAATTATTGTACTTATTGTTAACTAAGATATTGAGAGATTTGTAAAATTTTAAATAAGATCAACAATTTAATCAATAGATATTGAGGTTCTAAAACTACCCTTGGATTGATTTGAATTGATTAGGTTTTGATTAGAGTTTGATTTAGGATTTAGAATTTTATTAGAATTTGGTTTAGGATTCATAGTCTAATTAGAATTGATTTAAGATTTAGGATTTAATTAAGATTGATTTAGGATTTAAAATTTTATTAGGATTTACTTTTAGAAATTAAGATTTGACTAATTTTTCATTAGAATTTCATTTGGATTTGACTAGGATTTCTTTATGGTTTCTTTTAAGTTCTTTTAAGATTTTTTAAAGATTTTTTAAGGATTTTGTTAAGATTTATTTTGGATTCCTTTTTAGATTTCTTTAAGATTTTTTTAAAGATTGTTGTTTTTTTTGTTTTTTTTTATTATTTTTTTTAGATTTCTTTAGGTTTCTTTAGGATTTCTTTATTATTTCTTTAATATTTTTATAATTTATTTAATATTTCTTCATGTTTTTATTTTATTTTATTTTATTTATTTTTAATTTCTATGAAATTTTAATTGAACTTGATCAATATTTGATTATATTTGTTAAGCTTTAATTGGAATTTATATATGATTCAATTAGACTTGTTAGGACTTATTGCAATTTTATTTTACCTTCTATAGCTAGGTGTCTAGTGCATTCTTAAGCAAGACTTCACATAATAGGACTGCAGAAGGATAATTGATGAAGTATTGATGTCTATAGCAATATGGTAGAAGGACAATCTATAAGGTGTTCATATCTACAATAATAGGGCAAAGAGGCTCATTTGATAGGTCTTGTGAGTAGACAGATAGATATTAGATGTAGAAAAAAGTGAAGAGTAGAGGGCGTCCTTCTTAAATTTTATTTTATTTTATTGTTGGCATAGGATTGAAGTACAATACTTACATAATAGTGTATCATAATTTCAACTTTGAGATGACAATGATTGATTTCTCTTAACAACAAAATTTAAATTTTATATTTGCATATTATGCACAATTAACAAAATCTAGATTTTTAACAAGTTTATCTTCTCAAGAACTTTTTGAGTGAGAATCATACTTCAATATGACAATTTTCTTATTTTAGATTTTATTTTTGATAGTAGTAATAAATTGAAGGAAGTAATTTATCATGATGTGATTAGCAAGAATTTTGACACATCTATTATGAAATTTGACCAAACAAGGTATAATATGAAGTGTTGCAATAATACTTGCAAATGGAGACTACATGCATCACAATTACAATTGACATGTACAGGTAAATTTGTCATTCAAGCATTTGTTTCTAAATACACATGTATTGGTGTTGAGTACTTGGCAACTAACAAGTTGTCACTAATTTGATTTTGGACAACATAAAAAAAAGTTTGAAGAGATACCACAATATAGAATTGTAGATATCCAAAATAATATCTTACATAATGAGAGTATTCATATGTCTTATGTGATGGAATGGCATGAAAAAGAAATGATTATTTTTGAGCTAATTGGTTGCTATGAACACTACACCAACCCTAAAAGCATATTGTCACTAAATCAAAACAACAAATATTGGAAGTTATACAAAATTAGTAGTAAAGAAAATTGCTTTCTTGAATTATTTGCTGTCTATAATGCAAGCTTACATGGTTTGCAACATGTTGTACTAGTGCTCATCGTGCTTCTCTGAGTCGCCTCTCCTTCTTCTTCAGCTGACCTCATCACCAGTGAACCACGCACAGCACACATACCCATTGCAGTCTTCTCAACTCCCAAACTTGACAACAAAGTAACATGACACGCTTCCACCCCCCGAATCCTCCCACAAACTCTCACTTCATTGCCAGAGCCCGGACCTCACAAAGTGAAACAGTAACTGAGACCTTGTGAACAGACAGATATAACAAATATCAAGCCTCCAGTGTCAACAAACGACATAGCTGCGAGTTCTACGCCAAGACACTGAGAATCTAGACGCGGAAACGAGGCAGCCACTGTTACGATATATGTGATTCTTGTCGCAGTGGCTGGTGAACGTGATATTCTACTCTCTTTGATATGGGTCTCGCTCTCTCTCTCTCTCTCTCTCTCTCTCTTTCTGCGAGTGAGTGAGTGAGGGAGTGTGTGCATCGTATTCAGTGTCATGCGGTGACACCACAATATCACCGACTGGTCTAGAACGCCTGGTGGCCTGGAATCGCACAATCGATCGCCTGAGTTTCGACGCGCGTAGCACCGATCACCTATTCTGGGTGGGAAAGAAATGAGCTTTTTGCAGTTTAAACTTGCGAAAGGTTGATAGTGGGTCTTGGTGGGAATGGATCCAAACTTGATTTATTGTTATTGTTATTCTTGTTTATATCAATAAGTGGGACTGCTCCTCCGACATGAGATTTATTCGGTCAAGCTCTCTGTATTTGGAAACAACAGTGCCAATAATTCCCCTTTTTGTCTCAACACTTGCTCTCTTTTTGTTTTGTTTTCTGGAGACTGATGCTTTCTAGTGATTAAGCTTTCAAATGTGATTAGTCAAATGTGACTTGAAGAGTACAATTGAAGTGAGTGTATTTAACTTGGAGCATATTAAACTCTAGAAAAATATATATATATATATATATATATACATATATACATATACATACATACATACAAGCTTGATTTAAATTTAAGAGATTCAAATCATTAGTTCTTTTTTGTAGCCAGTCAAGGTTTTAATATTTATTATAGAGATTTAACTTACTATTTTTATCAAGTCCTTATTATGTGTATTATTTTAAAATTAAAGTTTTCTTATTTCATTTTTTTTAATTTTTTTATTTAAAAATTATTTAAAATTTGGTTTTATAGGATTATTTTTTTAATTTTGGTTAAGTTATAACATTTATTTTTTTCACATCTTAGTCTAAGCCCAATATTATAGCACCAATCATCTCAACAGTTAGGTTTGCCAACTACCACAAGAGAATTGGTGTTGTAGTCTATTTCAAATTTCAAGTGCAATCTTGCTAAAATTACAATTCTTTCACTAACAACTAAATAAGATCTTCTACTATTAATCATATATAAAGATAGAATAACATTTCTTAGGATTCTACTAATAACTCTTAATAACAACAATATAGGCTTTGTATATTACCTATAATGTTAACTTCTTTATTTACAAAATATAATTAAATAATATTTTTACATGCCTTCACTAACTAAAAAAAAGAAGAATTTAAAATCAACTTTTATGAAGTCATTTTAGGAGAGTCTCTTCTAAAAGAATATACATACTACTATAAAAATATGTAAATTTTTAACTTTCATTGTAGGATTGTGATTAGTAACAAATTCTTTAAATACAAAAAATAGAAATTTAATTTAAAAAAGAAAAAGAAAAAAATATTGTATGTTATATAGCTGAGCAACTTTTCAAAATATTTCTAGAATTAAGATTTTTTTTAATAATTATGGATTAATATTAAACTCATTTTAGAAAAAAAATATGTATATCAAAGATTATTATTTTATCAACATCTGTATTAGAGATAGAGCTAAGATTTTATTGTCAATATAATTATTTGATATACAAAGATTTCTATAATTTCAAAATCTTTGAAGTTTAGATCTTAAATTTCTATCTTTTAATTGAAATAAGAAACTAATATAAAAATTCTTATATGATTAAGTTTTTAATTTAAATTAATACATATTTTTAGATCCAATTAACTTGAATGTAAAAATATATGACAATTCTAAATCCAAAGATACTAAGTTATTACTTAGATTTTTTCTTGTGATTAAATAATTTTAAAAATTGTAAATAAGTGATAAACTAGATTAGAATGTGATAACCAAAGTTTTATTGATAAGATGAATTTATAAGCTAAGAAAGAAATATAAATCAAAAGCGAAATCAACACACATACATATGATTTTGATCATTTTTTTTTATGTATTTTTTAATTTCTAAACTAAAAGCTTGTAATTTAAACTTCTAATGTTTTTTCTATTTAAACTACTATTAGAGGATTTTAATAGAAATTTCTTAAGATGATATATTATTTCTATAAAGTTTTAAAAAAATAAAAACCTTTATATATATATATATATATATATATATATATGTAACACCTATTATATTTTATCTTTCTTTATCTATTTGATTTAATATCATTCTAATTCAATATTTTAATTAAGCTTACATCAAATTAAAAATCCTAAATCTTTTTATATGGATAAGACTCTTAGTTTTTTCTTTATCCGAAGTCAATAATTTTACTTCCAACTACTAATTTTATGGCATATCTATAAATTATTTGATTAATAAATTAGATATAGAATATAAAATTGTAAAAAAATATGATTAATTAATATTAGAAAATAAATTAAATTATAATTATTATTTAATTATTTAATTATTTTAAAAAACTCTCTTTTATACCTCTAATCTTATCTCTCTCTCTCTCTCTCTCTCTCTCTCTCTATATATATATATATATATATATATATCATTTCATAAACATGTAAAAAGACCATTAGATTATTTTTCTTTCTCATTAATATTTCTATAGAATTGTCTATAGTATCTTTTAATATATGATTAAGAATATAATTAGCAAGATAATATAAAATAAAAGATTAATTAATTTATTTTTCTTGTATTCTATTAGTACCATTATGTATACTATTTACAAATCGAAACTTATCTCTAAAAAAAACAGATTTAAAATTATACTATAGAAGTATCCTACAAACCTCATGGTTTTTTAAAGCTTCTACATTGCTTTCTTGTTAGCTTGTACATTTAGAAGCAATACTAATTACTAACTTTAGTTTTAAATTTTATTTTTTATATTCTATTTTTAATTTAAGATCACATATATATACAAAATATCTAAATTAATTTCTTTTTATTTCAAAAATAAACCTATAATCTTAACCTATATTTTATTTAAGCTTAATTATATGTTATATATACACACACATACACACACACACACACACACACACACATATATATATATATATATATATATATATATATATATCTATATATATATTTGGAGAATTTATTAAGACTTTTTACTAAATTCTTTTATTATTATGAGTAAAGAAAATAAAGATTTTTTATTTATTTATTTGTTGTAGATACATTGTAATTACTATAAAAAAAGAATAAATTAAAATTACTACAGCCATGTACATTATAAAAATAAATTATATTTAATAAGAACTATTTATTAGTTGGAAGAAATATAGATCCAAAATATTTAATTTAAGTGAATAAATAGTAATAAGCTTGTTAAAATATTTTATTCACCTTTAGGAAATAATTTTTTAATTTTTTAAATAAAATAATTTAAACTTTAAAACTAATAAATAAATATACAAAAAAAAAATTGACTTTTGGATGATAATTAATACAATTCTAATTCAAGAATTAATGTTGCCATTTATAAATTAGACAATCTATTCTTGATAAATTTATATAATTTATAGTAAATTATAATATTAAAATTAATTAAGATAGAAAATCTATTCTTGATAATTTAAATATTTCAATATATATCCAATAGGTGTAAAAATAAAAATAAAAATACTTCAATTTTAAAAAATAGAAATTAAGAAGATTTGAAGTATTTTCACACCATACAATCTGAAAAAATAAAATTAATATAAATTTTTTAACTAAATATTTTCTTTAATCTATTTTTAATATATAAGCTAATTTAATTTTCACTAGTAGTAGGTTACAAAACCAAGAATATAAGTTTTGTATAACCATGATGTATGGCATCTAATTATGATATGAAAGTTTACTTAATTCTGTACTACTTATAGATGTATATGTTAGAGTAGAATTTTTTCCACCATTATTTCTTGTTTTTTCTCATCTCCAAATAATATCTCATACATCCTCTAACTTTTGATTCCACTACAATGACTTTCTAAAGACTTCTCTCCAACATAGGATTACAAAGACAATAGATAAGCTATCAAAATGTATTGCAGAGTTGTGAGGTTTGGATAAATGGGCAATTGATGTGATTGCAATATGGATTTTATAAAGTTAATATAGTTTTGAAATGGCCTCTCAAAGAAAAAATGAGGGCCACTTATGAATTATAACTTGTATACTATATGGTGCTATAGAATGCAAAGTGACCTATATACTGGAGATTGTAGTAAAGTACTTAATTGCAATAGTAAAGGTAGATGTTGCAAATTAGTTTCAAGTAGGCTTGCACAAGTATCAAATCCAACTTTTGTATTTGTGTGTTCATCAAAAGGTCCTAAATTATTTTCACATCTATATTCCATGCTAGAGTCTTAGCACTAACAATCTTTACTCACCTTTGTAATGTCTTGTAGTTTGAATTGGAGTGTTAAACAACCTCTTTATAATACTAAATTCAATGGAAGACCTCTCTGCAATGTTGACTAGGGCAAATGACAGCCCTACAATATTGAATTTGACAAGAAAATCTTTCGTAATGCCAACCAAGGCTGGTAATACGTCTATAGTACCAAACTGGATAGAGGATCTTCCCTTCTGTCTTTCGTGCATTGCCAATATAGATTGAAAATCCTCCCATAGTATCAAACAAGTCCAAAAATCTCTTTGCATTATGTGCAAGAATGTCAACACCAAATCACGTTGACAATCTTAAAAATCCTCTTACAAGCTATAGTATGCAAAACTTCATCTATAAGGTTTGGCGTTGTAAGCATTGTACTTCGTTTGCACATATAGCCACTTTGCGTATAGCTTGTTATTCAAGTATCTTATAAGTGTGCACTTCTAGGATAGTCTCTCATTCAATAACTTTATAGACTTGTTTGTTGGCTACACAATCTAATAAGGTTCTTTTAAAATCCTCTTCTTTTCTAGATCTACCAATCTTTTGTGTTTTGATTCTTTTTGTGAAAATTGAATTCTTTCTTTCTTCTTTTTTATTCAGAATTTTAATCTTTAATAAACTACACAATACTCATGTATCCCTCTATAGTTAGCATTAATGATTTAAAAAAATCTAACACGAAATCTACATTGCAATTCATTAGATTGGGTGTATTTTTGATCGTGGGCACTATTAAGAAGCAAGTTATGGATTTCGGATTAAGGCATACAAGATCTAATCCACCAACTTCTTTTGCCTACTCCAAATCTGATATGTTTTTGTTAGTAAAAAAATTGAGTGGTGGAATTTTGAACAAGCTCTAAATTTGTTGCAATATTATGAATTAATAAGGCACATATATCTTTATCAAATAATTATATGCTATTACCTTTCTTCTTTGCAAAATTTCCAATTAAGTTATTTTACCTTGTTCAACTTCTTTTATAAATTGTATGTATGTTTTGCTTAGGTCCATATAATTATCTATTGCTATTCGGTCAAGTTTTAAGATTTTGACAGAGTTGAAACTTTTGGTAATATTGTTCATTGTCAAAGCATGTTTTAAGTTCAAGAACATCCAATGCACAAGAATTCGCTTCTATGTACAATATTTTAAGTTTTTGGATATTCAAAAATCCTGATATTTTTTAAAATACGTCTTAAATAGTTCAAATATATATATATATCTAGAGGTTGTACGACATGCAATGTGTGAGATGGTAGGATTAGAATGTGCAATCCTATGATTTATGGGTAGACTTGCCACTTCAATAGTAATATTGTTGTATAACATGAATTCTTGTTTGAGAATGAACAAAGTACGTAGCTATGGAAGATGAATAAAAAATACAACAACAAGATCCTACCAAATCTAATAGAATATTTAATAAACTTTAATTGATCCTTAACAAACCTAATAAAATTTAACTAAACTAATCCAAAAAAAACCGAAAGAAATTATTAAAGAAATACAAAAAAGTTATAAATTAATTTTAAAAAAAAAAACCCTCACTAATCTTAAATTTTAACTATCTGAGATTTGAATCCAATAAAGCTTTCATATCCTTCAATCTAATCATTTGATTGACATCAAATTTTTCAAACACATAATCAATAAGTACAATGATAATATCACAAAATATCATTCATAAATTTGCTACAAAACTCACAAAATTTTAAAATTTGTAAACTTCATTTTATTTTTCAAAATCCAAAACTAATTAGTATATTTTTTACTTTGAAAGGCCCTCAAAAAAACAATATGCCTTCAAATCATATGAAATAAACTCTTCAAAAACCTCTCACAAGTTCGCTCTCATATCCTATTCTTTGATCAACTAAAAAACCTTAGAATTTCCATTGGTGCATGGTTTTGTGCCTTGAGATCTGATTTTGACCTTCGTTCACAACTGATCCTCTTTTGGTATCAATTCTTGGTATTTTAGAATAAATTTTGATAAAACCTATTTTTAACTTCCTTCTAAAAATACTTATATAATTTATTTTATTAATCTACTTTACTTTGCTTAATTTATGGCCTTATAAAGTAAATAGAAGTCTCTTTTATACAAAGGTAGCATTAATATTTATTAGTTTTTACTATCTCCTTGTCTATTGTCTATATTTTTAAAATAATTTGCTAAAATATTTTTATTTTTAATAATGTAATAATTTTTTTTCTTCTATCACCTAATAGTTGTGTTATAATACAACAATATGAGACTTAGGCCTAATCAAACATGGCTAAAATGTACTTCACAAACTTGCTTTCTTTGTCCATAATTAATGCCTCTTAAACTTTTTTTTTTGGAAGATTATCTTCCATAATACCACTCCCTAAAAATTATATGTAGAATATCTTGATTTGATTTTAATTTTTTGATGCTTCCATGTTCTCCATACTTTCCTAATGTTGCTCTCATTTGCTCATCTCTCTATAGAAAATTCCTTCTTACATTGATAGTATTGCTCAAACATTGTTTTAATGGTGGTGGTTGTAAATATCAATTGTTAACATGTTGTAAAGTTATTCAAATGTCCATGGTATCCTTTACATTTTTGTGTGATAACATGCCTATGTAGTAAAAGAAAAAAGAAAAAATTATACTATAAAAGAGCTTAAATTAAAATATTTTAGTAAATTATTTTAAAATATAGATAATAGAAAAGAAATAATAAAAATTAATAAATGCTAATGTGGCCTTCTTAAATAAGATACTTCTATTTACTTTATAGAAGCATAAGTGAGTCAAATCAAAATAAATGAGATAAATAATTGATATAGATATTTTTACAATAAGATTAAAAAATAGATTTTATCAAAAATCACCTTAAAATATTAAGAATTGATACTCATAGAGGAATAGTTGTGAATCTAGATTGAAATCAAATCTTAAGACACAAGATGGCATATCCACTATAATTCCAAGTTTCTTTGATTAATTAATGAATGGGATTTGAAAGCAAACTTGTGATAGGATTTTGAAGTTTATTTCTTTAATTCAAAGGTATATTAAGGTTTTGAAGGCTTTTCAAAGTGGAAGATGTATTTAGTAGGTTTGGATTTTGAAAAATAAAAAGTTTACAAATTTGAATATTTTATAAATGACAAAGTATATTTACAAGTTAAATTTTTTAGATTTATAATTGTATTTGTCTTAAGTTTATTAGAAAAAATTGATATTAATTTAAAAGTTAAATTAATAGTTATAAATTTTTTTTGTGGATTATGGTCTTAGATAAATGAAATTTAGGATTAGTGAGGGCTTTTGCAATCTCACAACATCTTCCTATTCGATTAAAGTAAAAATTGGTCAAAAAAAATCAGACTTGACAATCTATACACTAGCCAATTTTTAGAGTAATTTAATGGTTTAATAAGGAGAAAACACTATTGGAAGATCAACATTCATATAAAGAAGGAGGGCAACTAATATCTAAGAGGTTTAGAAGTATTTCTTTTAATTGATAAATTTGATTCTCCTCAAATTTTTTATGCTTGTTAATTTTTTGTTGATTAAAATGTGATAAAATATTTAGTCAAGATCAATAGTTCAATTAATATTTATTAAGATTTTAAAATAGGTTTAAAAAGTGATTAAGATTTATTTAGGATTTTTTTTGGATTGTTTAAGATTTGTTTTGAAATTAGTTTAGGGTATATAATTTTATTAGGACTTTATTAGAATTTAGTTTAGAATTGAGGATTTTATTAGGATTTTATTAGAATTTGGTTTAGGATTTGGTTGAAATTTCATTAAGATTTAGTTATGATTTAATTAGGATTGAATTAAGATTATATAAAGATTTGATTAAGTTTTAATAATAATTTGATTAAGATTTTGTTGAAATTTGTTTAAGATTGTTATAATTTGAATAGAATTTGATTAGAGCTACATCAATATTTGATTAAGGTTTTTTTTAGTATTTTTTTAGGATTTATTTAGGATTTTTATTTTTAATATTTTTAATATTTTATTTTTATATTTCTTTATGATTTCTTTATCATTACTTTCTTAGATTAATTTATGAATTTTTATATTTCTTTTGTAATTTTATTTAAATTTCTTTTAAATTGGTTAAAGTTTGATTAGGATTATTAAGGATTATTTAGAATTTAATTAAGATTCTATTACACTTAGCAGGATCTTGTTGTTGCATTTTTTATTTACCTTCCATAACTAGATGCCCAGTACATTCTTAAGCAAAAATTCACATTATACAACATTGTTGAGGTTGTTGAAGAGCAACACCCCACTTTCTATCCTCATCTTCATCATATCTACAATTCCACTTGAATTGTCCAGCTTCCTTTCTTAATGGTTTTTTCTTCGTCCCTCCTCTAATCACATTGCCTTGGCTTCTTCTGGAAACTTTGTCTCCTCTAAAAATTCTTCTAATTTGTGAATGTTGAATTTCAAAAGCTTCAATATTGTCAACTTGAATCTTAATATGAGAGTTTGACTCACTTGTGCTATTATATTGATCATATTTACAAGTATTGGAGTTAATTTCTAATAACTCACTTTGACTTAGCAATTCATTACTTATTCCTACCATACTGTTGATATCAACCTATGATAGCATATACTTTGGATTATAATCAACTTTATAATGCTTAAGATTCTAAGTATATATTAAAATAATTACACATTAAAAAATAAAAATATAATGAATCAAAAAAATAAATAATTTAAATAATGTAATATTATTCACTCAAAAAATTTAACATTAAAATCAAAATCAAAATCAAAATTAATAATGAAATTAATAAAAATATTATTCAAAAGATTTAACATTTAAATTTAATATTTAAAATATAATTAAAATTAAAAATTAAAATAATATTTTTAATAGTATTCCAAATTAATTGGCATATTTATTTTATAATAGAACACTTCTTTCAAATAGAAGCAATTCTAGAATATTCAAACCATAAATTTGCTACTATATTACTTTCTTCATGTAGAAAATGATGCTTTTAGTACAAACTCACATAGAATATTAAGAAATAATAAAAAAATCTAAATTTATAATTAAAAATAAATAAAAAGTTACTAATCTCACCATCAAATAATTTTGCTTTAATTTATTGGCTTTCTACAAAAAGAATTGTAGATATAGGCCTAAAAATCTATACTTAAACCTTAGATATCAAAAGAATATAAAACTCACATTATTCAAATTCTTGACAACATCAACTTAATCTCCAATCTAAGTGATCAATCTCCAATTCAAATAAGCCATTGAACAATCAAACTTCTACAAAAGCATTTGAATATCAAAACCTATTGTATAACCTCGCAGCAGCAATCCTTGCCATCATTATATTTGCACTCTTCGGGTGCTTGCATTCCAAGGTCTCTTCATCTCCGAGGTGTCTTCGACTCTGGTGGCGCTGCTCTGATCGTGAATAAGGCGAGGTTACTTCATGAGCTTTGCATCTTTTCAGTCGGTGAGTGAATTGTGAGGTGACCAGATTATGTGTTGCTTGCAAGTGTCCTCGCTGGTACTAGAGTTTGCAGCTGACGATCGATGACTGTCTGAACGGCGACGAGATCTCGTGCCGCTGGATGCTGTGTCTCCTGTGGAACTCGTCTGCCGCTTGCTCGCTGAACTGACTGATCGGTTGGAGCTTCGTTGATACGAGTGAGTCGTGAGGGGTGTACCGAATCTGTAGGTTGCATCATTCGACGGTGCTTTACACTTTTCACACTGTGAATGTCGTCTTTTGATTTGTGCGAACACCACAGAGTTTGATGGCCATGGTTGAGCCACACACAAGTTTTGATTGGCAGGGTCGATGGACACGCGTTTGAAGAGCTCATCACTATATCGCTTGAACTCAATTTCGTGTGCTTCTGAGGCAGACCAGACCTCGTGGACTTGCTGATCGGGAACGTGGATTTCATGTAGGTGTGGCCATGACGACTGAGCACGTCCCTCACTACTACGAAGGTTGGTTACTGGGAGTGGTTGCGAGCAGTAACCGATGTGCGGCGGACCTGTTCGAAGCCATCGACCGTGTCATTCGGCGTTGTAGTGTAAGCTTGGCTGTTGCTTTGGGGAAAACGTTACGGTGGATACAGCATTTGCCTCCAACGCGGTCTGCCAGGATGTGGGATATCGACGCGGGTTTGCATGGACCTGCTCTCAAGAGGTCAGAGATGGGCGAAATATTTCCACCCCTTTTGTTCGAGGATAGATAGTTCGTTGGGAACGGAAATTCATCGCCCATGAGGATTTACACTGTACCGACACCGCACCGCAACACCCAAGCCCAGGCTTGAGGAGGGGGGTGCGAGCGGACAGTGGTTCATGGATGGATGATTACATGGGGAGTCGCATGGATGGATGTCCCATAAGTAGGCGACATTCATCCATGAGGTTATTGTTATTTTTAGCGTAATGTTTCTACACCTGTTTTCAATAACTTATAATCGGGAGAATTATAAATTATGAAGTGATCTTCTTCTGTTAAGACAGAAGAAGAAACTAAAAATATTATACAAATGTTTTAACACACTTAAGTATGATTTATGTTGTACGATTGCACAACCTGAATCAGTAAATATATGTTTTTTTTATAATTTTATATTTGGTGTTCATGTGGTTGCTGATATTAAGGAGGGAGGAAAATCTCTGAAGAAACTAGTCCCACAAACTGCAAGTCTGATCCTTTATATTCAAGTTTGTTTGAATAAGTTCATGCACAAGTGCAGCTATTTTTATCATCTGACTGTTCACTATGTTATGCTCACAATGGTAAACTATTAGGAAAGTACACCATAAAATATAGATAAATTTATACAAACATACGTACATAAATGTTTTCAACATAAACAACATGTGCTCAGTATTTTGTAGTTTTACTTCTTTTGTTCCTTGATTTTTTTTATTGTTTTCTCTAATCATTTATATTCAAAGATTATTACTTAAAACTTCAGATGCATCTGTTTCATCTTATTTATGTTTTAATTATTATTAATTTCAACTTGGTTTTTACAATCTAAAAAAAGTAGTATCTGAGAAAAAATTACAAGTAACTTTAGCATGCTCCATTTTTATCTGTCTATGAAAATCCAAGGCCAATATTTTTATGATTAATTTGCTCTTGTTGAATTGAATCATCTACACGAAATAGAGAAACAGTAGTCTTCATACTTCCAGTTTTACTGTATTATTTTTTATTTTTATACATGATCTATCTACTTCCAAGTTAACTATTGTTTGTGTATGATTTTGAAAAATCTAGAATACATGGTGTACAATAACTTGACTCTGAGGAAAATTTTAGTTATTATAAAATTATATCTCTGTGTTAATTAAAACTAATTTTTTTTCTATACGTGACATGCTAATTTTGTTTTTCTAAATTGTTAGAAATATACTTTGTGAGTACTGAAATGATGCAAATTATCAAAGTACTTTTATTGTTTTTATTATTATTGCTACAAACTACATCAAATTCATTTAGACATTTTCAACAATTAGAAATGATGAGGCTTTTGTTTATAGATATATATCATATAATACAATAGACAATTATTTGCATTAAGTTAGGAGTTAGACTAAGTCTCAAATACAATAGGTCTTAGGTCTAAAGTCCCAACTTTCTTTAGTGAAGTATGTGGTGAGAAAAGGACTTGTGTGATAACTAGAGGTGCAATGGAACTAGAAGTTGTTGCAAGAGTACAGCAAGGAGGTTTTGACAAGATGAAGTGTTGCCATGGAAGTGAGATAGCTATTTAAACTTTAAGAATGTATCACAAATTATTTTGAATAATGTTATTTTTATTTATTGTTTTGCTATGTTAGGACTTTGTACATTATGCATAAGATAGACCTTGTATGTATATATGTATATATTTGTTGTAGTCTAGGTGTTTAAGGATTGTATAATTCTTACATGTTTGATGTTATGAATGATATATAATTTTATATCTTTTTATTTCATATATATATATATATATATATATATAGGTAGCAAATTACTTCCAAATAAAAGCATTATTTTTATTTTTATTATTATTTTGTGAAAATTTCAAAATATTTAGCTTCAAAATATTCAAAATATTCAAAATATTTATCTTTCATTTCACATCTTGCTACAATCAATATTCCTGTAAGAAAAATGGTTGACATTCAAATATTTTTATATTTTACCATTCTAAAAAAATTTCAAAACTTGCAAAATATATTATTTATAAAATATAAATATATTAAATATTTTATATAAATCACACAAAGTTAATATTAACAATAAGATAACAAGTTCAAATCCAACATTCACACTTAATTGCATTGATTTGTAATTTTTTTACTATAAAATATATTGATTTTTGAACTATATTAAGTATCTTTGACCATTTTATTTTTATTTATTTTTATTAGATTGATTGAGCTTGATTAATAAATCCTTAAATTTTTTTTCATAAGTTTTAAAAACATAGACCATGACAAGCTCCAAATTTCATAAACTCAACTCTCTTTTCTTAGATTAGATTTTCTCTTGGGAGCCTATGCAACTTGTACCATTCACCAAACCCTCAAAGTTCTAATTACTTTGCATTTTGTTTTAGAAAACAAATACATTTAAATTCTTTAGCTCCTTAAGTTATTTTGACCTTTCAATTGAGTCTACCATAACTAAAAGCTCAATAATAAAAAGTTGTGAAAAAAATCCATGTACATGTGCATGTATTAAATGTATATTTCATATTTTTTGGATATACATAGGATTGAATTCAATATAGTATTTAAATTCTTAATGATAGGATTTTTTAGTATACAGTAGAAACATGCCATGAAATGGACAAGTTTTATTATTATTACAAGTCTAAATGCATCAACCTATGCTATGATTCAAATAACTATGAGATTTCTTGCTAGTTTAATGGTTGTTTTAAGGATATTTAATGCAACTTCTCAAATTTCTCTAAAAACCACCGCTTTGAAATAAACCCAATAAAGTTTTTGGGAGACAACATTACCTTTGTCATATAGAAAAAATATTATTCTATCTCATCGTTTTCTCTTAAAACCTTCGGACTTGTTTTTTCAAATATGAAATCAACTCAAGAAAACTTATCAATCCCAACAAATCAAAACATTTAAAAATTGTGGCCTCCCACCTTGTCTCAATGTAAAACATTCCTAAACAATTACACTGTCGAATCACCTTTGTTGTCGTCCAGCGATTCCCTCCAACTGAAGGCTATGTACCACCAGAAATGCTAGAGGTACTTGTTAAGTGAGAAATGAAGCGCACAACGCTTTACAGTTAGACATTTCACAAACCCTTAAAAAATAAAGAACCCCATGTTCCTCAAATTCAATTCCTGGTTCTATTCACAAAGATGCTGTGTCATCAAATCAGTGCCCTTCGTACACTGTTTTCGCAGCTCCAGCTTTGAGTACAGGCTTTCAGAGTATCGATTGAGAAATGCTCACTGTTTTTAAAACCATGATCTTCATTCTATTGAAAGATGGTGCTTGATCACAACAACTCCACAAACCTCCTGTAGAATCTCAGGCTCAGCGGCTTCTCTTTAAATCCCATACGCATAAAGAGTAAACCCGGCAGTTACCTGCCACTGCCACGCCTTCGATCTTTTCTTCGCAAAACGTCCGGCACTTTGCCAAGGTCGGACCTATTCTTATTCTGTTCCCAGTAGAATATATCATCGTCTACAGTTCGAACACTACCAACGACCTTCTCCTCTCCAGGCTCTCTAAATCCAGTTGCAATGACAGTCATACGTATCATCCCCTTAAAGCTCTCATCAATGACCGCCCCAAAGATAACATTTGCGTTTGGATCAGCCATGTCATGAACAATTTCGGCAGCGATGTTGACCTCGTGAAGAGTTAGGTCGCTCCCACCTGTCACATTGTACACAATACCCATGGGTCTCGAGACGGAGCGGAGTAGAGGAGACATGATGGCTGACCGTGCCACCTCCTCAGCACGGTTCTTCCCAAAACCAGCGCCGATTCCCAACATTGCACTCCCTGCATTTGACATGATAGCTTTCACATCCGCAAAGTCGACGTTGACTAGCCCGGGTATCGTGATGATGTCTGAAATTCCTTGCACTCCCTGTTGGCCCAAGAGTAGAAAATGAAATGACACAGTGAACCCTTTGAACCGAACACAGCAAAAAAGGTAATGGTGTTGCTAACTGACTGTTGAAGATGTTAGCGACATCAGAGCTCCAGCAAGTAAGTACATGTTAAGTATTATTTTATGAAATTTTTCTGCGAAGTGCATGATGAGATCGTGACAATCAGATAATGTACCTGCCGCAAGACGTCATCTGCAAGATGGAAAGCCTCCAGCATAGATGTGTCAGGTGCTACAGTCTGGAGCAACCGATCATTTGGAACTACAACCACAGTGTCAGCCGCATGGCGCATGTCCTCAATGGCTTTCCTAGCTTGTCGAGCTCGGGTGAACCCTTCAAATGTGAAAGGTTCAGTTACTATGCCAATCGTTAACGCTCCCATAGCCTTCGCCAACCGAGCCACCACAGGAGCTGGAAATCAAAACAGCGTACACTTCAATTCACCATCTTCAGGATTGCAGCAAAATTAACCCTCTGTTTCGCTCACAAACTCCAAGTAGAATTACGGAGGTCCGTCATGAATGTTCGTCAGAACGGACTCAGACATGGCGGCATGAGGTATTGATCGATGACAGCAACCGCATCCTCGATAAACGCCTGATATTTTAGACGAAATCAGAAAGTGCACACACCTGCTCCTGAACCAGTACCGCCACCCATACCGGAGGCGATGAAGACTAAATCGGCACCTTCAAGTGCCATCGAAAGCTCCGCCAATGACTCTGTAGCTGCTTCCTCACCGGTTGCACTTCTTCCACCTGAATCTCGTCAATTTCCGAAAATATTCGTTAATAAGCAACAATAATCGAGAAAATCAAGAAAGAAGCAACGAACAGCTTATGACGAATCATGTTGGTTCCTCACACATGAAGGCATAAAACACCGTGGTTCGTATCCATCTTCACTCAGGCAGTTTTTCAACCTGCTTTATGAAAATCAAAGACCTAACATAACCTAATCAACCATAAGATGAGAAGCTCCGACCTGCACCGCGGCCGGCTGTCGTGTCCTGTCCAATTTGAATTTTATTGGGAGCCAGCGACTTGTTCAATGCTTGTTTGTCAGTATTGACGGCCCAGAACTCAACATTCAATAGTTCTGACCTCACCATTTCGTCTACCGCATTGCATCCACCACCCCCGACACCGAACACTTTGATAGAAGCGCAGCCAGATAAGCTCCGTTGTTTACTACTCTTGGCAAAAGAATCCTGTACGTCATTGTAAGCTTCCTCTGCTTTAATAGCTAAGGAGTCCATCGCCGTGGAGAAAGTGTGAGGATCAGTCCCTTCAGTTGGTGCCGGATACCCATTCTCTTGACTCAGTGATTCCTGGAAACGCCCATTTAAACTACCGTTTTCTCTGTTGGAAGCTGAGACACGGCTACGTCTTCTAAGTTTAAGATTATGACCCTTATATTCTGAAGATAGACATCGAAAGCGTTGGCATTGCACTTGGCTCAGTAATCCCCAATCAGCTTTTCTTGCACTTAGGACGCATTCTCCGTTACTCTTCGAGGGCAGAAGAATCAAAGAAGGGCTCACCGGCCCCAAACCAACCCAAACCCTACACGTGATCATGATGGTGCGATTCGACTCATTCACAGTCGTCCACAAGGTTGCAATTGCAAAAAGAGTAACTTGGCCAACACTAACATTGTCAAGCTCTACAATTCTAACCCTCAAGAAGTAAAATTGAGCTATGAAACCTCAAAACAATAAATTGGCTCGACTAGCAATAGCTACTCCGGGATGACGACGCAGGACAACTCCACCACAAAACCTTCACACCATATCCAAATACCACAACGCTCTACACGCTTCCAGCTTCGAATTGCACTATGACTGCATTCTTTGAAATCCGAAAACCAGACTCAACCACGACGACCCAGGAAAGAAACAGAGAAACAATTTACCAAGCGCAATAAAGAAGAACGATCCAAAACTGCACCGCATTCCCTTGACACAACCTCACAACCCTAAAACTGACAGCACAATGCGTTCAAATTTGCAGGCTACGCTTACATTTCATGAAATCTACATTCCTGTTTTATAAAAATCGACGACGGCTCCGACTCGCCACAGATGGCGATAAACAAAGAGAGCCTCAAATCGAAACCTGACCTGGGCTCACAATCTACTCTATCTGAAGATCGAATTTGAACGCACGGGGTGCGGCGTGTTTACCGAACGAATTTCGAACCAAAAGCCGCCTGCACTACTTTAAAGTTTCGTGGTGATAGGGTGAATCCGCGGCATCCGCGGTGTTCCACCATCTTCCAACATTTATTTAACCCCATTCGCTCAAGGTGTACATAATCCGTGATCAATTAATGGGGATTAATGCGACAGGAGTAACCAGCAAATTGTGAGCACCCCAAGTTTTATATCCAGGTGTGGGATGTGTGAGATTTGTTTTGTTTTTTTTGTAAAGTTGTTCTTATTTTTTAAAAGTGTTTATGCAAGATTAGATATAGATAATTATTTGGCAAAAAATCTAGGGTATTGCTAATGCTACCACAACTTGTCATCCATCACATGTAATCATATTTTTTTGCTAATGCCACTACAGGTTAATCTAAATTTTTATTGTATTTGTATAGAACATTGCTAATGCACATTTTCTATGAAATGTGTATTTTATTATTCCATAAAGTGCATTGCGGTGTGCAACACAAGTTTAGGGCAGTTTGAGGTGACATTAACAACACTCAAAAACTATGTTCAAAACATATCTTTAATATTACAATTCTTAGACAAAGTATATACATCTCAATTTGTAAAAACATACAAGTAGATGTGAGAAACATTATGCTTTAATGAATTTGATTAATTGTAAGATACAAATGTTAATTATCCCTAACAAATGGCTACTATAGAACTCTCCCTTAACTATGAATAGAGTAGAGTTTTTTTTCTAAAATTAGTGTTTTATCCAAGAAAAATTGTAACTTTCTTGGGTTAGACAAATTATCATTATTATTATTACTACTGTTTATTTGGATGGAGTTTGAATTTTTTTTGTGTGCTTGCTAATAGGAGGTAGGGTGATGAGAGAAGTGTTACATGATTTTTAATTATATGTATATATATATATATATATATATATATATATAGACTAAGAAACCAAATAAAGAATATTAGTTAGTAGCAACTCAAAATTGAATCTAACTCTACCTTCTTTCTTTTTTTTTTTTTTTTTTTTTTTTTGGGTGAAGGATTTGTTTCTAAACATTAAAAAATAAGTAAGAATTACAATTCATGGAACTCAAGTATTACTAAAAACATGCTCTCCTAAGAAATTTACAACATTTAGTTTGTATTTCCTGAACTTTTTCCACTTTATAAAAGAATCTATAATTCTTACACCAAATTTCAACATTACAACCCATGTTGAGCAAAACTTAACAAATATCTCCGTAACAAGAAGGCATACAAAGAAGCGCATTTGTTCTCTCATCAATCCACTTCACCCTAAGCACCATAATCCAGTTCATGTGTAGCTTCGCAACGCCGTTGGCAACGGGATTCGAACTTTCAACCGAAGGCCCACCACACATCAACCGGGTAGTGGACTAGCACCGGCGTGGAGTTAGGGTTGGTGATGTTTGCGGGAAGCTCGGGAACTGGCTGCGAAGCTATTTATACAGTGACGCTTTGGATTTGCAGCTCGAATTTGAATTCTAGTAGTCGCCTGTCCTGTTTTTCCAGGCTCGCGACGTCTGCTGAATTGTGAATCACGGAACATGCTTCGAAAGTTTTCGCATGTGTGTTAGTTTGCTTCAGTTGCTCTACGGTTTCGCTTAGGGTTTCCAAAGAGTTTGTTTCTATTTTTCGTTTCGGAGTGTTTGGAAGCATGAATTTTGTAGAATGATCAAGTTTAAGGGCAAAGGGCAGCGGTGGTGCCGCAGAGCAGCGACGCGGAGTTCCAGAGGCAGAAGCAATAGAAGGTTGGTGTTGATTAGTTCATTTATTCCACTTTTCTTGTGGTTGTTTCATGCTTGGAGTCTAGAGTTTAGATCTGTTTCCGTGTATTGTTGAATGGTTGTTAGACACGATTGCTAGTGCCAGGTGTGGGGAATCTGGTTGCAGGGCGAGTATGATGGAGTGGATAGAGTTTTTTGGCTTGTTGTGCTCGATTACAGCTCCACGAGCGGTTGAATTGTTGTGTGGTGGTGAATTGCATCTGTGGAGATTGTCGTTCGACATGAGTGTTTTTGTTGTCGCATTGGGATTTTGGCTTGCTGTGGGGTTATTACTAGCTTTTACAATTTAAAATTGAACTTTCGGTAGCATTCTCCAGGATTGTGGCACCAGTGTGCTTATTTTATATAGAAATTAGAGCAATACATCAATGGTGTCTATTTTTTAGTGATCTCATATTTGGTGGCGTTCATGTTTCGTTTTCACAATTAATGGTTCTTGCAACGATATCTCTTACTTTTGATGGCTTAACCTTTATAAGTTGTTTTCAACAGGGTTCTTCATTACAATTCTGAAGCCTACACAACAGCGCTATCCCAATCGCAATTCCGCTTCCCGGGACGATCATTACCAAACTCTACATCGAGTTGGGCATCAACCGATTTGGTGCATGGTCACTTTAGGTACTTTCGTACAATCGTGCGGATTCCGCGAGGCTTCGAGGTTTAGGAATTCCTTCGACGTTTGTTTCTTCTATCGGAAGTGTTACAGCCATGGCCGCGGACACCTGTGAAGCATGTGGCCTGGGGACAGTTACGATGGACTCTGTTTACGGCATCCTAGCCTGCGACAACTGTGGCCGAGTTTTCGACGACGTGGAGACGTATTTGGGGTCTCACCATCAGGCAGGGCACGTCTTGGAGCGAGGGGGTACTTATGTTAAGCCTGGTGAGGATGGATCCCTGGCAGCGTGTGGGTTGGCAGGACCGCTGCTTCATTCTTCTGCCAATCGGGATGAGATGAACAGGGTGTGTTTCTTATCATTCCTTTGAGTGTTTTAGTGAGACATTTATTTGGTTTCTCTAATTTCTTCTCGGTTTGTTGATCGTTCTAGTGGATGTGATTGAAATTCCTCCTCAAGCAATTTGTG
Organism: Physcomitrium patens; assembly: GCF_059467195.1. NCBI lineage: Eukaryota > Viridiplantae > Streptophyta > Bryopsida > Funariales > Funariaceae > Physcomitrium > Physcomitrium patens. The sequence continues at coordinate 8,120,727 of NC_143412.1, read as the reverse complement.
ACACACGAAGGCAGAAATCCTTTAGAAGCTGATATCACTTTTCTTTCTGATTTTCAGAGAGAGGTCATGAAGAAGATGAAGGAGATTACTGCAGTTTTGCGGGTACCTCATGAAAGAGTAGAAGATGTAAAATTCATGTTGGAACGATTGTTGGATGGAGAGTGGGGACAAGGCCGGTGGATAGAAGTCTTGGTAGGCGCTTGTATTTACGTGGCGATTCGTCAGAGCCGCCTTCCTCTCACACTTGTTGAAGTCGCGGTAAGTTTCGAGTTAAGAATGATCTCTTCATGGATGTTGTGGCGATGCCATATTTTTGATAATATCATTTGGCGTTAATCGAGTCACGTATTCAGCATGTTTGAGATGTCCGCATCATTTTGTTGGTTCCTTTTGTTTATTTTTCTTGACGTATCAACACTTCTTCAGCACACTTAGTTTCTACCATCTTCGAGTTTTTCCGAGCTTGATGTATCGCTGACAACAACGACCCTTATGGAGAAAAATCACGGCCGTGTTTTGACAGTCCTCAGTCGATTGCGGCATTGTGGAGTTGGGGCGTATGTACCGACGTGTGCTTGATTCTCTTGAACTGGAATTGGTAAGCCAGTTGTATCGTGTTTTCTTTGTTTCAGATCGTCGTTGTCTATTTTTTATGCTATGGCATCAACATTGAAATTTTTTCCGTATGTTTGGTTTTCATTTAGGAGATTTACTGGTTCCTGTGCCTTTATCCGGCTCTTTGAAACGTGTAGCCTCCACTGTATATTCTGAGGGATTCATTTCTGGAATGCGTCGTCCAACCTCTGGGCTATCTAGGAACTTGTGGTTTTTGTATGTGACGTCTTCAAAGTTTGTCCATCTGAGCCATGTCCCGCATGTGCGTAGCCTGAGACAGACCCAGTGGTTTTTCTGGAGCGTGCCATTGCCTCACTTGCTAAGACAAAGGTATTGATTCTTTGACAATGTCTATCTCGGCTTAAGTTCAAGTGGGCTCATTTAATTTAATTTAATTTAATTTTTTTCTCTATTATGATTTCTTTCTTGGGCACGTTCCGGAAGTTTTTAAATTTACTCATGATACTTATTAAAAAGTATTGTTTAGTTTTTCGGTTGCATTAATCTTGAACTTCAATTTCCAACCTTGCGTACTTAAGACGGTTCGAGAAGTTGCCGCGTAATGAATTATAGTAGCTTGTCAGCTGGACATGAAGTGGAGGATTTTGATGTTAGTCCTTCATTTCATCATGAAGTGTTGAGTTTATGAAATTACTAAGTTGCAGTACGAGTTTTAATGTGCAGGGTATAGAACGTGATTTTATTCGAAAGATGTCAAAGCAAGGTGGTCTTCTTCTGGAATGCTCACAACAGTGGTTTATTACAACTGGAAGGCGTCCACTGCCAGTGAGTTTAAGCTCCTCTTTTTGGCTGTTGCTCTAGATATATGATGGACAGTTTGTTGTTAGCTGGGAAATTGTATTTCAAAACAGGGCATTATGGCAATAATTGTTTTCATGCATTGTATTCCATGCATGTTCAGACGACTTCATGCATGGTTTAGTGTTCATGACAGTTCAGGGATTTGGTGCAGGTTGTGGCAGCCGTAATAACACTGGTGGCAGATGCCAATCAGGTACTTGTGTGCTGTATTATTTTCTTTTATGCTCTCTCTCTCTCTCTCTCTCTCTCTCTCTCTCTCTCTCTCTCTCTATATATATATATATATATATATATATAGAGAGAGAGAGAGAGAGAATTGATAAATAGGTAGATAATTGTGTCTTTTAGTTTTCTGTTACAGCTTGTCTTCTGTGTTTTTAAGTCCAACCAAACGACCACGCGATCTCAATGAGACTTGTTGATGACCTTGATTAGATCAAGCTGAATCTCGACGATGTGGTGCGGGAAGTCTATAGTCATCCACGAACTAGTAGAATGCGGCTTACCGAGCTGAAGGTACGTGGCTATTGTGATTTTAGTAGGAACTACTCAGATGTTTTGCAACATGTAAGATCTGCTTTCAGGACTTCATAGTTGATTTATTATTTTTTCTAGGCTCCTTGGTTGTAATTTGAAATGTTAATGATGGTAGGAAGCACTTGTGGGCGTGGGCCAAAAATTGCCGTGGGGAAAGGACATCACTCTCAAGACACTGGATAAGCATTTGCCATTCCTGCTCCAGGTATTTATTTCTGTTGATGCATCATCGAACATCATACTTAGCACTCGACCTCTTTCAATGGTTGTTCATTTTAATCTTGTATACTCTCTCGGTTTTACTGTCATCATCTCTTCCTGTCTGAACTTGTTATGGTTCGTGAAGGAACTTTTAATTCATTTCAATGCATGGTGATGACATAGCATCTGGTATAAAGTCCATGCTTCGCCTTGCAGGTTAATTCATGTGTATCTTGTATCTTTGAAGGCTTTACCTGGCATTGTTAGTATGTTTTGTATTCCAGTTCCTACGAGGTGGACCCAATAACTTGATTGTTGGATGTGGTTCTGAAAACAGTTCTTAGAGACGGACATGAAGCGAGCCAAAAAGAGGAAAGGAAGTAATCCGCAGATGCCCCCCTCCAAGATATCCAGCACGAGTTCTGTGGAGTTAGGACCTTCTTGCACAAGACAGGATGTGGAGTCACACGATTTGAATTCACAGAAATCAGTTTCAGCTTGGGACAAATCTGAGGAGGGGACAAGCACGTCAGGAAGACGGTTTTTAGTGGATAGTAGGAGCGTCGAGTTGAAATTAGTGCAAGCACTAAAGCGGAAGGAGGTCGATTGGCAAGCTTGGCCGAAATCGTTTCTTGCTAGTGAAGGCGCCCATAGCAGGTATTGACGTTGTGCTTTACGGACTCAGTTGCTCAGCCCTACTATGTTAAGACGTATAAATATTGGCATCCTAAATTGTTGAAAACATGATTTCAACAGCACCACATTGTGGGTATCTACTTGTACATTTCCTACTCTGGCTGCTTGCGGACAAATTTTGAGCTGAACTACTGTCAGCTGGTTGCAGGCGTTGCAATAAAATTCGTGCTGCAATGGAGCGTATTCTCAAGGCAAAGCGAGGTCTATTGTCTAGACTGGGGAACGCCCATTCCAAGCCTTTTCAAACTCTGTCTCCTAGCGCCTTGAATGCGACGGGTGTTGATAGCTCCCGAGCAAAGAAACGTAGAGTGGATCCACCTCAAGAAAAAAAAAGTGAGCTGGACTGGGAGGATCTTGTCATTGAGTATCTTCTTTTACGTGGGGTAAGTTTATTTTTCCATAGTGCCACTCTCCTAATTTTCTAGGCTTAGAATGTTGCCGCATTGACCATGAGGCAGCACAAATCCGTCAGGGCGTAAATTTGTGGAGCAGTCAAACCTAGATGCTGGGCTGTACCTGCGGTTTTCGATTGATAGATTTTTGCATTCAGTTTTATAGCAGGCGTTGTTGTAAAATAACCTCTCCTTAATTTTTGATGCTCTCGATACGGTGAAATTGAACAACGATGTAGATGCTGAACATGATTACTTCTTGAAATGAAGGTATTTCAGGTGTGTTTCTCTCCGGTGTCATTTCTAAGAACATATTTCGTTGTATGTTAAAGGTTAACCATACACAACTGGAGGATGGATATTATAAGGCTGCTCTTGGTGTTCACTCCATGGAAAGTACGAAACAAATTGATGATGACGATCTATTGCCTTATCTTCGCAGCAAAGCGGAGGTACGATTAATAGGCGTGATTTCCTTGTTGTATGAAGCAGTATCCTGGACTTCTCATTGTGGTTTCTCTCATTTTAGTTTTTTGTTCAATATATCAGATAGTTCTATATTGAAAATTTTAGTCATTGTAGATGGTCAATGCAGACAATTTTGTTTAGATTCCGATGGTTTATTTAACATCTAAGGCTAGTGGCTTCTGTCTCGAATTCCAATAAAATAAATAAATAATTTAATTAGTGTTTGAGGTCGTTGTGATTGCAGTTGCTAGCCTTTTAGCTCAGAGCTGGTTTAATTGCCTTGCATGGCAGGTAAAATTGCTAAGAGCATTGCACGATGTGGAGGATGCCCCTTCTTTTACTTGATCTTCGCGATTATTCCTTTCTGGCATTGTCTTTATTTCAAGAAAGTTTAGCTTATAAATTTTGTATAATGAATGGTCATAGCTGTTATTAAGCTATTGATCCATGTAAAGGGTTACGAAAATATCCACAAGTTCGTGGTATAACGCTGAAAGAAATTAGAAACCTTCCAAGGGGAGCACAAGTTTCTGGACAACATTTGATGTCGTGTTGACTACTGAAGACATGCCGTTTGCACTCCAGTGGAACCCCTTCGGCTTTTAGACGTAGACTCGTCCTCTACTCATACAATCAGGCATTACTCTAACTTCTGACACATTTTTGTCCATGTCCTGGGCGCTGTCATGTGGGCGACGGTTTGCGTTCGGGTGTAACGCCTCTGCGATTTAACCCACTTGACGTGATTTTAAACATAGTCTACAGTACAATCAAATCATGTTATGTGTGTATGGATTGATGTGTATATATCAAACAATGGAAACGGAAAATCCTGCATCGAAGTATTCCAAAAGAAACGGAAACAAACCGTGCAAATGCATGCTGATGCACTTATACAGCTGTCGTTGTTTTGCAATTGAGATTGAGGAAAGAGTAATAATGATCAATGATTAATTCCACTCATTGACATTGTGGTGTGGCTTTCCATAGCCTCCCTGCGGCCTTTTGAGACGTCAGAGCTCGATCACGTTACAATCGCAGACCCAAAACTCAGGCGCCAATGAGGATTCCTGCAAATCGATCCAAGCCTAATTGTTAAGAATTGAAACTGATCGTTTCCTTCAGGATGAATTTTACTGCCGAATTTGTGTAGAACAGCCTAGCAAATTGTTAGATTTGAAAGTACCAGTGGCCATGTTGAAGCTTCGACTCTGTGCATACTTCCGGCGCTGCCTTGAGATGCACTCGACGCTACTCCAGTCACGCATCCATCGCGCACTAATTTATTCTTTAAGCTGCCATGATAATGATACAGCTCCTTCCTCTCTTCAAGGTGGGGTCCTTCGATTAGTTCTTCATTTAAGATTGGCTTTGCCCCCCAAGCTTATTAAATTGGATGCTACAACCAGGTATGCAAATCGGTTCAAACATATCAATCTAGTGCCTCATCTTGTTCATTTGGAATCCTCGGTGGAATTGATTTCAGATATCGGATTCCTATAGATGGCAACATTCCTGTTTCAAATGGCATTGATAAATTGCTTACTTCTCATAGCGATGAGTACCAGCACTGCACTTCCGATTCCAGCTATCGAAGCAGTACCTGTTGTGGCTGCATATAGCCGATACCACACCTCCGCTGAGAATCATGATGATGTTCTGACAGAGTTTTCAAGTAAGCCAAACTTTACCAACAAATTATATTATGTAGAATTGCAGATCAAATTTGCTCTGAAGTAAAATTACCATGTTGGAGAGGTGAAGTATCTTATCCAGGCTTCTGATTGGATTTCAACCAAGCACAATGGCAGTTGCAACGTATTCAGGTTGGAACCAGAATTCATGACACAAAACTCGAATATAAACACCACACATGCTTACACATTTGTGTGAACATAACTACAGTGAAATGTGTAGTAGCTGGCTCATGGTAACTGCATAACTAGCTTGTTAGAGAGCCGATTTATCATGAGGCACATGATTCTCTTCACTTGACGCATGCACAACATGAGTTTGCAGAAACTTCATTTACACCTTTGTCATGACATTGTAACGTATGGTTATAACGCATTCCTTTTAGCTAGTTGGATTATTGGCGAAATGCAGATGATCTCTGCCAAGGCAGATCTGACACTCATAACTCTTGAAAAATATATACCATTCTGGATGAGCTAGGTGAGAGACGAGAAGAGCAAACAGTACGCCATAGTTCAAGTGGTGACCTTAGAGCTCAGCCCATGAGTGCCGTGAAAAGGGCACATTGGTTTTACACAAAACATCATTAGTACACACTGCATGTTTGGTGTTTCAGTGTTATATACGAACTCCAGAGTACGAAGTTTTTTCTGAATATGATTTGGTCTCGGTCATGTTGTGGCAGCGGAGCACAGTACAGAACAGACAATCACTCACCGCAAAAGCAACGCTCGCGGTGTTCGCTTCGACATGATGCGGAGGCCTTCGAGCTGCGCCGAAATGCCAATGCTCGACTCCGAATCTCGCAGCTTGCATTTCGCTTGTGCGCTAGATAGGAGCTCTCGCAGGCAACGGTTCCTGTATCAGAAAATGTCGAGCACAAATTTTATCAGAAGCGTCACGGAAGACAGAGTAGGCTTTCCACCAGAGCACCAACTCCCCAGCCTTGGACACAATGTGAGTTACAATGTTTGATTTGTGCTCGTGTTGATTGTGCAAAGACATATGCATGATCTAGAGACCACTGCTGAGTTATCAAAGGATTCAAGCAACTAAATGTTATGCAGGAAACACTCCCTGGTCAGACGGACAACGAATCCTATGAGTTTCCAGAATCTGCTGGATATGGTGAGTTCCTGGTCCCAATCTACTTGGGCACACCTCCACAGAAAGCGGTCGTCATCATCGACACAGGCAGCGACCTAACATGGATACAAAGCGAGCCTTGCAGAGCATGTTTTGAACAAGCAGATCCCATCTTCGACCCTTCAAAATCTTCGACTTACAACAAGATCGCATGCTCCAGCTCTGCATGCGCGGATCTCCTGGGAACACAGACTTGCTCGGCGGCCGCAAATTGCATATACGCCTATGGCTATGGTGATGGATCAGTCACGCGTGGGTACTTCTCCAAGGAAACCATCACCGCAACAGACACTGCCGGCGAGGAAGTCAAGGTACAACAAACATTTGCTACCTGCTCTTGAAACTACTAGAGTTTTTTTCCTTACAAACTTGAATTTGAATGGTGTGAGAATGTTAATGTCACAGGTCGATCTGTTTGAGTTTGGAGCCAGCGTTTACAACACAGGTACCTTCGGCGATACGGGGGGTGAAGGGATTCTGGGATTAGGTCAAGGCCCTGTCTCAATGCCTTCTCAACTTGGATCGGTACTTGGAAACAAATTCTCTTACTGTTTGGTGGACTGGCTCTCTGCTGGCTCTGAGACGAGCACTATGTACTTCGGCGACGCTGCGGTGCCATCTGGCGAAGTGCAGTACACTCCTATTGTTCCCAACGCCGATCACCCGACTTACTACTACATAGCCGTGCAAGGGATCAGCGTGGGAGGGTCGCTCTTGGACATCGACCAATCTGTTTATGAAATTGACTCGGGAGGTTCTGGAGGCACTATCATCGACTCTGGAACGACCATCACTTACTTGCAGCAAGAAGTCTTCAACGCACTTGTTGCGGTGAGTTTAGAAATCCCCTAGCTCTTTCGTGTTTTCCTGTTTCCCTAGATCACGTCTAACTTGGTTATCGATAATGCGCACAGGCTTACACATCTCAGGTAACCTGTTTCCCTAGATCACGTCTAACTTGGTTATCGATAATGTGCACAGGCTTACACATCTCAGGTAAGATATCCCACAACTACGTCCGCCACTGGACTAGACTTGTGCTTCAACACCCGGGGTACTGGTAGTCCAGTCTTCCCAGCCATGACAATCCATTTGGACGGAGTGCACTTGGAGCTGCCAACGGCCAACACCTTCATCTCCCTTGAGACTAACATTATATGCTTAGCATTTGCGAGTGCATTGGACTTTCCTATCGCCATTTTCGGTAACATTCAACAACAAAATTTCGACATTGTGTACGACTTGGACAACATGAGAATTGGATTTGCGCCAGCAGATTGTGCAAGCTTGTAGACGAGGATAGAGCTCCTGCTGAAGTCTCTACAACAGTGGCTTCTCGACCTGAACAAGACACGTGTTTGCTAATTTCGAAAAAAAATTACTCGATATGAGACGGTTCAACGTGAACGTAGGACAGTGCTGTGCAGGAATAAACTCAATTTTAAAACACTGGAATTAGGCGGAACTTGAAAGCTAATACAACAGATCTTGAAGGGTTGTTTCAACTTCACTCGTTTCCCAGTGATGCTCGTGTCGTGTATTCAAAATTCTACAACCCTCAATTCTAGCCAGAAATTTGCTTTTAGAAATCGCAATTGCAAAGTGGATGGTAAGTCTCGCAGCTACCATTTGCGTGTATATCAAACAATCTGCATGCTCCTTACTAAATATCGTCCTAGCCTGCGCGGTAACGAAGTGAAGCACGTACATGGTGATGTACTCTTTGAACTCCGCCATCTTTTGAATTTGCGCCGAAGAGGCTTTCGTGCAATGACTAGGCATAAAATGCCCCAGGATACCCAAATAACGTACATGAGAATAGAGATATACCAAATTTCACCGGGAGCCAAGACTGATTTAGATGCTTGCTCAAATGCTGCAATAATGAAGGATGTGGACATAGCAAAATACCAGTAGCAATGGCGGAATGATTGTCTCAGACTTCGGCCAACATACCCTTGATGAAGCTTTTTGCGGTCACTCCAGAGAGCCTCAACGCCACGAAAAATGGTCACCAAGGAGAAGACGAAGGATATTGTGTTGAAAATGAAGAAGAGTTTTACATTGATTCTATTCGATGCGGCGAATACCATGTAAGTGTCCGGAGGAGCCGGAGGCGATTTCATCGGGAAGTTGTAGTTCTCCACGAATCCCAGGGGCGGTTGCAACCACGCGACATATGTTATACTTGCAAAGAGTGCTGCTCCCACAAAGAGGGCGTTTATGGTGTTCATTTCATACCTGAAGACCCTGTCCACATATTCTTTCACATCTTGTCGATAGAGAAGCAGGCGCTGGATTCCTAGCATTTCCTTTCCATGGTCGAATGCATAATCTAAGGGAATGGCACCCGCCTTATCCACTTCTGCAGCTCTCAATTGCCAGCCCTGTTCGCGGCACAACTCTGAAACGAGATCCGTCTGACCATTAAGTATAGCCAAATGTAGCGGGGTTTCTTTTTTCTTGTTTGTTATGTTCGCATCCTCCGGCCTCCAAAATAAAATCAGTACCATCAGCTTAGCGTTTCCATGCTTTACGGCCCAGTGAACCAAGTTAGAATCAAAATTCCCTTCAGAATTCTTTACAGAGTCTTCTATACAATCTATAAGGTAATGTGCAATCTCGCCATTTCCAGAAGACCCGTGTCGAGTCACTATGTCCAGCAGTTTGATCGAGATATGCAGTTTATCCTCCGGCATGGGCATGGTAGTAGTGACGTCTCCGAGCAGAAACTTCACGACGTCAAGACGAGAACGTTCCACAGCGAGCAGCAGTGGCATCAACCCCTCACCGTCACAGCAATTTAGATTAACATTAGGCTGGTCCATTAGCAATTTCACAACTTTGATATCTCCGTACATGACGGCGAAATGGAGCGCAGTGAAACCTCTGAAATCTACAGCATGCAAATTGACACACTTCGATTCTAAGAGACACCTCAAAATCTCGGCATGGCTCCCTCCCGCAGCAATATGGAGTGGGGTAACACCGGCATTGACTATCTCATAAGTTTCATTGTCGTCGCACATGGATGGATAGAAGAGATGCATCATGTAGCTTCCGTTAGAGTACTGCAATGGCGGAACCTGGGGTCGGACATGCCTAAACACCGCTTTGCAATTTAGATCAATATTGTGAGCTTGAATAAGCAAACACGAAACGCTAATGTGCCCCTTCTTCACAGCGAGGTGCAGGGGAGTCAGCCCGTAGTTATCCACTGCGTTAGGATTCAGATGCGGATATTCCAGCAGCTCCCGTACCATCTCGACATACCCGTTCATGGCAGCGTAATGAAGTGCAGTTCGTCCAAAGACGTCCTTGAAATGTTCAAATCCTATCAACCCTCTCCTCTCCTGCTCAGCGCGGAGCAGCCTCACCACTGTAGACCTTTGCTCCACGGAGCTTCTTTTAGAGTTTAGGTGGGGCCCTAAATTTTCCTCGTCTCCTTCAGCGACTAAGTGTAAAGCACAGAAGTCATGTGTTGTCTTTGAGTGTAGGAACAATCTGTCATCGTCGTTAAAGAGCTGTTTCAGAACGCGTGTGTGCCCTAATCTTGCAGCGAGGTGTAATGGAGTTAAGTCGAACTCTGCCGTTGCGTTTACATCCAAATCTTTTCTTTCCATGAGAAGCTTCACTGCGTACTCCCGATTTTTGGCAGCAGCGACGTGCAGTGGTGTCAGATTTTCCTTATTCCTGTAGTTTACGTCAAGCTCTGGGCGCGCCAGAAGAGCCTGCAGAGCTCCAGTATTCTCGTTAAACTCTATCATTCGAAACAGGGCTTGGATTCCATGCGAGTTCCAACCTCGCTCTTCCCCAGTTGTTGAAACCTGCTCCAAGAGGCGACGAACTTCACCCTCGCTAGTATTGTGCGCAACATTTGCAAGCCGGGCGAGAAACATTGTAGAAAATTCTATGTCACACACTGTTTGTGCGGTGAACAGACTGCATTTGCCTGAACACTGAATAGTTCCAATCCTTACTTCCGAGAAACGCGTCTAAACATTTGGTTACTCCAAATTTAGTGAAGGTGCGTCAATTAATCTCAACATCGGTTTACACTAACGGTGAGCAGATATTAGTTATGTTGAAGTAGACTTTCCACCTGGGAGTCTCAGCATATCTGAAGCTGATCACAAATTTTCATCCCTCAAGAGCTATCATAATTTCCGCTGTTCCTAAAGGAGTTGTAAGGTTGAAGCAGGAGGAACCATATCCGAATCATATTTGACAAAAAAAATTTGCAACGTCAGAAATCAACCAACTCAACGGTTCCAGACCAGATAGGTCTTACTTGCATCCCTCAAACAACATCAGTCTGCCGCTGGCTACAAAACACTCATGGCTCCGCATTCTGTTGCAGGAATTGCCAAGAAATCAAGAAGTAAAAAACAGAGAATCTAATCAAGCTTGTGCAGTGAAATAATCCAACATGTTCTTCGACTCTTTCCCGTCTAGACCAGGTTCCAGTAGAGCTAAGCGAACCATCTCCTTAATTATACCAAAATGATGCTCTGGATTCTAAAATCCCACACCATAGACAACAATAAGAACTGAAACTGTGACATCTCGCGACCATGTCAAACCTGACACTCCAAGTAAATACCTCGGTTCTTAATGGCTCGATCACAAAAGAAACGATGAAAACAGTAAGCCCTTGCACTTTGTGGATAATAGAGGTTCAAGAAACCGGGATGCAATCGAAACAGCGACATCAGCCTCCCTGAGGTGCTCATTAATCCTCTAGCTCGATCGAAAAAGTCATAAACCCTGGAATAAAACACTAACACATGTGGTTGATGACATCAGGTTTTAGGATATTCCAAAGAAGCACAGGAAGTAGTACCAAAGAAGAATTGGAGCTTCAGGCACAAGCAACAGGTGGACTCTCCACCCGCACTCACGTGTCGCGAGGACCGCCGTCGCGCCATTGTAGATGCGCCAAATGAGCACCATCACCAGTTTCTTCGAACGCAAAGCCCTAGATTCTTGTGACGTTTATTTCAACGCACACCACACCCAGAGACATCAGAGATCCCCAGAGCCACATCCGCAATCTCAGCTTGCCTAACAAAAAAACTGAGTCCCCTCCCCCACAGCGGTCAACACCCGCCGATTCGTCGTGCCTCCGATTTATTTTTGTTTATCGATTCGGTGCCTATCCGGACGCAGATTTTTGGTCGAATCTTGCGCCAGAAACATGCGGGACGCGCGGCCAACAAAGCACAGATCGCGTGCGTCGACTTCGACGTCCCGAGTGAGTTTCCAAGTGATTTCAGCCCGTACGCAGATTGCGGGAATCATCCTGTGATAAGTTGGTCCTTGGCTGTCGAGGTCAATTACTTCGAGGAAAAAATACTATGCACATCCTGCAGGAAGTGCAGCATGAATGCCGCTTCTTATCCCCAAAGGCTTTTGGATCAATGCTTAGCTGGTGATGGTCATACATGAATCATTCGTCGATGTTTCCCTTAATAATTGTGAGCGACCTTGCTGGACAAGCTCATTCTTATAATATCATTTTTGTTGCTAGATATTTTGGATTTAATGAGCCTTTGTAAGATTGGTCGTCAAAATGATTATAGGCTTCAATTGTAAAGGTTCATTAAAAACAAGTTTTTGACATGTTGCATATATAATATTAAAAAGATATTGCATCAAACTCATAAATTTGTATAAGTTCTATCTATTGTTTTAAAAATAGTAATGATTTTATTTCTCAATATTTTAATAGAATATTTTGAAAGAAAATTATTTTATTCTATGTTTATAATTATAAAGAGATGTAATAATATTTTATTATAATTATTTTATAATTATTGATTTATAAAAAATCTTTTATTTCAAGTTATTTATTAGGTTCTTCAACAAGTTTTTTTGTTTTTAGAAAGTTACATTTGAAACAACCTATAACTTGATACTTGAACTATAAGCCTTGCATTCTCTATGAAGTTTCACCAAAACCTTCTCGATAGCTAGTATACATGGAGGCAACATTGAAACCATCTTTAATCTTATCAATATTATTTTTATTTGTCTACTTTCTCTCAATTAGTAGTACATGATTGTATTATAATCTTAGAGTATTGTCTTCATTCAAGTTATTTATATTAGTTATAATAAATTATATTTAAAATTAAATAATGTATATAAGAAATAAAATATTTTAATAAGAGATTAAAGTTATATATTATTCTTTCTTATAAGTCTAACATTAAAGAATCTAAAAAATAATTTATAGAAATTGTAATAAATTATGTTATTTTTATTATAACTATAATTATGTTACATTTTTACTATATTACATCTACTACAATAAATTCTTTATAATACATTATGAATTTTTTTGTGACAATAAATTAATTTATAAAAGTTTAATATTTACAAACTAGATTATTAGTTGATGTTTTGAAAGTTAATATTTTGAAGTGCTTTTCTATCTTCTTATATTATCTTTGTAATAGTTTTTAGAATAAATTAAAAAATATAAAAATAATCTTTGGATTTTTATTACTTACAAAATAGTATCAAGGTCATGAATTATAAAGAACCAAAGAATCAATGCACTCTTGTGTTACTAGAAAAAAATAGATAATCATTTAAAGATGGTATTATATTATGATTAGAATGGCTATTGTAAAAGACAAGAAGGCTTAAGACTCTTAAAAAAAGCTAAAACAAGAAAGGCATTAACAAGAGTAAAAAAGGCTTTTCTCTTGCCTCTATGTATACTATCTAATTAAGATCTATGTGGAAATGTTCTATAAGATTTTTGACATGCACCTAATTTGCAAGATGCATATCTAACTTGCAAGATAAGTTTCTCACATGTGTGCCATACAATCAACTTATATAAAAAATCATCAATATATACAATACATGGTCAACTTGTTGACTAAGTTTTCAACCTATCAATCAACCACAAATATGTATAAAGTCAAATTTATGTCTATAAAGCTACTAAAAAGCTCTTTCATAAGATATTATAAAATCTACTTATATTTATCATCTACCTAATATTTCTTATGTAGGTAATTATATATATCTATGACATTAGCCACTCTTTTAGGAACAAGCTCTAAGGAGAGTGGTACTCACATTTTGATTCTTCATTTTTGTTTTGATAGATGTTGTCAATAAAAATATTAAGAACATGATCCTTGAAGAATTAAAATGTTAATACACTCTTGTAACACTTCAAAAGACTAAAAATTCACTTGAAGATGATATACTATTGAAATAGAATAGCTATTGCCAAAAACAAGAAGATTAGAAAGACTTGAGACAAGACTAAAGACTAAAAAGGTGTTGATAAGAGTGAAGAAGGCTTCATTCTTGCTTCCATATATATTCTTAGCTAGGAGCTATATAGCAATATCCTATAGGACCTCCAAAATATGTTGACTTTGTAAGACACATATCTTAATTTGTAAGGTAATTTTTTTATATATACGCTACATAGTTAACTTGTTCTACAAGCTATTAATATGCGGTTAACTTATTGACTAATTTTCTATTTTATCAATCAACTACAAATACATATAAAGTCAAAGCAGCATCTAGGAAGCTTTTATGAAGCATTTCTAGAAAATATTATAAAATAAATTTATTTTTACCTACTTCTATTTAATCATATAGATGAATATCATAGTAAATATGTATGTCTATGACATTACTTTTCCTTCTAGGAATAAGTTCCATAAGGAGCGGTCATCATATATTGAGGAATTTAAGATGTGATGAATTATGTTTGTCACATATTTTGATCTTTGTTCTCTTTGAAGATGATTGATAGGTCTTCTTAGCCATTAATAGTGTTTCATACAAGGACAAGAAGACTACCTTATTATTTGATTGTTGTTGAGGCCTTCATAACTTCTTTCAAATAAAATATTTGAAACATCATCATAAGTTGGTACTACCTTGAATCTAAGACTTCTTCCACCTTGAATTCTTGATTATTATCTTCTTCTAAAGGAAGAAATGGCATTTGTCTTCTTTTCGAGATATTGTCAAGGATAAGAACTCCATGAAAAAGTAATTGAGATAAGTGAGTCTTCACTCAAAGAAAGGTAACAAAATATAAATAAACAAGTATGTATATTGAAAGAAAAACTGGAATGGCTATTGCCAAAAGATAAGAAAACTAGAGACCCTTGAAACTAGACTGGAAGCAAGAAAAGAGTTGACAAGAGTGAAGAAGGTTTCACTCTTATCTCTTTATATACTATCTAACTAGGAGCTACATGGCGATGTTCTATAGGACCTTCAATAAGTGTTGACTTTGTAGGACACATGCCTTGACTTACAAGGCAAGTTTTTCTACGTGTGGGCCACATTGTTAGCTTGGTCTTCAAGCTAACAACATGTGTGGCACATGGCCAACTTGTTGATCACGTTTCTAATCCAAAAAGTCAATTAAAGACACCTATAAAGTCAAAGCAGCATCTATGAAGCTTTTAGGAAGCTACTATATCAAATACTATAGAATTAACTTACTTTTATCTACTTTTACTTACTTCTATATATTTATATATGTAATTACTGGCTTACATGAGTATGTCCGTGACATTACCCTCTCTTCTAGGGACGAGTTCCACAAGAAGTGGTCATCATATGTTAAAAAAATCTATGATACGACGAATTGTATTTGCCACATACTCTGATCTTTCTTCTCTTTCGAAGATGATTGATAGGGCCTCTCAATCATTGGTAGTATCCTATATCAGGGCGGGAAGACCACCTAGTTATTTGATCATTGTTGAGGCCTTCATAACTTCTTTCGAATAGAACATTTGGAACACCATCAGGAGTTGTTCCTACCTCTAATAAAATCACCAAACATCGGGAGTCCCTTTCAAAGTCATGATACCAAACGCGTTGTGTCTCGCTATTTATTCAACGAAGGACATGTCGTTCTTAAAGATCTTCATCTCGATTGCGTCTTTTTGAAGGTTGTGACAATCGTAATGTCTTGTCTGACAGGTCAAAAAATGAAGGCTCTTGAGTCGAATCTGCTGGTTATTGGTTCTCCATCTCCCAAGCGTCACAACTACAAAGAAGCTATAAACAAGGATTGAAAGTAGAATGTTATCTTGCCTAGATCTTATTTCTTTTATAAAGAAGATTTTTATCTTGATTTTGATGGATGTCATCGATGAAAAGCCTCCACCACCTTTGTTGCATTTGTAAGATTCTTTACTGGCTCCCATGTACATTCACTAATATCATATCTATGCCAATGGACAAGATATTCTAATTTATTTCGACGTCACCTTGAATCTAAGACTTCTTCTACTTCAAACTCTTTATTATTATTCACTTCTATAGGAGGAGGTGGAGCTTGTCGTCTTCTTGGTATGTCCACTGTCTTGTATGGTTCAAGAAGAGATACGTGGAATACTGGATGGATTTTCATTGACTCCGATAGATGTAAACGATATGCGACTGGATTGATTTGTGCAAAAATAAAAAAATGGTCCCAGCCTTCAATAGTCCAATTTGTGACAAGGATGAGTAGTCTTGATATTGTGACGAAGTAACCATACCTTATCACTTAAGTAGAATGGTGGTTGTTCTTTTCGATAGACATCTATATTGACGTTTTGTTGTTTTTGAGCCTCTTTTAACTATGCCTTCATCGTTGCATGTAGCTCTGACAAATGAATCACCAAATCTTTCGTAGCAGGATTATCAACTTTTAAAAATTCAAAAGTATTAAGTCATAGATGATAACCATAATTAGTAAAGAAAGGTGTTTGTTTTATAGAAGAATGTACCGTATTATTGTAAGCAAACTCTACCAATGGCAAAAGAGTTATCCAATCATCTTGTTGGTAGTTAATAGTACATCTTAAATATTGCTCCAAAATTTGATTAACACGCTCCGTTTGTCCATCAGTTTGAGGATAGAATGCTGAAGATAGTTTTATATCCACTTTTAAAATCTTGTAAAGAGTCCGCCAAAATCTTGACACAAATTGAGTTCCCCTATGTGATATAATATCCTTGGATAATCTATAGTAGCGATAGATATTGTCAAGAAAGAGCTTAACTGTTTCTTCACTTAAGAATAGATTTTGTACATGGTACAAAATGTACCATCTTGGTAAAACGATCTATTATCACGAATATAGAGTCATAAGAACCTGAGATTGGAAAATCCGTGATGAAGTCTATAGAAACAGAAGACCATGATTGTTCTGGAATAGGTAATGGTTGAAGAAGTCCAAAAAGTTGATGATGAGGAATTTTTGATCTTGAGCAAACATCACATGATTGTACAAAATCTTTGACTGCTTTCTACATTTGAGGCCACCAAAAATCTCTAGATATTAGCTCCAAAGTCTTATTGTATCCAAAATGTCCTACTGCTAGGAAGTCGTGACGAGTTTGAAGAATACGTAAACGTGCTTCTCCTTCTGGAATATATAGGCATCCTTCGAAATAGAGTAGATTTTTCTTGAACTCAAATTTAGAGGGATCATGAGATTTAGAAGAATTATTCTTGATATCATGAACAAGAGGGTCTGAAGACATACTTAAGTGGACTTGCTTGAAAAAAGTTAAATCAACAATCAATGTTGATTTTATTGCTCGAAGATGAAATTGCTTTGGCTTCAAGAGAACCATTCTTTATTGCTCAAAAGCTACATTTTGTTCTTTTGGTACAAGATAAGAATGTTTAAGTAAGACATTGAACAAACCTTGTTGTTTTCCTGGCTGATAAGTAATGATGAACTCGAATCTTGATAAAGACATGCTCCAATAAGCTTGACGACAAGTTAATATGCATGCTGACATGAAATACTCGAGGTTCTTATGATTCGTATATACGATGACTGGACTGGAAGCGCCTTCTAAATAATGATGCCATTCTTGAAAAGAATCCACAATTACAAGAAGTTCTTTGTCATGGATCTCATAATTGATTTCTACTGTTGCAAATTTTCTTGAATGAAAAACTATTGGATGAAGTTTGTCATCTGTTCCCATTTGTGACAAAACTGCACCCAGAGCAAAGTCTGATGAATCTGTTTCCATAAAGAATGCTTTGGAAAAATCAACACCATAGAAGATTGGTACAGAAACAAATGCTGTCTTCAAAGATTCAAAAGCAACTTCCCCTTCTTAATTCCATTGGAGTTTGTCTTTACAAGTCAAATGTTGTCATGATGTAACATGGCTAACAAGTGAAAGGGTGAAGAAAATATCATGTTTTGAGGATCTCACTTCAAAAATATTGTAGCAAATTATCTTGGAAAAATAGATACTAGTCAAAGGATAGAAAAATTAAAGGTGTTAATGCTGCCTTTTTACAAATTATGCTTCTATTTACTTTGTAAGGCCATAAATAAGACAAAACAAGGTAGATTAGAAAAGTAAAGGATATAGGCATATGTTGGGAGGAGTAAGGAGTACAAATTAGTAAAAATTACCTCAAGAAGACGAAAGTTGATACTCGAAGAGAACCGGTTATGAACCTAGGTCGAAATCAGATCCTAAGGCACAAAACTGAGCTTTGATGGCGACTCAAGGGTTCTTTGGAAGACCAGAGAGCCGAATTAGAGAGAAGATTTATGGAGGGATTTTTGAGAGGTGATTTTGTATCGTTTGGATTAGTATTGGATTTTTTAGAGATTTTCAAAGCGAGTGATGTTCTCTGTGAATTCAAATCTTTGAGAAATAAAACCGGTTTACAAATTTTTGGATTTCGTGTCTTTTGTAGCATTTTTATAGGTGAAAATTTAGAGACTTATTGGTATGCTTGTCATGAATGTATGTAAGAGATTTGAGGTCAATCAAATAGCTAGATCGATACATATGAAGGTTTTTGTGGAGTAAGATCTGTGGATTTAGGGTTTTGAAGACTAGTAAGGTTTTTTTAGATATCTAGCAATCTACTAGTTGGATTGGAGAGATTTTTGATTTTATTAGTAGAAGACTTGATTTTCTATATGCAAGTAAAATTTGGAAGCAATCAAACGGTGGAAAAGGGAGATATTAGTGCTTGAATTAGCATCAAGATTGGAGAAGGAGAGACCAGCCGACATCCGAGCGGAATTTTGAGGTCATCGACTAATTGGTAAGTGCAATTTTCTTCAAAATTTATGTATTGGTTTCTAACTTAAATTCCAAGAAGTGTGAAAATTTTGAATTACAATCAATAGTTCAATCTTTAGTTATTTAATTTTCAAATCTATAATTAGGGTTTGATTTAGATTAGGATTTGATTAGGATTTAGGATTAGGATTTAGTTAGGATTTGGTGTAGGATTTAGAATTTTTTAGGGTTAGAATATGGTTTAAGATTTGGTTTAGGATTTCGAGTTTAGAATTTGGTTTAAGATTTGATTTAGGGTTTAGTGTTTGGATTAGGATTTAAATTAGGATTTGATTTGGAATTGGTTTAAGGTTTAGGATTTGATTAAGGTTTGATTAGGATTTGGTTTAGGGTTTAGGATTTGTATAGGATTTGATTAAGGTTGGATTAGGATTAGGGGTTGGTTAGAATTTAAGATTTTATTAGATTTTTGTTAGGGTTTGAATAAGTTTTTTTTAATATTCTTTTATATTTTTTTAAGATTTCCTTGTGTTTCTTTTATAACTTCAATAAAATTTAATTGAGCTTGCTTAATATTTGATTATAATTGTTAATATTTAATTATATATTCTCTATAATACTATTGGATTGTTAGGACTTTTTGTTATAATTTTCTTTTATCTTCCACAGCCAGGTGCTCGGTACATTCTCAAGCAAGACTTCACGTAATACGACATCGTGTAAGTGGAGCTGCAACTCGAGAGAAGTCTTTGATGAAGATCCGATAGTAGTTGGTAAATCCCAAAAAACATTGGATATCTCTTACCATTTTTGGAATCTTCCAATCTATAATAGTTTGAACTTTCTTAGGATCCATCATAAGTCTATCATTTGAAATGATATAACCTAAGAAATCGACTTAAGTAGTGTAGACTACACATTTTTCTATCTTGGCATATATTCCCGTATCTCTTAATTTTTGTAACACACGACAAACACAAAGTTCATGTTCTTCTAGATTATTAGAATAGATCAAGATGTCATCTAGATAACAGACCACAAAATCGTCCAAAAACTCTCAAAAAACATCATTCATTAGATGTTGAAAAGTTGCTGGTGCATTTGTAAGTCCAAAAGGTATGACGTTGTATTCAAAATGTCCATATCTAGTTTGAAACGCAGTCTTTCATTCATCTCTTTCTTTGATGTATATTCGATTGTATGCTCCCTGGAGATCTATTTTTGTATAGATCTTAGCTTGATTTAGTTGATCAAGAAGTCTAGATATTAAAGGTAGTGGATACTTGTTCTTGATGGTAATCCTATTGAGTCCTCAATGATCAATACACATCCGCAATGATCCATCTTTTTTCTTCACAAATAGAATTGGATCTCTTGTTGAAGATTTAGAATGGCGTATGAAATTCTTGGCTAGATTTTCTTCAATATATTCCTTCAGTTCAGTCAACTCATTTTATGATAAACTGTAGATTGATCCGAATGGCGGTTGTACTCCTTCTTGAAGGTCAATTGAGCAATCATAGGGACGATGTTTTGGGAGTGTATCTGTCAAGGACAAAGACTCGATGAGGGAAAATATACACCAAAAGGCTATCTCGATATAATAAGTCAAAATATAAACAAGTAGGTATATTAAAAGGAAACTGGAATGGCTATTGCCACAAGACAAGAAATTAAAGACTCTTGAACCTGGACTAGAAGCAAGAAAGGAGTTGACAAGAGTGAAGAAGCCTTCACTCTTGTCTCTATATATACTATCTAACTAGGGGCTACGTGGCGACGTTCTATAGGACCTCCAATATGTGTTGACTTTGTAGGACACATGCCTTGACTTACAAGGCAAGTTTTTCTATGTGTGGGCCACATAGTTAGCTTGATCTTCAAGCTAACAACATGTGTGGCACATGACCAACTTGTTGACCACGTTTCTAATCCAAAAAGTCAATTAAAGACACCTATGAAGTCAAAGCAGCGTCTAGGAAGTTTCTAGGAAGCTTCTATATTAAATATTATACAATTAACTTACTTTTATCTACTTTTACTTACTTCTACCTATTTCTATATGTAATTAGTAGCTTATATGATTATGGCCGTGACATTACCCCCCCCTTCTAGAGACGAGTTCCACGAGGAGCGGTCATCATATGTTGAGGAAATCTATGATGCGACGAATTATATTCGCCACATACTCTGATCTCTGTTCTCTTCGAAGATGATTGATAGGGCCTCTCAACCATCGGTAGTGTCCCATACCAGGGCGGGAAGACCACCCAGTTATTTGATCATTATTGAGGCCTTCATAACTTCCTTTGAATAGAATATTCGGAACACCATCAGGAGTTGTTCCTACCTCTAGCAAAATCACCAAACATCGGGAGTCCCTTCCCAAATCGTGATACCAAACGCGTTGTATCTCACCATCTGTTCGAGGAAGAACATGTCGTTCTTGAAGATCTTCATCTCGATTGCGTCGTCTTGAAGGTTGTGACAATCGTAATGTCTCGTCCGGCAGGTCAGCAAACGAAGGTTCTTGAGTTGAATCCGCTGGTTGTTGGCTCTCCATCTAATTAGCGTCACAAATGCAAAGAAGTTACAAACAAGGATAGAAAATTGAATGTTATCTTGCCTCAATCTTGTCTCTTTTATAAGAGAGATTTTTATCTTGGTTTTGATGGATGTCGTTGATGAAAAACTTTGACTTTAGTTGATGCATTTGCTAGATTCTTGGATGGCTCCCATGTGCGTTCACTAATATCATATCCGCGCCAATGAACAAGATATTCTAGCTTATTTCGGCGCCGCCTTGAGTCTAATATCTCTTCCATCTCAAATTCTTCATTATTATCTACTTCTATAGGAGGCGGTGGCATTTGTCTCCTTCCTTGTATATCCACTGTCTTATATGGTTCAAGAAGAGATACGTGGAATACATGATGGATCTTCATTGACTCCGGTAGATGTAACCGATATGCAACTGGATTGATCTGTTCAGAAACAGAAAAGGGGCCAAGCCTACGATAGTCCAACTTGTCACAAGGTCGAGTAGTCTTGATATTGCGACAAAGTAGCCATACCTTATCACCCACGTTGATTTGTGGTTGCTCCTTACGATATAGATCTGCGTTTATCTTTTGTCGTTCTTGAGCTTCCTTCAATTGTGTCTTCATTATTGCATGTAACTCTGACAACCGATTTGCCATATCTTCTGCTGCAGGATTATCAACTTTTGAAAAATCAAAAGTATCAAGTCGTGGATGATAGCCATAATTGGCAAAGAAAGGTGTTTGTTGCATGGAAGAATGTACCGTATTATTATAAGCAAACTCTGCCAATGGCAGAAGGGTTGTCCAATCATCTTGTTGGTAGTTGATAGTACACCTTAAATATTGCTCCAAGACTTCGTTTACGCGCTCTGTTTGTCCATCAGTTTGAGGATGGAAAGCTGAAGATAGCTTTATGTCCACTTTTAAAATCTTGAAAAGGGTCCTCCAAAATCTTGACACAAATTGAGTTCCCCTATCCGATATGATATCTTTAGGTAATCCATGATAGCGATAGATATTATCAATGAAAAGCTTAGCTGTTTCTTCACCTGTGATAGATTTTGTACATGGCACAAAATGTGCCATCTTGGTGAAACGATCTACTATCACAAATATAGAATCATAAGATCTTGAGCTTGGAAGATCTGTGATGAAATCCATAGAAACAGAAGACCATGGTTGTTCTGGTATAGGTAATGGCTGAAGAAGTCCGTAAGGTCGATGACGAGGAATTTTTGATCTTGAACAAATATCACATGATTGTACAAAGTCTTTGACTGACTTCCACATTTGTGGCCACCAAAAATCTCTTGATATGAGTTTCAAAGTCTTATTATATCCAAAGTGCCCTGCTGCTGGAAAGTCATGACGTGCTTGAAGAACACGTAAACGTGCTTCTCCTTCTGGAACATATAGGCGTCCTTCAAAATATAATAGATTATTCTTGAACTCAAACTTAGAAGGATCATGAGACTTGGAAGAATTATTCTCGATATCATAAACAAGAGGGTCTGAGGACATACTGGACTGGATTTGCTTGAGAAAAGTTGAATCAACAGTCAATGTTGATTTCATTGCTCGGAGATGAAATTGCTCCGGTTTCAAGAGGACCGTTCTTTGTTGCTCAAAAGCTGCATCTCCTTCTTTTGGTGTAAAATAAGAACGTCTAGATAGGGGATCGGATAAACCTTATTGTTTTTCTGGCCGATAAGTGATAATGAACTCGAATCTTGACAAAGACATACTCCAACGAGCTTGACGACGATTCAACACGCGTGCTGACATGAAATACTCGAGGTTCTTGTGATCTGTATACACAGTGATTGGACTAGAAGCGCCTTCTAGATAATGACGCCATTCTTGAAAGGAATCCACGATCGCAAGAAGTTCTTTATCGTGGATCTCATAATTGATCTCGGCTGCTGAGAATTTTCTTGAATGAAAAGCTATCGGATGGAGTTTGTCATCTGTTCCCATTTGTGATAAAACTGCACCCAAGGCAAAATCTGATGCATCTGTTTCCATAAAAAATGCCTTGGAAAAGTCAACACGATATAAGACTGGTGCAGAGACAAACGATGTCTTCAAGGCTTCAAATGCTGCTTCCGCTTCTTGATTCCATTGAAATTTATCTTTACTAGTCAAGCGTGTAAGTGGAGCTGCAACTCGTGAGAAATCTTTGATGAAGATCCGATAGTAATTGACAAATCCCAAGAAACATTGGACATCTCTTACCGTCCTTGGAATCTTCCAATCCACGATTGTTTGGACTTTCTTAGAATCCATCATGAGACCATCATTTGAAATGATGTATCCTAAAAAGTCAACTTGAGTAGTGTGAAATACACACTTTTCCATCTTGGCGTACAATCCTGCATCTCTAAGTTTTTGTAATACTTGACGAATATGTATTTCATGTTCTTCGACGTTCTTGGAATAGATCAAGATATCGTCTAGATAGCAGACGACAAAATTGTCTAAGAATTCACGAAATACATCATTCATGAGATGTTGAAAAGCAGCTGGTGCATTCGTGAGTCCAAAGGGCATGACATTATATTCGAAATGTCCATACCTGGTTCGAAACGCAGTCTTCCATTCATCTCCTTCTTTGATCCGTACTAGATTATATGCTCCTCTTAGATCTATTTTTGTATAGATCTTAGCTTGATTCAACTGGTCAAGGAGTCCTGATATCAAAGGTAATGGATACCTGTTCTTGATTGTGATCTTGTTGAGTCCTCGATAATCAACACACATTCGTAAAGATCCATCTTTTTTCTTTACGAATAGAATTGGAGCTCCTACTGGAGATTTTGAATGGCGTATGAAATTCTTCGCTAAATTCTCGTCAATATATGTCTTGAATTCAGCCATCTCATCTTGCGATAAACTGTAAATTGGTCCAAATGGTGGCTGAGTTCCTTCCTTGAGGTCGATTGAACAATCATATGGACGATGCTCAGGAAGAATATCTGCATTCTTTTTCTCAAAAACGTCTTGATACTCCTGATATTGACTTGGAATGCCACTTGAAGTCTTTACGTTTTCAGAAATAGGTGCAGCATAAATAGCAAAAGTTGATCCTTCTTTTGCTGCGTGTATAAATGCTTTTGCACCTATCAGTACGGGTTTTACTGTACTAGACTTATAATTTTTTACTTGGTTCGTAGAACTATTAATAACGCTTTTGGAAAAGTCAAGTTTATGCGAATTCCAATCTATTCGAGGGTTATATTTTTCTAGCCAAGATAAACCTAAAATAACTGGATTGAACGGAGATTTAATTATGTTAAAAGCTATGTAGCTATCATGACCGTCTATTGTTACTTTTATAGGATGAGTTTCATGAGTGACATCTCCAGAAGACAAGGGACGACCATCTATGACTTCTACATGTACTGGTTTAGGTTTCTGTACAAAGGATATTTTACGACTTTTAACAAATTGTTCATCTAAAAAGCATGCTGAGGCTCCCGAATCTAATAAAGCAGAGGCTTTGTAATTCTTAGGTCCTAAATATAAGTCTATTATAAAACAAGGAGAGGGTTCTGAGGAGAGGATAGGACCTTCATTAGGAATTGTACAAGGTTCCAGCTGCACGGTCCCTATTGTAGTTGGACGAATCCGTTTTCTGACATGTTATCTTCTTTGACCGTCGTACCCCTCATTTTATAGTTGCGTCGTTTCTTTGGACAATATTGAGCAATGTGCTTAGGTTCTCCGCAATATAAACATAATCCTTCTTGACGACGACGAATCTTTTCTTGCTCAGTTAGAGGTTTTAAACGTACCACGTCAATTTGCATGTCTTCTACTTCCGAATGTACGTTTGGCAAAGATGTTGATGTTGCCATTGAGTAATAACGTTGAGGTTCCCGTGAATGATTCTCAGATCGAAATTCAAAAAGTCGATTATCACATTTTACCGCAAAATCGATTGCTTGACTCAAAGTTTGAGGATCAGGTAAGTTGAGCATCAATTTCTTTACTTCGTATTGCAATCCATAAAGAAATTGACTGATGAGTGCAGCATCATCCCACTTGATGTCAATTGCAAGTTGTCGAAATTGTGAAGCATATACTGTTACTGAGCGATTTCCTTGTCGCAGAATTTGGATCTTATTTGTTGCAACACGAGTTGCATCGTGTTCACCATACATAGATCGAAACTCCGCCAAAAAAGCTTCCAAATTGTCCAATATTGGATTTCATTGTTCAAGAAAAGACGAAAACCACGATAATGCAGAACCAGAAAGTAGAGTGCCAATAAACCTGACTTGTGATCCTGGAGTTGGATAGCTTTGCGGTTGAAGTTCAATTGCCAATTGTACTTGATTGATGAACCCTCGAAACTTTGATCTCGTACCATCAAATTTCTCAGGTAAGACAATTCTTGGTTCTCTAGTGCTTATAGGGTGTTGTACAATTGGAGAAGGAACGTGATTTGTTGTAGATGTTGAAGCAGCTTCGATCATCTCTATATCTCCACTTTCTGCTATTCTTGTTCTTTCCTGTGTTGGTGAATTGAGTTGATGCATCGCAAGCATTAACTCCCTCATTTGCTCTTGCATTTGTGCCATTGCACTCTTCATTTCAACAAGCTCTGCCATAATGACACTAAGAAGAAAAATTTGTTTCATATTGCTCAAGACAAAAGAAAAAAAAGACTTGATAACAAAGAAGATACTAAGAACAATATCAGTTTAGAAGTGGGTAATCCGCAAACTTCTAATATGCTTATGTCTTGTCAAGAGAAAGGGGTAATCCACTCTTACTCAAGAAAAAACAAAGCTCTGATATTGTAAGTGTACTCTTGTCAATCTGTCAAGGACAAAGACTCGATGAGGGAAAATATACACCAAAAGGCTATCTCGATATAATAAGTTAAAATATAAACAAGTAGGTATATTAAAAGGAAACTGGAATGGCTATTGCCACAAGACAAGAAATTAAAGACTCTTGAACCTGGACTAGAAGCAAGAAAGGAGTTGACAAGAGTGAAGAAGCCTTCACTCTTGTCTCTATATATACTATCTAACTAGGGGCTACGTGGCGACGTTCTATAGGACCTCCAATATGTGTTGACTTTGTAGGACACATGCCTTGACTTACAAGGCAAGTTTTTCTACGTGTGGGCCACATAGTTAGCTTGATCTTCAAGCTAACAACATGTGTGGCACATGGCCAACTTGTTGACCACGTTTCTAATCCAAAAAGTCAATTAAAGACACCTATGAAGTCAAAGCAGCGTCTAAGAAGTTTCTAGGAAGCTTCTATATTAAATATTATACAATTAACTTACTTTTATCTACTTTTACTTACTTCTACCTATTTCTATATGTAATTATTAGCTTATATGATTATGGCCGTGACAGTATCTACATTCTTTTTTTTCAAATACATCTTGAAATTCTTGATATTGACTTGGAATATCACATGAAGTCTTTGCACCATTAGAAACTAGTGTGGCATAAATAATATATGGTGATTCTTTTATAACAGCATGTAAGAAAGCTTTTGCACCTATAAACACGGATTTAATTGAACCGGACTTATGACTCTCTACTTGATTAACTACATTGTTAGTTATACTTATAGAAAAAATAAGAGTTTGGGAAATCCAATCTATTTGAGGATTGTATTTTTCTACCCACGATAAACCTAAAATGACTGGATTAGAGGAAGATCTAATGATATTAAATACTACAAAGCTATTATGACCATTGATTATTACTTCTATAGGAAGGGTTTCGTGAATAATATCTCCAGAAGATAATAGACGACCATCTATAACTTCTACATGAACAGGTTTAGTTTTCTTTACTAAAGATATGCTATGTCTTTTAGTAAATTCTTCATCTAAGAAACACGCTGAGGCTCTTGAATCTAACAAGGTAGAGGCTTTGTAATGTTCACGTCCTAAAATAACATTTAATCTAAAACAAGAAGAGAGCTCTGAGGAAAGAATAGGACCTTTACTCGATGTTGTGTAAGGTTCCAACCGCACGGTCCCTATTGTAGTTGGACAAACTCATTTTCCGACATATTGTCTTCTTTGAGAGCCATACTCCTCATTTTGTGGTTACGTCATTTCTTTGGATAATGTTGAGCAGTGTGTTTTGATTCTCCACAATATAAACATAATTCTTCTTGACGACAATGTGTCTTTTCTTGCTCAGTAAGAGGTTTGAAACATACTGCATCAATTTTCATATCCTCTACTTCTAAATGTATGTATTGAAGAGGTATCGGCATTTTCATTGAATTATAGTAATGTTGAGGTCTACTTATATGATTCTCAGATCGAAATTCAAAAAGGTGATTGTCGCACTTCACAGTAAAGTCAATTGTTTGATTCAATGTTTGAAGATCAGGTAAGTTGAACATTAATTTTTTTTACATCATATTGTAATCCGTAGAGAAATTGGCTAATAAGTGCAACATCATCCCACTTGATATCAATTGCAAGTTGTCAAAATTACAAGCATACAACATTACTGATCAATTCTCTTGTTATAAAATACGAATCTTATTAGTTGCAACACAAATTTCATCATGTTCTCCATACATGGATCAAAACTCTGCTAGAAAAGCCTCTAGATTATCCAATATTAGATCTCGTCATTCAAGAAAAGATGAAAACGGCGATAGTGCTGAACCTGAAAGAAGCATACCAATGAATCTAACTTGCTATCCTAGAGTTGGATAGATTTGGGATTGAAGTTCAATCACAAGTTGCACTTGATTGATAAATCTTCAAAACTTGGATGTGGTGCCATCAAACTTCTTGTATAGGATAATTCTTGATTCTCTAATATTAGAAGGACGTTCCACCATAGGAAAAAGGACATGATTTGGTACAGATGTTGAAGCAGTTCCAACCATTTCTATATCTTCACTTCCTACCAATCTTGTTGCTTCTTGTGGTAGTAAATTATATTGATGCATCGCAAGCATTAACTCCTTGAATTGCTCTTACATTTGTGCCATTGCACTCTTCATTTCAACAAGTTCTGCCATGATAACACTTAGAAAAGAGAAGATGTCTAATATCGCTCAAGACAAATAGAAGAGAGGACTTGAGAACAAAAAAAATACTAAGGATAATATCAATTTAGAAGAGGATAATCCGTAACTTTTAATATACTTATATCTTATGAAGAAAAATGAATAATCCATTCTTAAACAAGATTAGACAAAGCTCTGATATTATAGGTATACTCTTGACAATCTGTCAAAGATAAGAACTCGATGAAAAAGCAATTCAGATAAGTGAGCCTTCACTCAAAGAAAGGTAACAAAATATAAATAAACAAGTATGTATATTGAAAGAAAAACTGGAATGGCTATTGCCAAAAGATAAGAAAACTAGAGACCCTTGAAACTAGACTGGAAGCAAGAAAGGAGTTGACAAAAGTGAAGAAGGTTTCACTCTTATCTCTTTATATACTATCTAACTAGGAGCTACATGACAATGTTCTATAAGATCTCCAATAAGTGTTGACTTTGTAGGACACATGCCTTGACTTACAAGGCAAATTTTTCTACGTGTGGGCCACATTGTTAGCTTGGTCTTCAAGCTAACAACATGTGTGGCACATGGCCAACTTGTTGATCACGTTTCTAATCCAAAAAGTCAATTAAAGACACCTATAAAGTCAAAGCAGCATCTATGAAGCTTTTAGGAAGCTACTATATCAAATACTATAGAATTAACTTACTTTTATCTACTTTTACTTACTTCTATATATTTATATATGTAATTACTGGCTTACATGAGTATGTCTGTGATAGATATTCATTGTCTAAAATGACTTAAAAAAATATACATGAAATAAGGAATGAATTTTCATAGATTTTGGTAGATATAATTAATAAGCAACATGGTTGACTTATTTATAAATAAGAAAATATCAAAACCTATGATAGTCCAACTTGTCACAAGGACAAGTAGTCTTGATATTGCAACAAAGTAGTCTTATCTTGTCACTTACATTGAATTGTGGTTGTTCCTTGCAATAGGCATCCATATTGATCTTTTATCATTCTTGAGCTTCCTTTAATTGTACATTCATTGTTGCATATTGTTTTGATGAACAATTTACTATATCTTTTGTCATAAGATTATCAACTTTTGAAAAGTCAAAAATATCAAATCATAGATGATAATCATAATTGGCAAAAAAAAGAGTTTGTTGAATAGAAGAGTGTATTGAATTATTATACGCAAACTCCACTAATGACAAAAGAGTTGTTTAATCATCTTGATGATAATTAATGGTATACTTCAAAAATTGCTCCACAACTTGATTCACTTATTTTATTTGCACATCAATTTGAAGATAAAAATTCAAAAAGAGCTTTATATCAACTTATAAATTTTTTAAAAAAGAATTTCTAAAATCTTAATATAAATTGAGTCCCTCTATTTGATATAATATCCTTGGACAATCCATGATAGTAAAAGATGTTATTAAGAAAAAACTTAGCCATTTCTTCATATGTGATAGATTTTGTATATAATACAAAATGTGTCATCTTGATAAAATAATCTACTATCATGAATATAGGATCATACAAACTTGAGATTAGAAGATCCATGATAAAATCCATAAAAACAAAAGATTGTGGTTATTCTGGAATAGGTAATGGTTGAAAAAGTCTACAAGGTTGATGACAAGTAGTTTCGGATCTTGAAAAAATATCACATGATTATACAAAGACTTTGACTGCCTTCCAAATTTGAAGCCACCAAAAATCTTTACATATTAGCTTGAAAGTTTTGTTGTATCCAAAATGTCCGGTTGGTAGAAAGTCATGATAAGCTTGAAGAATACGTAATCATGCTTTGCCTTCTAGACTATATAATCATCTTTCAAAGTAGAGTAGATTATTTTTAAATTTGAATTCAGAAGTATCATGAGACTTAAAAAAATTATTTTTGATATCATGAAAAAAAAAGATCAAAAGATATACTTCATTGAATTTATTTGAAAAAGATTAAATCAATAGTCAATATTGATTTTATTGCTTAAAGTTGAAAATGCTTTGGCTTCAAGAGAATAGTTCTTTATTGATTAAAAACTACATTCCTATCTATTGATATAAGATAAAAATATCTAAAAAGAGCATCTAATAAATCTTGTTGTTTTTTAGATCTATAGGTGAATTTGAAATCAAATCTTGATAAAAACATATTCCTATAGGTTTAGCAACAATTCAAAATACATGTAGATATAAAATATTCAAGGTTCATGTGATCCATATATATAATAATTGTACTAGAATCACCTCCTAGATAAAGATGCCTTTTTTGAAATGAATCAAAAATTACAAGAAGCTCTTTTTTGTGGATCTTGTAGTTAATTTTTATTACAAAATAATTTCTTCAATGACAAGGTAGTGAATGGAGCTTATCATATCTTTCCATTTGCAATAAGATAGTACCTATAGAAAATTCTTATTCGTTTGTTTTTATAAAGAATGCCATAAAAAAATTGATACAATATAAAATTAGTAAAGAAATAAATGATGGCTTCAAGGCTTTAAAAGATGATTTAGCTTCTTTTTTCCACTCAAGTTTGTCTTTACAAGTTAGGGACATAAGAGGACCTACAGTTTGACAAAAGTTATTAATGAAGATTCAATAATAATTGGCAAATCTCAAAAAAAATTCACATCTCTAACTATTTTTGGGACTTTTCAATCCATGATAGTTTGTACCTTCTTAAGATCCATCATTAATCTTTTATTGGAAATGATGTATCCTAAAAAATCAACTTGAGTAGTATAGAATATACACTTTTTTATCTTTGCATATAATCTTACATTTCTAAGTTTTTGTAATACACAATGAATATGAAATTCATGTTCTTCTATGTTCTTAGATTAGATTAGTATATTGTCTAAATAATAGATAATAAAATCATCAAGAAACTCATAAAAGACATCATATATGAGATATTGAAAAGTAACTAGTATATTCATGAATCTAAAAGATATGACATTATATTCAAAACATCCATACTTAGTTTAAAAAGTAATCTTCTACTCATCTCCTTTTTTGATGTTGACCAGGATGTACACTCTTTGTAGATTTATTTTTATGTAGATCTTTGCTTTATTGAGTTGGTGTAAAAGTCTTAAAATCAAAGGTAAGGAATATCTATTCTTCATGGTGATCTTGTTAAGTACTCGATAGTCTATGCACATCTGCAATGATCCATCTTTTTTCTTCACAAATAAGATAAGAGCTCTTACTAGAGATTTTGAATTACATATGAAGTTCTTAGTCAAGCTCTTATTAATGTATTCTTTTAGTGCAGCCAATTCATTTTGTAATTAGTTGTAGATTGGTCCAAATGGTCGTTGAGCTAATTATTATAGATCAAATGAATAATCATAGGATGGATGCTCTAATAAAATATTTAAATTTTTTTTTTGAAAACATCCTAAAAATCTTGATATTGGCTAAAAATACCACTTGATGTCTTTTCATAATCAAAAGTGGATGTGGCATATATAACAAATGATGAATTTTTATCATGGATATACATATGTATTCTAATACATACTTATATGATTAGGTAGAAGTAGGAAAAAATAAATAAAATTAGATTAATTTCATAATACCTTCTAGAAAAGCTTCTAAAAAGCTTTATAGATGTTTCTTTGATTTTTCATGTGTTTGTAGTTGATTGATAGATTACAAACTTGGTCAAGAAATTAACCACGTATTGATAGCTTGCAAAACAAGCTAACTATGTAGCGTACATATAGAAAACTTGCCTTGCATGTTATGATATATGTCTTATAAAGTCAACACATTTTGGAGGTTCTATTGGACATTGCTACATATCTTCTAGTTAAGAGTATATATGGAAGCAAGATTGAAGCCTTCTTTACTCTGATCAACACATTTCTAATCCTTAGTCTTGTTTCAAGACTTTCTAGTCTTCTTATTTTTGACAATAAATATGCTAGTTTTATATTATATCATCTTTGAGTGATTTTTTAGTTCTTTTTAGTGATATAAGTGTATATTGAATGTTCTTTTCTTTGAGATTCATATCCTTGATAATTTGATAAGAGTGCTAATTTTTTATTTTTATTTTATTATAAAAGTGAGTGGATTATCTCACTTTTATTTTTGTATTTTGAAGGTTACAAACTACCTACTTTTGAATAAACAATCTTGTTTTCTAACATTGATTTTTTCTTAAAAAAAAGTGGATTATTCTTCTTTGTAGAAATTTTTATTTGATATTAGAGGTTGTAGATAACCCTCCTCTAATTTAACTTTTTGAATTTATTTGAGTTGTCTATAGAAGGAAAGAATATAGATGTTATTTTCAATAGAAGTGAAAATAGATTTGTAACTATTGTAGATCTTCATGAGCTTGTCAATACTTTGAAAATAGAAATTTTATATATTTTCAATATAAATTATAGATATACTATTATTACACCTATAAAAGAAATTTAGAATTTGTAGTAAAAAATTATGCAGTTGAAGGAAGCAAGTAGATAGACCTCACAACCAAATCTAAGGATTTTTGCTTCTATAAATATGATGAGAATAAGGATTAATATGCCTAAGAAGTTTGATGGAGCAAGATCAAAATTTCAAGGATTTTTATAATAAGTCAAGCTCTATATAAGGTTGCATTTCTTCCAATATCCTAATGGATTTATTCAAGTCGAATTCATAGATGCACTTCTATTAAAAAGTCCTCTTTCTTGGTTTGCATTATTAATGAAAAAAGATTCATGACTCCTTTATGATTTGAATTCATTCTTAGAAGTATTTTTGGCTATATTTGGAGATCGTGATTGAAAAAGAGTAGCAGAAACTAAGTTCTTATCTTTATGACAAAGATCATAGTAAGCCACCACATATGTTGTTGAATTCCAAAATGTCGCTTGTAACATGGATTGGAATGACAAAGCTCTTAGCAATCAATTTTGAAATGGATTGAAGGATTATGTTAAAGATTTTTTATTAATAATGTCAAAGACAAAATCTTTGAAACAATTTATTGCTCAAGCTATTGCATCTAATAATTGATTATTTAAAAGATATCAAGAATAAAGTCTTGACTGAAAATGAACAAGTGAAATAATGATGGCAACTCTCAAGTTTTTAGAAACTTATTCATCAAGGCCAAAACCAATGCAAATTCATACTGTATATTTTAAATTCCTCACAGAACAAGAAAAGACTCGACAATATCAAAAAGGCTTATGCTTATATTGTAGAAAAGCTAAATCCACTATTCAATATTTTTCAAAGAATTAACATAACTACAAAATAAGAAGCATGATTGCTAAAGAAGATAATGTATTAAAAAATAAGTTTCTCTAGCTACAATAGAAATTGTGTGGCTAAAATCTTGCATAATTCCTAGTAAAGGTCCTATTCTTTCTTCAAATCCCTTATCTTATTTTATAATAGAAATTTATTTAGAATCAAAAAATTACAAAGTCTTAGCTTTATTAGATTAAAGAGCCTTAGCCTATTTTATAAATGAAGACTTTGTCAAAAAATAAAAAGTATTGTTAGTCAAAAAAACTAAACATATACATGTAGAAGTTATAGATGGTTATTTGCTACCTTCTTGGAATTTTATGCATGAGATTGTTCCTTTAGCTATAGTAATATAAGATTATAATAGCATAATAATATTTAATATAATAAGATCTTTGTTCAATTTGATTATTTTAGAATTAACTTGATTAAAAAAATATAATCCTTAAATAGATTGAAATTTTTGTAACCTTAATTTTTTTGATAGTTTAATCCCAAATCTTGTTAGTCAAGTAAAAATACGTAAGTCTTATACATCCAAATCTTTACTAGTAGGTATGAGAGCTTTCATGTATGCCACAAGAGAAGAATTATCTTTTGCTATATATACCATACCTATTTGTGATAGTGAGAAGACATTAAGTAATATTCATAGCCAATATCAAGATTTCCAAGATATTTTTGAAAAAAAAATATGAATATTCTTCTAGAGCATCATCCTTATGATTGTTCCATCGATCTTCACAAAAGAATTCAACCACTATTTAGACCAATCTATAACTTATCACAAAACGAGTTAGGCGCATTGAAAGAAAATATTGATGAAATCTTGGCTAAGAATTTCATATGCCATTCTAAATCTCCAGCTATGACTCTTATCTTATTTTTGAAGAAAAAAGATGCATCTTTGCAAATGTGTGTCAACTATTAAAAATTCAACAAGATCACCATCAAGAATAGATATCATCTATTTTTTATTTTTAAACTTATTGATTAGCTCAATGAAGAAAAGATCTATACAAAAATAGATCTACAAGGAGCATATAATTTGGTATGCATTAAAAAAAAAGATGAATGGAAAATTATGTTTCAAACCAAGTAAGGGCATCTTGAATATAATGTCATACTTTTTGGACTCACAAATGCATAAGTTGCATTTTAACATTTAATGAATGAGATCTTTTATGAGTTTTTGATGATTTTGTTGTCTATTATTTAGATGACATCTTAATCTACTCTAAGAACACAAAAAAGTATGAAGTTCATATTTGTCATGTGTTGCAAAAACTTAGAGATACAAAATTATATGCCAAATTTAAAAAGTGTGTATTCTATACTATTCAAGTTGACTTTTCAAAATACATCATTTCCAACGAAAGGCTAATGATGGATTCAAAGAAGGTCCAAACTATCATAGATTAGAAGATTCTAAAAACAATAAGAGACATGCAATGTTTTTTGGGCTTTGCCAATTACTATCGAATCTTCATCAAGAATTTTTCTTAAGTTACAGCTTCACTTATACATTTGACTTATAAAGACAAACTTGAGTGGAGTAAAGAAATTAAAGCATTATTTGATGTTTTAAAAAAGAAATTTATTTTTGCAACAATCTTATATCATATTGACTTCTCCAAGGCATTTTTCATGGAAACAAATGCATCAAACTTTGCCTTAGGTGCAATATTATCACAAATGGGAATAGATGATAAACTTCATCTAGTAGCTTTTGATTCGAGAAAATTTTCAATAGCCAAGATTAATTATGAGATCCACAACAAAGAGCTCCTTGCAATTATGGATTCATTTCAAAAATGACATCATTATTTTGAAGGCGCCTAGAGTCTAATCATTGTATATACAAATCATAAGAATCTCGAGTACTTCATGTTGACACCTGTTTTGAATCATCGCCAAACTTATTAGAGCATGTTTTTATCAAGCTTTGATTTCAAGATCACTTATTGATCCAAAAAATAATAAGATTTGTTAGATGTCCTTTCTAGATATTCTAACCTTGTATCAAAAGAAAGAAATACATCTTTACATCGACAAAAAATAATTTTTTTGAAGATGGAGCATTTTCACCTTCAAGCAATAAAATCAATATTGACTATTGATTCAACCTTTGTCAAGCAAATTCAATCAATTATGTCCTTTAATCTTCTTATTTATGATATCATGAATAAATCTTCTAAGTCTCATGATACTTCTAAGTTCGAGTTCAAAAATAATCTATTCTATTTCAAAAGACGATTATATATTTTGAAAGGTGAAGTACAATTATGTGTTCTTCAAACTAATCATGACTTTCTAACAGCCTGGCATTTTGGATACAACAAGGCTTTAGAACTAATATTGAGAGATTTTTGATGGCTTCAAATATGAAAGATAGTTAAAGACTTTGTACAATCATATAACATTTGTTCAAGATTCAAAACTCCTCCCATCAATTTTATGGATTTTTTTAGCCATTACTTATTTCAATACAACTATGATCTTTTATTTCTATAGATTTTATCATGGATCTTTTAATTTTAAGTTTGTATGATTTTATATTCATGGTAATAGATCTTTTTAATAAGATGGGACATTTTGTACCATATACAAAATCTATCACAAATGAAGAAATGGCTAAGCTTTTTCTTAACAGCATCTATTACTATTACAGATTGCCTAAAGATATTATATCAAATAAAGGGACTCAATTTATATCAAGATTTTAGAAAATCCTTTTCAAGATTTTAAAATTAGATATAAAGCTCTTTTTAGCTTTTTATCTTCAAATTGATGGACAAATAGAATGGGTGAATTAAATTTTAGAGTAGTACTTGAGGTATACCATCAATTATCATTAAGATGATTGCACAATTTTTTTAACAGTGGTAGAGTCTACATATAATAATTTGGTACATTCTTCTACTCAATAGGCATTTTTTTTACCAATTATGGTTATCATTCATGACTTGATATTTTTGACTTTTCAAAAGTTGATAATCTTGCAATAAAAGATTTGGCAAATCATTTTTCAGAGCTACATGCAACAATGAAGGTGTAGTTAAAGGAAGCTCAAGAATGATAAAAGATTAATGGAGATATAAGACAATGAATATCTCAAGAAGAAGAGAAATACCACCTATAGAAGTGGATAATAATAAATAATTTGAGGTGGAAGAAGTCTTAGATTCAAGGGGGTGCCAAAATAGGTTAGAAGATCTTATTCATTTGCATTGATATGATATTGATGAATGTACATGGGAGCCAATAAAAAATCTTGCAAATGCAGCAAAGAGAGTTGAGGCTTTTCATCAATGATATCAATTAAAATCAAGATGAAAAATAGCAAATCTTTGCTATAAAAGAAACAAAATCTAAAAAAGATAATATTCTATTTTCTATTATTTTTTGTAGCTTCTATATATTTGTAATACTAAGGAGATGGAGAATCAACAACCAATAGATTTAAATCAAGAGCTTTTACTTGCTAACTTACCGAATGAGACATTGCAATTGTTACAACTTTCAAAATAATGTAATCAAGATGAAGATCCTAAAAAATGACATGTCTTTTCTCAAATAGATAGTAAGATATAATTTATATTGTATTATGACTTTAAAAGAGAGTCTTGATATTTGGTGATTTTATTAGAGATAGAAATAATTCTTGATGGTATTCTAAATGTTTTATTTGAAGAAAGTTACAAAGGCCTTAATAATGATCAAATAACAAGGTGGTCTATCTATTTTGATATAGGATACTATTAATGGCTAAGAAGACCTGTCAATCATCTTCAAAGAGAATAAAGACCAGAGTATGTGACAGATATAATTTGCTGTATCTTGGATTTCATCAATACATAATGACCAATCTTCATCAAACTCATCTCTAGAAGAAAAGATAATATCACGGATGTAGATATGTACTCTAATAAATACCTATATGATTAAATAGAAGTAGATAAAGTAAATAAAAATAAATTAATTTTATAATACTTTCTAGACAAACTTCCTAAAAACTTCATAGACATTGCTTTGACTTTATATGTATTTGTAGTTGATTGATAGGTTAGAAACTTGATCAACAAGTTAACCACATATTGGTAGCTTGTAAAACAAGCTAATTATGTGGCACACATATAAAAAACTTGCCTTAAAAGTTAAAATAAATTTTTTATAAAGTCAATATATTTTGAATGTCCTACAGGACATTTCCAAGTAGCTCTTAGTTAAGAGTATATATGGACATAAGAGTAAAGCCTTCTTCACTCTTGTCAATGAATTTCTAGTCTTTATTCTTATTTCAAGATTTTTTAGTCTTCTTGTTTTTGGCAATAGTCATTCTAGTTTAATACTGTATGATCTTTGAGTGACTTTTTAGTTGTTTTCAATGACACAAGAGTGTATTGAGAATTTCTCTTTTCAAGATTTATATCCTTGACACGTTTCTTTTGCCATATGTATAAAAGCTCTTACACCTACCAATAAGGATTTGGATGTATTAAACTTATCTATTTCTACTTTATTGTCAAAATTTTGGATTAAACTACAAGAAAATTTAAAATTATGAGAAATCCAATGTATTTGAGGGTTATATTTTTTTAACCACAATTATCCTAAAACAAGAGGATTAAATGGAGATCTTATCACATTAAATATTACTACACTATTTTGATCTTTAATTACTACATCTAAAATAATAATTTCATGAATAACATCTTTAAAAGACAAAAAATAATCATCTATTATTTCTACATGTACAGATTTAGATTTCTTAATTATAAGTATTTATTATTATTTAACAAAGTCTTTATCTATAAAATAGGCTAAGGCTTTTAAATCTAATAATGCAAAGACTTTGTGATTTTTAGGTCCTAAATATACATCTATTGTAAAATAAAGTGAAGGATCTGAGGATAGAATCATTACTAGATATTGCATATTTTTCTAACCGCAAGGTTCCTATTATAGTTGGATAAACTCGTTTTCCAATATATTATCTTCTTTGGCAATCATGCTCCTCATTTTGTGATTGTATTGCTTCTTTGTACAATATTAAGCAGTTTGTTTAGCTTTTCTATAATATAAATATAAACTTTCTTGACAACATTGAGTCTTTTCTTACTTAGTGAGAGATTTAAAACATACTATATTAATTTGCATTGGTTTTAGTCTTAATATATAAATTTTTGAAATTTTTGAATTTGCAGTGATTATTTGATTTATTTTTCTCTGACCAAATCTTTATTTTTGATGCCTTTCAAATAATCGATTATTCCATATAATAAATTAAGAAATAAATTATTTCAAAGATTTTTTTTTGGAATTGTAAATAATAAATCTTTGATGTTATCCTTTAATCCATATTAAAATTGATTGATGAGAGCTTAATTATTCTAACCTATGTCGTAAGCAAGGTTTTAGAATTCAGCAACATATATAATAGTTGACAATGATCCTTGTCATAAAGATGAGAGCTTAGTCTTTGCTATTCTTTTTCAATCATTATTTCCAAATGTAGCCAAAAATACATCTAAGAATGAATTCAAATTATAAAAGAGTTGTGAACCCTTTTCAATTAATGGTGCAAACTAAAAAAGAATACTTCCAAATAGAAGTGTATCTATGAGCCTAACTTGAGTGAATCCATTAGTATTAGAAAGAATGCAATCTTAGATAGATCTTCATTTGTTGTAGAAATCTTCAAAATTTTGATCTTATTCCATCAAACTTATCGGACATACTAATCCATGTTCTTGTTATACTTGTAGAAGCAAAACTTTGTAAATTTGGTTGTGAGGTCAATCTACTTGCTTCTTTTAAGTGCACAACTTTTTAACGTAGATTTTGAACTTTTTCCATGGGTATAAGATTAGTGTTTCTATGGTTGGCACTGCTAATGTGTGAAATTTCCACTCTAAGAGTATTAACAAATTTGTGAAGATGTGCAATACTTGTAATTCTATTTTTATTCCTACTAAGTATTGCATCTATAATTTTTTCTTCTATTTTAAAAAACTTAATAAATCTAAAAGTTAAATTAGAAGAGAATGATATGTAATCTCTAATATCAAATGAAAATTTCTACAAAGAGAGATAATCTACTCTCTTTAAGGAAAAAAATTGGTATTAGAAAATTGAATAGTTTGTTTAAAGGCAGATAATTCGTAACCTTCAAAATACAATATTAGAAGTAAGATAATCCACTCACTTCTAAAACAAGAGAAGAATAATAAGTTAGCATTCTTATCAAATTTTCAAGGAAATAATCTTCAAAGAACTAAAATTTTAATACACCCTTGTGATACTTAAAAAGAGTAAAAAATCACTCAAAAATGATATAGTATTAAATTAGAATGGCTATTGCTAAAAACAAGAAGAGTAGAAAGTCTTGAAATAAGACTAGGGACTACAGAGGCATTGATAAGAGTGAAGAAGGCTTTACTCTTACTTCCATATATATTCTTAACTAAGAGCTATGTGGTAATATCCTATAGGACCTCTAAACCGTATTAACTTTGCAAGACACATATCTTAACTTGCAAAGTAAGTTTTTTATATGTACACTACATAGTTAGCTTGTTTTACAAGCTACTAACACATGATTAATTTATTGACCAAGTTTCTATCTTATCAATCAACTATAAATACATGTAAAATCAAAAAAATATCTATAAAGCTTTTAAGAAGCTTTTCTAAAAAATATTATGAAATAAATCTACTTTTATTTACTTCTACTTAATCATAAAAATAAATATTATAATAAATATGTATGTTTGTGACAAAAAATCATAAACCTTATTTGCTTCATTTGCAGGATTCTTAGTTGGCTTTCATGTTACATTAACTAATATCATATTTGTAGAAATGCACAAGATATTTTAACATATTTTGACATAGCCTTAAGTATAATACTTCTTTGATCTAAAATTCTTGATTATTCTTCACTTCTATATGAGAATGTGGCATTTTTCTTCTTCTCGGTAAATCCATTCTCTTTTATGGCTTAAAAAAATACATAGAACATAGGATGGATCTTCATTGATTTTGGTAGCTTTAATTGGTATGTAACTAGATTGATTTATTCACAAATAAAAAAATAGTTTAAATCTATAATAGTTCAAATTATCACAAGAATGACTAATCTTAATATTACAACAAAGTAACCATATCTTAGTGTCAATGTAAAATTGAGATTTTTTCTTGCAATAGTCATTTGAATTGATCTTTTATCAATTTTGAGCTCCTTTTAATTATGCCTTTATTTTTGCTTGCAGTTATGATAAATGATGTACTTCAATTTTTTGATATAGAATTATCAAGTTTTGAGGAGTCAAAAATATTATATTTACAATGATAACCATAATTAGTAAAAAAGAGTGTTTATTAAATAGAAAAATAAATTATATTATTAAAAGCAAACTCTACCATTGTCAAAAAAGTTATCCAATAAATTTAAAGATAATTAATGGTACATCTCAAATACTATTTCAAAACCTAATTCACTTTTTTTGTTTGCCAATCAATTTAAGAATAAAAAAGATAGTTTTATATCTACTTTTAAAATCTTAAAAAAAGTTCTTTAGAACTTTGATACAAATTGAGTTCATTTAACCAATATAATATTCTTGAATAATTCATCATAGCAATAATTATTATTAAAGTAAATTTTAGTTATTTCTTTACTTTTGATAAACTTTGTATATAATATAAAATGTACTATCTTAATAAAAAATATATTTTATAAATATAATAGATTTAAAATATTTATAATAAAATCTATATAAATAAAAGACTATGTTTTTTTGATATAAATAATGGCTAAAAAAACTTATAAAATTGGTAATAAGAAATTTTTGATTTTAAACAAATATCATAAGATAATAAAAAGTTTTTAACTTTTTATTATATTTGAGGCCACCAAAAAATCTTGAGATTAATTCTAAGGTCTTATTATATCTAAAATGTCTTGCAACTAGAAAGTTGTGACAAGCTTAAAGAGCATGTAGTTGTATTTTGTCTTTTGGAACATATAAGTGTCTTTGAAAATATAGTAGATTATTCTTAAATTAATCTTAGAAGTATCATAAGATTTAGATAGATAATTCTTAATATCATGAATAAGAAAAATATAAAATATATTTGATTGAACTTGCTTAAGAAATATTGAATCAAGAGTCAATATTGATTTTATTATTTAAAAATCAAATCGATTTGTCTTCAAAAGAATTTTTTGTTGTAGATCAAAATTTGCATCTGTTTTTGGTGAAAGATAAAAATATCTAGAAAGAACATCTAACAAACTTCTTTTTTTTTTTTTTTTCAAGAAATGATCTTAAATTCAAATCTTGACATAAACATGTTTCAACAAGCTTAGCAATGATTTAAAATATGTGTTGGTATGAAATACTTGAGGTTCTTTTGATTTGTATATACAATAATTGAACTTGAAGCATTTTCTAGATAATAATACCATTCTTAAAATGAATCCATAATTACAAGAAGTTCTTTGTTGTAGATCTTGAATTGATCTTGGCTACTAAAAGTATCTTAAATAAAAAGCTATTAGGTGAAGTTTGTCATTTTTT
This sequence comes from Physcomitrium patens, assembly GCF_059467195.1. Lineage (NCBI taxonomy): Eukaryota > Viridiplantae > Streptophyta > Bryopsida > Funariales > Funariaceae > Physcomitrium > Physcomitrium patens. The sequence continues at coordinate 8,078,657 of NC_143412.1, read as the reverse complement.
CCTATTTGTAATAATATACACTAATTTTTATATTAAATTATTTAAAAAATTTGATATAAAATAATATTGGTATAAAAATAAAAATCATCTTTAAAGCTTTAAATATTATTTAAACTTCTTTATTCTACTTAAGTTTATTATTACAAGTCAAACGTCTAAACAAATCTACAACTTAAAAAAAGTTCTTAATAAAGATCTGATAGTAATTGGTAAATCTTAAAAAATATTAGACAAATTTTATTTTTCTTAGAAACTTCAATCCATGATAGTCTAAATTTTTTGAAGATCTATCATAAGGCCATTATTTGAAATGATATATCTTAAGAAGTCAACTTAAGTTGTATGACATACAAACTTTTTTATTTTGAGATATAATCTTATATTTCTAAGTTTATGTAATATACAATAAACTTAACATTCATATTCTTTTGTATTGTAAAAATATATTAAAATATTGTCTAAATAAAAAATTACAAACTTGTTTAAGAATTCTCAAAAACATCATTCATTAGATGTTAAAAAATAATTTATGCATTTGTGAGTTTAAGAAAATATGATATTAAATTCAAAATATCCATAATTAATCCAAAATATAATTTTTTTATTCGTCTCTTTATTTAATGAGTATGTGATTGTATATTTTATATAGATCTGTTTTTATATAGATCTTTATTTGATTTAATTAATCAAAAAGTCATGATGTTAAAGATAAAAGATGCATCTTTTTAATAATGATCTTATTAAGTCATTAATATTTGACATTCATCTATAGTGCTCCATCTTTTTTTTTACAAATAAAATAGAGTCTTCTACTAGGAATTTTAAATGACATATAAAGTTTTTATAAAACTTTTTATGAATATATTCCTTTGGTGCAATCAACTTATTTTGCAATAAGCTATAGATTGCTTCAAATGATGATTGGATTTGTTTTTAAAAATCAATTAAGCTATTATAAAAAAACATGCTCTCAAAGAATATTTTTATTTTTTTTATAAATATCTTGATAATCCTTATACTTGCTCAAAATATTGCTTCAAGTCTCTCCACCATTAAAAATAGGTGTGACATAAATAATAAAATATTAATATTTTTTTGTTGCATGCATAAAAATTCTTGTACTTACAAATAAGGATTTGGATGTATTAGACTTGTGACTTTCTACTTGAATAATAGGAGTTAAGTTTTTGCTATAGAGAAGATCAAGATTGCAAGAAATTGAGTCTATTCAAGAATTATATTTCTCTAGCTACAATAAACCTAAAATGAATAAGTTGGAAAGAATTCTTATAATATAAAATATTACTATGCTATTACGACTATTAGTTGCTACATCTAAAGGAATGGTTTTATAGATTAGATTTTTAAAAGACAACAAATGAGCAACTATAACTTTTACATGTACAAATTTAATTTTCTTTGCTAAGAAAATTATATTTGCATGATATTCAATAATTTTTGTATTATATAAAGTTTGCTATAACAAAGTCCAGAACATGTCGATTGCCTTAGCAATGTCTATAAAGAGTTGTAATATCTTATCTATTCTATGAGATATATTGAAGTCATTAAAAATATCTAAATATTTGTTGTATCATAGAATTATTCCTATAAAGTCTAAATTAAAAATACATATGCATGTGAATCTATTTCAACTTGTTCAAACTTGACATTATGAATCTTCACTTTCAAAATCATGATTGTAGATAGAGTTAGAATAAGTACTTAAAAAAAGTAATCTTGCTAAAATTATTTATAAAACTACATCAAAATAAGGCATAATTTCTCATGTACTTTGGATTCTGTTGATATACTATTTCTTTAGAGACACTCATGGAGGAAGATAAATAATGATTTTTGAGGTCATTAAGAGGCTTTCTATATTCATGATTTGTACAATTTGATAGGATAAATGAAGCAATGAACCACAAGTCCTTGAGAAATTTCTTAGTACTACAAGCATTCACATGAAAAATGAACCCTAATATCATTTAGAATTGAACCAAATCACTTGTATATAATAGCTTTACAAACACATGGAATACATAGAGGGGGAAAATACATGGAATAAGCAAGAGGAGACAAGAACCCTCTTTAATTTGTTGTAACCCTCATTTTTTTCATCAAAAACATCAAATGTGAATTCACAAACCTGGAATTCACAAAACTGGAATTCACAGGGCCATAATAGAATCCGTGTTGTTGCTCACAAATTTTTTACGCAACTCAACTTTTCCTTAGGATAGACACGGTGGTATACGTTGTCACGTGAATGGTTTTTAGTAGAGGTTCTGTGCCGCAACACTGGAAGTTAGTCTTCTTAGTTTTTGTGCATTGAGGATTGGTTTGAAAGCGATTGTTGATCCTATTGGTAAGAGCGAGGATGTGTTGTTCAGTAAATATTTTTCGTGACCAACGGCACAAGTTTCCACTAGTATACTGTTCACGTGGTCGTGAAACCAATATTTAACAATGTGTCCTCACGATTGTCCACATGTCTAACATTAAATCTTGCTTTCCAAAAGCGAGATGAAAGTAATTATTTTACAACCACCAGCCAAGAAATTGGTCATCGAATGGTGAATCAACTACCTCAACTGATGGAGACAATAATCAAGACTGTCCTGCACTCTGTTGAGCCACTTGAGAATCATTTGAGTGTCATGTTCATGTAAAGCATCATAACTTGAAAACAAATTCTCGTCCACCTTCAGAAGGGGCTAACCCAGCGTGCGAACTGCAGTAGACATTCGGGCACCATCCGAGGACGCGTCATGGCTGCATCTAAAGCTTGCTCTTCCTCATCGTCAGCGTGAATTACTGCCAAAATATCTGTTAGCATGTCGATCTTCCCTCCTCGCATGGGATCCTACACTCGAAGACAGTCACATGCATTACTAAGACCAGGTATGTTTCTGTGGAGGACCTTCAATTGTAATCACAACTGATTTTACTGTCATCTTGACTTTTCGAACCCTCGAAACAACTGAATATGTTAAAAAGAAAAAAATAGATAATAAAAGAAAAAAGAAAATAGTGAAAACAAATGACGATCACAAGTGCAGATATACTCGCAAAGAAATAAGAACTAGGAAGACATTTGACACACAACATCCTCCATGCATGCCCAAAAGTGCGCCCTACAAGTCCCACGCAACTAAGATTGATAACTATCTGCATACCTGCAGGAATAAATCTGTATGTGTTTTCCCTGGGTACAACAGAGTAGAAACTGTTGCCCCTACTGACTTCAAGGTTTCACCAAACTCAACACTGCACATAAAGAATCTCTTAGAACAAAGAAACATGAAAACATACGTGTTTGAAATAGCCACAAGCAGGAATAAGAAAATAGAAAATTGCTATGATACAATTACAATGATGCACTGGCTCCCATTTCCAATAACTTGATACTGGAAAAAGGAAAGATTGTGAATTCGAAAATAACTCAGTCGTACTCCTTGACGGCATGTTTGATTTCGTCACATCAAAGCTTGTTATGCGATGTAAACTTAACAACGTCATCCCCAGCATTTGTTCCATATGAAAGGTTGTGGTCAACTCAGCTAGCAGGTTTAAAATGAACAACGTTAACGACAATAGACAAGATGTAGCTTCTTACTTGACCACACTTTACATAATGAAGTATATTAGCGAGCGAATTAAACACCTGGCCTCATAAGGTATCGAATAATCGGCTGTGCCATGAACCAGAGTAATTGGAGGGAGCAGAGCCACCGCATCCCTAAAGGACGGACTTCTGACAATACATTCTGGAGAAAACCGAGTCAATCCCTCCTCATCCTTCATGATTCTGCAATTTCAGAATAAATGTAATTATCCGGTTAAGTTTTTTCCAACTATTTTATCCCACTCAACTGCACGCTTTCACAGTAAACTGAACGGACAGAAAAATAAGCAACAAAATGTCATGGGAATGGTTTTTACCAGGAAAAGCAAGACCTTCGAAGGTAAGATCACATTACCTTAAAAACAATGATTTGTACAAACCGCGTCTGTCAAAATGTTCCATAAGATTCCTCAGGTTGTACCTGCTCCAGAAGACACTATTACTATTTTAGTGAACCAGCATGCTAACCACAGTCAAAATACAGGAAAAACTCATCGGAAAACACACTGCAAGAAGCCTTTGCATGTAAACATCATCTTAAGGTAGTAGCTTCATGGGCTTGGTAACAGGTTCATGAACCGAAAGCGAGTATATTTACGAAAGTTTGACAGTCATGTACAAATTCAATAACAGGTCTACAATCACCAAAACCAGAACATATATATATATATATATATATATATATATATATAGAAAGTCCTAGTTTGAGTTGACTAACCCGCCTGAAAGGGCTACATAGGCTTTTATTTGAGACGAAATCCAAGTAAGTCCAGCAGTTCCATCCGTTATTTGCTTCTCCGCTTGCAATAGCAGAGCACATGCCCCCAAGTGTGCACCAGCTGATTGACCCACTAAATATATTCTGCTCAACCATCCGAGGAAACTGTAAGTTCCTCCAAGTTCTTTATAGACAACCTTATTAAACTTTATGAGACAAAGAGCACTAGCAAAATATTCCCCACCACATCCGATCGACTTCAAGGCATTCAAATCCCTCATTTAGAACATGAATTCAAAGATGGAAAAAACCCGTACTTGTTTGGATCACCACCAATGTTTGGATCTCCAATGTTCTGACATAAGTGACCGATTCCCCTGGAAACATCTGACACCATGTCGCTGACAGAGCCTTGTGGAAAATTCCTGCAGAGCACTCCACTGCTGTGTAAGACTTGAAACGCCCCTCACGCCTTTAAACACATTTTGTGAACCAGTAATAACTGCATTACAAATTGACTAAATTTCGTCCATGTCTTCACAACTTAGTTGGCTTGATAAATGCACTAAGACTACATGACAAGGCAGGACGAGAAGATTACCTGTAATCAATACAGGCCACAATAATATTCCGTTCAGCCAGCTGCCTTGCTAATAAAGCACCCCACGCCTTGTACCTACAGGACTCACGTCGAAGTCCGCTTAGTCTGCTCCTAGCAGAACAAGGAAAAAATCCGAGAGGAAGATTTCAAAATATCAAGGAGTCGAACATACCCTATCACCCAAGCACCACCCGTGACAAAGATCACCGCAGGTCTCGGTTTGTGCCCTCCTGTTGGCAGAAATAAGTCAAATCTGCCCCCGTTTTCATGCACATACACACATTGAAGAGTCAAATTGCTTGGCCATAACATGAACGAGAACAGTTGACCGAAACCATTTCCAAACTTAATATTTTTCACCAGCATTCATATATGTACCGCCTTTAAAGATTCCGGCCCATTTCACCTGTTGCGAGGATGGTCCCCATACACCAGGCTGCGTTGAATATTCTTGGAAAAAAAGTAATAGTACATGACTGCATGGTGATGGAAAATATTTTATTAGATACCAAAACTCACATTACATAGTACGTGGGAGAGGTTCCGCCGCATACGGCTATTAAAGCCAAACTTGGACGCAATACGTAAATCACATACCAAAAGTGAAGATCAATCTAAGAAGCAGTGCGCAGAAGATATACCCTGAATGAAGCCAGGCATCAAACACAGAGCATAAACACCTAGTCGTATGAACTTAGCAATCCATCGGGTCCCAACTCTGTCAAACAGGATTAGCACAGGATAATTTGATACTGAAACGAAGCACACACTCGCCGTATGCTTTGTCCTCACAAAAACTGGCAAGAAAAGCTATAAGGATTAAGTGCATAGCACAAATGAGTTGGTACAGAGAACAAAAACCCCAAAAGTCTTGTGAGGGGGGACACCGTAAAAACAACAAAAGCACAGTAGCTGCTGCAGCATTTCAAAACGAGTTTAGATATTACACAAAGACTTACCCAAGAAATCTCAGAAGAGTCAATGAGAGTCGTGTGATTAACGACGTTTCAGAAGCAATGTGTTGCACTTCTTCAGTCAACGACCTCACAGAATCCTGTCGTTCCGAACAAGTCCTATTTCCATACTCCTCTCCAGCAAGAGATCTCTGCTCGATCATGCCAGGATCAACAAAACCATGAAATACAGGTCTCTATCAATGCGCACAGAACCTAGTTGATGTTGGAACAAAATGCCCTAGGATGTTTGGGTGAAGATACGTAAAGTTCGTAAGCTATAAGCTAAAGCTGGCCCAATGTTGCTTGTAAAATCAGGCATTGATTATATACAAAGTATTTTTTAAAAGTGAAAAAAAAAAAAAAAAAAAAAAAAAAAAAAAAATAGCCATTTTCAAATGTGTTATGAACAATCTCCAGCATCTCACAGCTAGGCTTGCATCAACTATTCGTCTACTAGCACTTGGATTGCAAACTAGTTGGCCATTCAACAATGCCAGTGGACCATCAAAATCTAAGCTCAACCACACTCAATCCAGATCTAATTCGGTGATCAATCGCTTGTCGATAGAATACCGAATCGCAGACCGAGTAACTTAAGTACCGCCCAATCAAAAACTCAAGCCCATACAACATGACACTGATTCCACATACCTCCGGTGCTCCGTCCGAAGTAAATTGTCTACTCCTGAGAAGATCATCGACATTTATGACCGTGTCGACTTCCTCAATTTCCTCACGATCGTGAACGGCCACCCGCGTATACCCGGGATCGCTAGCGCGCCGCACCGAACGACTCCCATATGACACATCCATTTCTTGTGGAGCTACCACTGGCGAACTTTCGCTGTTTGCAGTCACAGAAGAGGGCATTCTCCCCTCTTCCTAAAACCTCCGCCTCTTCCTTTTCGATTCATATGACAACCCTGCTCTCTTGGCGCACACAACACAAATCCTTCCCATCTCCTTCTACTTGAAACACTACTCCCCACCTCCACAATTCTTTACATAAGTTAAGTTTAGGCAAAATTCAACAAAACCCACCCAATCTAAGCTCCGATGCACAACCCAACCATACAACCAATGCACCCCCGAAACAGCTACTCATAAACCCACCACCCTCATCACTCCCAACAGCATACGATCCCGGGTTTCTTCGGCTACAAGAAGCGTTTCAAACTCTCAGCTCGAGCTTGAAACGCCCTACGGCACATAGACGGTAACGTCACATGGCCTACCAACGCTGCCTCCGTGAGACAAGAAACGGGTGTGGTGGTTGCGAATCAGAGAAAGGGCATTGCACGGCGAGATGGGGGAGGGAAGGGGGTTCATGGAAACAACATGACGGACCCTCTCTTTCTCTCTTCGCAGAGAGTGCCGGCAACGCAAACCTTTTTGTCTCGATCACTTCACACTTCTCTTCACGGCGCTTTCGGCCACTGGGTCCATCCACATTTGCATCGTCTCCACGGCGTCCTCGTGTTGCAGAGAGAGCCCGGTGGGTTCTTCACACTGATCATCCGCATTTGCCTCAGGTTTTGCTTTGCCGTGTTGCACAGATTGGGTGGCTCGAACTAGCGTTGGCATTGGCTCAGGTGCTTCGCTTTTGTACTGTTTATTTTATTTCATTTTATTTTTATTTAGTGCCTCGGTTGCTGCCGCGGATGCTTTGCGTTTGGTACAAAGATGCGAGTTTTGGTGTTTTATTTTTTGTCGATATGGTGGGTAGCCCTAAAGTGTGCAATTTAGTGGTGGGGTTGGATGACTGGGATCCAAATCTTATTTTTTGGTTTTGAGGGAAGAAGGGTTTGGTGAAAGTGATTGAACCACTGGATGCGTGTATGTAGAAATGGTTTTGAGTTGCTCTCAGTTGTGACATTAGGTTCTGAACTTCGATATTTTGATTAGATTGTAGAGTTTTTTATATCAAAACGAAAAAAAATAGAAAATATATGCACACACTTATGTATGTATGTATGTATAATACATTGAATAGTAATTGAGTTCAGATATTAATTTATAGAAGTAATGAAAAGTTTAGATTCAAACGTGTAGCTTTTAAGATTAAATTTATGCATTGTTTGTGTAGATGATAACTTGTTAAATTTGTAAGCTACATGAATATTGCTTTTAGTTATTTTGGATGCAATCACAAAACCTTGTCACATTGTTATGTTGTCATCTAATTGACTTTTTATCCATTCTCTTTTTTCTTACTAACGTTTGTTTTTAATATAGTATATCATAGGATATTTTTTACAATAATATTGATTTTTGTAAGTCTTCAAAGAGGATTTAAAGAGGCTTTTGTTTTGAAGGCATGTTTCTAGTTTTGAAATGAATTTTCTTGAATTAAGGTATTCAAAGGGATTATTGGATATACAAGTTGAAAAAAGCAAAACAAATGCCAAAGAAAGAAAATCCAAAAACAAAAATGAGTTCAAGAATAATTGTTGTCATCTAATAAATATTCATCCTTGAGTGATTTATCAACCAACTCAAGAGTTTCATAGTTTTCCTAATATGCATCCATAAATCAAGAGCAATATTCTAAATCCTCTTTAACAAGAACAATGTCCTTTGCATCTAGGTGAATTTTCTATTTGACAAATGTTTAGAATACTTTTTTGTTTGTCTTGAAGGATTTTAGCAGCTTCACAATCTATCAAGTTGTATGGAAAATTTGGTCATCTTTGAAGATAATATAAAACAACAAAGATGCAACGAATGAAAGAGTTAGTAAAACATTTCCAAATGAAGAGCTTTAAATAATTGAGTATGCCAATAAAGATTAGTGGAGACACCTAGACCAATCCATAGACCAATCCATAGAAGGGGTGGTGCAATGTAAGAGAAGGGCTATACAAGTAACAAATTAGAGCAGCAAACTTTAATGGTTCCATTGGAGGAGTCACACTCTTAAGAGGTGCTATTAGTAGACCCATATTGATACATTGCTTGGACATTGCTGCAAGAAGTGAAGGTTGTTTGACTAATGTTGAAACTCTGTATTTAGAAGAACAAAGAGAGTATTGGTGAAACCCAATCCCATTTGGCTAGGCTAGTCCAAAAAGAGAATGTGGTGCTAAATCTTATAGAAAAACAAAATACAGTCTCACAAGAGCAAGTCCTTTGTGACATTGATGATAGTACTGGAATAAGGCACAATATAAACAAATGCAAGGGAAGGAGGACTATAGAGGTCCAAGGCCACAAGTTATTTCTTTCTAAAAACAAGGATTATTAGTTGGTCCCTTTCACCTTTCCTTTATCTATTCTTTTTCTACATTATTATTTACACCTTTGATCTTATGAACTAATCCAACTAATGTTCCTTACTTCTAGGAGAAACTAAGAAAGATTAAAAAAAAAATCTTAAGGATTCTGTAATCACCAAGAAGAACACTACAAATGTTTGAACAACAAGGTAAGGACAATGTTCTTGCACATAAAGAGTAAACCACAAAAGGTGACAAAAGCACGTCCACGTGAATCAGTTTTCACTCAAGAAATACAGTTTTAAAACAATTTTCAACAATTTAACAGAGGAAATGGGTATGCAAGTACTTGTCTTCTTCTTCCCAGCGGCAGCTTTCCTCTCGGCTTTCAACTTCTCATTAACAATTGCAGTCATGCTGGATGCAACCTCCTTGGCGTCCGAGCCTTTCATGCTTGCAACTGAATGCCGCAACAACGCCCTCAGAAGTGTCATGTAATGGAAACTTCTCTGCACACATTACACGAGGCTCATATGATATTCAGCGAAAAACGAATATTATGATCTGGCCAATTACGTGAGTAAATGTAGATAATCACAAACAGGCTATCATGAACTTCGTATTCATCGGAACCTAGAAAAACAGAATTCCTAAAAATATGAGTGGAAAATGTAGCTGTAGATAAATTGCACATATATTGAACTTCAAACGTAGATTCTAAGAGAGAAGACAGCTTCTGTACCTCAAATGGTCTTATCTTTCGAGAAATCATTTCAGCATATTCTAGAATATCGTCCTCGGATTTCGGGATAAAATCGTTTAAACTAACACCTCCCCTAGACTTGATTCCAAAAAGCTCCGATGTGTTCTGGTAATCAGCCTCCTCAACCGACCTGTTAAATGCCGAATGCCGCATCAGCTCAATAAGCCGCACACATGAAAATACTTGTAAAGGTTGTAACCAATGAACATCAATCTGAACTTTTTTCCTCTTCCATTTGTTGGACCATAATCTCAGAGAGGCCATTTCAAAACCAAACAAATGTTAAATGTCAACAGGTACCAACTCAACAAGCAAAGATGTAAGTGCTACCTCTGTTGACGCAGCTTCTCCACCAATGGATCAGAAACAACCCCATCATCATCAGCCGTTTTATTACTTTTCTCATGTTCCTTGGGTTTAGATCCAACCTCCTGTGGTGATAGAGATCCACCGTCAGACCATCCAGTCTTGACATGAAGATACATGATAAAGAATGAAATACGCTAATAACAATTAGACACAATGAATACACTCGCTTAATGGGGCTTTAGAATTCTATACTGCATGGATTTTAGGTTGGGTGATTGATGTGCTAGACGTGACAGAGGAGGTCGAAGAAAGTCCATGGACCTTCCTAAAATCAGGAACGAAAGAAACACGCCAAAAAAAAAAAAAAAAAGGTGACCGGTTTTTCTTTATATATAAGTGAGGAATGTTTCCTATCAGTAAAAAAAAAAATTAGAGACCGATCCTTCTCTCCATTGCTTTTAGATGACCACCTGTGACAGATTATAATTCAAATGATTTGTAAAATGAAGATGGAACGGACAGGTACATGCTTCTTCTTCTCCTCTTGAGGTTCCTCCTCTTTGTCTTCATCATCCCATTGGCTATTTCTCTTGGTTTCATCACTGCCCATCACCGGGAGCGAGACAACAAAACCTTCGGATTCTGAGTTTACAAACGATATACACACAAGATCTGACCTCCGCCACGGATGAACATCAAATTCACTTAAAAACTCAGGGTTGTAATGCAAAGCCTCATGATAGCATTAAGTAGGAACGATAGAGGCATGCACCCCAATCATCATCCATGGTGCCTGAGCAGGTACTATGAAAAACAATTCAGAATATGCTTGAGCAATATGAACCAAAACTAATACACGAGCTGATTCCACGCCCCAGCAGGATTCTCTGAAATTATCACCAACTTTACCAAGAGTTCAATTCCAACCTCTCTCTGCACAGAGAGATCACGAAAGGATTACTGTGCTGACAAAACCAAAGAAAATCGGGTGAGTGAAGATCAGAAACTTTCTAGATAGAAAGCCTACTTTCTGGGATTTCATGATAATAATCCGAGCTTCCATGTAACCGTCGAAGAAAAATCCAAACATACGTTTTAACAATTTTATCCAACTCTTAAGCAGGTATTCAGTAGAGCTTTATGTGCATGTGTATTAATTACTACTTCTAAGACATTTGTGATAGGGAGCCACACCGGATGGATTCACGCAATACAAAAATAAAACTACTTGGTGAATGAAATAGAAAATGCCGAATGGAATGAGACCATGCACATGCCAAAAGTAGATGCACAGAATGTGCCCCACTTTTGACGAGTATCCGTGGCTCTGAAGAGGGAATCGCGAACTCAAACAATGCACTGAGAGATGTAATAGTCAGTGAAAAATCGGCTGAGGAAAACATATGAACCCAAAGCTAGAATAATTTCAAGTGAAGTTAAAATGTGAAGAAACACCCGTATCTGAGCATGCCATTCGTGGATTATGGAAAATAAAATATCCTATCTACTCCTACACCTCCCTGAGCTCAAATGAATCCTAACCCAACTACAAATATGTTGCAAAGTGTGCTCTTCCAAGGAGAAAAAACAATGGTTATTAGAAACCTCACGGTGACACCAACCCGACCATTCCAAGGAAAATCCCAGGTTCTGTTGCGGTCACAGTTCAACACAAGGATTTCAACAGCCAAACAACCACATCGGTAACAGACACACAGCAAAACACATACCGAAGCACTGACACGCATTTTCTGACAACTCGAAACGGTAGCATCGACAACGATAGCAGTAGTAACATACAGTCAGTCACAGAAAGACCCAAGTTATCATGCAAACGAGCATTGACAGAGACAAGAAACCCGACCTGCAATCACAGAGCGTCACTCTTGTGAGAAACACAAATCGGTTTTCTCCCCAACTACGGAGTACCCACAGAGCAGAATCAAGCTTGCATCCAGCATACCACACTTTCAAGGACGACAGACAGCAAAGAGGGCAACTTACAGGTGCTCTAAACGCAAGCGGGGCAATGTGCAAACATGGCCATGTGGTTTTAGCAAAGAGCCAAGCTGATGAAGTGAAAAGCCCTCAGTAGTGAGAGAGAGTTAGGGTAACTCTCCACTGGACAGTGAACAATGAGCTGAGCTGAAGGTGGTTCTGAAACGGCACCAAAGCAGTGCCAAAGAAAGGCACAATCCAGGCCACAAAATTGAGGTCGAAGGAGTTTGGGGCCACAGTTGCAAAAGGGAGCTTTGAGGGGGGTCTCCTCATCATTCTCTTTCTTTCTTTCCATTTTATTATTAATATTATTAATATTATTGTTGCTAGTATTTCAGTGATACACAAATAAAGGCCGAAGATGCTTGTGTTTCTGTATTGTTTTACACAACGATTTGTAGCAATTTTTGCAGGATGTTGTCTTAATGTAGTGATGATGATGTTGTTAAGTGGAAGTATTCATATTTGGTCGCACAAAACCATCAAAGTTAAGATTTTGGACTGTTGAAGCAAGCAACTTAGTCAAAATATGCCCTGTTTTGGTATTCACTTTGTATGTATCGTGCACCTAATTGGTGAACCTAATGAAAATGCCCCGTGAAATTGGTAGTTAGATTGCTGCCAAAACAGTTTGTTTACGGTTGTGTAAAATTTGTACCAATATATTGTAAAATTTATTTGTTTGTTTATTTGGTGCTTTTATTACAAACCTTAACCGCCGTTAAAAAAAAATATTAAACTATAGATTCCACTGAAAAGAGCATTGTTTGAGTAATTTTTTATTTTTTATTTTTTTAAATAGACGTATGTAAATATGCGATGTACAGCAATTATTATAATTTGAAATTGCTGCTAATAACGCTTATATATATATATATATATATATATAGTATTTTTTATCTTACATGCTTAATAGGATGATTCATGACAAGGTGATATTTTAAGACCTCACGACTTGGTGCACATGGACTTTGAATTATTAAACAAGTGGATGGATTTTAAAAGGATTGTATCATTAGATTTTTTAGTATCACCAATTTTAGGAATTCTTTTATTAAAAAATTAATTCAATAAATATTGATTTTCAATCAAAACCAATCTTCCATTGAATTTTAATGATTTTTATAGATTTATATTGAATTATTTTAATGAAATTAAAAATCATAAGACTACTTGTATGTTTACTTATGTATTTATGTTTAGATTTATATATATATATATATATATATATATACAGTGACAAACAAAACCGAGTACAAAATCTGAAGTGCCAACTTTCAAGAGCAATTACAGAAATTTCAATGATTGCTTTATAAATCTGAAAGTTACATGGAATAATACACACAGTCTTGTACACATGTACAAAGTTGCACATCAAATTGATAACTAAACATCCTTCTACAAAGTCAAATCAACAACTATGTCTTGTACTCAGTATTACTCAAAGAAAATCTTCAAACTTCAATATTTAGTCCAATAACCTTTTGCTTCCAAAACAGTTGAAATCCTTCTTGGCATACTTTTGTATAGTTTCTCACAATCTTTTGCATCAAAACTAGGGTAAATACTACAAACATTCTCCCACAATTCTTGAACACCTCTTAGCCTTGGAGTGACTTGGCTTAAATGCTGTTTGAGAAGGGCCCAAAAATGTTCCATTGGATTCAAATGTGGAGATTGAGCTGGCCATCGAAGGAGCTGAAATGGCTGTGAAGAGAGCCAAAACTGAACACTTTTTGCCGTATGTTTGGGATCATTATCATGTTGAAAAACCACCTTAGTAGGATCTAAGTTGTAATTCTGTGTGGTACTTTGCAAATAGGTTTCTAAAATTTTTTTGTACAAGTGTTGCTCCATTCTACCTTCAATTTGATACCAAGCACCTAGCCCAAAAGCAGTCATACAACCCCAAATCATAATTGAACCACCACCATGTTTGACAGTTTGACTAACATATTTAGGTCCAGGTCGTTCTCCTTCTCTCAACCAATACCAAGACCTATCATCTGAGTTGATTAGGTTAATCTTTGTCTCATCACTGAAAATAACCCGTCTCCAATCATCAACGGTCCAATTTTTGTATTTATGAGCAAAACTCAACCTTGCAAGAACATGTCTTTTGGCAAGTAGAGGCTTCTTTTGTTGCACACAAGCACCCAAACCAGCTTCTCTCAAACCACGCCTCAAGGTGATGTCTGAGAAGTATTTACCTGTTTTTTCTCGAAGTTGTTTTGCAGCTGCTCTTGCCGTTTTGAGACAACCAGCAGTGACAAGGTGCACACCAAGTCGCTTCTCTTGCTCTCCTAAAACCTTTGAACGTCCTCCTCTTTGCTTTTCTATTTCACCACTAATCTCCCTCCTCAGATGAGCTACTCAAGACTGACTCATTCCAAGTGAGTCTGCAACTTTTCTTGTAGAAACACCACTCCTAAGATGCACCAATGCTTGGTGCTTCAATGATTCACACAATCGAGGCATAGAGATACAATTGACAAATCAACTTTCACTATAGATAGTACACAACAAGAGCAACACAACAAACAAAAAATGCCCTCAAATCTTGCAACAAGGAGTGTACATTGAAATTTCGAAATTCAGCAAGAAGAAGCAACCAAAACTGAGTACGCACGTCTGTGTGCTTCTACAACACTTTTCTCATAAACCCTACCTCAAATGCTAATGAGATTTTTCATCCATGTAGAGGACTGGATGAATACACACAATAATAAAGTAATTCTATCAATTGACTTATATGTCAGTTGGAAGGATCAATGAACTATGAGTGTTCAGATTTTGTACTCGGTTTTGTTTGTCACTATATACACACACACATGTATTTGGATTGCAAAATAGAATGATTGCTTTATATCTTTACCAATTGAATGCATTTAGGGAAACATATTTTAAACTAAGTTTATTTATGATGTCTAATTTCAATATTGAGTACTAAAATTGACTTTAAAATTTTAAAATCCTCTTTTATTTGATTAATATATAACATTTATAAAATAAATTAATTATTGAAGTCCTTATAAATGTTTTTTTAGAAACTTTTGTATTCTTCTTGATGTATATTTTTTTTAATTATCAGATAAAAATAATTTAAAATATTGTATTTTTGGAGGTTTAACTATTTTCTTCAAAATTTGCAAGAAAAATACGAATGAAAATATTTGCACAATCTTTATTCACTTTTTTTCATTTTCAATGTTTTAGCTTGTGACAATTCTTGTTTATTTTCATATTCATCAAAATAACATTTTTTAAGGTAATCTACGAAAATCTTATTTAAAAAAACTTATTAAGGATTGCATTCAAGTATTTTTGTCAAAATTTCCTTGTTATAAATTTACACAACTTCTATGATCACCTGTTTGAATCTCGTTTTTTAAGATCATTAACTGTAATGTAAAAGCATCACTTATTATAATTTATAACTTTAAAAAAATATTTATATAAATTAAAAATGTAATAATAATAAAAACTTCCATTCTAGTTTTAACAAATTAATCTCATTCTTTTTGACACACTATTTGAAGCCACATTTTACTTTCCACCCAGGAAACCTAGATCCAACACAAACGCCGACCCAACCCACTTCAGGACGAATAATAAACGAAGTTTGAATCTCCGTCGACGGAAACATGCCAGACCCCTCCGTCCTATCAACTGACGTCTGGGATCGAACGACGGCGATCAGCAACGTCCGACGAGAAAAAAAATCCTGCACTCCTTTCGTCGACGATACTGAAACCCTACACGGAGCCGCTGCGGCCCGCCGCCACACGAATCCACCACGTCCACAAATTCACACTGTATTCTGGCAACAATCGAAATCGTGCACTTGGCAACAATTTGTACACTGACCACGTCTGACGAGAGTCACATTGTAAGCGTATTTAAGACGTGGGAGAATCGTGATAACACGCGTGAAGGTGTGGCCCCATTCGGCCCTGCAACAAGGGATGATTGCTGGACTGTGGATTTCGGAGTCTTGGAGATTGTTGTGAGGATTTTTGATTTGTGGGTCTTGGTCTTGTAGTTCGTCTAGTTCGCTGTCGTATCGGGTTGCTGGACACGTCCAACATTGGGTTTGGAGACGGTAGAGTGGGTGCATTTGTTGTAAGTTGATGATTTTTGCCGTTTGATGTGAATCTACTTGTTGTGGTAGAATTTATGGAGGTCTGAATGATCTGTAGGTTTTGTTTTTGCGGGATAGGGTTTTGTAGTCGAGGATGTTTCGGATAACTGCGGATTGAGGAAGGATTCTTGTTCTACTGTAAGTGTTCGCTCTGATACATTCTAGGTATTCTTGTGGGGACGGTTGTAATTACAATATTGCCAGTGCCGTGTGCCAATGACGATTTTCATAAATCATGCCAATGCCCAGTCTTTGACTGTCACATGTTGTCGATTTCCATTGTCACTACCACTGAGGCACATTTTTTTCATTTAGTTTCTGCTTTACCTTTAGTATCAGTGATGTTAACCATTGAACGAATGAGGAGAGCGCGAAATTGCTCTATGTCTCTACTTCAATTGTCACTACTTCTGAGATACTCACTGAAGCTTTTACTTAAGTGCGAATTGATTTGTCGATTATTAGCGAACCTCTATCAACACTCTGTGATGTGAATTTCAATGGTGATTGTGATCACGTAAATCAAGATCCATAATCTTTTTCACTGTCACTACCACCTAGATGCTCGCTCCAGTTCATGATTTCTGTCTCCCATATTCCCGCAGGTATCGATGCGAAAAGGAAGTGTGAATGTGTTACCTTTTTTCTCTCAACTGTCAATGAGGGAACTTCTATAGATTGCATAGATGATTATCTGAGCAGGGAAATGGCATGACTTAACAAAATCAGACATTTTCATTTAATCGAAGTTGCAGTCATGACATCTGCCTCTACCACCATCCGAAGAAAATTAATTTTACACAATCCTGTAAGTAATATCCGAGAATTTGCTAAGGGAAACATGAATAAGCCAACTGTAAAATTGAATTAAAATGAGAGTGCGAACTCAACATGGAGCTGCGGAGTTATCGTAGAAAACCAGTGCAAACAAGCCGTGCCTGATAGATGCAAATAATTGGTAATACAATAAAATCATGATATCTGTGACAAGTCACTGTCATATTTGGTACACAAATAGAAAGGAGAAAAAAATGAAAGTACACAAAAAATTTACTATAATGAGGGAAAGAACTGTTGCAAAAAACACAGAAAAAACACAATACCACTTTCGAACTTTCATTTCCTACGGAAAATTACATTCTGATTGTTCCCCCAACATCAACATCCCGTTACACTCGCTACAAACGTCCAGCACTCGCTGGGTCCCTATATGTAACAGCCCAACTGAGCCTCGCTACACCTAATATCTCCGCTCCCTGCCCATCCAAATGCCGCGCATCTTACCACACTGACTCATCAACATGCACCTAAATGCGCACCTGCCGTAGACATACATCCTCACACTGTATCCTCCCACACACTAACCCACATCGACAAGCTAAGCAAACCCCTTCACACCCTTAGGTATCATGGATATTCCTCAGTCAGAGGACCACCACTGCTGATGAACCCGACATGCTAAAAATTCACTCCGTCTTCCTTGAATAACATAGGAAGAGCAGGGAATTGAATCAGACTGGGCACCAAATGATATCAAACTAGAAAGGAAACAGTTTCGATTGAAGCTTTGCACATAGCTGTCCAGACTTCCAAGCACGGAAGTCCCTGAAAACGGGCTTCCTTTTCTCTCCACATCACGCTTACAATGCAAGCATCGGATTTTGCTTCCTTGCGTGCTCAGGTAACAACCGCTGCAGAATCTCAGGAGAGGCACCTTTCAATTCTGCATGAAAAGGGCGTTCACAAGTACATTACACTTCGGCAATCGTTGCAATCACCAACGACCTACCTGCAACTCTAAACTCCCCAAACACGCACACCAAAACCAAACCTGGAAAACACTACCTGGCAGAGTTCAATGCTAAAATTTGAGAGCCCAAGACAATCGAAAAACACAACATAATATCACACCTTGACGCTTAAAATTAAACAGCGGGGGCAGAGGCCGCCCACTCGGCAAACGGCAGTTGGGATCTCGAAGTTCATCAAAGAATGGATGCACGCAAGCTTCCAACTGCACACCGTTC
The DNA here is from genome assembly GCF_059467195.1 of Physcomitrium patens. NCBI lineage: Eukaryota > Viridiplantae > Streptophyta > Bryopsida > Funariales > Funariaceae > Physcomitrium > Physcomitrium patens. The sequence continues at coordinate 8,060,298 of NC_143412.1, read as the reverse complement.
GCAACAACCAATCAGCTGACGCATTAACATGTTAATAATTCATTCCTAGATCTACAACCAAAACCATCACAGCGCGCCAATTCTCACGTCTTCACAACCAAATCAACATCCTGTTCCCACCAATAGAGAGAAAGATTCATCGTAACCAACGATGGTCTGCGCGATCAACACTTCACAACAGAAAAACCCCGTCATCACTCACAGCATTGCACCGCAGATTCGGAGAGTACTGAAGTAGCCTTGAAACCAGATCTACTGCTTCTGGAGGCATGCGCTTGTGGAAAACCTGCCATCACGACACCAACCCCGTACCACGTTGGTTAGGCAAATCCCAAAGAACCCCATTCTTGCAATCACGATACAAAGGAGCCTCGATCTACTGGCATGCAAAAGAATACATCCAAAATCACCGTTATTATGAATACAGGTAACGCTTTCCAATCAACTGTTACAGTACATCTCCAAAGCACCATACCAGACCACTAACACACAGACCAGCCGTACCTTGTGCCAAGGATGAGCCTTAATTTGAGGAAACTTGAACTCCGTGTAGTTCGGATTCATGCACTTTATCTCCTCGCGTGTGGGTGTCCCCAACACCTAACATTAACACCCAACTACCCATAAGTCCTACATATCCATTCTAGCGAAGTCATAACTAACATCACACCGAGCAAGTACCAGCTACAACCTTTCAACGCAACACAACATTTCAAACGGACAAAACCCAAACACCAGCACCGACATCTGCTGTAGACCCCTGCACTTCCTCAACATCTACCATATGTAAGCTACCTTGATGATTTCCACCAATTGATCGACTCCACTTTCTCCAGGGAACAAAGGCTGCACCAACATCCAGACTATCCAGTCAGAATCTATAAAATCTCACCAAACCAACACTATAAAGTTCACAACTCGCTTCCAGCTCACACAAACTCATCTAAAATACAATTCATGGTCTCACTTCCATCGACACAGTGATCCACCTTCATTTTAAACAATGCTAGTAAGCAGGAGCAAGTTAACTGATTGTACCAGCTACCTCCCCTAAACTATGGGCGTACCTGCCCTAGAAGAAGCTCCGCCATCACACAACCCATCGACCATATGTCTATCGCAGTGGTGTATTCCGTCGCTCCAAATATCAGCTCAGGAGCACGGTAATACCGTGAACAGATATACGAGATGTTAGGTTCCCCTTTCACCTGCACAGTACTCGAATTCTCAGTGTCGCCACTTTCTCCACTCAAATATTCAACTCGATAGCGGAGAAGACATTATTCATGCCATGTGTTACCCACTACTAACTATTCTAGAAACCCAGACACAAAGAAAAAGATCTCTTTTTTTTCAAAACCTTGCATTTTCAAATTTTATTGACCCATCTAATACACAGGGGAAAACTGCAACCACGCTCGTTTATATCACATATCTCACCAGAACTTTCGCGCTACCAAAATCGCAAAGCTTCAGCTGATGCGTATGAGGATTCACCTGCAGTGCACAAACCGGCCTCGTCATCATCATACTTCCATACACTCACAACTCCTTGACGCTCGTACATCTGGCCCTTATTCACAAACTCCGGTGACATAATAGTTGTCGGTGCTAAACTATGCTCACCATCCATGTGCTTAAGTCCATCACATATACACCAGCATTCACTTACCAGCAGGTTCTGGGGCTTGATGTCACGGTGACACACACCAATGCCACTATGAATGTATGCCAGCGACCGGCATATCTGATAAGTGTACAGTTTCACATATAACAATGGCATTCGTTGGTTCATGCGATTGTAGTGTTTTGCTACACGATACACCGTCTCGGGGACGTACTCTAAGACCAAGTTCAAATAAAGCTCATCCTTCTCTGTCGTCGAGAAGAAGCAGTGCTTCAGAGCTACAATGTTCGGGTGCTCCAGCAGCCGCATGATCTGAAGTTCTCGGTTCTTGTATCTCTTGTCCTGAAGCACCTTCTTAATAGCCACAGTTTCTCCGCTCTCTATGCATTTTGCCTGACAACAAAATTACCCTCGCGATCAGAACATCCCCTAGTTCTACCACCTTGAACGTCACATGGACAGATCAGCCCCATGTCTGGCTCCAGTGAAGTTAAAAACTACAGTTTCAGGGTTCAATATCGAATTACTCGACCTGGAACATACGGAAACGCTTTTCGACATTGTACTACTGTGCATCTGGTAACAACACCACCGTGCGCAGCATCACCGAACTACAAACTACCAAAGGTTCATACTCGAGGAGTTAGGGCTTAGCAAATTACCTGGAACACGATCCCAAATGATCCTGTGCCGACAACACGTTCTGCTGAATAACTGATAGTCTGCACAATCCATCCAATTGAAACAATAAAAAATTATGATAAGAACGGGTATCGTGCAGTCAATTCCGCAGAAGAATGATGCTGTCAAAGCCCTCCAGACTGCAGCCTCGCACACAAATAAATGTATGGGTTAATATTCAAATCCTTGTAATGTATCTAGAGCTGGATGGAGTTTTCAAGCAACTATGGATATGGTGCAAGAATGAAAAGTCTGATTTGAAATGGCAACGTTTAAGTCCGGAGCACTTCAAGAGACGTAGAGGATCTACACGTTATATCGTAACGAATGACGCTCTGCTGCGTCTTCGATGATCGGCCTAACTCCTTCAATGTAAGGATTAGACACAGTTCTAACATGCCAAGCTGCTCTCGCATTGCATACCTTTGTCTCAGAGTCTAATTATCCTACCTGCTTCGGCTGCCCATTGCGCCCTCCAATGGTGGTGGCTATGATGTGGCCCGTCTCAGTGCCATTTCCATCCACTACTGTTGCCTCGAACTCCTGCATGCCAGGACCAAAATATTATGTTATTCAGCTCCACTGCCTGCCACTAAAAGATGAATAAAAAATCAATCAATGCATAATATCATGTCTAGAGAAGGCGTCGACCATTTATCTTTGGTCATCGGTGACTGCATTCACTCAAATCACAAGTGAATACTGACCTTATCATCGCTGTGGTCAACCTTGTCATCTCTTAGCTTCATCCCGTGCATCTCTTTAGGTAACGACTCCACGCCGCTAGAACCTGCTTTTGTTGGGACAGCCCCTCCACCTCCTATCATATTCGTGCCACTGGCTGCGGAGGCAGTTGCAGTGGCCATACGAGGCTGGCTAGTCCCAGAGGTAAGTCCCTCGTTTCTTCTCAGCTTCAAAATCTCTTTGTTACTTTATGTTAGGTTCTTCTGCCTTTTGAGTACCATCCGCTAGCTGCATATAACCGCGACGGTCCCTGTCGATAATATAGAAGCCGTTCACTGTAACACAACAGATGACAGGTCCATGTTAGGTTTCTTCATAGAACAAATGTATTACAAGATCACGGGCAAGAAATACAAAAATCGCTCAGACAAGGTTAAGAGTGCTTTGGAGAATTCAGACTGGTGTACGTGTGAGTTTAAAGGTGTATTTGCACTTTATAAAAATTGCGCCTGCTTCTTAGAGTACAATCACACTTAAGCTGTAATCAAAGTCCACTACGGGGAAACTTAAGCAAAAAAAAGTATGACTACTGCAGTCATAAACGAGTGTAATACGAACACAAAATGGAGATGTAAATCGTAAGCCAGAACATTGCGTACGATAACACGCCCGAAGCTACTAGAAGTGATATCAGCAATCACAGTAAGTGGCAAGCTCAAGGCCTAAAATTGATGCGTCTATAAACCCTCGTGATCTTACTCTCTGCGTATTACACTAAACACCTGATCCAAGCAATTTCACATGCAAAGTTGAGACGAAGAAAACTGTATTCCGTACTCGTTTTCGACCTCACGACTACAATTCATTCGGACAAGTTAGACAGGTTACAAATACACGGTAATCTACAGTGATATCGAGAAGATGCAGAAATTCATGTAGAGAGTTGAAACATGTAATTAGAAACGGAGGACTTTCTCCGACCTACAGCATTTAAATCACTAAAGTGAGTGCTCTTCGTAAGCAGATATGGCCATTCCAAGAGCACGCTCACTCCAGGCCTAGAGCTAAGAAATTCAAAAATAGTTAACCCATGATCTACTGTATTGCTGGAGTAGAACGAAGATATACGTGAACACTAATGATCAAAATCGATAGCCTTCACCCGCCCAAACTGAACAGGAGAACAAGCGAGGCATGCAGGGTTCCGTCCCGCTGTTCAGCACCATTGTTAGATAGTATCAAATGTGCAACTAGAAATTGGATAGCCTACTCCAAGGACCTCAACTGGCAGATGCCATGGCATCGTTGGAAAACACTAAGGGTGAAAAACGTCATCAACAGAAACAGGTGAACATTTTTATATGAACGCAGTCAAAACCATGAGGATTTAACGGGTGACCACAACTCAGGAAAGAGATTGCACAACCAACCACTTCGTTCCATTCCGTTTCTGCAGCCTAGACCAGCAGAGATTTTAAAACGGCAAAGTCTCAAAAACCATTAACATGAAAAGCTGCATTCTAATTGCGAAAGCGCCAAAGACATGCTACGATATCCGCGACATTACAACTCGTTAGCAATGTAGCAAGGACGTCCTCTATTCCACACCATCTGAATGAGCAGGACGATCCAGTGAATCAATACAGTACATGCTAATCCACCATAAATCATTCAAGATACACACTGCCTCCAAATGGTGGAACAAAACCAAGGTACGAATAAGTGCCACGTCAAATCGGCCTTCACTGATCATCTGCACATATCAGAAATAACGACAGGGGGGGGGAGTAGGTGAAGAATGTGGTCCAAAATGAATATAAGCATCTGGTTCAGAGAGGAAGAGAAACCTTACACTTTCAACAGTCCGGAGCTAAAACTTCTGGAACCATGCAGCATATAAAAGCTAGCAACATCAACTCTTACTTCGGGTGCCTTTTTCTAATCACTCGCCCCTCACTACGATCTCCACAGCCCTCCATCTCCCCTCCATATCTCATCTCCAACTACAGCCTGCACGCTTCCTCTCTCTTCTCCCACGCATTCCCTTGGTATACCTGTCGCCACCAATGTCATCCCTCAAATGCAACGCTGCTCCTGCCTTCTCCACAGGATCCTTCCGAAACGTCTTACATACCCTATCTAACCCAAGAGTATCAAAAAGAGCGCAGCAAATGCCACCGGACTCGGTCGGACTCCTCCGAAACCACTCAAAGGCCGATTCCAAAAGTCGCCGCACTTTCACCACCTCGCACGTGGCCACTCTTTTAATCCCTCCGCACCAGAACCTCCTCTTGCAACCTCAAATCCTCACTACAAATCTCCAAATCGCCCTCAACAAGTCTACCCTTACAAGAACACCAACAGACCCGAAAATTCGCAACAAGACGCGCAAGCAACCCCGAAAATCAACGCAGACAGACACAAACAGAGGGACTTGATGTAGCAGAAGCCTATTCTACTAGGCTGCGCGTGACGGGGCGTGACCGACTCACGGCAAAGGAAAAAGAGGGAGGAGCGAGGAAGGAGTGGGCAGCACTAGTTGCGCGAGAGGCGAGAAAGCATCATCAGCGAGGAGGGCTGGGTGGGGGTGGGGGGAGAGTCGCCATAGCCAGCCGGGGAGGGAAAAAGAAAGAAAGAATTGTGTTGTTGTTCCTGCTGCTGCTGCTGCCGAGTCCCAGGCTGTTGAACATGGAGGCTCTGTCTGCGTCTCGTTGTTGTTCCATGCTGGCGCAAGCTGCCCCTGCTAGCTAGCTAACTAGCCCTGCGACTGTTGCTGCTGCTGTCGCTGAGGAGCGCTTGCGAAGTGATGTTGTTGCCACTGCTGGCCTGGACGTGGGGTCCGCTCTCCCTCCTTCCATCCCCCCTAAACTTTTGCTTTTTGGGTTTGGATGCTCTATTTTTATTTTGTTTTTTGTTTTGCTGGCATGGAAGAAGAGGGGAAACCGTTTCTTCTTCACACACACCAAGTGTGGTGCTCAATGGAGTTGAATGAGCTCCCAGAATGGGGAAGGAAGGCCATCAGAGTGGACCATGCACGCTTGGCACTGCTGTGGAAAACTAACTTAACTTAGTGCAGTCTGTCTGGCCGAAGACTTTTTCATTGCATCCTTCTGCTTCCCACTGGAACTGGTGTAACCGGGGGGAGGGCGCTTGACCAAGTTATAAAAGCCAAAGGTGGTTTTGCACTGGTAGGATTTCGACATGGAAGAGAGGAAGGAAGTCGATCAGTCATTCGTGTGTATGTCATTGATTCACACCAGGTGCATGCGAATTTGCCACGTAGGATTTTGGGGGACGAAAATTTGAGAGCAGTAATCGGAATCCTCTATTCGAGGAACCTCACCTCTGTAGGAATATATATATATATATATATGTTTGTGAGAGCAGTGAATGCCAACAGAGCACCCAATGCTTTGCCCTAGCACTAGACTGGATAATAATAGATAGCACTACAATGCCAACCCTCCCTCCCCCTTTACAAATCAGCATGCAATGTTTGAACTTTTATTTCCATCACTGCCAAGTAGGGAGGGTGCTTGTTATCTATCTAGTCTGCCCTCCAGAATAGACCAATCTAGCTCACTCTTCCACCAAGGTGCCCTCAGAAAGCTGCTCTTCTCCACCCTCTATCTTTGCACAATGGATATAACTACATCTGACTGACTGACTGACTGTGTGTGCGAGTGTGTGTTTTTGGCTAGTTGGACCAAGGTGAACCCTAAAATAAGCATGACCACCACCACCATTGAGTGGAATAGAATAGAACAGGTAGTGACGATGATCACAGTGGATGATAATAAAAATATGTTCCTCTCACAAAGCAAACTCGCCCTCCCTCCTGCACCTTCCCACCAATAGGCATATCTTTACTGTGACAGAGTGGGGGGGGGTCCATATGGCAAAACAATATGTGTGTGTGGGTGCTGACATGGAGGGTGCAATTAGGGTTTTGCCCTCCTCTCCCCCAACTTCATAAATCTCAGTTGGGCAAACCCACCCAACCTCCTCCCCCCCCCAATTCCGTGCCCTAATTCAAGTTGTGTGTTAGGAGGGAGGGAGGAAGAGAGTCTATCTGTGGGGAAGACAGGATACCATTATCCTCCCCCACCACAATTAAGTGAGTCCTACCTACAACCCTAAATTTAGAATGCTAATGGGGAAGGGGGGGTGGGGTCTTTGTATGTGTTTGAGGTCAAAAGTAGTAGTCCCTGAATAGGAGGATGCAGTAAATTAGTTGTTGTTTTGTTGCCTTGTGGCAGAATTAGCAGAATGGGAAATTGTGAATATAAATCCCACATGCAGGGGAGCAACTCCCAAGGATCCAAAAAAAAAAGGTCAAAAGTCAAAAGTCAAAGTCAACAACAACAAATAGGGCCTTTCTCCCCCTTGTGTGAGTGAGTTGGGGTAGAAACTCCATTTCTTTCTTGGTTTCTTTTACTTTTTTTTTTGTTGAATATAATGAGACTGTGCTATAGTCATTATCTTTTAGATTGAATTCTCCTTGTTTTTGTCCATGTATGCTTTTATTTCTATATGTGGATATGTTCATTTTCTATGTTTGTGTGAATGTGTGAATGAGGCTGCCTCTATCACTATATTTCATTCATTTATTCCTTCATTCCACCCACCAAGTTATTGGTGGTGGTCAACTTCCTTGTGTCTTACTTTTCCCCATACCCCACAAGACACTTCTGGTAGCATTCAATTCATTAAAAAGCCTTTTATTTTTCCCATCCCGACCCTTCCTTGTTACCCTTACCAGTCCATAAAGGTTGCTCTTCCTTGTTGGACAACTTGAATACCACCAATCAATCTCTTCATTCATGTCTTTTCCTTGTTATAAAATGAATAAAAATATACCACGAAATAAAATACATCCACATGTTTGAGAGATGTGCATGTATATAACGAGAGGTATTTTATGCCATCGTGTTGTAACTTGGTTAATTTTTCAGTTTTTTTTGCTTGGGAATCTGTAATTTTGCATGTTGCTTTTTATTATTCAAGTGTGTTTTTTTTTTTTTTTTTTTTTTTTTTTCCCTTGTAATTGGGCATCTTGGATAAAAATTAAAATAAAAGATAGGAATAAAAAATAATAATCAGAAGAGATGAGAGAAAAAAAACCTCTATATGTATACATGTATGAAATGATGAATTTATGAAAATGTACGCTACATATTTGTGCATTATATTGAAGCCTTAAAAATAAAAAATGCTTTAAAAGCATGTAAAATCTATTGATAGATTTATATTTAAAGCAATTATGAATTTATCATAGCATTTGTGATAATAAGGAGAATTTTAATTGAAAATCAGTGAATCCTTTACTAATGAAAAATTAGAAAATTAAAAACTAAAATCTTGATGAAATACAAACAATAGTAGACAACATGGTAATATCAACCATGTTTGTTTTTTCTGGAAAGTCTAAAACATACAGTAATAAATTTTATGTAATTCTTTCATTCACTTCAAAAGGGTTATTATTTCCATTTAGAGAATCTTTCATGCCAATTTACCTTAAAACATTTTTTTGTATAAACAAGAGTTATATAGCATATGTAGAGGTGAATGGCATGTGGGGGAGTCCATCTAGCTGTTCCCAATATTCAAATGTAAAAGAATATGATTGACAAAATATTGAGACTATGCTGTATAATATTTGTGTTAAAACCAACAGATTATTAGACAAAAAAGCTAAAAAAATGGATTATAACGGAATAATACAAACTTTAGCATTGAAACAAAAGTCCAAGTTGCAAAAAGTGTATGATATTTACAGTAATTTCTAAGAATGAAATACACAAATAAATATAGAGAAATTTTCTCCACTGATGAAAGTATTTGTTCCCATTTCAATATGCTTAGTTACCTCAGTCTTGATTTCAGCGGAGGGGTTATATTCTGCATAAATATCAAATAACCTAGATTGATTTATTATGTTAGAACGAAGAACAGTTATTCAAATAAATCTTGCCCCTCGCCCCCCCCATGTCAAAAAAATCAACAATCTTTTCATAAAAGGACGCCCTTGGATTCACAAGGAATATAGTTATATTAGTAATCTCCATTCACTTAGGGCTCCTATGCTGAAATTGTTGTTGTGGATGAATTATTTGAAGAGAAATTTATCAGAAAACACATTGTAACTGTAGAATTCAAAGTTATGCACATAAACGTATTTATGACCATCACATGAAGTTTTATTTTTATTTATTTTTATTTATACTTTTGTTATTCTCTCTCTTTCCGATCCAAGATGTGAATATTCAGTATAGTTCCACAATGGCAAATTCTGATGTTGTGCTCCTTTCTCTTGTTGCTTGGGTCAAAACCATTCATTTCTGCTTATTAGAAAAAGTATATTTTAAAGTAAATATTTAAAATAAAAGATAAGAGAAATCTAAAAAGTTTATACTTTTCATTTTTTTTTTTTGTTGTATACATAAAGAAGACATATAAATTCGTGACTATTGTTAAGAAATCAAAATCCGTAACCAAAGCCTTTATTTATTCACTCTTCAAAGTTTAAACATATAATTGCAAAGTTTTAATATTTATTTTTGATAAATAAATTATTAAATATAAATATATATGAAAAATTAAATTAAAAAATCACTCTCAAAAGATTGGTTTGGAATTTTATTTATTTATTTATTTATTTATTCCTGCATCCATTCATTAAAAAGATTACATGACATGACATTGATTAAGAAACCCCATTTAATGATGGTCCTGCTATCGCCATCCCTTTTCACACGCACTAAGTTCTATACTCATTTCACATTGTGCCCAGCAGCGTCACACATGGCCAAAACAACCAACGAACGAATAACTATCGCATCCATCCATTAATACATACTTTCGTTCGTCAGTTATTTCATTCGTTATATTAATCATTCATTCAATGGATGCGTAACATCCAATCATCGAAGCTTACAGAAACCCAATGCTCTGGGACCATATTCCTGTCCTCCATTGACAGACCCACACGTGTGAAATTCAAAATCAGTTGGCGGCGTTCTCGAGGTTCCACCCCACTGGTCCACCTTCCCATCCCCGTGGCAGGATGAGTCCTCATTACCACGCTCGGAGGTGGATAGGGTGCTCGTGGGGTCCTATCACCGAGAGCGAGGACGAAAACAGCCAGTATGAATGGGGTCGGAATTCTTTTCCTTAACCCCCGTTCACACGGTGGCTGTTTCCCCTTCCTCCCTCCCTCCAAACTAACGAATGAGCAAACAATGATAACTGATACATGTCCTTATGATACAAATGATCATATATATATATATATATATATATATATCTGTGTGTGTGTATATATTTTCCCCTCATAATAAATTAAAAAATACCTATTCACAAATCAAAAACCAGTGTGAAGATGATTTTATACAAGGATGATTTATTAATAAAAAGTGTAAGTTAACAGTTCATAAACAATATCAATTGTAAGATTATTAATAGGTTAAGGTTGCACCAATTTCTAATAAAATTAAATGGTAATTTTTTGAAAAGTAGGTAGCTGATGCACCGAAATAAATATTAGAATACGTATGTATTCAGAACTTCGCTATACAAAAATGTTAATGATAAAGCAACGCTATAAATTTAAAAGAGCATTAAAATTACCCTTCAGTTGTGTGTGTATATGTATTTTGTCATCCAATTCAGTAAACCATTGAAAGACTAATCTAATGTTGTGACAATGAAATCAGTTAAAATTAAATTAAAATGAATACTTCATCAGCTAATGCAGTACAATTGAACCCAAAGACAATGAAATTGCAATGTTACATTTGAAATGTTTTCATTGTAATATTTTATGCATCTTTAAGAAAAGTGTGTAATAGATTGATCAATTTTTTTGCAAAAAAATATGTTAAAAAAATATCTTCACTGTTAGTGTTGTAAAAGAAGCCATTTTGGTATTTGCAACTTTTCATAACATACATTCAAATTAATTTTTATTTCAAAACAAATCCCATCAGTTTTGCTATAGCAACCACAACTTGCCAAGCATTTAATATAAACGTGTGTTTTTTTAAAAATTATAATAAAATAATATATTGATATTTTCAATATGCTTTACTTTTTCAAATTATTCAAAAATTAATTTAAAATTTTAATTAGAAATGAGTTATGATGACAATAGCAAAAATTGTGGTGATATTTGCAACACCCTATATTTAATAATAGCATTAAAAATGTTGACTCTGTTGGTGGGAACTAGTTATGTAATTAATTGTTATTTTCTAAATAGCACATAAATAATGTTTTAAAGATCTAATAATAATTAACTGGCATTTTAGTCATTACTACATGGATTGAGCATCAATTGATTGTTGAATGATAAATTGATTTGAATCTCTGGAAATAGAATATAAAATGCATTAAAACTACCCTTCAGTGTTAATTGATTTTTTTGTAAGTTATGAAACATTCAATAAACAATGTTAATATCTCAGTTCATCCCACGAATTTACGAAACGAATGAATGATGTTTTTTCGAGTGCACTTAACTCATTCGTTTGTATATAATTCATCCATATGGTGCTAGTTCATCCGTCTAGGGCTTGTGGGGAAGCAATGTGAAGAGGGGTTCGATGGCACAGTTCACCACAGCCATTCAAAGCGGAGTTGAGGTGCCCATCGCGGCAGCTATTTCGATTGATTATCACTCCTTTGGATCTGCTCGCGGCTCAATCGGTGTGGTTTCTGCGAATTCACTTCATCTTGAGTGGTTTGTCTCTCGCATTTGGTGCAGGAGTCTGTGATGTTGTAGGGTTTGTTTTGGAAGAGGGGGGGGGGGGGTACCGGTGACGCGAATAGTCGTAGTTTTTTTGTGACCATGAAGGAGTGAGTGATTGTAGTATGTGTGGTCCATTGAAATGGTATGGGAGAGTTCTTAGAGTGAGTAGAACCCGTGGAGTTGGAGTTTGATCGTGGTTTTGCGAAGCCGGGAAGTTGACGTGAGTCAACATTTGGACTTACCGTTGCGTATCGAAAGCAGGGTTTGGAGCTTCTGGGATGAGCTTTGGTGAATTTACGTGGTATTCAGAAGAGTGGATTGATGCGTCGGGGTTGAGGAAGGCGAGTGGAGATTTTGTTTTTATTTATTTTTACAGGTGTTGAAATAACCGGTCAAGTGTGGCAGGTGGTTCGAGAACAGATTATTTTTTAAATTGCTCAAGAAGCAAATTCTTAGCTGATCAAGTGTTGCTGCGTCGATGGTACTATCTTTACGTAGCACCGACTCAGCGATACCAAGGCGATGGGAACTACCAATCATGATTGTTAAATCTACAATATGCAGTTGTTATTATTATTAATACTCTAGTGTTAGAGTATTGATATAGAATTAGAGTAGTAAAAAAAAAAAAAAAAAAAAGGAAAAAAGAAAAAAGAAACATAACATAACGTAACTAAAATAGTATTTCTAATATAAATGTTGCTTTTTCAAATTCTTTTCTTCATGGTATTTGCTACATTAACTTGATTTTTTTTTTTACTTTATTACCAAAGATAATTTCTTCATCATATATATATATATATATCTATATATATATATATATGTATGTTTTTATTACAGCAAGACATGTACTGCTATTGTATTTCACAATTACTCTCAATTTGAAGTATATAATGGAATGCCAAACACTCAAATTCAGATTATTGGATCTCCATGCTTGGAATGATTAGATGAAATGCTCTTATAATGGAGACAAGCTTCAAGAGCTCATTTGATCTTGTGTTCTAAAATGAGGATGCAAAAGATTCTTCTTCATACTCATTTGTCTTTTTCTATAGCAGTGGATTTTATTAAATCTCAAAAGGAGAAATTTGAAAAAAAAATAAAAAAACAAAAAACTTTTGTGGTAATATTTTTGCAATGTACTGTACATGGATCTAGAGTTGCAAGTATCAATAATATAAAAATAAATAAAAATGCTATATATATATATATATATATACACACAAATGAATATTATATCTAAAGTATAAAGTTTAAAAAATCAAATTTAATAGTTATTTCATTAATATTAAAGATAGATAATCACCAATATTGTCAATGAATTTTGACAAAATCTGAAGATGTAGTTTTTAAGTTTTTTAAAGAAAAAAAGGTCCAATGTTTTTGGTAATATCTAGAATTGTTTGAGCAAGACATGCTAGTGTGCTTACAACTTTGTTATACACAATACTAGAATTTAGGTTGTTTCTTGAGTTTGTGAAAAAAGCTCCATTAAGAAAAATATCACGATTTGATGCCCAATTCCACTTTTTCTAACTATTCTTATCATTGAAATGTCTAGTAATTTCTTTGAATTTTTTTGGCTTGAAATAATTACCTTCACTGAGTATAGTTAGACCTTCGCTTCCACTAATTGCATACTTAATCCAACCATTTGAATAGTCATTGTTGATAATATGGTTAATTCCATATCGAGATCTACATTCAAAGATACATATTTCTAAGTTATTTGGTTATTTCTTTTCAATTCTCATGGCCTTGAGGAAAACTTTAAAAAATCAAATCCAACAAAACATAAAAATGAAAAGAAATCTTTATATCAACATTCTTTGAATAAGATAGGGTCCAAATTTGTTGCAGGCAATTGTAACACACATGTTTTTGTCCATTTCATCTTTAGATGATGAACCCAATAACATTACATGTATTATTTTCTATAAGCATAAAATAATAATAATAATAATAATAAAAGAATAAAAGACTAATAGAAGAAAAATAAAAAATCCACATTAGGGCTTCCAAAGTTTCAACTCTAGAATCAAAATGATTTTTAATTCCAATTTTTAAAAACATTGTATTTCAAAAAACTATTAGGTTTATATTTTTACCTTTTCATGATTTGTGAAGAAATGGTTAGAAATGGTGATGTTAGTGGAACCTTTGCTAATATCAATTAAACCATCTGGAGCATTTGAAATCTAGATACCCACAATTCTCCTTTCAATTTGATGGTATTACTTTGAGAAAACATTTCTTGTGGCTCTAGAGCGCAAAGTCTTGGGTTTGGGGTTTACAAGATCATCACCATTGTCAGAAACCTCATAAATAGATCCATCCCTTCCTCCAATAGCATCTTGCCCAAATCCCACCACACATGAAGCTAGCTTTTTGGCAATGATTGTACTAATTTGAATCCCAGAGCCAACAATTGTCAATTGGATTACCTTGCCAACATCCACTAATCCATTTTACTTCATAGTTGTTGCCATGAAGTGAGTTTGTTTCTCCACTATTGCAAACAATAAATAAAATTCAGTCAATAAAAATACACAAATAAAACAAAAAATATATATATCAAAATATATATAGCAAAGGAATAAAAAAGTTGAGGAGTTAAAAACCTTATGATTGCTTGCTGTCGAAGTATAGTTGGGAAACTAGTTCATCATTGTTAGTACTATAAAAGGTGTTGTCAGAAATACCAATAGGGGACTCATTGAAATAATACGCTTCAATACGTTTATCTTGAATACTGTTATTCTTCCCAGCTACAACAAAACCAGTCTGAAACACTATCCACAACGCAACAAACACAAAAAAGGTGGAATGTAGAATCCAACAATTTGAAATCAAAGTAGGGATGTGTAGAAAAGATATCATCTTGAGATTTGTAATTGAATAAAAAAGATCAAACAAAGCAGAATCCTCAGCACTCAAAACTTCAAAATCTTGATCACAATCAGTAAGAAAACCATTCAAAGCATCAACAATAGAACACAAGTATAAAACAAACTCACGATAAAAATGAGATAAGGTACAAGGAAAAGTAGCAATCTAGTTTTAGAAATATCCATCTGAACAAGTAATTGTCAGAGAAACTGTTAGAGTTGCGTAGAGTTGACATCAGTGTTAGAAAATGTGCTTTTAGGATAAAACTTTTTACTTCAACTCAACTGATTCACCGATGGAGCATCAGGACCACCGTCCGTTCAAGATGATAGACCATGTTAACAATAACGACTATCATCATTGCCAGGTACAATTAATATTCACTCGTCGTTTTTCGATCTCAAATGAGATTCGCTATAGTTTGAAGGTCTGTTGAAACGTATTTGTATCTCAGTCTCTGTAGAACTGATGCGATTGTTCACGTCCCGGGAGCAACAAATAAATGAAATTCATCTACTTTCTGAATGTAATCCAGGGAATTGCTGATATTGAAACCCGCGTTGCGGTCATGGAATGCACGTTGAGCGATATCCAGAATAGTGAACACTCAGAGAAACAAGAGAGTAACGTTGAACGACACTGTTGACGCATTGTAGAGGTTATTCTGCCCCTCTCAAAAATCTAGTGGGAATCTGGAGAACTAGGAAGCTTTGTCAATTTTCTTTGTATGCAATTTACTTAGTAGTATGCAATTGTGAATACATCATCCAGGGAATGTTGACGTGGAGACCAAATGTAGTACGGAATGCGGATGATTGCGAATGTTGGTGACAATATGCTTGTTATAATCCCTCTCAAGAGTCGGATGAATTTTTTTCCAATTTACACGCGAGAAAAGTTAAAAATTTGAGTAGATATTGCAATGGTTTTGGAGGCTCAGCATATTTTTCAGCTGTAGTTGGTGGGAGAAAAGAAATGCAGATCACTTGGAACGCCCTGCAAGGTTGGGTTCTGGATCTGAGGAAGTTGAAGTCAAAAAAAAGTTTTGTATTAAAATAATAATAACAATAGTAATAAATTAAATAAAATCAAATTCTCTCTCCCTCTTTCTCTATCGTTTGAATTGCAGCATAAACTGTTTGCCCTTATCTGTTTACTGCGCTTGAAATGTGGTGCGCTGATTGTGAAGAATCGCATATGATTGATTTAGCAGGTTCCTCGACGCACACGGAGTTATATTATCTCCATGCTGCGAGGCACATCTTCAGATTATTCCCCTGGTGGTCCTGTATCTTCATTGCCTAGTTAACGTTGTGATAGTATTGCACCAGCGCAACAAATATGTAGAAAATCGACGATACATTAGCAACACACTAAGTTGTCGGGACTTCTCATAGATAAAATGCTGGAATTTCTCATAGAACGTGGATCATTACTCTCTGTAGAGGAGTGTTTTCTCTACAGAGTGAGTAATGGAAAATGAGTTGATCTCTTGCTTCAACCTTCGGAACGACAGAATCAACCTCTCATTACGCCTGTATGTGAGTCGTTTTTCGTTGCATAGACCTCAGAATTGTCCTAGCTAGGGCTGTTACGTTTGAGAGCTGGACAATGAACAAATTGGTCACGCGAATGCGATTGGTCTCACCCACTTTCTTGCTCCGCATCACAATCCTGTTGTGTGGTTCCGGATTTTGTTTCTAGTGTGCTTGAGTGCCAAGTTTCTACGTTACACGTACACAATAACTTAACAAGGCTGCCCCAGTTACTAGAATGAGCGAACCTTAGCAAGTACCCACATGCTCCGTCGGAATCAGATAGACGTTTACTGGACAATTCTCTTCCAAATGACCAGATTTAAGGTCTTCGATTGGTTTTACGAGACGAGGGAAAAACTCAAATCTCAAGAAATAGGTTTTAAATTAATTTTTTAAAACCTTTTTTGTTTCTTTTTCTCAAGTAGGTGCGCTTTGTATATGCAGGTGCTATCAACTGTTCACAGTGATTGAACTCTCTCACTGGAACCCTTCTCAAAATTTCGATCATCTGAAACACTATGAACGAAACGACATGATTTAATTCGGTCAAAGTGTTTTTGTATTCAACTGTTATTCATGTGTCCGTCGATACAAAAAGACGTTCTAGTTCTTAGTTTCATATCGTATTTGCTCACTTCTACCTTCTGTTCAGGTGCTGTTTTTTCAAGAGTAGTGTAAATCAAGTAAACATCTTCAACTAGGAATTCGGAGTTAGCTCTTAAGGTGCTCAATGAGTACACGGATCCGTCTCATGGAGGCTTTGTATGAGGGGTCAGACATTGGTGCAACTTCAATGTACTTCCAGTAGGGAGACTTCAGAATACTAGAGCTAACGATTTTTTTATTGATAAGTATGTTATGAATGAATGTTTTAGCTCGGAAATTTTTATTTGAGAATTTTGCTCCTAATCTTTCAACGTCGATAGCAGTTGGTGGGGATTTAAGATCGCTCTGTAATGTCGTCTTGACTCCATCGAATGTTTTATTAGTTTGACCCAAACCAGATTTCATGTGACAACGCACTGGTCTAAAGAAAGACTGGTTCAGAGAGTGATAACCATTCTCAACGATGCTGAAGAAAGTAGTAAATTGAGGGAGCATGTTTCATAACTCTTTCACTTTTTCGTATTTGGTAGCTCTGTGTGGAGTGTAGAAGCTTATGTAGCATATAAGAAGTAATCTTTAAGGGATACTACTTGCGTTCGCTAAGTTTGGGTTCGATGACGAACGCAAGACGCGAAATCACCTTATCATTTTCTCAACATTCCGTTGACGCATTTTCAAATCTGAGTGCTTCAAAAAAAAACTCATTCTTTGCGAAATGCTTCATAATCTCTAACCATGCCGTTCGAGGGAGCTCATTTGTGGCGGCGTGAGAGCAGATGATGCTGGACTCGACTCTTGTTCAGATGCAGATTGATGCACAAGTTGAAAAATAGAACATGTGTTTCTCCAGGTCAAGACTATAATGAGACTGGTAACAAGTGTGTGTAGATCATGGAACTGCTCCTCTCGGAGACGTTTCTGTTAGTATGACACCAACATCTCCAGCGTCTTGGGTGGTCTACTTTTCTGTTTCTCTTCAGCCTTATCTCTCAAACTGTAATTTTGGAGCCCCTGTTGCTGTGATTTTGTGCTTTTCATTTTGTCAGCTCACTGTTGCATTTCTTCTCTATTGTTGAACCTTAGCCCAACTCTGCTATTCTTGCTCATCATGGATGCGGGTTTATACAAACTATTCTTCTAGCAGTCACACTCATGCGAACTTCTTCAGTGTAGTGATATATGCTCGTGAAGCTTTCAGATTCACATTCTGTGTTCCAAACCACTGTTGGACACTGCTTCCCATGCTGTTCGCTGTGGCATGTCGAGATTTTGCTACTGCCATATATATCTATATAACTATATGTTTTCTGGTGTGTTCAGCTGTGGGGCAGTCTACGCGTCATCTAGTTCCTTTTTTATGCATAAAAAGTCATTCATAAACCTCATCTTTGATTTGAAGAAGTGAGCATAAGCATCTCTCTTGTACCTCCTCTCCCCACATTCGAGTGAAAGCATGCTTGACAACCAAGAGAGGTTACCAAGCCTCACTGCTTTTAGTCAGTCTATGGACATCGAACCACTTTGTTGGGTGCTCTCCAAATGTTGTGCATCTTCTCTCCTTCTCAATGCGCGCACACACACAGACATATATGTATGTATATATATATATATATATATTCATTTGATTGATGTACCACAAAAGAGGTTGTATTATTATGATCCCACTAGGACCACATTCAAGTTTAATCAATTTCCAACCACTCTGTTCCCAACTCCCTTTAACTGAACTTAAAATGACCTCACAAACCATGTTGGTGCCATCGGGATAAAACCTTCATGATCAAAGCACTCTTCACTTCGAAGTCACTAGCTTGTGAGTGAGGAGACTGGACTTTACGAATGAATCTATCAGATTCAGAATGGGCCATATCCACAGTCCAGCAAGGTTCCAACCATAACAATGAATTTGTTAACAAATTAAATCACCAGAATCTCATTCAACTTGTTGTTGGCTAAACAGTTTGCATTTGTTATTTATGTAGTCATAATCTAAATGCAATATGCTTCATATGAAATCTTTGCTTTACACATAAATTTTGTTTTCAGATCTAGTGCATGCACAATCATGTTGAATTGACAATTACATGATCATTTTTAAACTTGTGCATTGTTTTTTATTGTAAATTTTACTCTTAATATGATAAAAAAATGTTTGTAATTTCCAGAATATTATTTTTACATAGTGTTGTGAAATGTTGATATAAGAGTGGTTGTTTAGATAACGAAAAAATATAACTATTTGTTGGCTAATAATATGAAAGTGGACACAATCTCGATTAGGTCTTTGTAGGATTTAAGAATTTATCAATCTATGTTGATTAGTCTTAAACATTGAGTCAATTTTTACATTCTATATACTTAAAAATGGTTGTCAAATATACTTAAAATATTTTAATTATAAATAATATTAAGTTTAATTGAGTTTTAATGTTAAACCTTAGTATGCTCAAATTATTTGAAGTAATATCTAATATGATTGGAAATTTAGCAAACTTTTCTAACTTGTAACAAATTTATAAATTGCCTTAAATAATTCTTTTAATACCAATATATATATTTTTTTCATATTATCTATTTTATTATTAATGAATTAATTAATAATACGAAAAATACATCCAATTTTTTTCAAAAGCAACAATCTAGTTCAAAAAAATGTTCATTATCTTCCACTTTTCTTGTTTTTATTTATTTATTTTTATGGATCTGATCTTTTTGTTGAATTGAGAAGATGCAAAAGTACTTATTATTTGACATAAACAAATTGTAAAAGGATAGTGTTGCAAGCTATTGATTTTTTTATTAATTGGTTCCATTAATTAAAAAATTAAATATATATATATATATATATGCCAATAGTTAATTGATATAAAAAATTAATGAGACTTGTTGGTGCCTTGGTTTTACAAATTAAATTTGGAGCTTAAAATGGCTAATATGTAGAAAACATGATGGTGGTTTTTATTTATTAAAATTTGATTGTAAAACAGAGACAATTTTGAATAACAAATAAAACAAAAATTGAAAATTAAAGATTAAAATCTTAACTTGAATATTTAAGACTGTAAATATTTTTATCTCAATTTTAAAAATGTTTTACAAAAAATTATAATAATTTTATTTTTTTGTTTTTTATGCATATGTGTGTTTATCTTGCTTTATGTAGATGAACTAAAGTACTCGAATTTTCATGCAAAGATGTAATATTATATAGACTTATATAATTTATTAATTACTCGGTATTTTACTTTTTACATGTGCATAAGATAAATCAATAAATGAGATTTTTACATAATTGTTTTTATGTTTAATCTTTTTTCCACTAATGAAAATATTAAATAAAGTATCTCCGCAAATCAAAGTTATAATTAAAAAACTTGATAATTGTGTAATATCTCGCACTTTTAACGTAAAAGAATAAAATATGGCGTCCCCCTATGTGTAACAAACTCTGTCCACAAAGTTATTAGTTTGGCTTATTTAAAATTGAATACCCTTGATGAAAGACACCAATCATGTTAGGTGTTGTTCTGAATTATATCAAAAGGTTTAAAAATTAAAAATAGAAATCATTCACTAAGTAAATTTAAGTTTTATGAATTGGTTTTGAAACAGGATGTGATAAATTACGTACACACAGTAGATGCTAAAGTCATTAAAAACCCAACAATTATGCAGATTTGAAAAGTGAGTATAAAACATATATATATATATATATATATATATATATATAGCATAAAGATTAAATTTTCTTTGTGTAAAGGATCAAACCTAATTTAATATATTTTGAACCAAAAATCTCCTCATTACTTAAAAAGTATCACATATTTTCAAATTTTACCAAAAAAAGGAACTCAATTTTTTGAGGAATAGATGTTCATGAGTTCATAAATGGTTTCTTCACCAGAGAAATAATAATTTTTTATGTTTTGTTTTGTTTTGTTTTCCTTTTTTCAGAGGTCATTATCGGTGCTGGAGTGCACTGGGTACTTGATCAAAGAAAAAATCAATATTTGAATAGGATTCCCTCAAAAACATAGGAGTGTGAATCAAGAGCTTAATACACATAATTCAATTCCAGCACTAGATTCAATATCGCTATTGCCCCTTGAATATTGTGATACTACAGCACACTATCAAAAAGCCTTTTATACCAACATTCCACCCACACCCATCTGTTTAAGAAGCAAACAAAACAAAAAACAGACTGAAGAATAATGAGGATCATTACCTCTTTATACAAATAAACATTCATCAAAAAATCCTCTTTGTTCAGTAATAAACTATGTGTCTGTTCTTGTTTTCTTTTTTTCTTGCATGTGGTTTTAAAAGTATTCAAGGAATGGCAACAGACAGCAGTCTGGTTAATACATTAGTAGATTTGTAAAGAAATCCTTTGAGTTTGTTGCAACCTTCGGAAGGGATACCTACTCCTCGGCAGTGTATGTTTTTTTGTTTTGTTTTGTTTTTGTTTTCCCCTGTGTGTATGTGCATGTGTGTTTGTTTCGCTTTTTTGTTGACTGGTAAGCCAAATTGGATTTCTACATGAAAGCTGCATCCGGGTGGGCTGTGTTGCGGCACGTGAGAGGGAGAGAGCGGGTGAGATGCGTGAGCTCGTGGTCGCTACAATCCACAAAAGTTGCGAGATCCTGCTGTCAATGCGTCGCTGGGTTTGGGCATACAAATACTAGGTGGCCTTGCAGACGACGCAGACGCAGCGTCAGAATCTGTGGCAGGCAGGCACCCTCTCTTTCTCCTCCTCGTCCTCCTTCTCCTCCCATCGCCCTCCTCACCTCCCCCAAGTATCAACAGGGCCGAGATTCCCCGAAGAAGAAGAAGCAGAAGAAGAAGCCCCTCCAAAACTGCATGTGGGATGCGGAGACACACACCGAAATGAGGTCTGAATTTGCATCCACAGTGGAGTATGTCCCACTCCTATCCGGGAACCTCCGCCTTGTTGGTAAGGCTCGATGATGATGATGATGATGACGACGATGATGCCTCACCAACAACAATAACAACAGCGACGACGACGACGACAAGGACGCACTGTTCACTGCCCGGCTACGAAGCCTATTCTCTCCCATGTGACTGAATATTCATCGCCATGGTCCCAGCTTCCTTGGGTATATAACTGGATATTCGATCTTGTCTGTTGCCCGTTCGAACCCTGTAGGTGACTGACTTGCATCTGAGTGAATGAGTGAGTGAGTGAGTGAGTGAGTGAAGGAGAATATGTTGTGTCTCTGTGTGTGGAGAGCGAAGCAGACAAACCCCTCCTCTGATCCCTCTTTCGGAGAGCTTGGGAGTGAATCCCCGCCTCCGGAATCGACCCATCCAATCTGTAAGATGCATCGATGGGGCGCACTTGACTTGGATAAGGATCCGTCGTCTTTTCTCTTTTCGTTTTATTTATTTATTTATTCTCCTCTTGAAAACAAACGCTGGACCGATCCGATCTAGTTGCAGATCAGGTGGCCTAATCGATGTCTAGATTCGCAAGGAATATGCGACTAGGAGGGTGGGGGGAGGTGATCGGAAGCGTCGTCGTGAACCTGCAGGGCAATGAACGGAACTGTCGATCTGAGGTTGTTGGATGGTGTCAGGCGATTGGTGATGACGGTGCTGTCGATTTGCCTGGTGTTGTTGTTGTTGTTGTGTGCACTGATTCGGCTTGCAGAGGGGACTTGCGCCCACTTTGTTTTCGGAGATGCATGTTGCAGTGGCAGAAACCGCTGCTGCTGTTCCTGTACTGGTAGTGGCCAAGATGTGAGGGGGGGAGGATTAGGGACTTGCGAGAGGCGATGGAGTCGGGGGGTTTAGGGGTCAAGGGGTTAGAGCGGGAAGGGTAAAAAGTAGGGCACCTGCACATTATTCGGCTATTACATTTTTTTAATGGCAATGGAATGAACCCAGCCACACCGTCTAAATAAGCATCGTTTCTAAATATGGGAAGATGGACCCCTGAAATCTTCGACCCAGATGGCCCTTCCACGTTTCATAGTATGAGAGCATGAAAGGCCAATCCGAATAGAGCGCCACCCCCCATTCGCTCGTTGTCCCTTCTGCCCCCGCGTTTCCAGTTGAGCGTTGTATGAGAAACTTCTGCGATTTGGGTTTCCTTCGTAATCCCCGTCGTCAAAATCATTGCCATCGAAATCCAGTGACAACGGTATCCAACAATAGTAAAAAATTAAATCTTCCGAATGGGAAGATTCATCAGGAAATTGAGTAGCGCAATTTAACACGTTTGCCTCGAAGGCCTAGTCATGGTGCGCAAGGCTGGATGGCAAGTTTCATTCTCGACATGAATCCTTGTCGACTAGCGCTTTTTTTAACTTTGTCTTTTTTTTTTTTTTTCTTTTTTTTTCCCTCCTTGATTTAATCTCTCGAAAAGTCTACACACGGATGGTTTGCCTGCCTGCCACTTCGCAGAGGAAAAGGTCGATCGGTCAACAGCCTTGCTGGATGAGTGACGTCTTTGTGGAATTACCACCTTGTCTGAGTACACACCATCGGAACGCACGTTTTACAGTAAAATCTGAATTCCCGGAAAACACACACAAATGTTTCAATATCACCAACAATAAAGCTTGAGAGAATCTTGTGGGTTGAACGAATTCGCCGATTAGACGAGGCACTTCAGGTAACTAGACAAGGGGTGTAAAATCCATTCCATAGAACTGAATCTACTTATTGGGAACGCCCCAAAGTGTCCACACCAGAATCTTTGACTTGGCTGAATCGAGGTGCACATTGTGGTGGCAAAGTTCAGGGGATTGAATATTTATCATGAATAGTGTTCCATGCCATGCCAATATTCTAATCGTGCACGTTGAATTGGTGAAGGACAGTCCCTTCAATTCATTGTTTTACTGTCTGTTTATTGCAATCACGAAGCAATTTGGTGTTGAACTAATGGTAATGTATGTGACGTGTACAAATGCCAAGAAAGTCTCTCATATTGGTTTGATTCCTGTTGTAAATAACTGAAACAATCCTCACTTTGGCCTAATTTGTTTTTACTAACACGATAAGTTACAGAGCAACTGTAATAACTCAGTATACTGTACTGTCAAGACATAATAATCCACAGTTTGATCATTTATAAAAATAAAAATAAAAAACATGTTGATTCAATACCTACCAGGTATTACAAAAGCAATAACAAGGGTATAAAAATCAAATATTGAACTAACCACTTGTTTCATGTTACGTCAACGCTTTGACTACACATGCATACACAAACACAAGCAAATAAGCAAACAAGCTCCGTGTTCAAACCTATAAAGAAAAAAATGTTGTCCACATATGTATTGATTTATATTTGTTGAATATATAATCTATTAAAGTAACAATGCTTCTTGTGGTCCTGAACGATGTCAATACAATCAGGGGGGGGGGATTTTCTTTAGTTCAGTCTAGTATTTTAAAAGATCAATTTTTTTTGTTTTGCTTTGTTTGTTTGTTTTCGGCGGTGATGAGTTGGTTGCCAGGAGTCACGAATGCACTTCCACCTGCCGAATTACCCTGCCCCCTCCCCTCCACCTTCAACTTTTCAACAGCAGAGACGAATGGGCCGCAATCTCATATCCTAAAGGCGCAAAACCTGCACCATAAACAGGACGGAGGGGCTGTCCAGCATTTGCATGATCTTCTGAACGCCACATCACCCTGTTTCCGGCTAAGCTCCCGATTCTCAGCGCCCTGTCAAAATATGTTCCTCACAGAGTGGGCAAAGTTCGGTGCCGGAGAGAGAGCGAGAGAGATGCAGCTCGTTGCTCCAATCGGAGAGTGCACCCTTGGTTGGGTCGTGTGAGCAGTGGAGGCAAGTTGACAATTCCATCGTGTCACCTTTTCGTGACCACCCTCAAAATCTAAACAACGCAAGAGAAGATGATCTGCTAATGGGAATTGCGCACGAGAGGGAGCGTTGGCAAAGCGCCTGCCAGTCTGGAGATTCTCCTGGGCCCCTCCCTCGCACACATCATTCAATGCTCCTCAGCACAGCAAGTGCAAGTCTTTCCCTCGCTAATTTCCCCATTTCATGAACGGCCAAGGAAAAACACCCCTTTCGCGGCTTGTACCTCCGATGAAAGTAGTCCACAAACATGGCAAGCCCCTTGGGGGCGTTTTTTTTTTGTTTTGTAAGTATGATCTCTAACTCGATTTGGCGGTGCCGAAATTAGCAGAGGGGATCGCTGGTAGTGGCGCTGTGGAAAACTCCACAAGCGCAGAGTTATCTCACACCCTTCTTTTAAACCCGATTTCGACTTCCAGTCAAGTTGCTCTCATCGTTCTAATACCTGTTCTTAACATTCGTTTGTTGCGCTCCCCACTTCCTCTCAGATCCGTCCCTTGTCCTTAAACGGCTCCGTATTCGCTGGTCTCAGGCGACGAACCTCCAGTAATGCTAATCAGCCAACCTTCAAATCTCGCACGAGACTTTTAAGTAAGTCTGCAGACGTGTCTAGAAATCGATGGTCCTGGACGCGGATGATGATACTCCAGCAGGCCGGTGTTAGATTTATTAATATATATTAGATAATTTATATTAGATAAATTAATACATGTTAGTAAATGTAAAATTACCTTTAAGTAGTTACGAAGTAGTTATGGAGAAGTTACAACTTAATATAATAGACACTTATCAATATGATGTAATCAAGTTATTTTATTAATATACTTCATGCTTTATTTTATCATTGTTAGTGTTCTTTCTCTCACAGGCGCTACTGTAGTAGCCTGGATCCGGAGCTGGATGTGGGCACTGGACCCGGAATCGGTGCAGTGCAGGTGGACGGTGTAAACTCACGATACCGGATACGTATAGATCGGAGTATCTGGCGGAGTATGTGGGTGGTGCTACTTGGCGTGAGAAATTGGCCGAACGACTGTTTACGTCGCTGCTGCTCCAGATTCTCTCTGATGATGACTGTAGTCCACTGGGTTAGTTTACCACTCACTCTGCAAGTGAGTCTCCAGAGCCTAAAGAGATAAAAAAGAAACACAGAAAGGAAGAAGGAAAGAAAGAAAAGTAATCGCTCCAGGCTTCTCCTTCAAATGGGGCATGGAAAAAACGGAATCTTCTTGTCTAGCTCGGTCGAGAAAGTCAGGCCAGATCCTCGCTTGGGTGCCTAGTGTACCCTTTTGTTTTTGTTTTTGGTTTTTTTGGTTTTTGCTTCTTTGCCCTTCTCTGAGCTTGCGCGTAGTCTTCACCCGGTGTCCCCTGAGATCTTAATTCCGCACGAAGGATCGTCACCTTGAGATTATGCAGATTAGTGTTGTGATTAGTTCCGGGTGGTGGTGCGTCAAGCGAGGTTCCTTGTTTCTGCGCCTTTGAGCCTGAGAATCCGGGGTAGCGAGTTGAAGGGAGACAGCCGCGGTCAATAGAGTTGGTGGGGTGGTGACGAAGAACGCAGCGAGAGAGAGAGGTTGCGGGGACGGAAGCGAAGAAAGAAAGAATTCGGAGTGGGCGAGGGTTATTTATTTATTTATTTATTTTTGAAGATCGGATTGCGAGAGTTTTGAGTTCTCTCGGGTGTCGCGTGGTGGGTGTGCTTTGTCAACCCCGTTTGCTGCGTTTCATTCAGGAGTCAGTCTCTTGAGAGAGAAGGATCAGGAGGCAGGGAAAGTGGAGCACCCGTTTCACTTTCGGGAGTTTCAGGTTGTTTCATTATGTGAATCTTTTTACTCGCGCATGGATTTTAGAATGATGCCGCAGAGATTTGGGTTTTGTCTACGGTGGCGGTGACTGGATTCGTGGCTAGGTTTGAATACCACTCTTTGGTTTCTATGGATCTGGGTTCATTGCATAGTCAGGAGAAGCAGGTGAAGTAATTTGGCGTAAAGGTTTGGCGCAAACCTGGCTTGGGAATCCAAAGCCAGACGCAGTAGGTATTCAAGTTCGTCATGAGCTGGCTTCCCTGAGAGCATCATGCTTTGAACTGGTTCTTGTCGCATTTACAATATCGAACGACTTTCGTTTTCCAGTGGAGTAAAATAATTTCTTTCTTGTGTTTGTTGGACTCGGATGCGCATCTTCAGGCAGGTTTCACAGCTTCAATCAATGTAGCAGGCAAGTCAAGCTCTTGGAGAATTTGGGGTGAGACTCTCGGTGGACAAGACTTAGACCATCAGTTTAGTTGGAAATTAAGCACCATGGCTCACGCGTCATATCGAAATACAGAAACTTAGGTGTGCATGAGCACCAGTCTTGAATTCAGGAAGTGATCTCCTCCCAAATTTTAGCTCATAGCTTTCCACCCATGCCAAGCCTCCAATGCCTTCTCAAATGCCACCCTTGCTCCCCAGTTTAGCTGCGCACCAGCAAGGCTATGACAGCAGCGGTAGCCCCCGAGCATCACCAGGTGTGTCGCAAGCTTTTCCACCGGCTGGTGCGCAGTTCGCTTCCCAGCCCTTTCTTCCGTCCTCCACAGCTGCACTTGGGGGTATCCAGTATCAGGTCTGCGGCGCTAATTCCACCCAGCAGCGAAGCTACTACTCGGTCGATACTGGCGGCGGATCTCCTTCTTCATGGCAATCTCCATCTCCTTATGCCGTCCATCCTCCATCCACCACTCCCGAGTACAATCCCCCGACCATGAGCAGACACACATCGTCTCACGTAGCACCGTCGTCCCAGCATAACATCCACCATGGATTGCCCTACGGGAGTGTGCAGGATAGATCTTCGCCATCGTTCCAGATTCCTTCCTTTCACAACCTCTCTGCGACTTTTTCACAACAGTGGTCCAGCAGTAATAGCCAGTGGGTAGGAGCAGAATCTCCCCAGTCGGATGTGCATTGGCCATCGGATGTCATGTCTATGGGGGTGTCGAGCCCATCAAGCGGGGGCAGCAGACCTGCAGCTCTCGCGCAGCTTAGTGCTCTTGTGCCAACAAGTGACAGTTGCTTGAATTTCCATTCTCCGCGCAGGGGAGTGGTAACGGCACCACCTGGTGATGGTGGAGGATTTCGCATGGTTGGGGCGAATGGTGTAATAGAATCCGATCTACAAATGGGGTATCAGGATACCGCTTCTGGAAGAGGCGGTGGATCTGCCGCCTCTTTGGGCCAGTATCCTGCTTCAGGACTTGGCATTCCTCCCAACACCGATGCTATCAGCCTTTGCGATCCTTTACATGTTAGTCCTCCTCCCATTATATGTATATTTTTCTCTGCTTGCATTTTATTCTCTTCTAGGGATCTGAGTTTCGAGAACATGAGTGTTTACACGTTTAGGGTGTAGAATTCAGAACTTTGTTTGCTACATTTGGGAAAGACAATCAAGAACGATGGCCGTGTAAGATCGCTTGGTGACAACCCGATGGGCATGGACTAAGCGTCACATTAGCATTGTTAGTTTTTGATCGGCGAAAGAAAATTCTTTTGAAATATCGTTGATGGTGATATATCTTGTCTGTGGTAATTCTCATCTTTTAGTAAATCAGTTTACAGCTTCTGTTGCACACATATCCGTTGCATTCATGAGTCAAGGTTTTCGAATTTTTCGACTACTCTCTGTTTTGTATAGCTGAACGTCGAGCTGGGCTTGAACCCCAGGGTCACTTACATAGCTTTTCATTTAGCACTTCTGACAGGACTATTATTATATGATCATTCTGTTCCCCTGTAGCAAGAATGAAATCAGTAGAGATATTAGCAAGTATTCGATATTGGGCTTTACTAGAACGGTTTGAGACTATATGTGCAGCAGTTTGGTCTAGTTATTATCTAAGATAATTGACTTCATGTATCCCTGCAGTAGTTAGCCAGGTTATGATAGTAATTTGTAGCTAAGAAATGGCTGAGAATCAAAGTTTGTTCTTGTAGCAGGTATTGCTTGAAGGAGCTTCTGACCAAAATATACCTCGTGACGGTGAGGGCTCCTCGCAGACAGCAGAAGCTTCAGTGAACATTTCTGACTGGACGGATCCTGAATGGATGGAGAACTTTTCTGACGCGTACAACGAGAACGGGCCGTTGGACACCAACAACCGACGAGTGAGATCACTGTGCCATGTGGTCTTGTAAGCTGTGACTTGTTTGTTCACAGAATTCTTTTTATGTATGAACGGTTAACGCAATCTTGGAAATTGACCAACGTTTTCAAATCTTCAAATCGCAGGTATTCCAACAACCAAAGAGGTTTCACCCACCACCTCGACTCATTCCTACAAAAGATTTACGAACTGAGCAGCAACATTCAGGTGCGTGCTTCTTCTCGCCTCTTTCACAACCCATTTCATGAAGCAGCTTTCTTAGCCCATCGTATGAACCATTTTCCATCAGATTTCTGTCTGTTTGTTTGCGAGCTTTGTCAAAGGTTACTAGCAGGTGGTTCTTAACTTGAAATTGGATAGAGTTAAGTTCATCCTGCAGTGGATAGATACTGTTTGAGCGTGACCAATGACACGCAAAAATCTCTAAAGTATGTATTGGGTTGGTTTTTGGTGTAGGTGCTGCTTCGGAGGGGAGTCCAGGTGCCTCAAGGAACTCTGCACCAGTTGGAGCAACTGCTTCATCATCAGCAGCAGCTTCAGCCGCCGAAGCAGCTTCTGTTAAAACTCGTCTACGATGGACTCCAGAACTTCACGACAAGTTTGTAGATGCTGTTGCACAATTGGGTGGCCCTGAACGTGAGTAGCTGCACAATCTCTTATCCTCAATGTCATTTCTTTTAGGTCTTTTAACAGGTGAAGTTCGTTCCTCATTTAAGTGTCTCCTACTGCAAGGAGCTTATTGCATTAGAGAGATCTGAGTTTTTGGAAAAAAGGGGGTTTATTTTGTTCATATACCGTATACACTGAGCAGGTGCAACACCGAAAGCTGTACTGCGTGTTATGGGCGTTAACGGGATCACCATCTACCACGTAAAGAGCCATTTACAGGTTAGTAGTTTGCACCAACGTACTTTAAATAGCCTTTTCTTTCACGTAACACCTTCAATTCAAGGATGGTCCTAAGCCAAGGCACGCAAGTTTTGATTCTAAACGCAAGTTTCCTAATGCGTCTGGTTTGTTACTCAAATGTATTGTTGTGCTAGTTCAGGTTTTTCTTTGAGTTTGAGGTTGGTCAGTGGTGCCAATTCTCATGGTCGTTCCTTCTTTTTGTACATGCAGAAGTACAGGCTTATCCCCGAGGCTTCTTCTGAAGGTATGCTCTCATAACTGAGAAAGTTACTAGATAGATCTAATACTAGATATCACTAAGAAAGCGAATACAGATCTCTGCTGAAGCGGACACTGCTTATGGATCTCTGACTGCTATTCTTCGGTGTGCAGATGCAAGAAATGATCGTAAACGAAATGATAATTCGCTGGGCCCCATGGATTTAACTTCGTAAGATTCTCCTCAAGTTATCATGTTTCGAGGGCCGTTAGTCAGTTACACCTTTTGGCTGTACGACAATCTGAGAGAACGCTCTATTGTTGTGAACCATCTGCGCATTAGAACTTTCGGTTGTAGACAGAAATCGAGAGACTTCTAGTTCATACTAGATATGTCTACGCTATAATTTGAAGACCTTCTGCAGATGATTCCATCATGGTGAGCACAGTTAGTTATATTTAACTAATTGCATGCCGTGTTGAAATTGCAGGAGCTTGCAAATGACTCAGGCCTTACAGATGCAGATGGAGGTGCAGAAGCGTCTGCATGAGCAACTGGAGGTACACTACATCCTCATGATTTACCTCGCGATGTGCGCTGTTTTCTTATATTTAATGTATGACGCAACATACTTCTAGAATATTTTCGACGTAGTAGGTCGACTTGAGTCTTTCGCTTAGTCGGAAACGCTTCTCTTTGTCGGAGCACAGATCCAAAGGGAACTTCAACTGCGAATTGAGGCTCAGGGGCAAAGCCTGAAGATGATGCTTGAAGCACAGGCAAAGGCTTCTGGAGGCTTCATCCCGAGGCCTGAGCTTTTCTGCAACGCCTCTCTTCCTGCTGTCGCGAGCGAAGTACCCAAGAGCCAGGTAGTGCCGGCGCAACCCTCCCAAGCATCAGAGACAGCGCCGCAGCAGAGCACAAATGGGAGCTCTCCAGTGCGAGAGACATCAGTCAAACGAGCTCGAGTCGAGGTCCCGAGTATGGTAATCGTTCCACAAGAGCAGTTCAGAGAGGCATACAACAAACAAGACGGTCCCAAGACGGGGCTTTTTCTTCACGGCTGCTCTGCTCCTCCTCGAGATTTCGCAGCGTCTTGTCAGTCTCCTCCTTCTCTTCCTCCTCCTCCTCAATTGAGCTTACCATCTCGACTACTACTTTCCATCAAGGGACATTCCACTGATCAGACAGACGGACCATCATCATCGACATCGGCACCACCACCACCACCACCCATTACTGACGACGATGGAGGTGGAGGAGCCACACCGCAATGGCACGATGCATCACCACAAGGGGGTTGCATGCTGCAGCAACCTGGCAGCATGACTTCAACAACAACATCCCTGCAAGCCTCTGTGTGAGAGGCTTGTCATGCCCAGTTCAGTGTTCTTTCATTGTCATCTTTCTCTGGTATAGCCTGCCCCCCCTTGAGTATACACAGGTCCGGAGGTCCTTCCTTCCCTGAGCATAATGCTACTCACGATTATTATTATTATTATTATTATTATCATTATTATTATTAATCTCTATGGCAGGAGGAGATCTCGTGACTAAGCACAACAACTCTGATGGTATAGATTACACGGTGAACGGAGAGAGAGAGAGATGGTTCAATATTCTTTGCTGCCACTTCTACAGGCAAGCAGATATATTTCTTGTTGGATCGCTAAAGTGGGTTATTCGGAAAAATCAGCAGCAGCATATGATGCCGAAAGCTTACTTAGATTACATGAAGTTGGGCAATTGCTCCTCTTTAGTCATTCCGGAGACAAGAAACAATGAGATCACCGCAACCTTCCCTGGTGCGGCGAATGTAAACATTTACTTCAGATCATGGTATTTATGCAACTTTATTTTCTTCTACTTTTGATGTTTTTGTGAAATTTATTTTTCTTCTAAATGATTGTTGTTTTTTTTAATCCTTGCGTTTTTTTATAGAGTATTTATGCCTCTTAGAATATCTTCTTAGTTTATTTATTTATTTATTTGTTTTCTTGTACATCTTCTACTTCTTTTTTAATTCTTTGTATTTAGATATGTCAACTGTTACTTTTTTAGCATAATAAAATGGTGTGCACTGTTAATGATTATGTCTATATTATATTATCATTTTTTTTTGTCTTAAATATATGCTCTAAGTGTTGAATATGGAATACAAGTTCAGTTTTTTTTTTTAATAATAGCCATTTTTTAAAACTTTATATAAACCTGTTTTGTTTTGGAATATATAGTGTGTAAAGTTGCCTTGTAATGTGACGTTTTTTAGGAGATTATCAAATTATCAAATCAAAGTATAAATTTACTTCTATTGTCCAATCTTAGAAAATTACTCTTGTAAGTTTGATTGTTTTTTTAAAAATATCAAAAATATTTAATTAGTTATTTCTTTAAATATTTTTAATTAATATTTTGATATTAAGCTTTTATATTTTAGTGTTTTTATTTGTTTTGAGTAAAACTCAAATAAAATAAAATAAAAGTTATAAAATATTCTACATATAGATACAAATTTTAATGATATTTCACATTAAAATAAAAAAAATTCTAAAATCTTATTAGTACATCTTACTCCATTATTTATAATCTTATTATTATTATTATTATTATTATTGTTATTAATATTCTTAGTGTTATGCTACTTTTACATGAAATGAACTATGACATTAATATTTAACTTGATGAAATTAATATGCCTTGACTACCATTCTATTTAAGGAAAATATCATTCATGCCCTTGAAATATGCTGAAATATTAAGAATATCTATGTATTCTGATAATAGCATATCCATCCCTCATTTTTGTGATAATTACAAATATATCCTTGGATGGTAATAAATTATATTCTATTTTGTTTTTAAAGATACATATAGGGTTCAAATTTTGATGTAACATTTTTCCTCAGTTTTGAGGCCCTAAGTGAAATGGACGCCCTTGCCACCATTGCTGTCACAAATTTTTTGGAATTGAACTATGGAGCACCAAGGTAGATTCAAGCACTAGTGTGGTCTTCTTTCTCTTATAAATTTACCCTCTTCTTATCTTTCTCATCATTGGCAAATTGCAAATTGCATGATAGATTAATGTCCAAGAACTACTTTTGCTTCAAGTTAGAACATATTTACTTTACACTACTTGACCTTGTATGAGATGTCGATTTGTTGGTTTTATTCGGTAAATCTCTTACAAGAGACTATCAATTATTTGCTTCTAGAGGTTGTAATCAACAAAAAATTCAGTCAAAGTTTTGTTTAGAGATAGATGATCATCTATGTCTACACATCTAATTATATTTTCTATATTGGTGTGGCCATTTTAGCAATGACAATAAGTGCAAGAGTGTCCATTGTGTGTAAGGTACCAAAATTTTAAAAAAGTACCATGCAAAAATTTGTATGTACAAGGTTTGGCCCCATAAGTACCTATAAAAAAGAGTTATAGCTTATCATTGTTCAGGAGTATATTTGTAATTATTACAAAAGTGAGAGATAGATATGCCATTATCAAGAATATAAGAATATATTTGATATTTCAACATATTTCACATACATGTATGATATTTTTACATAAATTTATACAAGAATAAAGACTACTCTGGTGCTTGAACCTACTTTAGTTCTATGTGGTTTAATTTTGGAAAATTTCCAATGGCAACAATGATGGAGGCATCTATTTTATTTGGAGTCTAAAAACTAAAAAAAGAATTGCAACAAAATGTGTGTGGCATGCAGTTAAATCTCATATTTAGCATATAATATTTTTTCATAAATTAATAGGAAGAAGAAGACTACTTTGATGTTCAAACCTACCTAGGTGCTCTGTGGTTCACTTTTGCAAATTTTGTGATAGTAATAGCAACATTAGCATCTATTTTGTATAGGAACCAAAAATAAAAAAAAAATGCCTCACCAAAATTTGTGCAACACACAGTTAGATTCCATATAAAAGTAAAAGAGGTAGAAGGTTATAGCTTATCAACATTCAAGAATATATTTGTAATTATGACAAAAATAAGGAATAGATATGCTATTATAAAGAATATAGAAATATTCTTATTATTATAATATATTTCGAAGATATGTATGATATTTTGCATAAATATTTTAGGAGAAAGAAAACTACTTCAATGTTTAAACGTACCTTGGTCTTTTGTGGGTTAGTTCTAAAAATTTTACAACAGTAGTAATAGTAAGGGTATCTATTTTGTGCACAGCTCAAAAATTGATATAAAATGCTGCTCCAAAATCTATATGGCATTCATTTAGACTCTATATGTATCTAAATTAAGTAAAAGATTAAAGCTTATCAACATCCAAGGATATATTTATAATTATCACAAAAGTAAGAAATAAATATACTATTATCAAGAGTATAAAGATATTCTTATTATTTTAGCATATTTAAGAGGCATGTATGATATTTTTTGAAAATTTATAAGATGGAGAAGACTATTCTAAAGCTCAAACCTACCCTAGTACTTTATGGTTGAGTTCCAAAACTTTTGCAATGGCACCAAAAACAAAGGTATTTATATTGCTCAAGGCCATAAAACTAAGGATTATTGCCATGCAAAAATGTACATGGCATGCATTTGGGCCTAATTTATAATTAAAAAAAGTAGCCATAACTTATCATTATATAAGGATATATTTGTAATTATCAAAAAATTGATGAGTAGATATGCTATCAAAAAGAATATGAAGGTATTTTTGATATTTTAGCATATTTCATGGAAATTTTGCACCAGTAATGGCGGAGCAGGCATCTATTTTGTATAGGGCCTAAAAATTGAAGAAAGATGTTGGACTAAAATCTATGCAGTATGCTTTGGACCTTAGATGCATGTAAAAAAATAAAAACATTATAGCTTATTACCGTCTAAAGATCTATTTATAATTATCACAATAATAATAAATAAATATGATATTATAAAGAATATAAAAGAACTCTTGATATTTGAGCATATTTTGTGGATATGTGTGATATTTTTGCATAAATTTATACAAAAAAAGAAGATATTTTAGTACTCAAATCTACTTGGGTGCTATGTGGTTTAATTCCAAAATTTTTGTAATACCAATGGCAATAAGGGCATCTATCTTATATAAGGCCTTAAAATTGAAAAAAAAAGTGTTTGCTAAAATCTACATGACACTTTGTTGGAATTTAGATATACCTAAAAAAAAAAATAATATTATAGCTTAATACCATACAAGAACATATTTGTAATTATTATAATAGTAAAAAATAAATATGCTATTAAAAAGAATATAAGAAAATTCTTGATATTTTAGCATATTTTATGGACATATGTGATATTTTTGCATAAATTTATAGGAGAAAGAAAACCATTCCAAAGCTCAAACCTTGCTAGTTCTTTGTGGTTCACTTTTACAAATTTTGTAATGGTAGCATCTATTTCTCACAAGGCTCAAAAATTGAACTAAAGTGCCTCAATAAAATTTTTGCAACATGCAATTGACCTACATTTGTAGTTGGAAAAACTAATATATATATATATATATATATATATATATATATATATTACTATCCA
The DNA here is from genome assembly GCF_059467195.1 of Physcomitrium patens. Taxonomy (NCBI): domain Eukaryota; kingdom Viridiplantae; phylum Streptophyta; class Bryopsida; order Funariales; family Funariaceae; genus Physcomitrium; species Physcomitrium patens. The sequence continues at coordinate 8,024,853 of NC_143412.1, read as the reverse complement.
AGAATATATTTGTAATTATAAAAAAGTTAGGGATAGATATATTATAATAAAAAATATAAAGATATTCTTGATATTTTATCATATTTCAAGAATATGTATGATATTTTACCAATAAAAATAGCAAAGGTGTCCATTTTATGTAAGGCCAAAAAACTAAAAAAATTTCTTATGCCAAAATATATACAATACATGATTAAGTTTTAAATATAATTAAGAAAATAATGGAATTTAGTTTATCACTATCTAAAAATATATTTATAATTATCACAAAAATAAAAGCTAGATATGCTATTATTTGTCAAGAACATGAATATCAAAAAATTAGAAGATCAATTTATCCTTGTGTCACTTGAAAAGACTTTACAATTACTTAAAGATGGTATAATATTAATCTAGAATGTCTATTGCCAAAGATAAAAGAAAACTACATTTTTTTGAATTAAAATTAAGAATAAGGAAGGCATTAAGAAGAATGAAGAAGGCTTCATTCTAATCCCCATATATACTATCTAACTAAGAGCTATGTGGCAATATTTTAAAGGACTTCCAACACATGTCTTAACTTGGAAGGGAAGTTTTCTATATATATGCCACATAATTAGCTTGTATCACAAGCTATCAATACATGGAACATGTGATTAACTAATTGACTAAGTTTCTAACATATCAATTAATTATAAATATGTAAAAATTCAAAGTCATATCTATAAAGCTTTTCAATAAGATATTATCAAACTTATTTATTTTAATATATTTCTACCTATTTATATTATTTAAAAAATTATTAAACTTAATATGTATGCCCATGATATTACTCTCTTTTAAAGATGAGTTCCACAAAGAAGGGTGATTACATATTGATATGGTGGTTCAATGTGATCCTTATTGTAGAGATACAAAATTGGTCTCTATTATTTTTTTTCATTAATTTTTTAAAATGTAGCCATAAATAACTATAAGAATGAGTTAAAGTTATAAAATAATTATAAATTATTTTTTTATCAAAGGTAAAAACTAAGAGAGAGCACTTTGACATGAAAGTGCATTTAAGAATCCATCTTAAGTAAATCCATCAAGATATTGAGAAAGATGCAACGTTAGATAAAGCTTCACTTGTAGAAATTCTCAATAATTTGATCTTGTTCTATTAAACTTCTTTCACATACTTATCCTTGCTTCTTTTATACTTGTAGTAGCAAGATTTTTTAGATTTATTTATAAATTTGATCTACTTGCTTCTCACAATTATAAAAAATCTTGGTGTAGACTTTAAATTTATTGTTGACTTCTTCCATATGCATCAAAATACTACCTCCATGGTTAACATTAGAAATACATGAAATTTTTATTCTAAAAGTATTGAGAAGCTTATGAAGATCTGTAATAATTAGAAATTTATTCCCACTTTTGCAGAGAGTAGCATCCAATTTTTTTTCTTCTATAGAAAATTCAAAAAAATCTACAAGTCAAATTAGAAGAAGTTAATCCATAAATTCTAATATCAAATGAAAATTTCTACAAAGAAAAATAGTTCATTTTTTTTAAGAAAAAAATAGTATTAGAGATCTAAAAGTTAGTTTAAAGGTGGATAGTTTGCAATCTTTAAAACAAAACTATAGAAGTGATTGATTCACTTATAAAACAAAACAAAAATAATGAGTTAGTATTCTTGTAAAAGTATCAAAGACATAAATCTTAAAGAATCAAAACATTAATACATCCTTATATTACTTGAAAAGACTAGATAATCACTCAAAGATGGTATAATATTAAACTAGAATAGCTACTACCAAAGACAAGAAAACTAGAGTTTCTTAAAACAAGACTAAAAATAAAAAAAAGGCATTGATAAGAGTGAAGAAGACTATACTCTTACTTCCATATATACTATCTAATTAAGAACCATATGGCGACATTTTATAGGACCTCCAATACATGTCTTAATTTATAAAGTAATTTTTTTTTATATGTGTGCAATATGGTTAGCTTATACTACAAGCTATCAATATGTACAACTCATGGCTAACTTGTTGGCCAAGTTTCTAATCTGCTAATCAATTACAAACATATGTAAAATCAAAGTTATATATATGAAGTTTTTAGGAAACTTTTTAACGAGCTATTATTAAGTTTATTTATTTTAATATATTTCTACTTATTTATATTATATAGATAATTATTTAATTAAATATGTATATCTATGATATTATCAAAAATATAAAAATAATCTTTATATTTCACTATATTTCAAAGATATGTATGATATTTTTGCATAAATCTATTAGAAAAAGAAAACTATTCCAATGCTCAAACCTACCATAGTTATTTGTGGTTAATTTTTTTTTTTTTTTTTTTTTTTTTTTTTTACAACACTATCCATGAGGGCATCTATTTTGTATAAGGTCCAAAAATTGGATAAAGTATTGCATCAAAACTTGCATGGTATGTGGTTGTATCTCATATGTAGCTAAAAAAATAAGAAGTCATATTTTATTACTATCTAAATATTTATTTGTAATTATCACAAAAATAAGGAATAGATATATTATTGTAAAAAAATATAAGAATATTCTTGTAATTTTAGAATATTTTATGGATACATATTATATTTTTTTTGTAAAATTATAGAAAAATGAAGACTATCCTACTGCTTGATAGTTTAATTTTGAAAATTTTGCAATGGCTAGGAAGGTAGGAACATCTATTTTATATATTGTTTAGACATAGAAAAAATTTACTGCACTAATATCTTTGTAATATTTAATTAGATTCTATATAAAAATAAAAAAGATAATAGATTGAAGCACATCATTGTCCAAAGGTATATTTGTAATTATCACAAAAATAAAAGATAGATATGCTACTATTAAGAATATCAGAGTATTTTTGATATTTTTGCATATTTCAAGGGCATGTTTGATATTTTTTTATAAATTCATAAGAGAAAGAATACTACTTTAGTACTCAAACCTATATTAGTATTCTATGGTATAATTCCAAAAAATTTGTGACCTCAGCAACAACAAGGATATGCATTTTATGCAGGGCCTCCAAATTGAAGAAAAATATTGCACCAAAATTTGCATAGTATGTGGTTGAGCTCCATATATAGCTAAAAAAATAATATATTATAGATTATCACTATCCAAGGATATATTTATAATTATCATAAAAATAAGTATTCATATATATATATATATATATATATCATAAAATATTCATATGTATATATTTCAGGGGCATGTATGATATTTTGCATGAATTTTGTAGAAAGAAAAAAACTACTCTAATGCTCAAATCTTCTCCAATGCTTTGTAGTTTAATTCCAAAATTTTATCAAAGACAATGGAAGAAGGGCGTTCACTTCTTATAGGGCCTACAAATTGAGAATAAGTATTGCACCAAAAATTACATGGTGTGTAGTTCAATTCCATATATAGCTAAAAAAAATATATATCTATATCTATATATATGTATATATATATATATATATATATATATATGTATTGTAGTTTTTTATTCTCATAAAATATATCTATAATTATTACAAAAGTAAGAGATAAATATATTGTTATTAGAAATATAGAAATATTCTTGATATAATAATATATTTTAGGAGGCATATATAATATTTTTGCATAAATTTATATGAAGAAGAAAACTACTTTAATACTTGAATCTTCTTTGGTGCTTTATGGTTTAATTCTAAAAAATTTACAATGACAAAAGAAGTGGAGGCGTCTATTTCTTATAGGACTTACAAACTTAAGAAAAGTAATGTGCCAAAATTTGCAGTTCATATGATTGAGATCCATATACAATTATATATATATATATATATATATATATATATATATTATAGCTTATTACTATCTAAAAATATATTTATAATTATTATAAAATAAAAATACTTATATTAAAAATATAAAGTTATTCTTTATATTTTAGCATATTTCAAAGGCATGTATGATATTTTTGCATAAATTTATAGATAAAAGCAAACTATCTTGGTGCTTGAACCTTTTTTAGTGCTTTGTAGTTCAATTCCAAAAATTTATCAATAACAATAGGGACGAGGGTATCTACTTCTTATAGGGCTCATAAACCAAGGATAAGTATTGGACCAAAATTTGCTTGGAATGTGGTTGAGGTTCATATGCAGTTAAAAAAATAATATGTTGTAGCGTACAACTGTCCAAATATATATTTGGAATTATTACAAAAATTAAAAAATTATATTATTAGAAATATAAGGATGTTTTAAATATTTTAGCATATTTTAAGGGTATTTATGATATTTTTTGCATAAATTTATAGGAGGAAGAAAACTACTTTCGTGCTTGAACCTTCTTTGGTGCTTTGTGGTTCAATTCCAAAATTATTGCAAAAACAATAGGGGTAGAGGCATCTAGTTCTTTTAGGGCCTACAAACCAAGAATAAGTGTTGTACAAATATTTATGTAGCATGCAATTGAACTCCATATTCAATTAAATATATATATATATATACATATATATATATATATTATAGCTTATCATTGTCTAAGGATGTATATGTAATTATTACAAATATAAGAAAAAATTATGCTACTATTAGGAATAAAAAGATATTCTTGATATTTTAGCATACTTTAGGGATATATATGATATTTAATATAATTTTATAGAAGAAAGAAAAGGACCTTGGTGCTTGAACCATCTTCGGTATTATGTGGTTCAATTTAAAATTTTTATTAATGACAACAAAGGCAAGGGCATTGAATTCTTGTAGGGCCCACAAATCAAGGATAAATATTGTACCAAAATTTTTCTAGCACGTAGTTGAACTCTATATGTAGTTAAAAAAGAAAAATATGTTGTAGCTTATCATCATCTAAGAATATATTTGTAATTAGCACAAAAATGAAGATTAGATATGCTATTATAAAAAATATCTTTTTTAAACTTAATAATATGACTATCATATTATTTATTGGTTATAATAATTTTATAAATTAAACAATGATTTTTAGATTACATAAAATTTGGTTATAAAAAGACAAAAACTACTTATTTATCACTAATCATATATATAAGTATTGTATATTATATTAATTATTAGTTTATAAAGATCACTAATAATAAAGTTCTAATATATAGAGCACAATTTTGAGACATTTTTGAGCTTTCTTTAAAGGCTTTTGAGAATGATGTAAAATAATATATTTTATGTAATTTATATAATTTTTTCCAAAACTTTTGATAGTTATTTTTTTTGCTATCTCAGTAAATATTATTTTATATACTGATTTTAGTATTTCTTTAAAAAAATAATTATTTTAACTTTTGAGTTTTTATATAATATGTGTATTTATATGTTATAAAGTAAAAATCAAAATTTCTAAAATTATTAATATTAAAAGTTTCAAGATTTTATTTATTTATATCAAAATTACAAATAATTCAAGAAAATCAAAAATAATATGGAAAGATGAAGATGTGGAAGAAATTCCACCTTCCTTCTATATTTATACTTACTTCATATAAGCATTTTGCTTAGCAAAATTAGTCCAAGCTGAAAAAATAACAGACAATCAATAGATAGTTGATATAAGAACTATACATTATCTAGCTCATATTAAAATATAATTTATTAACTTTCAAAGTCTTTCACCTAATAATTACTAAGAATCTTAGAAACAATACAACACTTCTAATCTATGGATGAAGAATGGTCAAATTCTAGTTACAATAAGTACCTACACTTTGCTTCATATATATTCTAGATTTACACAAAAATCTATTTTCAACATGCAAATATAACCAAACTAGAGGATGAATCTTTATTAAAAATAAAACTTGCAAGTTATTGTATTAAGATGACCACATTCTTGTTGAGTATCCTCTCCGCAATAATCTATACTTATTAGGAGCAACTATTCCTATTGCCTTAGTTATAGCCCAAACAACAATCATAATATCTACCTTGTTCATGGCACCAAATTTTATTTCTTAGATCCTAGAAAATAAAATTGATGAAACTTTCAAACAAACTTGAATTTATTCACCTTATTCTAATATCTTCATGGCCAATGAGCATTATGCATAAAATTCTTATTTGCTACCAACCTTGATTTAAGTTCTTAACATTAAAATCATGAATGACCAATCTTCTTAATCAACATCTTCTACTACAACATACCTGTGGCATTGTCGCCTAAGCCATATCAACAATTTCAGATTATAATAGTTAATCCAAAATCAAATAATATATAAAATCTCTCTAAAAATAGTTTTTTTATATTCATATTTTTTATAGACATATGTATTTATTTCAATAGTTATTTATACAATTAGGTAGAAGTAAGTAAATATAGATTAATTTCATAATATCTTCTAAAAAAACTTCCTAAAAACTTCATTGACGTGGTTTTGACATCATACATATTTATAGTTGATTGATAGATTAGAAACTTCATCAACAAGTTAACCATGTACTATACATATTAGTAGCTTGTGGAATAAGCTTACTATATGGCACGCATATAGATAACTTGCATTACAAGTTAAGACATGTATCTAGCAAAGTCAACACATGTTGGATGTCCTATAGAAGATCACGACGTAGTTTTTAGTTAGAGATTATATATGGAAGCAAGAGTGAAGTCTTTTTCACTCTTATTAATGTCTTTTTAGTCCTTAGTCTTATTTTAAAACTTTCTACTCTTCTTGTCTTTGGCAATAGCCATTTTAATTTAATACTATATTATCTTTGAGTGATTTTTTAATCTTTTTGAGTGACATAAGAAAGTATTGGAAATCCCTTACTTTGAGATTTATGTCCTAGACAATATTCTATATGTATTCATAGCAAATAAATAACTACAATATTTTCTAAAGAAGCTACATTTAGAGCCATTCATTCTTTAGAAATTATTCATTTGAATTTAAGCAACAAAATTACAACACCTATTTTTTTAAGATATGAATATTATGTCATTTTTATTAATAAATTTTCCAAATGCACTATCCTTTGACTTCTTTGATTAAAAAAATAAGTACTTTGAATTCTTCAAAAAAATTCATGTAGGAGTAAAAAAAACAAATTAGATATAAAATACACTCTCTCTTCTCCAATTAAAGAAGAGAGTACCTCTCTTCTTTTTTTGATCACTATCTATAAGACAATGGCATATAATGCCAATTAACTATAACTTATATCTCTCAATAAAATAAAATAGTAAAATAAAAAATAAAACTATATTAAATGTAATTAGATGTGTGCTATATGAAATAAACTTATCAAAGCAATATTAAAGAGAGGCAATCACTTGTTCAACATATCTTCAAAATTAAATTTTAACCAAAGTTATTTTAAGTCCAACCACTCATTTCAAATCTTAGCTTAATAAAAAATCAAATTTGTCATATCTTTGGGTGTTTAGAAGTAAGTATTATGAATTTTTTTTTTAATGTATTAAGAACCAAACTAGACATGACAACAATTAAATGTATCTTCTTGAGATACAATCACTTTAGCAAAGCCTAAAAGATTTAAGATGTGTATATAAAGGCTATGATTATTTTCCAAAGTATAATATTTTTGGATAATAGCCTACTCGTTCAAAAACATGATGTTTTTCCAACTAATCTTGTAATCTATTTTTTTTTATCAATTTTTGCTTTAGTGATATCACTTTTTATTTTAACAATAGCTTGCTTCAAATAACCAATCTTATAGCCAATACTTCACTCATCAAGCTTACTATGCATATATTATTGCTGGCTCTCAAAGTACTTATCTTACCATTAATTTTAGAAGTTTGTACACTTTAGATTGAACTACCAACATGTACTATGCAAAGTACTTTTCAAGCCCTTGCTGAGCATCCAACACTAAGTGTCTCTCCACTACTTGTTATTACTAAGGAGCATACTGGGCATCATCCAACTTAAGATAATTCCTCCTCTATCATACCACTATTGCTGCAACTGTCCCGGCTTGAAGTAGTATTGCCTATGCAACTCCTCAATCATGCTTCTTCTTCATTGCTAGATGTTATAGCCCTTGTTCCTATGTCACGAGGCATTATTCCTTGCCTTCATTCACATTTAGCTCCAACTCATTTTCTCCGCCACTATAAAGATAAAAAATCTAGTATCAAAGTCATGTTCCATATGAGACATCATTCTCTACCACTCACAAGCTTATACCTTTGGCTACTATCTCTTGATCTTGATGTTCATAACTCTCTTAATGCAATACTATCTCTTAGTCTAGTATCTGCTTCTTCTTGTTGTACCTTGTTTAGTTCAATAAAAGGTGTTCTTCCTTGCAATCTAAATGAGAATTATGACTTTGTTGTTTTGATATCTTGATTCTCCCTTATTCTTTTGCCTATAAAAAAATAAGCCGTGTATATCTTAATTCTTATTCTATTCAAGCCCATCTCATACAAATACACTTTGAGTTGTCTAGAATGAGTCTACTAGAAGGCCACCATTGTTGATGAACTCAATTTTCATGTGGCAAATGGAACTTGGATCTTCATTGATCTCCCTCCCAATTGACAATCAATCACATCCAAATAGATCTTCAAACTAAAATTAAAGAGTAATAGCCACATTGTCTAATACAAAGTCCAACTTATTGCTTAGACGTTCAATTAAAATTTGGAATTGGACTATAATATATATATTTTTTTCTATTGTCCAAATATAATTAATGTGTCTCATCTTTCACCTTATATGGCCTAAAATAGTCTTCAAGAGAATGGTTTTAACTCATTGATATCTACCTTATTAAAATGTCTTTCAAAAATTCAACAATCCATTATAATATCTAGTACATTACTTATAGCTTCTTTTGTATAATTTTCATGCTCAATATAAATGATACCATGCTTATTAGTAATATTCTTTTACTTCTTTGCAATATTAAAAAATTAGTAGCATTTTTATTTCTCGCTGTGTAATCTTAGTGATATTTATCATATCCTTAGCCTCCAAATTACTTGTGATATATAGTAGAACTAGCTTAGTATTTTCAAACCTTGTATCTCATACAAAAATTACAAGAATATGGCTTGCTAGACGTTCAACTTGTATCAACTCTCTTTATACCCAGAGTCAAACTTTTGGCCTTTAGATGCCCTCTCGTTGTTTTTATAGATGCTACAATCACAATTTTTCTTATGCCAATGCTATTGGTTCACTAAACTAGACCAACATGTACACCTACTTAGACATTGTTTTTGTAATGAATATCTTAGCCTAATACATGTAAAACCTTTGAGCAAAATATATTGTCACTTGCAAACATTATTTTTGTTACATCCATAGCATGTTACACTTTGTCATTATATATTAGTATTATACTATTATATCATATTTTTTATTTGATTACAAAAATTTAAATTGGATTGACAAGATAAATAACCAATGCTTCATCTCAAGCTTTGTCTTCCTATTATCGCAAGACAACATGAATTGGAGTTCAACAAGCCAATGCTCTACTATCCTATTGAGCATAGAAGTAGTATTGTATTATAATTGTTTATAGTATGTAAAAATTAATTAAAACATATAATATATTTATAAGTATTGATAAGTATTAAAATAGTTAGTAGATTAATTTAAAGAGAGTTGATGTAAGAAAATTTATTTTGAGGTTTACCTATTTTGATTATAGTATTTAAATTATATAAGATTTAGATATTTAGTATAATATTTAAAGAGAAGATTGGAACTCAAAGATAAAGATTCAAACTTCTAAGAAGCTTCTTTGGATAATAGATGGATGAAGGAAAGAGATAAAGATCTTCATCCCTAATAGTCGAAAGCTATGGCCAATAGGCTATTTGTGACCATAATAAGGATTTTGGCGACTTCAAAAGGAGCATTTTTCTAAGAATCAAAACTAAGGGTTGTAAGGTTTAAGATTTGGACTACAATTTGTGTACAAATTTTAAAGGATTTGGAATTAAGATGATAAATTTATAGCCATTTGAAGTTAAGGTGTCTTTTTATGATATACTATTATTCTTTTGAAAATAGGAGGACTTTTATAATAGCTTTTGGAGATCAAGTGATGTTGCAGCAAAGGTGATTTTAAAACCTATATTTTTTGAAAAATAATTTTTATATTTGTAATTTTTATAAAGAAGTTATAAAGTATTGAAGACAATATATGTCATTCAAAGGCAGTAAGTGAATCATTTTGTTGATAGTAATGGTTGGAGCCATATCTTGAGTTTTTAGATGAATTTTTACCTTAATATTTCCAAAAGTGTGTATTAATAGGTTTAAAAGCTATATATTAAAATTTTATGGTATTTAAATGCTTGATTTATGAAATATAAAGAAAATTATACATATGTATATGTAAATAAGGGTTTGAAGCTATTTTTAGGCTTTTGACAATATCTCAAGTTTTATAATGAATTTGTAATTAAAATTTGTTGTAGTAATTTTTTAAAGTATATCAATATTTCATGCAAAATTTTAGTTTGTTTGGATGGTCCAATCGTGAAATATAAGCTGTTGAAGTTTAGAAAATTTTCACCTTAAGAATATATAAGGTTTTAGAATATTTTTATCACATTTTGGATGATCTTTAATACTCAGGACTTATATATTGATGTACTTGTTCCTATAGGGATAATTTTATATATAAACTTGGTTTTTTTTTTTTTTTTTTTTTTTTTAAATAATCTTAAGACTTGGTTGAACAGTTAGTGACAACGAGAAGCCTAGTATTTTTTTAAGGCAAATTCTCTCTATCTCAACAGCGGAATACATAGTGATGGCCAGAGCCACCTCTAAAGTTATGTAATTAAGCCATTTCTTCCAAAACCTCCAACAAGCCATTGGCCTTTGTGTTGCTAGTATCATTCACTATGATAACCAATTGGCTCTTGCCTTCATCAACACTACCAAATTTCACTCTTGAACCAAGCACATCAAAGTACGTTACTATTTTATTCATCAATTAGCTACTCAACACAAAATCAGTTTTCAATATTGCCCCTCTCTTTGATGCATGCCAACCTCCTTACAAAATCTTTCATAGGTCTGAAGCTCGTCCTTCACCTATTGCAAATTCGCATGCTTAGAGGAGAATTTGACTTGCATCATACACCACACACAAATTAACAAGGCGATTTAAAATATAATAGTTACAACTAATTATGTATGAGGTGTCCAAACATCACACTTTGTTGACTAGACGCAATCCTTGTAGTTGAAATGCAAACCAAGCAACAAATAAAAAAAACCTAATTACTTGAAAAAAAAAAATTATATCCTAAGTCTCAAGTTCCACTACTAAGGTGATTAGAATTGTGCTAAGATGTACATGTCAATACAGCAAGATGCTAACGATCATGAAAATCTTAGGAGACAGATATTGAGAAAGCTCATTATATTTATTTTACAAACCACACGAAAAAGAATTCTATGCTTTGCCACTTGTTAACACTGATTTGGCACCCGGTCCACCAGCGTTGTTTTGAACAGTCATTTTGGAAGGATATTCCGAATATTTGGAACCAAAATCCCGCTGATAATCAGATACGATGTTGTATAGATACACAACTGCTTTTGATAACGAAAGTGGCAGTGATCACATCTACAAGATGATGTTCTTGACTTATCAAATTACGTCAGTTTTTGATGCCGCAATTACCACATTCCTTAAGTATTACGATGTCTCTCATTATTCTTATGTGTCGTGTGATTCGTCAAAGAAAACTTGCCTCAGCCTGTTCACAAATAAATAGTCCACATATTGCAGTATTGACTGCATATATGTGTCACTGTCATGTGCAGGCGTTCATGGCTTTTTGGAACCCTATCTCAGGTCTTCTCCGTCTTCCTGTTGATTGTGTGATAGTGATAAATACTCATGATGCATCTTTGAGACATTACTCATCCTGCAGAATAAGACATCGTTGAGGGGCTGGTCACGATCTTTCTATGGGATGCAGGTATTTTAGTGCTCTAATATCATTTCCTCTTCTATAAACGTGTTTCAAAACGAAGCAGTGTGCATCCAACAATGGGGAGAAGAGTCACACAGTGGCGCAGTTTAGGACAGATTGCTCCAAATCGTGTCTGTAGATGAGAAATTGGGTGTGCGTATATATGTGGCCAAGTTGGTGACTCCAATCCCAGAAAACTTTTGATAACGAAAGTGGCAGTGATCACATCTACAAGATGATGTTCTTGACTTATCAAATTACGTCAGTTTTTGATGCCGCAATTACCACATTCCTTAAGTATTACGATGTCTCTCATTATTCTTATGTGTCGTGTGATTCGTCAAAGAAAACTTGCCTCAGCCTGTTCACAAATAAATAGTCCACATATTGCAGTATTGACTGCATATATGTGTCACTGTCATGTGCAGGCGTTCATGGCTTTTTGGAACCCTATCTCAGGTCTTCTCCGTCTTCCTGTTGATTGTGTGATAGTGATAAATACTCATGATGCATCTTTGAGACATTACTCATCCTGCAGAATAAGACATCGTTGAGGGGCTGGTCACGATCTTTCTATGGGATGCAGGTATTTTAGTGCTCTAATATCATTTCCTCTTCTATAAACGTGTTTCAAAACGAAGCAGTGTGCATCCAACAATGGGGAGAAGAGTCACACAGTGGCGCAGTTTAGGACAGATTGCTCCAAATCGTGTCTGTAGATGAGAAATTGGGTGTGCGTATATATGTGGCCAAGTTGGTGACTCCAATCCCAGAAAAAAGACAGGTCAACCTGTCGTGCAACATCAAGATACTCCAGATTCGCTTTATCTGATATTATATAGGTGTGATTTCTTTGCGCGTGCATGTCTACAGCAGATATCTCTCACCCTCCTCTGGTTAGTACACTTTGGGACATGCAGAGGTCCGGATGAGGGCAATGTTACTCAAATTGCTACTGTGAAGTACTGAAGCAATAACATGACAACGAATGCCATAAGATAATCATGGAATGGAACACCCTCGACATTGATGGGGATTCTAAATGCAGAGCCATATTTAGATCTTTTACCCCCTGATCCGCTATTACTTCCGCTTACAACGATTCCGCCTGGTGTTGTTTCGCTTGGAGCTTCGTTTCCTAACTTCGGGTTTTCAGGTAGTGGACCTTCCCCAATTTTGGTTGTATTGAACACAGCATTAATGCCATGGACTGCAATGGTCGCGCCTGTGTACAGGTCAGGATCGATAATGGTTGCATCGTCCACTTGGTAAGCATCTTTAGTTGTATTCGTGACTAAGATCGTGAAATTGGACACAGCGGTCTTCAATCTGCTTCCTGCTTCCATCCGTAGCAGGTTTGAGAAAGGCAGCGGGGTTGTGATAATGTGGAATCTTACAAGATTTTCAAGATGTTCTTGTGTCTTCCTCTTGTGGAAGTCGGACAGAGCTCCGTCATTGGGAGCGAAGATTGTGATTCCCTGTCGGATGACCGATTCTGTCATATTGTCCAGCAATGCTGCGAATGCACTGTAAGTCTGCACAGTCCGCAATACTCGCACAACGTCCTGGTGCAGCTCACTCTTAAGATGAGAGGATCCAGTTATCACAGGTGCATGATTAGGATTGAACTTTCCTGCCCCAATACCTCTGGAATCCTCCTCATTCAACGCAATAGCCAGGGTGCACGCACTCATGCAGCTGAGAAGCAGGACAAGAGCAGATACTTCTTTTTTACCCCTCTGGTAGGCCATCATGAGATCGGCACTCGTTATTCAATTGCCTATGGCGATGCCTGTCTTACTGCAGTGGGAAGTGATTGACTATCGTTTGACAAAATTTATCTGAGGTCATGAGTATATGAAATTAATCAGATAAAGTAAATCAAGGTCCACGTTATGCAACCTAGACAATATTTTACATTCTGGAAGCGTCAGTCCGATAGTAATTAGATGCTCTAATATCCTGGTTCCAGTTGCTCACATGAATTGAGAATATGTTGACGTTACTCCGTAAAAATTGTGAGAGAACAACGCAATTTAAACTGCACAGAGATAATCCTATTTTAAGCCTAACTAATCGCACTGATAGCTAAAAGAATTTGCATCTTATTGATTCATTTCGCAGAAGCACATTACAGAGGGGGCTACTGTGATACATGCCCTGAGTAGCTGTTAATTGTTTTAGAAGCAGTTTACTTCAAATTCAATATCTCAGGACTGTAGCATTTTCCTTCCCCTAGAAAGATCTATCCAAACATGATTGAGCGTTTCTCTTCGTGTTTCAAGATCGGTGTGATAACTCAACTCATATCTACAACGCTCATCAATTCATAATCAGATCGACTTAAGATCAGTTGCATCTACGACATTTATTATTTCAGATGATAACTTAACTCATGCATTCCTGAATACTCGTACACTTATTTCAGAAATCGCGAGTTTACCTCAAGAGTCCAACCAGCCTTTGAACCCGCAGGGTCACCGCAACAACTCCAATCGCAGAACTTAGCATACAATAATAGAGGAAGAGGAACGTTGGCGAAGAGAAACGGTGCGTCGGAAATGAAAAGAGAGCAAAGGCGTGTGAGCATACACGCTGTGAAGACAGGGAATAGGAGTCCTGGTTCAAAGGACTGGGAACCTATTCCGCAGCTCACTTAGAGGCGATGTGACAATGGATGCAGCAGGAGCGCAAAAGGAGGTTCAAACGCAAATCGAGTCCCAATCCAACATTCAAATCCGTTTCCAGAAGGGTCTCGTGGGCGGGTGGGATTCTGCAGATGAAAGCACTTCCAAGGATTCTTCATCCATTCATGCAGTCATCCATCTCGTCATCCAGTTGGTTCAATTATTGGTTTCTCTTTTTGTAATTAGTTCTACTGAGCTCTTGAAGAGAATTCAAATCCAATTCCTAGAAAGTCTACTCCAATCAACAGTGGTGTTAGTATTAGAATACACATTGGAGAAATATGTTTGGAGAATGGAGAAGTCAATAAGAGAATGTCAATGTGTAATATACCTTATTAGCAAAATACTAAGTGTGTTTTTATTTTATTTTATTTTTAATTGTAGAAAAGTTGAATAAGGTAGCATGAAAAGTATGTGGGAAGTACATAGGCTCCTCCTCCTTCCACTTTTTATACAAAAGAAGTTTGAATAAAAACTAATGTTTTATATTGCAGTAATAGTGTTAATTAGCCTTACTAGCTAACCATTTAAAATTGGCTCAAGTTACAAGTATATTCTAAGTTGCTACATACACACACCTCATATTGTTATTTGCACATCTAAAAAATGTAGAAGCTTGTGATTGGCTAGATGTTTTTATGAGGACCATGCCACTTGATACAATTGTAGAAAGGAAGGGGAAGAGAAAGAGGTTAGGATGGGTGGCAGCCCTCTTTCTAATGGCCTTGCTAACCAGTTAATAAGTGGGGTCAAGGAGCAATGCTCCTTGCAAGGGACTCCAAGGTCAAAGCCCCTAAAAGAAAATTTAAAATCTATACCTTGTATTGGTGGTTTTTTTGCCAATTTTCACCACATCTTATATTTTATTCACTTTCATCATACTACACCTTAGATTCAAAATATTTTACTATACCACAAATTAGAAATACTACATTTTACCAAAGAAATTAAAAACATCACATCCAATTTCACATATTCTTTCAATACATCAAGGGCAAGTAGATGCTAGTTCCGAAGTTCAACTCTACCATCTCTCTTATTCTCACCAAAGCAATCACCTTCAAGGAGACTTAGAATATGGAATTGGACTTTGCAACAATACAATAAATTTTGCCGTTCTCTTTATATGCTTATTTATTCTTTAGAGATTCTTTATTTATTTGATTATACTTTTTAAATTGCTTGTTTTAAGAATTTTGGTTTTTATGAAAGCACTAAGTTTAATTTGTTACTTTACAAGTAAGAAAAATATTAACTAAATTACTTATTTAAAAAATAGAAATGACACATATGTAATAATTAGAAAAAAATTAATGATAAAAAGAACTAAAATATGAAAGATCCTTTAAAAATTGAATAATAGAACACATAATCTTCAACCACAATAAATTTGTTTCAATAGTAGAAGAGGTCTAAGGACCAAGTATTGTCTTTTCTAAAACAAAAGCACCATATACTATAACCTTCTTGTAATTTTTGAGTTGGGTATCATCATTTAAGGAGACACATTTGCCTCCATGCAAGATCTCCACACACCAATTCTTGGCAATGCCACAATTATCTAATCTCTCTTTGATCTTGTAAAAAGTTGGTGATGCCTTGTCCAATTCTATCAACTTTTTTTCTTGCAGCAATTGCGTCTCTAGTTCAAACACCTTAGAATCTTGAGTGTGGTCTAATATATAAGAGTTAATAATTGAAAAGATAATGTTATTTTATGAATTGCAAATTTTTTATGGTATACAAAGAAGAAACTTGGCATTTGTAATTGAAGACTAAAGGATCAATTATACAAAAGAACTATACAAAAAAGAATATTACATATACTAATAAGAGGAGAAAAAAAGTGCATAATGATACAATCTTCAATAATATATTATTATGTTGAGGTAAAAATAGGTGTGGTAAATAATTCAATAAATATTATAATTCAAAATAAAGTAAACTTGTATAGATACTTAAATATACTCAAGTATTTTATATAATACCTTCTTTTATATATTCATCAATTTTTAAGAACATATTATATAAAAATGTGATAGTGATTTGGCATAATTATTGGAATATGATCTGTTATAGAAGTATTGAAAGTTTAGGTCATGATGTTTTAAGAATCATTTACATAGAATAAGTAAATATTTTATTAATATTTAAATGATAATAAAATAATAATATTATAAGTTGAAACTTGAATTTATAGGAATTTATTAGTGTAAAGGTAGAATCTATACTAAATTGTATCTTAAATTTATAAGAATTTATTAGTATTAAAATGAGATCTAGACTAAAGCTCACATGTAATAGTGGGTTATGTTTTTTTGTAGTTATTTTATACAATAAGCCAACCAAATGGTAATACATGTCTTTTGTACAATAAATATAAAGACTATACTAACACATATGCTTGGTGAGTTCTATTCTTGTTATAGAGATCTCTCTCTTACTCTCTCACACATACACATACATACATATATATACAATATTTTCTTCAAATAATTATTTAAAGTAATCTCATGCCACATGACTTGTCTCTAAGTTTTGATTATTGTCCTTTATGTTTGATAATACAAAGTTGTTACTTAAGTAGCATGTATAACCTTAAAATAAACAATCAACAATATTTGTATTATATTTGAATTTAAATTTTGTATCAACTTCTTTCTACATTCTCTTCTTTTTTCTTTTTTTTATTCTTACTCTTTTTTTTTCTTTCATAATGAGCCTTCTTCAACCAAATTCAAAAAAAATATACAACTCATAAAAAGAGTTATTTATAGATATTCAAACCATACAACAGATTGCAACTATGCCATTGTGACTAAGCACTTAAAGAAATATTGCTACATATAACATTGTTGTAATAACAATTATTGATATAGAAGCATTGTTTTTTAACTTTCTTAAAAGCAAGAGAGGTTAACTCAAAAAACTAGTGACCTATTTGAAATTGTTCCTTGGTTGGACAGGGGAAACAATTGCTAATATTTCAAGGTCATCAATCCTAAGCATAACCATAAACCACCATTGACTTCTTGTGGGCATGTTCTACATAAAAAACTAATGGCATTAGAGAGCACATGTATTGATAGTTTTTTGTTTGTAAATGTTTGCCTATATGAGTTTTTGATAGTTATGTGCCAATAAGATTAAAATTTTGTTGTTGTATAAAAGTCAAACTATAATGTAAGTCAAAGATTTATCAAGATATTACTTGATGGACATACACTGCTTGAAGCCTTGCTTGATGACTTCACTTGCTAAGATTGTGTTAAGGATATAATTCTCAAAGAAAGAAATCCTCAATACACTCTTGTGTCACTCAAAAAGACTAGGAAATTACTCAAAGATGGTAATATATTGAACTAGAATGGCTATTGTCAAAGACAAGAAGACTAAAAAGTCTTGAAACAAGACTAAAGATTAGAAAGGCTTTGAAAAGAATGAAGAAGACTTCACTCTTGCCTCCATATATACTCTTTAACTAGAAGTTATGTGGCAATATTCTATAGGACTTCCAACATGTGTTGACTTTGTTAGTCACATATCTTAACTTGCAATGCAAGTTATCTGTATAAGCACCACATAATTAATTTGTTGATCAAGTTTCTAGTTTACCAATTAATTACGAACATATATAAAGTCAAAGTAGCATCTATGAAGCTTTTAAGAAGCTTTTCTAGAAGATATTATAAAATTAATCTACTTTGTCTATTTCTACTTAATTATATAGGTAATTATTAGAATAAATATGTGTGTCTATGATACATTGCCAAATAATATATATAACAATAAATGGTGGAATAGTAATATATATATATATATATATATTTTTTTTAAAATTTAATCAATCTTTTTTGTATGCATTAGAAAACCATATTTATTAGTTTTGTAATGACTAATTTACTTTAAATTTGACTATTAAGATCCAAATGCTACATTAAATGACATTTAATTAAAGCCATGTGAGATTTGTAAAGACTTTTTGACATATAATTGATTGATCACTTAAATAAATAAATAAAAATAAAAATAAAAATAGTACTAAAAAAATTAAATTTTTGATATAATTACTTCAAAAAAATATTTTATATCAATATATATCAAAAGCACATAAAGTCATAGCATATAAAATATTAGATATAACATATTAAACTAATGTCTAAAAAAAAAGATTCTTTAATAATATTTATCTAGTACTTCATTGTAAAAACATCACGACATTCTTTTGTGGGCTTTGGATTTGTTATTATTGATTTGTAGATAAGCCTATTATTCATATTATTTTAGAAAAGATTTTTTTATATTAACAATGTAATATCAAGATTAGAAAAAAATAAGCCCTTAGTATTTCTAAAAATAAGATTGATTGTTTTGAAGCTACTATTGTAACTAATAGTAGTAAAAAAAAATAGGATTATTATTGTACATATTGCAAGATATTGCATTGATTTAAAGAATCTACTTCAGTTCACTTAATTTCTAACTATCTCAATATTAAGATAGCTTTTTCAATATTTTTGAAATTTTGAAAAAGCATACCAACTAAGTTTATATTGAATTTTTATTTTTAAAAAAACTCATTCATTATTTATACTTAATTTAGAATATACATTTAATTTTTAAATATTACAATAATTATTTAATTAAATCTGAATATTTATATTAAAATGTATATTTCTATTTATATGGCCATATTTTATTTAGAAATTTTCATCTATTTATTTTTAATTCCAATTTTTAGTTGGCACAATAAAGTAGAGACTTTTTATTAATTGATTAAAAAACTCTAATTATTCTTGCTTATTATTAGAAAAAAATAAATATATTAATATTTATAAATAAATAAATAAATAAAATAAGATAAATTTGAGTTATTAGAAGTTATTTTAAATAAATTTCTCTTTTGAACTTTTATTGGTTGTTATGTGGTCTACATTAGTTCAATATTAAGCTTTAGACTTTTTTTTTTTCAACTTTAATAGGTGAATATTTCTATTTTAATCTAAATTTATTAATTATATACTTGGAGAGGCAAAAAAAACTTGTGAAGGATATAAATTCTCAGCTGAAGAAAATTTTAGACATTTTATAAAAATCTGTAAGCAAAATCTTTAGTTGGCTTGTGACTCATCACACATGTACTTGCATACATCAATCAAAAACTTCTTATTTCTATCCAATTTTGGCCTAGTCAATTATCAAAATGTTTATTAACAAGATTTCGATTTTTTAAATGTATATCTTTTAAAATCTTAAAGAAATCGCAACCTTTGTATTGTAACAATATCAAAAACTAGTACATTTTCATTCTATTTTTTTAAGGACAAAAAGCATATATCTCTAAAAGTTGTTGATAGAGAAGTTGCAAATCTTTATTACACTTGCTTATATTTAATGTAAGCATCATATGTAAAAACAATATTTAAAGATGTCAATCAATTTGAAGCAGATGTAATTAAAGAAGTTAATATTAGTGCAATGACAACACTTAAGAAAGTTTTTAAAGTGTGTATTATTTACTTTATCACAAACATGATTTTTGTAGTTGCTAAGTAAGACTTATCAAACAAAATTGCATCATAAATGCATTTTGTACTTCCACAAAAGCTTGCAGCATTTTGTAACCATGAGTTTGTTGATATTTTGAGGTCCTAATTACTTAATTTAGAATTTCAATTTGCTTTTGCTGAAGTCAATCCAATTTAACAAGAATTTTAATAGTTGTAAGTGATCTATTAATAAAAGTGTTTTAAGATGATAGTTGATTTGTATAATCACTAAACCTCTCCATGGCACCTCTACTATAAAGAGATACTTCTTAATGATCAAGTGGAAGAAGAAAAAAAAAATATATATATATATATATATATATATATATATTTTTAACAAACTTAATGCTCAAAAACATTCTCCAGACAATGTAGTTTGAGCAAATGCAAGCCATTAAAATTGAGCAAACAACATTTGGATAGCAGCTTTTTACTAATTGTATTAGTTCACATGGGATTTCTATGAAGATTGCTTCTTGTTGCATATCAATTTCTTGGAAAGCTACAATTAACTTCTTTTCAATAATTGGAGATGGCCCGCATTTAGATTGATTAGAGAATGTAATGTCTCATAAAAAGATGTTAAAATTGGTATTTGGGGGCTCTGGCATATATACAGGGTAGAGGCCATCTTGAGCTGTGACAAGCTCCACCCTCAACATTTTGGGACTTAACCTCTTCATTTCATTTTTCATTGGGATTTTTTGTTTTTCCTCATTTCCTCGGTGTTAAATTTGGCTCCAAGTCCTAGTTTCAGCCCAAATGCTGTTTAGAAGAACTTAAGGTAACTAGGGTCAAAACTCAACCTGATTGTTCTACCTCTTTTGAACTGAAATTTTCCAAAGCCAAAGAAAGATGCATAAATAAAAAAATATGTAGTCCAAGACTGTCCTGCATTGAGCACAATACTGTCCGGGTGCAGACTACATAACTGACAAGCTGTATTCTATCCTCAAGCATATTTGGAGCAGAGCATTCATTGCTGGTGCATCCACATGGTTTACATGCAAGAAACATCGGTGATAGCAATGCTCCCTCGCATTTTCATTCCATTTCAGAGATAACAGCGGTGTGCTACAAACTAGTCTAGGGAAACAAGAACTAGAGACAATCGAGATACAATTAACATATTGTACGTGTGTGACGCACTAAATCAAACTCGATTGAAGGAGACACTGAACCATACAAAAGAGATTAAATTTACTTCAAGAGATAGAGCTCAACCAATATCTGACTCGTGAAGTTACCTTCACTTTTATATTACAAAAGCCTGTGCAGCCACTGCCCGTAGTGTGATGAGTATCACATGCGCGGCTGGACTTGGAACAGATAGATGCCCTGTACAGAAACAGATCGCCGCACTAATTTGGAGGATATGCATTCGCTCGAAAGCAGCCAATCATTGGATTACGTGCTGCTCTGCTCCTAATGGTACCTTCCAACCAAATGTTTGAAGAAAAAAGAAAAAAAAGTAAAAACTAGACGCATCCGAAACCTTATTGGGCCAAAAACTTGCTGAAGCTATGCTCAATCTTATGTGATAGGTAAGTACCTATGACCCCGGGTCAAAGTAAGTAGAGGTTGCTTCGGCAGTGCAACACGATGATGGGGCAGAATGACGGCCGTCTGCACGACTCCTTTGATCTAAGCCCATGAATTGCTGTAAGCATTGACTTGCGCAGTGGAGCAGCTCTATCAATATTTTACCTCAACGCAGATTCCTCAGACTCCTCCAGAACATGTTTTAATGATGGAACTCTAATTGCTAGTGTCTTGTATAATCTTGTATAACGTGCCCTAGTGCCATCGGCAGTCCTAGCCATAGCCAACTGATAAAAGGATTCCGGGAGATGTGATATAGTCTGTGCGATGCCCTCCAGCGACAAACCGGCCAAAGCAGAAGGCACCGGAACAACTGCAACAATCTCTTTTCCAGTCTTTTCTTGCATTTTAGCCTGCGCTTTGACAACTAGTTCTAGGTTGGATGTAGCCCCACACTTAATCACAAATGGGGTCGCAGACCCATTATTAAATTGCAGTACACTCCATTGAATGACTTCACTTTCAACTCTGTTGTTCATCCTCTCGTCCAAATGGACAAAATCAGCTGATCTGTTCACCCCATCCAGAGTGCGAGATCTCGTATGCCGTACACCAGGGACCTCTTGGTGCACTTCGAGTAACTTAACACAACAAAAGGGCATTTGGTCACGAGTAATTCACCAGTTGGAGAAAGTCATACCAGGAGAAGAAAACATATCAAACCCAGGAACATTTGCTGATAATACATTCCAAACTTTTGCTGTTGCAGCATAACTCATGTTTGTTGCATCCACATCAAATAATCAACTTATTTCAAGACGAATCGAAATAATATGATTCCTAATTACACACAGTCATGATACTAGTATTAGGGGCGACATTGCTTACTTCGACAAACCTTCTTGCGTCCGTAATGCATCTTTGAGCACAGGGGTAATCGATGGAAAGGAGTGTGCTCATACGCTCCTCAAGGGCATCTAGATGCTTCAAATAGCTTAGCTTCTTGTTGGCAGTACTTCTTCCTTCGGGAGCATCCTTGCGCATTTCCTGAGTAATACCACCAACACACGTGAATACATCACAAATTGCATAACAGTGAACACTTGCACGAGTTGTTTCAAAGAAGCTAGAGTACTCAGATACGATAATCGGCCCAGATTTGTATGATGGTATAAAAGTAGAACATCAACACACCCCGGCCTGCTTATACATATCCTCAAGGGATGTAAGTGAAGCAACGCGAGCATTCATTGCGTCCATAGGTGGATTCCGAGCTGGCGACGCACCATCCTCCTCAGTCAGAATAGTTATATTAGTCCGCATCTGCGTTAGGACCTGTTCAAATACACCGCAAGCAGGAGAAGTTTACGTTTTCCTGTAACACAAGAATTCAACTACTCTTGAAGTACACAAGACACAATCAAACAGACTGAGATGGTAAAAGCATAAGAGCTAAAATTGGCCGGACGGATAACATTTGAAGAGAGTGTCAGTCGCAAAATATTCATTACGCTACCCCTTCTGCAGTATGCTCGAGTTTGATCAAATCGATTCACAAACACTGGAAAGGCGAGACACAACGTAGAATAACACGAAACCCTGGCTGCAATGCCACCTCACGAACAGATTCACGAGCGGCTGTTAATAACTGACCTTGCGACGTTTGAGCTCGACAGATTCTAATTCTGAACGCAGCTTGGTAACTTGATCCTCGTCCTCCGCTACCTCAGCTGCCAATGCAGCTCCAACGTCCTGGACACATGCAAATTTTTATTCAGAGGGCAGATCAGCATCTATTGCATTCATCATATTAGTAAGAGAGATCTAGACAAGCCATTGTTGATTAAAAAGCATGTACCCCTGCAAGTTGCTTCATAAAAACCTCCAGAGGGATGGTGCTTCTACGTCACTTTTTTGTTACCATGAGTTAAGTCCCAATCACCTGTAACTGCTGGAGCTGGCGATTGTAGACCATCTTAGTGTAATCAGACAGCAGTTGACCCAAGGCATCAGTACTTGGATATTGTGGAACCCCAAGTCCCGACATCCAACCATCTAAAATAGCTGTAGAGAGAAGCTCCAAATGGCTTGAGACACCACTTATCGTTTCCCCACCGGTCAGCGACAAGAAATCGAAGTTCTCAGCAAGCCACCCCCGAATCTGACGCCGCAGCTCCCCTGAAATAATAGAAACAAGACCTCAAACGGAGGCCAGAACCAAAGAACTTAAACTATTTATGCACAAATGAATCCACATAACACCTGGTAGGTAAAGTCTGACCAGTATTGGCTACAATTACCAAGGGACGGAAAATGAAGAACAAACGGCATTGCAGCAACCACAAAGTTAGAATGTAGAGCGCACACACACAGCACAATTTCTCAACTTCAATCATTACAGAATGTCTTACCAGCCGGAGTGTGCACAAAGAGTGAGGCAAGAGACTTATTTCCAATTGCAAAAGCACGTGCGTCTTCTGATGTTTCTTTCAACTTCCTTTCTGAGACATGTTGCCGAGAACTATCCTGTATAGGCAGACAAATTTGGTCTTATTACCGGTATTCGTCTAACCAAATGAGATGGAAGTCTGCTACCTTCAAATTGAAGGGCATCAGACAGATCATACATTGTCTGCATTATCGAGTGAATGAATACTAGCAAGGACCTCGATACATGATAATATCAAATACCGCCATCCTTCCTGAAATAAGATGCTCGTTCAAGGGACAAAGTTTGACCTAGTTTACAGAAGAAGTTGAAAAATTGACATAACAACATCAAATGCTGGGATATGATATTCAGTCAAATACAAACCTGGTCGTTTCCCCTTAGCTTTGAGAACATGGAGGAAAACTTGGAACGCTTTTCTTGTCTTAAATTAACTCTAAATCCATGCAGATAGTCATATCCATCTTTAATCGAATGATTAGGTGACCTCTGTGGACTACTTCCAAGGCTAGAATTACGACTGCTGCGCCCGCTAATAAATCCTGATCCTGCTTTCTCCAGGAACCGTTCCACAAGCGGAACCTACAAAACCACGTCATACGTTAGAAGCCACGTCGCATTTTGAAGGAACATCATGAAGTAGATCAATGTTCAAAACATAGTAGAGTTTGCGAAATTCGATGTGTGTTTGAAATCAGGGTATCAAGGAGTTCCAGTATTCCTGAAGGGTGTGTATATACGTGAGGTTCGTGATGGCGTAAACAATACACTAAGAAGAATGAATCACATCTCACCTATCATCCATAATGATGAACAGAACCGTCTACAGTTGACACAACTGCTAATCAATTGCTAGTCAATAGTTTTTCTCAACACGCATCACGAAATTTGTCAAGTAATTCAAGATGTACAAGAGATTTGCACCGCTTTAGTCTCGTACCTTCAAGGATTGTAGCTCGGGTGCCCTGGACAAAAGTGACCGAATGTACAGAATTCGCACACGTGAAACAAGCATAGTGTCCATTGCTGTTCGATTCTCCAGATTGCGTATGAAGGTAAACACAGCTCCTTGAATTTCTGCAAGCATCTCATGCTCGCGAGAGGCTCCAGCTTTTACCACAGCTGCCAGAACCTGTAAACCGACAATTACAAAGACCTCAATCGCAAATCCACCAAATCTATCACAATGGCTCAATTATAATTTAACGAGGAAAAAAATCTAGGAACACAGCAGCCTGGAAGCTACACAGTATCAGCTCGAATCAACTAAATTCAACCAGTTCTCATTGTAGTTGTGTGCCATTTCTAAGACCTAGAAACAGAACCTTAAGAATGAGTAAGTAGTGCCTGAGTAAAGTATACAATTTTGATGTCAGTAAATTGACGACACTGGTGCAAGAGGAGCAGTACCAGCATCAGGAGCTTGTTCGCACCATCAGCAATTGCAGCATCACTCTCATAATGATCTGGGTTGAAGTCCATCAAAGCAGCTGTCAAATATTCCCCAGCTGGTGTTGACTTCAACTGTTCATCCGATCCATATTTCAGCAGTTCAACAGCGCCTCGTGGGGAAGATGGTTGCCCAACTGATGAACTTTTCATGACACTAGATGATCGCATGTCCGGAGAAGCTGGAGCGGTGCTGCTACTTCCATGAGCCAGAGGTTCAGACGAATTCCAGAGTTCAGTTAAGGCAAATAATATAATCTTTATCAGGACTGTGGCTAGATGCTACACTGAATCATTTTTAACATGTTTGAGGCTTCGATTGAGAATAAGAACAGGTGTTCCGACTGCACTAACCTGTAAGTACTACCGTCCAAGTTGAAGTCATCCACAGCCCTTTGCTCCAGGTGCGGGATCTACATGAAAAAAGCAAAGTTCAGCAGTCCACTCTTGGGTGTTGGAGTAACCTACTGATTTTGAGAAGCTACGGTAATCTCAGAAGCGATGAAAGATTATTTTTATTAAGATACACTTAGAAAAAGTAATTGACAAAGTAAAAACTACCATTGTCAGATGCCAGCAAACATTTGTTCGTACGTTATGCTCTCCACAGGTATAGGCACCTCCAAACGAAATATATACACTGCTTTAACAATAAAATACAGCACAAACAATTATCTTCTGCACAAAGAGTAGGTCGCACCCAGTGAATAGTGCAGCACCTTTGGAGAGACTGAGATCTTCGGGGAACCAAGTGTCGAAGTCCTCTCCGTAAGTCGCTCAAAAAGCTTCTCGTTCTCTTGGTGGAGCCTCTGAAGTTGCCCACCCAAACAAGAAAGTCTGAGCAAACTTTAAGGTTAATACAAATTACATAAGATAAAATCGATCAAATAGGGTAGGCAGGGAGTTTTCTTCAGTTCTTTCTTCCCATCTATCCACAAAAAAGGATTAATACACACATAGACAGACAGATAGAAGATCAACAGAACAGGTCTGTACAATTAAAAGCGCGGTCAAAACAAGGACAAAATTGATCAAATAGCGTCGCCAGGAAGTTTTCTACCATTCTTCCTTCCTGTCTGTCTACATAGAACGATAGATAGACAGACAGATAGTTAGTTAATCAGTTAGTTAGTCAGTTTGTTAATAGGACATGTCTGTAAACCAAATAGCGCAGTCAGATTGAACACAAAAATTGTATGACAAAAAAATCGTTCTTCAAACCTCAATAAGCTCATCTCGCTTGGTAAGCTCCTCTTCAAGTTTTTGATTAATGCTTACAGCATTTTCAGTTTCCTCACGCAACATCTGTATTTCTGCTAAATTGTCCTGCCCAGCAGGCAAAGTACTTGCTGCAGCCGATCTGGCTTCATGTAACTGTTGCTCCAGCACTTGCACCCTGACCTGAAGACAGTTGTGAATGTCAAAACTTATTCACAAATTCAAGTAGTCATTACATTATGGTCTCATCTTTGAAGCAAAAATGGTGAAACAAAAGTAGTAGAAACGAAAATATCACTTTTAAAGTAGTGAAGTTACCTCACAAATAAGCAACTAATCAGGACGGGAAACGCTCAGCGTTTACAAATCCTAAAGTTAATTCCTTCCGCATAGATGTGAATCGAAATCGGATCTTTATTTCTGAGAAGTGTCTATTCTATAGTGCTTCAAGAATTCCTGCCTAAGGACATCTCTAGTCTCAGAAGTCTACATTATATGGAGAATACTAGAAAATCAACATTCAAACGCGTAAAGAAGAACTCACTTCAAGTGCTTCTATCCTTGCTCCACGCTCCTTCAGTTGTGATTGATACTGCTCCTCACGCATTGTGAACATTGATAATTGTGTCATGACGACGGCATACTGATCTTGATCCCTGCTTTTCTGCTCGCTTAATCTATGATTTTCCACCTGCCACAAAAAATTTGTACAAAACACATCAAGATCATGTACGCTGCAGCATACTGCATGTTAGGGCTTGAAACTCCGCAATCTTATCATTAAAGAGCGAGCTAAGAGCTCAAAGCACTTCCCTTTCTCTTCGCGATATTTTCACGAATTGCACTAAGTTGCTGCAATCCTCAGTGCGAATGGCCGTTGCTCAAGTGCTAGTATGTCGTGGTGCATGATGTGGTAAAAATAATAACATTGCTTCAAGGTATTTATCCAGACTTGATCACGAAGAGAAAGCAAGAACAACCATATCACTCCATACCTGAAGCTTATTAATATATGATTCGTGGCTAGTAAGATCAGCTTGTAAAGAGCTTGCCAACTTCCATGCCTTTTGAACCTCATCAAATAGAAGTAGACACTGAGCATCTGCCTCCTTTAGAGCACGTTTTAATTGCATCACTTCACCTTGAGCCTCTGTCGCTTCCTTCTCCTTCTCGTATAACTCTCTACGGGCTTCACTCGCCTGATCAACCATTCATATCATTAGTAAGTAGCGACCACATCTTAGGGGACCATCAAGGAACATTGTGCAACCTAGTTCCAGGAGTAATAACTTAAAAGAGGACCTTGTAGGCACAAATAAATTTAGACTCCAAAACTCTTTAATACAAGGCACTAACAAGACAGACTTCTCGGACAGGTATGCATAAAAATACTGATAAAATTATTGCATGTGGAACAAGGAATGGGCTCAAGATTCACATATTGGGATAATATTGCAACTATGTTGATGACGAATAATCAGCAAATACGAGATAGAGAAGAGGAACATCCGTCTAAAAGGCTCATGAAAGATAAGTTTACCACGTCTCTCCACTTCTTGATTGTGTCTCGATTTCCGAGGCTGATCTCCGCATTCCGAGCACGAGACACAAAATTCAAAGTAGCAATAGTTTCTTGTAAATCGGAATTGCTAGGACTAACATTCGCAATAAGAACTGCTTTGGAGTCCCCTCCTGAAGAATGAAAAATCAAATAAAGTTAGAACACCAAGTGTACTACTCCGTCATCCCTTAGTTGTTATCAGGAACAACACGCATTGACAGATTAGTCAATTCGAATGCAAAAAATCTAAAAGCAAACAGTTTCCCCGTCCAAACACATCATTAAGTTGAACTGTCAAGCCTGGTATGGAGTGCGGGTGGACACGCACACACAAAGTCGCAACAAGAGATTTGAAAAGTAACCTTCCAATGGTGTTGGTCGAAAGAGCTTACCAAGTGAATCCGCAAGAAGCTGTGTAAGCTTTGAATGACCGTAGGGGATGTAATCTTTCTTTGCACTAAGGGCTGCAAAAACATCACCCAGACTGCGAAGAGATACATATCAGCATCTAGACAAATTTATTATTTCGGAAGTACACAGATATGCACCACAAATTCCACTTATCCCCTTGAAGAAACTAGGCAGTCGTGGACAAAGTTTATCCTACAATATTAGGTGCTGGTTAAAAACAACATTAAACGCACTTCGACAAACTAAATCTACCTATTTTTGCATCTTGAACATACGGACTTTCAACCTTGAGTGCCATTCTTTCATTGTAATGCTTGACTTACACTTCGCCAAATCTTCTTGTGATAGTTTTAAAAGAAACAAAAGCATGTATTCGAGAGATTTCAAGAGCAGGGCATTCCAAGAAAAAGAGTAGACCCAACTTGATAATGAACTTGGCAATTAAATGAAAAAATAAACCGCTGGTTCAAAAGTTTCTGGTGAAAGCACTAGGAAAGGAGTTCATTAGAGAGCCCTAAGAATCAATTGTGACTAGAACTTGAGGTCATCCAAAAGAAATCAAAGATTGCAGGGGAATTAGAAAAATTTCATAAAGCACTCTCCACCTACGTTTGTCAACATCTGACAGCGGTTGATACTTACGCAGACAAAGATTTGTTTATGTGTAGTGACTCCGTCAAACGATCTCCATTCACTTCTGCTTTGCTGAACCGCTCACTACTGGCTAAATCCACCATTGATAATTTACTGTATTGCTCTTCTCCAGTTAATGAATCAGTGGTGTAAATATGAATAGTCACCACCCTGTCCACCCCAGTTAAGATATCAGGACATTTTAAATCAAGAATTCCAAAACAAGAATTCAAATGTATTCAGTACATTAAATCATCAATATCATACTGAGGTAGCACGAATGCTTCCGCAAAAAGACGTTCATCAACCCCCTATTCAAACTAATTTAAAATACACGCAGCATAAAATTAATAAGTACCCCAATTCGACATTGCTCGCAATTTCGTTCTGTATAAAAATTCATATTAAACAAAGTTAAACCAGAATTTTAGATGAAAACGTTGCATTTAGGGTTGAACAATAAGTTCAAGGACACGGATGCCAGAAACAAAGTACATACAAATGTGATCGGTTGCTGCGATCAGACTTCACTCCATCCACATTCGCTCGCATCTGACTGCCGAACTTGAATACTCGAGTAAATCCAGACGGACTATCTATGCGCTCATCCACCAATTCCACACCATGCCCTAATCCCCCCATCATAACTGTTGAGGCTCCACTACTGTCTGAGGTCTTCAAGAGGTCCCGAACCTACCAGTAACAAAATATTGTAACCATTGAGTTTTTCTATTTATTCTAATTAATTACACAAGTTTAGCTCACAGATGCCAGTTATGTCGCCAAATGCGACCAAAAAAAGATTTTGTTAACAACCAAAACTCCAAAAGACACCGTTGCGATAAGCTGACCTACCTGTTCATTGTGTAACTCGAACATAGTGACATAATAAGCCGTCCTTGAAGATGGCGAGTTTTCAGCGTTAACCAGGTCAAATAGCTCTTCAAAAGCTCGATAGTATAAACCTCGGTCGTGACTTGGCCCTTCCTGTGATAAAGTCCCAACATATGGGCGATCATGCGCGCAGAGTTGAACTGATATCAGGAGCAATCTACTGTGATGCATACTATTCATAATTGTACTAACACGTAACAACGTAGCCGATAATAATTTCAACGATTAAATAACTCTTGCTCTCATTCTCACTGTCATGCGTTTTCCACTGCAGTAACTACTTTCACAGGTTACTGACGAGTGACGAGGTTAAATAAAGCCTCAAGGGAGTTAAGGAATTAACAAAATAGGATACGAACATACTCGCCTGTAAGAGATTGTTAATTGCCGTTCATATTTATTGGGATTAGAATACAGTTGAATCAAGAGGAAAAAGTGGCACCTAAGCGCTTCACTAATCCTCCAAAAAGATACTAAAAGACCTCACAAGTGATTGATAAAGACCATAAAAACTTAAATAAAGCCTAACGAACATCACAACAGAATAACCAAACAGGATGCTGAGAATGCACACCTAATCCACGAAGAACTGATTAACAGTACAAATAGACATACCATGGTGTAAGATTTTCCTGATCCGGCTTGGCCATATGCGAAGATGGACACGTTATAACCATCCAACGCAGACTGTACAAGAGGCTGGAGGTCTTGGAAAATATCGCCTGCAGCAAGGAGTGACCACCGTCATTATTCATAAGTATATGCAAACGTTGCTGAATATTCCTTAACAGACGACTTATCCATGTCAAGCTTAAGAAGTGGCCATCTTATGCATCAAATCAGTTACGGACCGTCATTAGACAATAGCAATTCTTTGATTACTGCATCCTATCTCATGTTTCTCTATCTCAAACAGGAAAAAACACTGACACCGCCCTCTGAAAGGCATTCTGTTTAGAAGACCAACCTTGAGAAATATGTGGCCCGTAAATGCGATCCAGTTCGAAATCCTTACTTGGAGCAGTACTAACATTAGAATTTATGCGAAGCGTGAAATCGTCAGGATATGATATAAAACTAGAATCTTCATCCTCGAACTGTGGTCTTGCTCGGCAGTAGACTCTAATGTTCCCTGAATCCAAGGAAAAAATGTGAGGGTCCTACCATGAAAGAAAATAAACAGGAGTCCATTGATATCAGTCGTTAGGAAACTAGTATTCCAGCACATGATCAATTCACGTGATAAGAGTTGCATCAATCTCGTACATCAAGGCATTCATCTGATTAACTACCACAAATATAATCACCTTTAGCAGAGACTAGATCATTGAAGAGCTTCTTCTTTTCTTTCTTCAAAGGAATGACACGAGACTCTGATTCCAATGCTACATCATCTGCAAAAGGCATAGCATCCGCCGGTCAAGGAAAACTAGTTCGTAAAACATATCATAAATGTTAGAGGAAATCCCACCGACGTTTGATGTGTAAAAGATGAATAGCCTGAGGTATCAGAATGTGATGCATATAAACATAAGTCAATCGGCCTTCAGGCACATAACAGGCAGCAGTTGGCAAGTTACATCTTAATTGAATGTTTGCGACGAAACAGTCGTTCTTTTGTACTGTCCCGCTCTAAAATATGACCTTATTATTCGGTCCTAAACCTATGAACAAACTGTAGACCAGTTCATTCAAAAGTCGACGATTCAACTGGACGTATCACAAATTCAGGTAGGAGTCGTTCCAACCACGACAACAGAAAAAGTGAAAAACGAAGGCAGAGAATAGTCACCTAGACGGCGAGCTTTCTCAGCTAGAACCCCCAAGTATCGGGTCACCCGTTCGATTTTAGCGTTTGAATATTCTTGTAAGTCACTAGCCTCTTGTCGGAGCTCAATGCACTCCTCCCGTGCACGCTACGTATGCAAGTAGAATCAAAAAGTCAACAAAATTTAGAAATAAGATGCATCTAGAAAGGTTGCAGAAAACACGCTAGAGGAGGTATTTGTGTAAAAGTCATACAGTAGCCAAACGCTTTAAGCATGTTGTTCTAGTGGCTATTCGGCGGTTAATTTAAACTATTTCTACACTCCAAAGATGATTGGAATATTGACGTGAAACTTCTCTGAATCTAGAGCAAAAGTCGCCAAACTAGGAAGCCCGCTTCTTCGATATTACGTACTTCCAAACAATAAGTAGAGTAGAAATTTATTCTGATCCCATCTCGGAGCAGTGTATCATTAAATTTCCATTCCCTCGTTTGAGTATATCTAAGCACGTGGTTCAGGGTTGTACACTTACAAATTAGCATAATAAGCCATTCTATTGCTTTCTGCAATATCAACAACAATGCCATTACATACCTGAACCCGGAATGAATATACTTGCACATTGATTTAAAGGATTGAACACGAAATCACAACTAAGCGCAGACTTGCGGTGCAGTAGGAAAAATATCCATGACGAGAATTGAGAATAATCGACAAATCAAAAGATTAAGGGATGCAAAGCAATTAACCAGCCTAAGCGGCCAGTAGTCACAAGCAATGTCCATTTGAATGAAGCGCTAATTCGAATAGAAGATGCAATTTTGCGACGACAACCATCGGCTGGGAGAAAGAAGAAGATGGAGTAGTAGGAAACAACCAATCAAGACAGATGGCAAGCATAGTCGGTACGGTTTTTCAAGTGCTATCAAATACACAGTCGGAGGCGTTTGAAAATTGGACATTAAAAAAAATCGAAAATCGAAAATCAAAAATCAATCAATGGAGAGGCGATGCCCAGAAACTCACTGATATGCGATCCTTGACTCTCAAAGCCTTGCTGACAAAGGAGGGAGACTGTGAGGGCCCCTGTTTGGGAGTATCAGGGTAGTGCATGGCAGACATAGAATGCCGTCTCCCTGCCAGAGAAGGAGACTGATGCACTCTCCCCGCCCTAGAGGGTGACGGTGGCACGAATACTGGCGCCTCGCGTCTACTTGGTTCATCTTCAATTCCATACTCCCTGTACGATGGTACCCCCCATCCCCACGAATACCGCAATTCTGCTGCATCCCCCATTTGTCTTCGCACTAACTCTCCAGCGGGCGCACACGTCAGGACAAACCTCCAATCGCCAAAATTCCTTATGTGCTGGTACTCCCGAGGGCATTCAAAGGAGCATTATTCAGACTTCGTAAAATGCAGAACAGCAAGTATGTGGAAGATCGTAAACAGAAGTCCAGAAACTAAGCTTCGGAAAACTAAGAGATGGTGAAAACACAGTTCTTGACGTTGAAGTTGGGACGCAACGAGGTCGCCCTAACTCTTCCCTGGCCTGGATAAAATGAGCAACCAAAACCTCGTTATCCCCTACGGCCAGACCACCTCAACCTCTGCATCGACGCCTCCGCATCAACGAAAGAACGCACGGTCATCCTCGCTCTCACCAGTCCCCTGTCGATCTAAGCACCAAAATGCGAATCGCAACCAGGAAGACTCGACCAATCCACTATTCTAAAGTCGGCAAGCGATCACAACAATAACACCCGCAACAGAACTAGCATTTCCCCAATCAACCACATGGAAATAGCGATCGACCGACTCCCAGCGCACAGAGGCCATCACCAAACCTTGCCATCGCGATTCTCAAGCATCCAGAAAAACCACTTTAGTCCCTCTCAGTCCCTTCACTTGCTCCGTTCGCCCGTAACAAGCTACAACGGCCAGGACGGAATTGATTCAAAATCCAAAACAGCCTTAATATGCCACGCTGGCTCCGAGCGCATCGCAATCGCGAGAGCATTTAGCAAGGTCATAAATAGAATCCGTTGCTGACAGGGGCAATTGGAGCCCCTGGCAGAGAATCGTCGGATGAATTGAGGCAATTGAGAGAAGAGTGTGGGAAGAGGTCCAGGCGGGTCCAGAAGCAGAGAAATGCAGCAAAACCTCTTGTTCTTCTTCTTTGTACAGAGCCTTGAGGTGGATGAGTCTCTTGGGCTCGGGGGGGGACTTGGGAGCAAGGGCGAGGGTGAGGGCGGGGGCGGGAGCGCACGCGTATATTTAAAAAAACTGGTTTGGTAAGATAGGAGTCGCGGTACTTAGGGCCATCGACCATGAAAATATATGGACGTGTATATTTTAAAACCCCGCCCCTTTGCAGGTGGAGTAATAGTGATGGGGATAAAGACTCCCACGGCGGGAGAAGACACAGTGGGACGCTTCTTATTATCTGTATAAGAAATTAATGGTAATTATATAAATAAATAAATAAATTTTACCAAGAGATAACTCTCTTGACAACGTTCTTAAATTTTTCTGGGAACCCTATTGAATACTCTTAAAGTGGTGAACATAATTTGACTCTTGCAAAATGATATTTTTTACACATACTTTTGAACGATATTTTTGGTGAATTTTTAACTTGTTGTTCTAATCTTGTGTCTTAGTTTTATTTAATTTTAAATAGAATAGCTTTTGTAGCTTGTTATATAAGAGTTTTGCTTTGTTTACATGGTTTTTGAAATATACATGTACATACAGTTTCATTAGTAAGAATATCACATTTTTAATCTGTGCTTTGGTAGAACTAATTCAAATTTGACTTCTGCATGAATATCATTCAATTGATTATAATCCACAAGGAGTCAAGTTTGTGTGTGCAAGGTAATATGTGAGAGCCAAAGCCTATTGTCCCTGGGTTAAAAGACAACATATGAGTAACAATTGAGCAACAAGTGTGAAGTAGAACAAGTCTTTTAATAAATATTCCTACATTTTAAGAGAGACCATATACAAGAGAGTACAAGAGAGACTGTTCAACATGGCAAGGGTGGTTTACTATACCAAAGAGGTCTTAAATTTGAATCAAAATGATAGGGTTAGCTTTAATTTACTTCATGTGATGTGTTTTTTTAAATGCATCATATTGTTTGGAGATAGTATATCTTCCCTTGGCCTACTCTACCATTACAGTAATCTTATTATCTTTAGACTAGTAACTTATGTATGCACAATTAAACAAAATAAATAGAATTTTCAAAATTCATCATTTAGATGAACATGAACTTTAAATATTTTATTTTCTGTAATACCTAGTTTAGAAATTGATTGTTTGTGGCTTTGGACTTAGTCACACCAAGATTTGATTTGAGCTTTGTATATATTAGAAAATAAAAAATAAAAAATAAAAAATTGCATATATATACACACAATAAGCAAGCAAAGAATTTTTAATTGAAACACAAAAACAAACATAAAAAAATAATATCACTTGTTGATTGAAATGTTAGGTCATATATACATATATATATATATATATATATATATATATCAACTATAATAATAACTCATATTGACAAAAATTAGAAAGTACTGTTTCAGAATTGAGGAATCTGAATTCTCTTGGAAGCTCAGAGTCTTACATGCAAAAACTTTCCTGACAAAAAATAAAAATAAAATAAAATAAAAAAATAAAAAAGTGAGAATGAATGAAATTTATATATATATATATATATATATTGGGAATTGTTATAGTGACCCAAGCATTTACTAAATCAATCCACCAATTGTCATTAGTTGAGAATTTAACCATTTTTTCATTGGTTTTTGATCAATGTGTATCTGGTAGTGGAGATATTTTTTGGTGATGGTTAGGATGGGTGGGTCAACTTAAAAATATGTGAGTCAATTTAACAATTTCCTCTATATATATATATATATATGAAATGACAATAAATGTCCAAGGTTTTTTCATGGAATAGGTACAACAAATTGGTTGTGCAAAGGAATTCATTCCAGTCCATGACTTCATTATGTGAAAGGAGCAACATCCCACCTTTTGGTCAAAAGAAGCAGGGAGTGTATCAGAGCATGAAGAGGTGGGGTGCATGACTTTGACTCACAAGGCATATTGATGTGGTCCTCCCCAATCTAGAGACATGTGCATGTTCATACTCCAACCTCCCTTGCAGCCTTCAAATTCTCTGAGAATGGTCAATTTTTTGAAGGATGAGACTAGGTCCATTTCAATAGATTTTGCATGTTTCCACTTTCCATTCTGGAGTTGGGTTTTGTGAGGTTTGTCAAAGCCCCAGACTGGTTTTGTGTTCATCCACATAGTTCAATGAATATGAATCCCTTCAGAGTCTCTTTCTCTACACACCCACAAGTAGAGATGGTAATTGGTACCAAACCAATAAAAACCAGTTTGAAATTTGTTGGGTGAATGCAAAACTGTTTCAGATTATATTCATTCTGATGGGAACTGGTTTGAAACCAGTTTGAGAGTTGCCATACCTTCATGTCTTCTAATCAGCTTTGTTTTGTCTGCTCCTCCTTACTCTATGCAAAGGCTGCAAGCTGGTGACCCAAGGGGATAATGCCACCACCACCACCTAGGCTGCAATTTGCAATGGACTACAACTGAACCCACAAATAGTTTGTTGTGCAGAAATTCCACACAACAAGGACTTGCAACTAAATCTTACTCTCTAATGCTGGAAAATTCACTCACAAAGTTAACAGCATGCTTAACCAGTTTAGTATGAGACTGTCAGCTATGAGTTATATTGCCACTGATAAGGGTTTTTCAAGGAGGAAGCTCATCCTCTCATGTTCCAAGGATTGTTTTGTTTATTTTATCCAGGATTTCTAGAGGGATTCATGAGCTGGCTGGGTGGTCTGCCCCCTGAGAATCCAAAAGCAGATATCTTAAAGTGAGTAAACCTGCTTTGTGCCCTGGTTTCTGGGCCAATGCCCATCAAAGTAGACTTAAGGGAGATGCATGTGGTATATGTGCACAGTGTAAATTGGAGCAAAGGGGATGGCTCAGGCCAATACTGTGCCTCATGCATGTTGTCTTCAGATGCTATTGCTAGGCTAATGAGACACAGGGAGGGTTATCTTTTGTGTAGTTCCCCAATTGGTTGTATTGGTGGCAGAAACAGCTCATTTGGTGAGAATTTATAGGCAAATCATGATTACCAAGCAGACAAATAACAGCCAAGGCCTTAAGGCATGAATAAGATGAAACAGAATGAAATGATTTGGCTTTTCTGTTTCTAATCCTGTGTATCCATTTCTGAAAAAAGATGATTTTATCACTGGTGGAAAAGCATGCCATATACTGACCAATGAGCACCAATCATGTTTACCCTGGCCTGTTGTATAGATGTGTTTAAAAAAACTTTGCTTGTACACTTTTAAATAGTTTTCTGTAATTTTAATTACTTGATAATGTATGAGTGTATCACAACAAAACTGTGACCTGCATTTTGTAAGTACATCACTTGAAGGTGCCACAAATGGCCACAAATACACCTGTTCAACATTTTGGCAACTTTGAACTACAGTATCATGCACTAGTTGGATGTATGGACACTCTCAACATGTTCTACTCTTGAGTTATTCATTCGTTGAGCATGATAATTTTAACTTGGGATCTCAGATATTGGAGTATCACTTGTATTAGTGATGCCAAAAACTGTGCAAGTTCCTTTGGAGGCGAGGCAAGTAAGTTGATCTAATCTCTAATTTAAGTCAATTATTTGAAGGACTGCTAAAATGTACAGATTCATTTAAAAAAGAATAATTAAGGACATAAAAGGAAGCTTACTTTCATCTTAATATGTTAGTACGGTTTTGATCTCCCTTGGAGTTGCTTATTTAATGGACATGTCTACATGTAATGAAGATTCAAATTTGTTGCAGTGAACCTAGGAACGTAATTTGTTGGAATCTGAACAGTGTCTCAATTCTTAATAGTACACAGCCATAGAACGCTGGAGTTCTGACAACCCTGATATACAAGAGCTAGCGGATTTTCCAGCCAGTGTACTTGAACTTTTATCTTACAAAGAGGTTTGTAACCCACCCTAAATCTCTGTGCAGCACTCTGGTGCCTACTGCCAATTTGATGTTTCTGAACTACAAGCAGAATCATGTGTCTGAAATCAAGAGTAGGGTTTGCTGCAGAGAGACTAATACGTGCGCAAGTGATTTAAAGGCTTGGTTTGAATGATTCTGAGTGTGTTGGTTTCGCTCAGATTGAGGAAAAAGTTTGAGAAAATAGCCTGCAAACTAGATTAGATGAAAGGGATCATTGTCTCCACATTCAGTCATCACATTGAAGTTAAATTAATCACCGTCTTGTTTCTCATGCGAGCAGGCAGCTGTCCATGGCTCACAAGAAGAAGCGATGTGTCTGCAACAAGACAAGCACCAACCAAAGTGGGTAAGCTCCTTTGCCTCATTTTAGAGGTTGTTTTCATCAAATTCCGATCAGTAGTATTTCAAAATGTTGGTCAAGAGACTCACATCTGACACCCCTCAACGTTCAAAACATTCTAAACAGCAGATATCAAAACATCTCCATCTGGTCCCTGGAAACACCTCTTTAAATTGCAATTTAATGGTCGAAATCGGACGGCCACAGCAGGCACGGCAACATCAAATGGATTAGTAGCCATGACAAATTTGTGAGCATTGGTGGCCATTGGAATCCAGAGACCAAATCAATAGGTACAGCAGGTGTTATCTGTTTATGCAAGGAGTATCAGTGTGTGAAGAGGGGGGGTCATGTTTGAAGATATCCTTGAGTTAGCATCTTTGCAGTCCCAATCGTCACTAACCTCGTTTGGTGAAAGAGATGGCTGGAGAATGATTGTGTTATGCTTCGGTAGGATCTGAAGTGAACAGCTACGGTTGATAGCCCTACTTAGTTCCTATTAAATAATTGCATCCCAGATAATTCTACTGAAGCTCTTGTGTGCGAGATTTAGCAGTTTCCCATCGTGAAACCCCTTCGACAATCCAACTTGACGCCACCTCAAACCAACTCGAAATGAAAGGTTGAAGTAAATGTTATTCATTCTGTACAA
Source organism: Physcomitrium patens (assembly GCF_059467195.1). NCBI lineage: Eukaryota > Viridiplantae > Streptophyta > Bryopsida > Funariales > Funariaceae > Physcomitrium > Physcomitrium patens. The sequence continues at coordinate 7,985,637 of NC_143412.1, read as the reverse complement.
GAGATGACTTGCACAGAAAAAATCCAGACAATACTAGGGAGAAAAAACCTTGAGTTGGAGGAGTTTTGGTAGAATAGAATGTTAGAAATGAAGGTGAACATGGAGGGTTTGGTTGTAGTGAGTGCAAGATCCCATTTCGACCCTGCGACGAGGTCTACGCACCCCGCCATCTGTGCTCCTGCCTTTCATTCCCATCCTGCCTGGCAAGGAGATTGGGTTGAGCGTTTCTCATAGATTCATTGTCCATTTTCAATGTGCACTGAAGATAGTCACTCTTGTCAGATCCGCAAGATAATACAATGTTGCACGCCCTTGTGACAACACTAGGTTGTGGAATGCCAAGAAACGTGCCAAATCCATCCAATGAAACCATTCCGTGCGTCAACGATCCCTTGTTTGACGCATCTCACCACGGAAGACCGATCTAAAACTTTCAACCTTAAGCGTCTACACCAGGTGCTATGTGAAACCCTTCAAATGTCAAGAAGAAAAATCCACAAGGTTTTTCATAGCGATTTAATCTCAAGCAATGAAACGAACATTCACTACAACTAAGGTTGTGTTTCCCAATGCCAACACTCACTCAGAGCCACACATTGTAAGTAGAAAAAGAATAATCGATGCGGGTTTGCAAGAGTTTACTCAGTTGATTCTTAACTCAGATAGTTCCCAGAAAAATTCCCTCCTTCAACGGACCACAACAAAAACTAAAAATAAAAATAAAGGATTCGAAAGCCGCTGATTGATTATGCACAACCTGAAAAAAAATCTGGAAAACTGCAGAGGTATAAGTCCAGCCATATGCAATGCCTGTCACCTCCCAATCAGTGCAAGACACGACTCAATCATAATAGTAAAACAGAAACCAAGGAAATACAGATTCGGACACACATGTTGAAACCCAAGACTAACATCTCAAGAGTACTACCAAAAGTACTCTATCACAGGAGCTCACTCGGCTGCAACACCTCTCAAACGAAGTTCTATGAAATGTAAAATTTCCTCTGAGATAGATGTGACATGCATGCAGAAGTTGGGTGCGTGACAAGGTCCAAGGTTATAGCTGCAATTTCGATTGAACTTGCGAGACGTACGAGATGTACAGGGTACTCAACGCTGTGTGAGAGAACGGGACCCTTAACCCTGTGATTCCCAGTCCAATTGACTAACTCGAGTAGCTATTGCTGTAAACACAAGCCTTCAAAGGTTAGGTGATGATACCACCAGGATAACTTCAAGGCTGGAACCCAAGGCCTGCAGAAAAGCCCGTCGAATGTGCGACTAAGCCATCCTTCAAGTTCATCGTTTTCCCCCAAAACACGATGGGAAAACGATGCCTACCATGCATTCTGACATCGTCGTCTAGCGAATATTAAAGTAATGAACAGCACTGCAGGAATTGAACCATGCTAAAAATTCATTATACATGGCGTCTGTCCACTAACTCGATTCATCACAAATTGCATGCAACCTGAAAATTTAATGCCGCAATACAGACGCAACTAAAAGTGAAAACAACTTCGATGTACACACAAAAAATAACGACCATTAGTGGAGTACCAATCCTTCATGTTAGTGTGTTTGTATAATACAAACATCAGACCACGGACCGATGTTTAAGTCACACATCAATGAGCCAGAATTACAAGTGTGTAGTTGGTAGGTTCCTAGCAGCTAGGGATGAACAGCTAAAAATCTAGAACTCTAATTAAGAGTCTTCCATGATCTCAAAATTAGCTCTCCATGCGCATGGGCTCACCGTTAAATTCTCTCGCAAGCTCTACTTCCTTGGCTTGGAATAAACATGGTGTCTTAAACCGAGCAGGCTCTTTCCATGGAATCGAGTCAAAATGGAAGACTTCGTCAAGAATGATCGAGTCCAAATAGAAGTCCTCATTCTCGGTCTTCCAGGGCGTTGCACAAGATGGAGAGCTGGCCATCGCGCACCATAACATCCTCATCAAGCTCATGTACCTTCCTTCGCAGAACTTCCACTTCCGCGCCCAATCTCAGTGCCTCCCGGCCCATCTGATCCGCTTCATGAGACAAATCATCACGTTCTTTCAGGACTCGGGGAAGCTGCTCTTTAAGCTTCTTCAGCTCCTTCACGTGATCTTCCACATTTCCTTCCAAGCTCTGAATCCTATTGAGATGATCTTCGCACTACAAACCACAGAAACTTTAGACTCAGTCAACTACGATTACCAAGATGAACATGGCTGAACGTCATAACTCAGCTTAAGGTGGACTCCCTAAACGCTCAAACACCCTCCAACATGACTATAAATCGTCGAGTGCAGTGATTGATACCTGATGCTCTAAGGAGGTAACTCTTTGGTTGGCCTCGCTCAAGAGACGTTGCAGCTTCTGAACTTCAGATTCCAGCCAGTCTCGCCGATGCTCGAGAGCTATGACTTCATCATTTCGTTGTTCTAATTCAGCCTCTTTTATACCTAGCTTCTCTTTCAGAATTCTGCAGTTCAAATCCTGAGCCCGCAACTCCTGCTTGCATTTCACAACTTGCTCCCGCAACTGCCAGATAGTAGCACCAGTTACATTAATTCAACTGAATCAATACAGAGACTAGGCATATCATGTAAGTAACCAGAATAGCCGAGGGAAGCTTGCACTAGAATTTTTACCTGATTCAGTTCCTGCTCAGATACCCGCCTGCTTTCAGCTTCGGCTGAATTCAGAATCCTAAGGTCCTGCACTTCGTTTTCCTTACTGTGGTATAATCGGACTAGCTCTTCATTCCGAGCGGAGAGACGCATAATGCGAACTTTCTGCGCCTCTACGGTCTTGCCCGCGACGGAGAGACTGTGCTCCAAACCACGAATGACATCTTCCTGCTTCCCAAACTCATGTTTCATGTTCAAGATTTGTGATTCGCGTACTTGCAATTGGCTCGTAGCTTCTCCTCTTATATGATATCCAGCCGATTTTCTTGATCCTTGTGAAATAGAATCTCCGTCTAAATCAAGAGCACGATCTACTGGTGACGTATCCGACGATCCCTGGCGGTGGTTTTCTTCGCCATGGCCCCGACACATTCCTTCCTCCCGCAGTTCGTGAATCTCCTCTTCAGCTTCTCTCAGGGCCTTCCGCATCTCTTCTTTCTCTCTTACAGCCAATCGCAACTTGACAGAAAGGAGGTTGTTTTCGTCTTGAAGTTCACCAGTCAGGTTTTGCAGCCTGTCCAACTCAGTCTGGAGCTCGCCAACGTCTTTGTGGCCATAGTTATTGCTGCTCTGTTTGTCCTCAAGATTACCATGGCCCGAAGGCCCACCCTTCAGAACTTTCATTTCAGACTGCAATGCTAACTCTAGGATGCTTAACCGTGACAAGTCTCTTTGTAATTTGCTTGGCATCCGGGACCTTACACTCAAATCCTCCACTCGGCCGTCCTGGTAGTTATGATGAAGTTGTGAGCTCACGCGCTTCTCGTAATCGCTGCAAAGCTCTGGCAACCTCTCAACAATTTTGCGCAAATTTCGAGCTTCAGATTCTTTTTTCCCGTACGCCTGGTGCAGGGCATCTAACTCAGCCTCAGCTTGTTCGGCTCTCGTGCGGTACGAGTCAACTTCTGATTCTAACTCTTTGATCTTCCCCTTAGTGCTTCCGTCCCTCGACGACAAGGTAGAGATCTCCCTTTGAATGTAAGAGTTCTCTTCTTGTAAATTCATAACTCTTTCCCGTAGTTCTCGTTCCTCTGACCTAATCTTATCAAGTTTCACCATCCAGCTAGACTCTCTACGTGCGATCTCTTCTTCTAGTTTACTTTGCAATTCCGCTTTCTCCTTGTCCATCACTTTCGCATAGGCATCCATCTCGCGCTTCATTAACGTGAAAACTTTCCTTGCAGCAGATCGCTCCGAGATCCTCCGCCTCAGCTCAGATGCCGCTTCTAGAGCCAAGGACTTCTTCTCCTCGTGCATCTTCCGAAGTCGTTGCTGAACTGCTTCTAGAGAATCATTACTTTGCGTTTTGTCGTTGAATTGGAAGTCGTTTAAGCAGAGTAACCGGTCATCCAGCATGGCTTGTTCCTCGTCTAGCATCTCCAACCTCTCACAAGTTGCTTTGGCTTTTTTCTCGAGATCATCGTACACACCCTCTCCCTGTTGCTTCATCCCGTCTAACCAGCTCTTGAGCATATCAATCTCCTTCTCTTCGCGAGGCGAGGTCTCGACCCTCTTCTCGCGGAAAGAAGATATCTGTGATTTCTCGTTAAATTCAGCGTAAATATCACTGTGGTCTAACGCTTGCTCCTGGACGAGCTGGCGAGAGTAAGGTTCAGGCCACTGATCAATACATTTACCACCGCTACTATCATCAGAAAGTAATCCAGATGCGTCTTGGCTATCAGCAGCCATGGCCAACTTCCTGTCCACTTTGTTCTTGGAAGACTTCGATCCACCGCGAATAGCTTTAGCTAGTCTCTCCGCGACAGCGCGTGCGCTCAGATACTTAGTGGGAGTACTCTGCTTCCCTCTTGGGGATTGTGGGATAGGTGTATGGGACTCTGACTTTGAGACAGGTCGAACGGTTGGACGACAATTGGAGTCGAATAAGGATTGAACGGTACTGAGTCGGTTTGTGTTTTCCTGACTGTCGATGTAAAAGTCGGGTTTAATCTCACTAGGTTTGAAATTTGGCATAGATTCAGAAACACGTTCGAAGTGCAATGCTCGTGCCGACCCTGGCGGACAAGGGATTTCATTCTCCTCGACAGTCCTCACCTTCGGGACGCTGTTTGACCTCGAAGACGGCGCTGTCCTTATGACAAGGCTGTCTCTTCGAGTAGAACTGCAAATCATCCACAACTACACCGTGTTAGCTTCCAAAACAGTCAAAATCCGATAAATATGTTCTCACTTAACAATGGGCATGCACAATTCGAATATTGGAAATGCTCAAAGCTTCAACCGCAGAGCAATGCGAACGCCATATTAAAGCCCATCGTTTATATAAAAGACACAAGCTTACGTTGCTGAAGTAGTTATGAAGGACTTCGGCCGGGGTTGAACTTGCGCTTCAATCTGACTTTGGAGCAGCTCCATCTGGCTCCCTAGTGACATCCTCCTCCGCCTGTCCCGTGCACTCGAATTCGCACCTTGGGATCCAAATACCGAGCTCGACATCTGCGCTTCCTGATAACCCACAAATCCTCCTCTTCCAGACTCGTGGGCACTGTCATACTGATTGAAATTATAATCCTGGGCACTTCCGAACGCTGCATTCTGAATGTTCATATGTGCTCGGAGCTCATCCCCCTGAAGAGATCTGCGTGTAAGTGTGCTATCTGTTCGTCTTGAAGAGTTGGACGCGGTGCCATGGGAGGATGCATAATCATTGGCACTAATGTAGGATGTGGATGAGCCGGTAGGTCCGGAGTGTTGCTTGTTGGTGCTTGTTCTCCGCGTGGTTGCCATGTCGCGAGACGTAATTCCCTACAACATATTCTTTCCAAAACCTGCACAGACTTTATGAATTTGACGGTGACGTCTGCCGTAATTATCTGATCAAGGGTGAAAGACGAGGTTACGTTGTGTGCACGTTCGTCACTACCAAAGTCGACGACTTAACAACCACATTCCCTCAGCTCAAATCCTACAGCGGAAGTGTCAATATCCGACTAGGTTCCGGACTAGCCTCCAGTTGTAGACCTTGGCTGGAATAGACACAAGGATCTACGAACGTAGATGTTGGCTGGCCTCACTCGATAGATCCCAGGGGCCAGTCACACTCAACCACAACGATTCCATGGCTTGAGCGTGGGATGCTCAAATAATACGTGGTCATTCTTTTGATGTTTCCACTGAACTTGAAAAGTACGAGCCAAGAACATAACGACACTACTCCGTGTATATAATGCTGCACCCGCTTACAACGCTTCCGCGTTTCTTTTCAACACTCATACACGCCAGTGTTCAAAATGAGCAATTCATTTTCCAGACACTCCTGCACTTTCAATCCTCCTGCAACAAATAATTTATCTAGAGTCCGTAGTAGAAGCGAAAGTGTTACTCATGGACTCCAACTAACTCCTACAGGGCATCGAAAACCTCGAAAACGAAGATCTTCTACGAAGCTCAAAAGCTAGCTATTCCCCGAGCACCAACCAGGCGACTCCACTCTGCACAACCCTTCACATCTGGCGACTACACCAGAACCGAATTCTCCTGCGCACGATTGAGCGCTGCCCTGCGCAACCAGGAACCCAGAAGCCTCCCACCAGTGGGACTGACTAACGGCGATACACGGGCACCTCCTCCCGACCTTCATTCACACCCTACCCACCTCTCAATGCGTTTAACCAAAACCATGTACTCGGTCTGAGAAAGGCATGTCATGAGGTCCGCCAGCACAGACTTGCCAAAATTCGCGCGGCAGGTGGAAGGGCCGGGAGCCAACCTGCTAAACAAAGTGAGTCGAACGGCCACAAGACATTTGCCAATTCGAGGCGTGTAGCAATGCACGAGAACCGGAACTCGGCTGGCAGGCAACGGCCTCCTCTACGTTTCTTCTCCCGCGGCGTGACACCGTCGTCATGACCAACCAACCACCATTGCGACCCGTCTTCATGACCCTACTTTCATTCGGATGAAAGTCATTCATCCTCTTTCTTCATCCATTCATATCAGAAACCGAGAAGGGGCAACGAAGCCCAACCTTCTTATTTTGTGTCTTGGCAGGTTCCCACTTTAATACCTTTGGGCTGATGAAACACCGCTGAAGCTTCCGACCTTTTCGCCTTGTGTATTGATTGATGGAGCCAATTCTTAGGTAAACCGACCTCTAGGCTCACGCCCACAGAAATGCTGCGGAAGGAATATTACTGATCGACGTGACGAAACCAAATAGAATTACGTGGTCGGTTTCATGCTTTGATCGAAATCTGACCAGTCAGAGCAAATATTCCTTCAGATATTTAAACTCTTTGCAACTATGTGATCGAGGATGAGTTTATAACATACTCCAGAGCATAATTTTATTGTCATTCGAAATACATGAAAGTTAGGTTTGAGCCGAGGAACTTCTACTTTTTGGTTTTCTCAATGCTTTTTACTGTCACAATGTGTTAATGTCTATATGTATATATAAATAGACATACATGTGTGTGTGTGTGTGTATTGTTTTAGTCAGTGTTCATGCTTACTTGAATACTCCCTTAAATGCTTCATCATTGTGTGTGTGATGTCTGTGATAATATTGCTAATTCTAACTACATAAAATTGCTTAAAATGTCAATTGTTGCCACCACCTTTTTTATTTTCTTTAGTTTTTATTTGTTACTTTTTGTCACTTCTCTTTCTTTAAAATGCTCATCATGGCTTGGGACCTCTTCCCTCTGTATCCATGCATACCAAAAGCTTCATGGGCAGGTTAGGCTTTGCTTTGAGAACAAACACCAAACAAGCAAACAACATGCTTTCAGGTCTTTTCAAGTACCCTCCCCCTCATATCAAAAGTCTCAATTGCTTACGTGAAGAGGAGGCACATCATGTGTGCATTTCCACTCCTTCATCCTGCTGCTGCTGAAGATGCAGGTGGGAGTAGGAGCTTTCTTAGGTCAGGTTAGGTTAATTTAGGACAGGCCAAGTCTTGTGTGAAGTATGAAAAGCCACACAAGTATCTGAATTCTACCCAGTGCTTGTGTCCTCATTTGTTGATGGGCTAAGCAATAATTGCTGTGGGGCTCCAAAACTTGCTTTGTACCCAACCTGAGTTTCTTGGCCAGAGGTTGAGGACATGCAGCAGCACATAAAAGGATGTCATTGTATACAAACACAACAATCTCTCCTTTTCTTGCTCTTGTTGGCTACTGTGGAACTCCTCTACTCCTGTACTGCTTTTTTATCTTGACTTCTGTAGCTTTCTTTTTGCTAAAGCAGATGTGTAAAGTAGTGACTGTGGGCTCACAGGTATCATCCCTCAAGAGTCTTGTGGTTGGTGTGTCTTCTGCTCTATTTTGTCCTTTTTTATGAAGGATTGAGTCACAGCAATAGAGGTTGCATTAGTGAAAGCAAATCCATGGAAGCATTAAGTGGCAGAAGAAATGACAAACTTCCAGAATTTGGTTACTCACCCCAAGGGCCTTGGAACTCCAACTCTGCTGTTTGTCCCTATTCCTGGTTACCAGATGGGCCCCAACTCAACACACTATTCTCTGGAAACTCCTGCACCAAAAACAAACACCACTACCTCTACTACAATACTATAGACTTCATTCAACACACACACACTTACACAGAGATATACATATTTATATGTATATGTGCTGTTCCCCGCCCATCTTCCCAATTCCCAATGTCTTTTTCAAACTTCAAACGCAAACTCAAATCGGAATTCTTTTCTTGGCTCCGCCACTTTATACCTCCAAATAGCTTGGACTTCCTAGTTGGGCTTGGTTTCTTCATTGCATCCCACACATTCCTCAATTTAATGAATTCCTCCAAATAGTGGGACAGAGAAGGAAATGGATGGAAGAGATGTACAATCATTGCCAAGCCCGGAGAATCTTCGTCATGCTGCCGTATTAAAGCTCCGCCATTGGGTAATAAGTTTGATTAATGCACATTAACAACGCATTAACAAACTTCTCGTTCATCCGATGCAAGCTTGGATGTGTAGTGTTGCAAAAAACAAATAACAAAAACAAAAACAAAACGAGCATACACACATACACAGTCCCCTGCCCTGGCAACCCAAAGACAGCCTAGTACAACAGTTGCCGTTTCAGGGTCAGTCCCATGAACTCTGCTAGAGCTCGTCTACAAAGAGAAATAATGGAAGAATATACTAACAATCATGAAAAACAACTAAAATTAAAAACTTGTGTCCTTGTGCAGTGGGGGAGGGTTTGCGATCAGATCTAGTTGCAGTGCAACGGAAGGCGTGCAAATGGAAGAAACTATTGGGGACAGTTTCATTCGTAAATAGTCAACTTTCATCCACGTAGGAATTCACAGTTATTTGTCTCTCTAGCCACTTCGTTACTTTTTGTGTCATTCATCCGCTAATTCACCCAGCCATTCATTCATCCACTCCCAGTGAAATCACATGTTGAATAGTAGAATTGGCAGGGCATGGCTGGGGTTGGGAGAGAGTCAATGGGAGAGTCACGCCAATCTGAATGAGACACATGATATACTAATGAGATATTAATGTGGAATAATCTGGATGTGGAATATTCCTATGTAGTAGTAGAAATAAAGGGGGATATTAATGAGGGTATGCTTTGCTTGGCTGGCTATATCCAGGATTGGGGGGACGAGAGAGAGCCTTGGGCCCCCCCGTTGCCTTGGACATGAAAGAAATGGATATGGATTCACTCACTGCCGCTGGCTGGGCTGGGCCAGTCAGTCAGTCAGCTCTGCTGAGGGATCGCCGTGTGACCAGCATGCCAAGGAAGGTACTGGTTGACATCACCGTTGGATGATACCCCTTCTGGATGAAACTTCTTATGGATGTGGTAATTTTAAGGAAATGCGTTCATCCTAGATCGTGCATCGGCAGCCCAACACGTGGTGCGTATGCCTGTTTCAATCCTCGTCATGTCGGAGCATATCTCCATGTCGTGGCAGGTTGTTATTAGTTCCAAAATACTATTAAATTTAGGGTATTTATATGCTGTTTTAGTTTATTTTTCGTATATATATTCTCTCCCTCTCTCTATACATATAAATTAAAAATTAAGGTAGGTTAGTTTGTGTGTGTTCCTTATGTAGGTGTACATTTTTTTACTTATTATTTTTTTTTGGGTAATTTTTCAATTAAAGATTTTAGGATGATTACTTTGTATTACTTGTAGAAGTAAATTTTAAAATGATATTATTATGATTATTATAATTATTAATTTTGGTTTAGATGCTTATTAAGGGATATCAAATAAGTGGGATTAACTAAAAAAAACATTTATAAGAACAAGCACATGGTCCAATTCACTTGAAAGTAAATTAGAGCCATATTCATGCATGAAAGTCGTTCTTTTAAGATTTATAACAAGTAATTTTATTTTATTTTGTTTTATTTTTTATTTTATTTAAATAAAAATAAAAAAGAAAAAACAATGACTACAGTGTACATCATTCAATTTATAATCCTACTAAATATAAAAATTATAAATTGTGCAAGGAATATCAGTTAAGAGAAGTGAATTTACAATCTAGAAAAGTCCTCCATTCCAATGAATATTATGAAGTAAGCAATGAATATTAGTTAAGGGATATTAAATAACAATGATACATTTTTACATGTAAGTAAGGATGATTCAATTTGTGATTGCTTTGGTTCTTGTATTTGAAGTCATATTTCTTTAGAATAATAGTTGTAGCAATTCTAATGTTTAATGTCTATAAATGAATTATCATAATATTTGTATAAGTAAATATGTAAATATGTGTTTTTTTATTTATCAGTTTTTAGTGTAGATTTTTCACTATTTTTTTTTTAATTTTTTTAATTTTTTATGGCTTAAACATAAAGTTATAAATTATTCTTTTGATTACATTTAACTGATATTTTAAATGTTATTTTGCAAGTATTCAACATCATTAAATCATCAAACTAAAGGTTTAATTTTATAATTTCAATAAAAGTTTAGATATGATAAAATTTCTTTTTATTTTCAGTAAAATATTCTTATAGATTTTTTGGTTAATGTTTTTTTATGCTATTTTCTCACATATGTGTCTTAGAGCATATTTTTTTTTGTGCTACAATGCACATTAATTTAAAATACACAAAAATAGATGCTTTGTTGTAGTCTTCTTTAGATTGTAGAATGATTGTTGTGTTGCAGTTGCAAATTTGGCCTTAAATAGTGAACAATGTTTGTAAACACAAAATAATTGTGTATTGGAATTTTTCTTAAATTGTTTAAATCATATATAAGTCTAATTTTATATGAGTTATTTTGATTTTTTTGTTATTTTAGTTCATTATTTTTGTACAAACTTTGGTACTTTGTTTGTCATTTTGTGCAAAATCGATTTATTATAGGAAATATAAGATTTTTTTTAAAATAAAAATATATGTTTGAGCTCATATTGTTGTCAATTTATTTATTTATATATATTATATTTTGATTAAATGATAAAATATCATTAATATACAAGCATATATATATATATATATATAAAACTTAATATTTTGCCACATTTTTTAAAAAAATAGAGTAGATTGTTTCAACTAGTATTGAAGTTCTTTGCTTTACTTTGGCAACATATGGTAAGAAAAAGGGAAAATTTCATTGTACCTCTGAAAGATGTGGTAATATCAAGTATACTCCTGTATTCTTGATAATTACACAAGTGCCCCTAAGTTTTCTCATGATTTCAATTATACCCCTGGACTTGATAGCATATCAGATTAACCCTGTTTTGGCTCATTTCGGGGCCCAAATTGCGTGCCGCGCACATTTCAGCGGGCCCTCACGAACCAGACAACGCCGCGGCACCACCGCTGATCCCGCTGCTGTCCTTTCGTTACCTACGCCTGGATCCTTGCGGCAAACACTAAGACAATGAAAGCCTCATTCAGTGCAGTCTCACCGTCAACCTCAACCGACCGACACACCTAATTCGTATGAAAAAAAAACCCAATTTCTCAGATGCACACAACACCTGCAATATCTACAGATTCCTTCCTCGACGGCGTCTGAAAGAATAACCTTCGTGACTAGCTTACACAACTTGTGGCCTTTCAGTACATTGAATGGTTTGGGTCATGGAATGGGTTTGCAACAAGAGTAGTGCCATTGAAAGAGGATCATGTTAAGATTTGAAGCACGCAAGCTTGCAAAGTCACGCCTGGCCCTGTTGGTGTAAAGCATACAATTTCTTAAGATTGCCGTGTTGTAGATTACACCTGCAAGCTTAGAACCACTTTGAAATCACTCTTTAAGGCTTGAATTTCTGCTCCAAATAAACTGCCTCCATTCCGTCACCGACCACCGTGATTCGCTAGGAGCTGCAACACAAACAAATGCGTCGAAGAATTGCTTAGATTTAACAGTGCCATAACTTGGATCGAAAGAGATGATATCATTCACCTTCTTGATTTCGTAATGCAACCAGTGCCGGTGCATGTATGGAATCCTATGTGCAGATCATAGAGGTCACAAGACTACTTGCATGTGCACAGCCAGGAGCTGAGCACTGCACAGATGATTGAGTATGTGCCAAGGTGTTAGCACAGTCATCGACAAGGATAATCCGTGCTTGCATATTAGCATTGCTTCCAATTTTTAGGACTTTCAAGCCTCCAAATGCTACAAATCAGGCAGGTTTTGAATGAATGGTATGAGTCATGGATGTCCTCCAAAGTGGCCCACAATGCGACCATTTCGTGGTCGGGTACTGGGGCCTGGGTCATGCCATTTCCGCTAATGAATCTGAATGAAGCTTTTTCTTTCACACCTCCAGTTCGAGGCAAATGCTTTGTGCTGACTGCTGAGTCTAGCCACTAGTCATTTCATGACACTGAACATGCTACAAGATCTCTTCTGCTTGAGTCGATCCCTCCCCCAACAAATCGCTCACATGGTCGTTGCAAACTCCTAGCTTTTGGTCCAAGGCGAAGCGTCGGTGGAACACAACAAAATGGGTTACACGTTACCGACACCATATTCACACCGTGCTGCGTCCTGCAAGCAGTTTGAGCGACAATTCCTTATCGATGGAGGACTTGCATTGCGTGTGTTTTGGCGTGGAACGGGAAAGACATGTTGATGTACTTGTTTTGCCTTGATTTTGTCTCAAGGATTCCAAGTACCCATTGTTGATCTTGGCTGTACAAGTGGGCGTGAAAAGGCACCCCCCGCTTTTAACAGAAAGGCCTTGACAGCCACCGAGCATTTCGAGATGTGGGGCGATGGCTAGCAAACTCGCTCCTTCACCTTCATCGACAAGTGTGTAGAAGGCGTCTTGTGCTTGACAAAGTCCGACTTCCAAGGGCCTGTAAATATCGGTAGTGACGAGATGGTGAACATGAACGAGATGGCGGAGATTGTGCTCAGCTTCGACAACAAGCAGCTCCCAATCAAGCACATTCTTGGACCCGAGGGGGTGGGGGGGGGGGGGCAAAACTCTGATAACACTGTGAATAAGGAGAAGCTCGGCTCAGCTCCATCCATACGACTCAAAGATGGGCTTGCCATCACCTGCAAGTGGATTAAGGAGCAGATTGAGAAGGAGGATGAATCCAATGCAGACCTTGCATCCAAGTACTGATCCTCCAAGGTGGTCGGCACCCAGGTGCTTGTGCAGCTGGACTCTATAAGAGCCACTAATGGCAAGGAGTAAAGCAATTCGACTCAATTCCACATGTTGGTTCGAAGTAATCTGAATGATGTGATTGTAATTGTTGAGTTTTTTTCTCCGTGTGAATTAGATGTGTCGGTCGGTTGAGGTCGACGGTAAGACTCCACAGATTGAGGAGGCTTTGAGGGAACGAGCCTGGCGTAGGTAACAAAAGGGCAGCAGCGAGATTGGTGGCGACAGCAACGGGGTCTGGTCCGTGGGGGCCAGTTGAAATATGCGCAGCACGCGATTTGGGCCCCAAAATGAGCTAAAACAGGGTTAATCTGATACGCTATCAAGTCCAGGGATATAAGTGAAATTATGCGAAAAACTTATGGGGTACATATGTAATTATCATGAATACAGGGGAAGTCTTGATATTACCCAATTTTCCTAAAACAAAACAGGTCCTAGTTGCCTAGGATGTAGAATCTATAAGTTCTATAAGTTTTTTTTTTTTTTTTTTTTTTTTTTTTTTAAATTTTAATTTTTTAAAATTTAATCTTCTAAAAGAATAGCATCAAAATAAAAAATAAAAAAAGAATTTCATATTCTTTACAAGGTGGACAACACACAATAAAATTAAAACCTATAAGATGTGGCTTTTGGTATCAGTCTTTGATTTATAGTCTCTCTTTACTTTCTTAATTCATTGAGATATGTAAATTAAATTAGAAATTGGTTAAACAATAAAATAACAAAGCCCTAGCCTTGCTAGATTCAAAATTTTCATTTTTTATTTTTTTACATGATGATTTTATCAAAAGATATAGTATTTCTTTAGTATTAAAAAAAAAAAAAAAAAAAAAAAAAAAAAAACTAGTGCATGTAAAAGTCATAGATGGTTGTCTTTTGTTTTCTAGACATGTTACCTATAAAACTATCCTTGTAGAAGTAGCAACAAATGGTTACAATAGCTTAGTAATATTTAATATTATTAGATTTCTTTTTAATCAAGTCATTTTAGGCACATTGAGATTAAAAAAGTATATAACTTAGATAAATTAGAATCTCTTATAAACTCAATTTTTTCTATAGCTTAATCTAAACTAAGCTAGCCAAGTAAAAAATTATAAGTCTAGTGCAACCAAACTTTTATTTATAAGTGCAAGAGCTTTTATGTATGTTACAAAAAAAATGATCATTGTTTTATTTATTTATGCCACAATCATTGTTAATGGTGAAAAGACTTCAAGCTGCATTTTAATCAATATAAAGATTATCAAGACATTTTTCAAAAGAAAAATGTAAATATTCATCCAAAGCATTATCTTTAAGATAGTTTAATCAACCTCAAAAAATGAGTTCAATTGTTGTTTAATCCAATCTATATCTTATTACAAAAATACGTTTGTTAAAATCAAGGAATACATTGATGAGAATTTGGCCAAGAACTTTATATGCTATTCAAAATAATTAGTAAGAACTCTTTTCATGTTTGTGAAGAAAAAAGATGGATCATTACAAATGTATTTAGATAATAGAGGACTCAACAAGATTACTATCAAGAATAGATATATATTACTTTTAGTATTATGACTTTTTGATCAATTAAATCAAGCAAAGATCAATACCAAAATAGATCTACAATAAACATACAACCTAATATGTTTCAAACCAAGTATGGATATTTTGAATATAATATCATACTTTTTAGACTCATAAATACGGTAGTTGATTTTTGAACATCTGATGAAGGAAGTTTTTAATTTTTTTGAATGATTTTGCCATTTATTATCAAAACAACCTTTTAATCCACTCTAAGAATATAAAAAACCATCAACTTCATATATATTGCATATTAAAAATACTTAGAAATATAAAAATATATGCCAAAATAAATAAAAATAAATTTATTTTATATATCTAAAGTTGAATTATTAGGACATATTATTTTAAATGATAGCCTTTTAATAGATCCTTAAAAAATTCAAAATATTATAAATTAAAAGATTTTAAAAATATTAAGAGACATGCATTGATTTTTGAGATTTGTCAATGAATAAAAAAAATATTTGTAAAGGATTTTTCTCAAATGGTAGCTCTACTTACAAATTTGACTTCTAAAGATAAATTTGAGTCAAATAAAGAAGCTAAAGAAAAATTTAAAATTTTGAAGATAAATTATATTGCAACACTAATCTAGTATTTTGTTGACTTTTTAAAGATAATTTTATTTTATTTTATGGAAACACATGCATTAAACTTTGTGTCAAGTGTGGATTATCACAAATGGAAGCAAATGATGTATTTCATCCTATAGCTTTAATATCAAAAAAAAAAAAAAAAATCAACATCTAAGATCAATTAGGTGATTTACAACAAAGAACTTCTTACAATTATAGATTCAATTCAAGAATGAGGCTATTATTTAAAAGGTACTTCTAATCTTATGACTATTTATAAAAATCACAAGAACTTCAAATATTTTATTTTAACATTTTTTCTAAACTATCTTTATGTATATTAAAATATATCTTTGTTAAGATTTGTATTTAATATTATTTATTGGCTAAGAAATTAACAATGATTGTTAAATGTCCTTTCTAGATACTCTTGCATAAAAAAAAAGATGCAACTTTTTATTAACAACAAACAATTTTTTTGAAGCAAAATCAATTTCATCTTTAAGCAATAAAATCAACATTGATTATTGATTGCATATTTTTTAAACATGCTCAATTAAGTATGTCTTTGGATCTTTTGTGCATGAAATTAAAAATGATACTTTTAAATCTTATGATACTTCTAAGTATGAATTCAAGAATAATCTTCTTTGCTTTGAGGGATACTTATATGTTTCAAAAGATAAAGCATAATTACTTGATTTTCAAACTTGTTACAATTTTTTAGTTGCACAATATTTTGGATATAGTAAGAATTTAAAACTAATATTAAGAATTTTTTGGTGGCTTCAAATGTGAAAAACAATTAAAGACTCTTTTCAAACATATGATATTTGTTCAACAGAAAAAATTCCTTATTTTTGGTCTTAAGGATTTTTTCAATTACTACCTATATTAATACAACTATGATCATTTATTTCTATGAATTTTATCACAAATATTTCAATCTCAAATTTTTGTGATTTTATATTTATAATAGTAGATTGCTTTATTAAAATAATTTTTTTATAACATATTCAAAAAATATCACAAATAAATAAATAAATAAATAAATAAATATATATATATATATATATATATATATATAATAGCATCTATTGCTATTATGGATTGCCACAAAATATTATAACAAATTAAAGAACTTAATTCAAATCTAAGTATTGGAGAATTGTTTTTAAAAGTATTAGCTTTAAATTGATGGACAAACTAAACAAGTTAATTAAATATTAGAATAATATTCAAAATATATAATCAAATAATATTAAGATGATTGGACAATTTTTTTTATTGACAAAATTTGTTTATAAAAATACATTATATTATTTTATTTCATAATCAATTTTTTATGCTTATTATAATTATCATCTTCATCTTGATACTTTTAACTTTTTAAAAGTCAATAATATTGTTATAAAAGATTGAAAAAATTATTTATTAAAGTTACATGCAAAAATTAAGGCCTGATTAAATGAAGCTTAAGAATGACAAAATATTAATGTAAATTTCTATTGGAAGGAAAAACTTTATTTCCAAATTGACAATAATATATGATTATTTTGTTATGGCATCAAGACTATTTATCCTAGTGATAAGTTGAAATATTATAAACTTAATTTTTTTCTATTTATGAATAAATTAATTTAATTTTATATTGATTATATGTAATGCAGTCTATTAAGATCCATCTTAAATTTCATATGACTTTTCTTGAGCGGTACAAGAAAATAGATTTATAAAAAAGTAGACGAATGCTACATTCTCTTATAGAAGTTGAAAACTATTAGAAATTTAAAATAAAAGAAGTCTTAGACTTAAGGCACACAAAAATATATTATAATATATTGTATATATGCACAAATATGATATTAGTGAATGTACATAAGAGTCATTTATAAATATTTCTAATATGATAAATAAGGTTTATTTTTATTTATTCATTTATTTATCAACAACTTCTATTAAAACTAAGATGAAGAGTAAAAAATTCATTTTTTAAAGGAAAAATAAGTTCAATGAAGTATTTTTTTAATTTTTATTATTATTTATAATTTTTATGTATTTGTGGCAATAAAAAAATGAAAAATTAACAACTAATAGATTCAATTGAAGAATTATCTTTTTTTATTTTATTAGATGAAATATTGAAATTGTTACTACCTTTAAGACGACGTAATAAAAATGAAGACCTTCAAAAACAATATATTTATGTAAAAATAGATGGTATAATATAATATATTTTTTCTCACAACTTTAGAATTGACTTTTGATGTTTGGTGATAGGAATCAATTTTAATGGTATTTCAAATATTTTATTAAGATGAAGTTACAAAGATATCAAAATATGATCAAATTATCAATGGTTGAGAAGACCTATCAATATTTTTAGAAAAATTAAAGATTAGTGTATTTGACAAATATAATTTTTTGCATCTACAACTTCTTCAACATGTGATCACTACTCCTTTTGGAACTTGTTTATAAAAATAGAGATAATATCTTAAATATATCAATTATTAGGATAAAAAAATTAGATAGAAATAAATAGAAGTAAATAAATTTGATATTATCTTATGAAAATATTCTTTGTAAGCTTTGTACATGTGAATTTGATTTTACAAGTCTTTGTATGTGATTAGTAGGTTGAAAAGTTGGCCAACAAATTGTCACAGATATATATATTTACTATAATTGTTATCTATATAATATGAATAGGTAGAAGTAGGTAAAAGTAGATTAATTTAATAATGCATTCTAGAGAAGCTTATTAAAAGTATTTTAGACTTTGTTTTGACTTTATATGTATTTGTAATTGATTGATAGATTAGAAACTTGATCAACAAGCTAACTATGAGCCATATGTATTGGTAGCTTGTTGTCACGGATATACTCATGTAAGCCAGTAATTACATATATAAATAGATAGAAGTAAATAATAGTAGATAAAAGTAAGTTAATTCTATAGTATTTGATATGAAAGCTTCCTAGAAGCTTTATTGATACTGCTTTGACTTTATAGGTGTCTTTATTTGACTTTTTGGATTCGAAACGTGGTCAACAAGTTGGCCGTGTGCCATACATGTTGTTAGCTTGAAGACCTAGCTAACAATGTGGCCCACACGTAGAAAAACTTACCTTGTAAGTCAAGATATGTGTCTTATAAAGTCAACACTTATTAGAGGTCATATAGAACGTGGCCACGTAGCCCCTAGTTAGATAGTATATATAGAGACAAGAGTGAAGCCTTCTTCTCTCTTGTCAACTCTTTTCTTGCTTCCAGTCTAGTTTCAAGGATCTCTAGTTTTCTTGTTTTTTGGCAATAGCCATTCCAATTTCTCTTTCAATATACATACTTGTTTATTTATATTTTGTTACTTTTCTTTGAGTGAAGGCTCACTTGTCTGAATTAATTTATCATCAAGTTCTTGTCTTTGACAGATTGATAAAAGTACATCAACAATATCAGAGCTTTATCTAATCTTGATTAAGAGTGGATTACCCCTTTTTCTTGATAAGATATAAGCATATTAGAAGTTGCGGATTACCCTCTTCTAAACTGATATTGTCCTTAGTATTTTCTTTCTTCCTCTCTTCTATTTATCTTGAGCGATATTAGACATCTTCTCTTTTCTAAGTTTTATCATGGCAAAACTTGTTGAAATGAAGAGTGCAATGGCACAAAGGCAAGAGCAATTGAAGGAGTTGATGCATCGCAAGCATTAACTCAATTTACTACCACAAGGAGCAACAAGATTGGCAGGAGGTGAAGCCTTAGAAATGGTTGGAGCTGCTTCAACATCTCTACCAAATCATATCCTTTTTCCTATGGTGGAATGCCCTTCCAATATAAGAGAACCAAGAATTGTCCTACTCGAGAAGTTTGATGGCACCAGATCTAAGTTTTGAGGATTTATCAATCAAGTGTAACTTATGATTGAACATCAATCCCAAAGCTATCCAATTCTAGGATTGCAAGTTAGATTTATTGGTACGATTCTTTCAAGTTCAGGATTATCGTAATTTTCAGCTTTTCTTGAATGACGAGATCCAATATTGGATAATCTAGAAGCTTTTCTGGCAGAGTTTTGATCCATGTATGGAGAACATGATGAAATTCGTGTTGCAACTAATAAGATCCGTATTTTATGACAAGACAATCGATCAGTAATATTGTATACTTCATAATTTTGACAACTTGCAACTAATATTAAGTGGGATGATGCTGCACTTATTAGCCAATTTCTCTACAGATTACAATATGAGGTAAAAAAATTAATGCTCAACTTACTTGATCCTCAAACAGTGAGTCAAGCAATTAACTTTGCTATGAAGTGTGACAATCGCCTTTTTGAATTTTGATCTGAGAATCGTTCAAGTAGACCTCAACGTTACTATAATTCAATGGCAACACCAACACTTCTTCAACACATACATTCAAAAGTAGAGGATATGTAAATTGATGCAGTACATTTTAAATCTCTTAGTGAGCAAGAAAAGACTCATCGTCGTCAAGAAGGATTATGTTTATATTGTGGAGATTCAAAACACACTACTCAATATTGTCCAAAGAAATAATGCAACCACAAAATGAGGAGTATGGTTGTTAAAGAAGACAATATGTCAGAAAATGAGTTTGTCCAGCTACAATAGGGACCGTGCGGCTGGAACCTTGCACCAAATCAAGTAAAGGTCATATTCTCTCATCAGAGCCCTCTCCTTGTTTTACATTAAATATTATTTTAGGACCTAAATATTACAAAGCCTCTGCCTTGTTAGATTCAGGAGCCTCAGCATGTTTTTTAGATGAAGAATTTACTAAAAGACATAGTATATCTTTAGTAAAGAAAACTAAACCTGTTCATATAGAAGTCATAGATGGTCGTCCATTGTCTTTTCGAGATATTACTTATGAAATCCTTCATATAGAAGTAATAATCAATGGTCATAATAGCTTTGTAGTATTTAATATCATTAGATCTCCCTCTAATCCAGTCATTTTAGGTTTATCATGGTTAGAAAAATACAACCCTCAAATAGATTGGATTTCTAGAATTCTTAATTTTTCTAAAAATATAACTACCAGTGTAGTTAATCAAGTAGAGAGTCATAAGTCCAATTCAATTAAACCCGTATTTATAGGTGCAAAAGCTTTCTTGCTTGCTGATATGAAAAAATCACCATATATTATTTATGCCACACACGTTTCTAACAGTGCAAAGACTTCACGTGGCATTCCAAGCCAATATCAAGAATTTTAAGATGTATTTGGAAAAAAAAATGCGGATATACTCCCGGAACATCATCCCTATGATTGCTCAATTGACCTTCAAGAATGAGCACAATTGCCATTTGGACCAATCTATAATTTATCACAAAATGAATTGACTGAACTTAACGAATATATTGAAGAAAATCTATCCAAGAATTTCATATGCCATTCTAAATCTCCAGCAGGAGCTCCAATTCTATTTGTGAAGAAAAAAGATGGATCATTGTGGATGTGTGTTGATTATTGAGGATTCAACAAGATTACCATCAAGAACATGTATCCACTACCTTTAATATCTGGACTTCTTGATCAGCTGAATCAAGCTAAGATCTACACAAAAATAGATCTCAAGGGAGCATACAATCTAGTATGCATCAAAGAAGGAGATGCATGGAAGATTGTGTTTTGAACTAGGTATGGACATTTTGAATACAACATCACGCCTCTTGGACTTACAAATATACCAGTAGCTTTTCAACATCTAATGAATGATATTTTTTGAGAGTTTTTGGACGATTTTGTGGTCTGTTATCTAGACGACATATTGATCTATTTTAAGAATCCAGAAAAACATGAACTTCATGTTTGTTGTGTGTTACTAAAATTAAGAGATGGGGGACTCTATGCCAAGATAGAAAAGTGTGTATTCCACACTACTCAAGTCGATTTTTTAGGTTACATCATTTCAAATGATGGACTAATGATGGATCCTAAGAAAGTTCAAACTATTATAAATTGGAAGATCCCAAAAACGGTAAGAGATGTCCAATGCTTTTTGGGATTTGCTAACTACTATCAGATCTTCATCAAAGACTTTTCTCGAGATGCAGATCCACTTACATGTTTGATTTGTAAAAACAAACCCCAATGGAATCAAGAAGCGGAAGTTGCTTTTGAATCTTTGAAGACAACATTTGTTTCTGCACCAATCTTGTATTGTGTTGATTTTTCCAAAGCGTTCTTTATAGAAATAGATGCATTAGAGTTTGCTTTAAGTGTGGTTTTGTCACAAATGGGAACAGATGACAAACTTCATTAAGTAGCCTTTCATTCAAGAAAATTCTGAGCAGTAGAAATCAATTATGAGATCCATGACAAAGAATTTCTTGTAATTGTGGATTCTTTTCAAGAATGGCATCATTATCTAGAAGGCGCTTCCAATCCAGTCACCGTGTATATGGATCACAAGAACCTTGAATATTTTATGTCAACACATGTACTAAATCGTCGTCAAGCTCGTCGGAGCATGTCTTTATCAAGATTCGAGTTCATCATCACTTATCGACCAGAAAAACAACAAGGTTTGTCCAATGCCTTGTCTAGACATTCTTATCTTGTACCAAAAGAAAGAGATGCAGCTTTTAAGCAACAAAAAATAATTCTCTTGAAGCTAGAGCAATTTCATCTTCGAGCAATAAAATCAACATTGACTGTTGATTTAACTTTTCTCAAGCAAGTCTAGTTTAGTATGTCTTCAGATCTTCTTGTTCATGATATCAAGAATAATTCTTCTAAATCTCATGATCCTTCTAAATTCGAGTTCTAGGACAGCCTACTCTATTTTGAAAGACACCTATATGTTTCAGAAGGAGAAGCTCGTTTATGTATTCTTCAAGCTCGTCATGACTTCCCAGCAGCATGACATTTTGGATACAATAAGAGTTTGGAGCTGATATCTAGGGATTTTTGGTGGCCTCAAATGTGAAAGGTAGTCAAAGATTTTGTACAATCATGTGATGTTTGCTCAAGATCAAAAACTCCTCGTCATTGACCTTTTGGACTACTTCAACCAGTATCCATTCTAGAACAACCATGGTCTTCTATTTCTTTGGACTTCATCATGGATCTTCCAATCTTAGGTTCTTATGACTCTATATTCGTGATAGAAGATCATTTGTACTATGTATAAAATCTATCACAGGTGAAGAAATAGCTAAGCTCTTTCTTGACAATATCTATTGCTATCATAGATTACCCAAGGATATTATATCAGATAGGAGAACTCAATTTGTATCAAGATTTTGGCGGACTCTTTTCAAGATTCTAAAAGTGGATATAAAACTATCTTTAGCATTCCATCCTCAAACTAATGAACAAAAGGAGCATGTTAATCAAGTTTTAGAGCAATATTTAAGATGTACCATTAACTACCAACAAGATGATTGGACAACTCTTTTGCCATTGGTAGAGTTTGCTTATAATAACTTAGTACATTCTTCTACAAAACAAACACATTTCTTTGATAATTATGGTTATCATCCATGACTTGATACTTTTGTCTTTTCAAAAGTTGATAATTCTGCTGTGAAAGATTTGGCGATTCATTTGTCAGAGCTACATGCAACGATGAAGGCGTAGTTAAAAGAGGCTCAAGAACAACAAAAGGTCAATGTAGATGTCTATCCAAAAGAACAACCACCATTCCACTTGGGTGATAAGGTATGGCTACTTCGTCACAATATCAAGACCACTTGTCCTTGTGACAAGTTGGACTATCAAAGGCTTGGACCATTTTCTATTTCTACACAAATCAATCCAGTCGCATATCATTTACATCTACCGAAGTCAATGAAAATCCATCTAGTATTCCACGTGTCTCTTTTTGAACCATACAAGATAGTGGACATACGAAGAAGACGACATGTTCCACCTCCTCCTATAAAAGTGGACAATAATGAAGAGTTTGAAGTAGAAGAAGTCTTAGATTCAAGGTAGCGTCGAAATAAATTAGAATATCTTGTCCATTGGCATGGATATGATATTAGTGAACGCACATGGGAGCCAATAAAGAATCTTACAAATGTAGCAAAGGCGATGGAGGCTTTTCATCGATGACATCCATTAAAATCAAGATGAAAACCTTCTTTACAAAAGAAACAACATCTAGGCAAGATAACATTCTACTTTCAATCCTTGTTTATAGCTTCTTTGTAGTTGTGACGCTCGAGAGATGGAGAACCAATAACCAGCGGATTCGACTCAAGAGCCTTCATTTGCTGACTTGTCGGACGAGACATTACAATTGTTACAACCTTCAAGATGATGCAATCGACATGAAGATCTTCAAGAACGACATGTTCTTCCTAGAATAGATGGCGAGATACAACACCTTTGGTATCACGACTTAGGAAGGGCCTCCCGATGTTTGGTGATTTTACTAGAGGTAGGAACAACTCTTGATGGGGTTCCAAATGTTCTATTCAAGGGAAGTTATGAAGGCCTCAACAATGATCAAATAACTGGGTGGTCTTCTCGCCCTGGTATAGGACACTACCGATGGTTGAAAGGCCCTATCAATCATCTTCGAAGAGAACAAAGATCAAAGTATGTGGCGAATACAATTCGTCCCATTATAGATTTCTTCAACATATGATGACCACTCTTCATGGAACTCGTTCCTAGAAGGGGGAGTAATGTCACGGACATACTCATGTAAGCCAATAATTACATATATAAATAGGTAGAAGTAAGTAAAAGTAGATAAAAATAAGTTAATTCTATAGTATTTGATATGGAAGCTTCCTAGAAGCTTAATAGATGCTACTTTGACTTTATATGTGTCTTTAATTGA
Source organism: Physcomitrium patens (assembly GCF_059467195.1). NCBI lineage: Eukaryota > Viridiplantae > Streptophyta > Bryopsida > Funariales > Funariaceae > Physcomitrium > Physcomitrium patens. The sequence continues at coordinate 7,961,370 of NC_143412.1, read as the reverse complement.
CTTTTTGGATTGGAAACGTGGTCAACAAGTTGGCCATGTGCCACACATGTTGTTAGCTTGAAGACAAAGCTAATAATGTGGCCCACACGTAGAAAAACTTGCCTTGTAAATCAAGGCATGTGTCTTACAATGTCAACACTTATTGGAGGTCCTATAGAACATCACCACGTAGTCCCTAGTTAGATAGTATATATAGAGACAAGAATGAAACCTTCTTCACTCTTATCAACTCCTTTCTTGTTTCCAGTCTAGTTTCAAGGGACTCTAGTTTTCTTGTCTTTTGGCAATAGCCATTCCAGTTTCTTTTTTAATATACATACTTGTTTATTTATATTTTGTTACTTTTCTTTGAGTGAAGGCTCACTTGTCTGAATTGCTTTTTCATCAAGTTCTTGTCCTTGATACTTGTGGAATAAGCTAATTATATAGCATCTATATAGAAAACTTACCTTGCAAGTCAAAATATGTATCATATTAAGTCAATACGTTTTTGGAGGTCCTGTAGAATGTCGCCACATAGATTCTAGGTAGATAGTATATATAGAGGCAAGAGTGAAGTCTTTTTTACTCTTGTTAATTCCTTTCTTTCTTCTAGTGTAGATTCAAGAGCCTTTAGTTTCGTTTTCTTTTGGCAATAGCCATTCCAATTTCTTTTTAATATACATACTTCTTTATTTCTATTTTTTCACTTTTCATTTGACATGGATTTCACAAGTTTATGCATGTTCTTTTAGTTCATGCACTTGATATAAATTTGACAATTTAGAATACATGTCTCACATAATCCAAATAGCTATAAAATCTTTTATTACATTTTTTAAATTCAATTACATCAAACTAAGTGTAATTCCTTTGCTTCTATTAAATATTTTATGCCAACTTATTATGTGTTCTCTTAAGTTTGAAAACAAGCTTGTCTATGTAACATCAGATAAAAGGATTTATCAACAATTTTTTTCATATTGTGTAACAGAAAGTATATTTAGTGATGGAACTCTAGTTTGACAGCAAAGGATAAATAGAAGATTCTTCCATTATCACCAAATCATTGTCACATGCAATGGGTGGTTCCTGTCCTGCTTAAAACTTCGACGAATAAGCCTTGTGCGATGCAAACGCAAACCACTTGAGAGCTACCTACATTAGTAATAATTTATGGAGGTGCCATAGCTACACCATTTGAGAACGTGATTTTCTCGGTTACCCATGTGGATCTAGCGCCGAAAACAGCACTATCGAAGTCGGAGCCTGAATCCTCCACCTTTCAATCTCCATCCACCAAACATACCATGCTCTGCTCCTCTTTCATTCCTGATAACCAAACCTTGGCTGCGTTGCCATCCTGAGCTTGTTCCCTGCAGCTGCGAAGGAAGTATCTAAAAGCTCATCGGTCATATTCAATTTGTGCAAAGTTTTCCAAATTGCATTGCGATTTGATTGTGCATCAACCCCTGACCCGTGCTGCGGAAGATTAAGCTGTTCTTGCCATGACAGAAGAGGCGACAGCACCGTGTGAGGTGGTCGGAACGCACCGTAGCTGATCGTAAGACATTTCTGGGCTCACTGCTCCGAGTTCAACGAAGTTGTCCTCCTGCCTTGTGGATGAATGGACTTGAGGATTCTGAAAGATGCAATGGGATCGCAACACACGACGTGCCGGCACGATAGGGTTGTGAACTTCAAGCACATCACGTGCAGCCTTCTTTCCAAGTTGCTGTGCACAATGACACCATTAAGCAGGATCTATTCTCTGGTGATACCACCGTGTGGTGATGCTAATGCTGTTGTTGCCACTCCAAGAAGCGCCTTAGGACGTTGATCACCTTCTTTGCAGATTAAAAACGCGGCATTAATTTGACTGAGACAGAGAAACAAGAAGCTCATAGACAGGCTTTCCATTATTCGTGATTTGAGTTACTCTGAAATGCCTTTTCCTGGACTGCACACGGCGACCATGGCTTATTTTATCTATTTCTTTCAAAGACCAGCAACATGATGGTAGTCTTCAAAGTTGGAGGTAGTCAGAAAGATATCAACGATGGCAACATCGAGCTCAACATGTGGTCCTTGAAGTAGTCAGCCAAAGGTACCAAAGCTACATTGCGAATGAAATCCATAAAAACATAGATAAGTGGTATTGGCAGGGCTGAGATTTTCTTGATCCTAAGTAGTGTGGAGGGTTGTCAAAGTCACTTCATCATAGCAGTTTAGTTGTGCAATTATCGAGTAGTAAAAGTAGTTTCAATGTCTCGCAATTCATAGATCATCAACGAATCCCCTCCACACCCGTCCTTGAGATTCAGCGTAAACAATTGCATTACAAGACACTGTGGAACAACGGCACTATCGACAACTTATCCAATAGACGGGTCTTGTTTAGATGCACTTGCGGAAGATTGCGAAACTCACATCACCAGTCCTTTCTGTCAACATCGACCGCCACCGTGAGCGTGCAGTCTCTTGCACACCTACCACCCATCGAGGTAACGCAGGTCGATCGCACTGAGGAAATTGGGTGATGAGACCTTAATAATGAAGGTTACAGATCCAACGATTGATTACCGCCTCGCCCCATATTTTATTAAACATTTTGTGTGGTCTAGTTGCTTCTAGTTAGTGTTGTACTTCTGTTCTTTTTGAGCTGTGCGGTGTTTTCTTTGGCTATATTAACCTTGACTTGTATAATGAATTCATAGTTATGAATTCAACTCTGCGTTTTTGTAAATTAAATAATTTTTTTAGTAATAAGCTTCCAAATTCTGAAGTTAAATTCTAATATGAATAAAATAATGACAATTGATAAGATGTCATGGACATACATAATCACTTAGATAAAAAGTGTTAGATAGAGAAGAAATGTAGGTAGATTTGATGATATCTTGTTGCAAAGCTTCTTAGAAGCTTTATCAATGCATATTTGACTTTAGATATGTTTGTAGTTGATTGGTAGGTTAGAAATTTGGCCAACAAGTTAGCTACATATTATACATGTTGGTAACTTGTGGTACAAGCTAACCATGTAATACATAAAAAACTTATCTTATAAGTTAGACATATGTTGGAGGCCCTAATATTATACTACTTTGAATAAATATTTACTCTTTTTTAATGACATTAGAGTATTTTGAGGGTTTTATTGTTGTAATTCATATTGTTAACAATTTCATAGAAGTGCTAATTCATTGTTCTTGCTTTGTTTTAGAAATAAGTAAATTACTACACTTTTATTGTTGTATTTTGAAGATTGCCAACTATCTACCTTTAAACCAACTATTAAATCTCTAACTCTAATTTTTTTATTAAAAAGAGTAGACTATCTCTTCTTTGTAGAAATTTTTATTTGATATTAGAAGTTGTAGATTATATTCTTCTAATTTAATTTTTAGATTTTTTTTAAGTTTTATATAGAAGAAAAAATTATAGATGCTACTCTCAACAAAAAAGAATAAAGCTTTGTAACTATTATAGATCTTCACAAGCTTGTTAATATTCTTTGGGTTGAAATTTCATGTATTTCTAATGCCAATCATGAAGATAGTATTCCTACACCTATAAAAAAAGTCAACAATGAAGTTCAAAGTCTATACTAAGAACTTATGCCATTGAGAAAAAATAAATAGATTAATTTAATAACTAAATTCAAGAAGTCTTATTATTATAAGTATGAAAAAAAATAAAAATAAAAATAAAATGATAAAGTATGTCATAGAAGTTCAATGGTGCACCTATGATGGAACAAGATCAAAATTTTGAGGATTTTTACAATAAGTGAAGCTCAATCTAAGATTTTATCTTTTTCAATACTTTAATAGATTTATTCAAGCTAGATCTATAGAAGTACTTTTATTAAAAAGTTATTTCTTTTAAATTAACACTTACAATAGAAAATAATTCATAATTCTTCCATGATCTAAATTTATTCTTAGAAGTATTTGCGACGTAGTTTAAAGAAAGTGATTGAAAAAAGATAGCAGAGATCAAATTTTTATCCTTACAAGAAAGATTACATTCAGCCATTATATATGTTGTTAAATTCCAAAACCTGGTTTGTAATATAGATTAAAATGAGAATGCTTTCATTAAATCAATTTTGACATGGATTAAAAGATAATGCCAAAGAAATATTGTTTATAATGTTAAATTCACACTCATTAGAATAATTTATTGCTTAAGCCATTGCGTGCAATAATTGATTCTTTAAAAGACATTAAGAACAAAGATTTGATTGGAGAGGTATAAATTAAGTCATGGCAATAACTTCTAAGTTTATAGAAGCTTTTTCATCAACATCAAAATCTATGCAAATGACATGGTATGTTTCAAATCTCTTATTGAACTAAAAAAGATTCAATAGAATAAAAAAGATTTGTGCTTATATTATGGAGAATATAAGCATATTGCTCAACATTGTCAAAAAAAATAACATAATCAAAAAAATGAGGAGTATACTTGCCAAAGAGGACAATGTATTATTTATTTATTTATTTATTTATTTTAATTATGATAAAGACCAAGTAGCTAAAATCTTATATAATATTTAGCAAATATCATATTTTCTTCTTAGATATCTTACTTTTCTTTACAATAGAAATTTTTTTAACACCAAAAAATTACAAAGTCTTAACCTTATTAGATTCAAGAGGATCAGCTTATTTAATAGACAAAGTCTTTTTTAATAATCAAAAAATATCTTAAGTGAAGAAAACCAAATTTCTACATGTAGAAGTAATAGATAGTCATTTGTTGTCTTTTAAAGATATTATCTATAAAAAAAAATATTTAATTTGTAGCAATTAATAGTCAAAATAATTTAGTATAATTTAATATGGTTAGATTTCTTTATAACCTAATTATTTTAGGATTATTATAGATAGAAAAGTACAATCTTCAAATAGATTATATTTTTTATAATTTTAATTTTTTCTATAGTTTAATCTAAAATTTTAATAGTCAAGTAAAAATCAATAAGTCCAAAACAACCAAACTTTTATTGATAGGTGCAAGAACTTTCATACATGTTGCAAAAGAATGGTTATTTTTTGCTATATATGCCACAACTATTTTTAATAGTAGAAAGTCTACAAGCTGCATTACAAACCAATTTCAAGATTATGAAGATGTTTTTGAAAAAAAATGCAAATATCTTTCCAAAGCATTGTCCATTTAATTGTTGAATAGAGCTTCAAAAAATAGTTCAACTACCATTTGGACCAATTACTTATTGCAAAATGAGTTGATAGCACTTAAACAGTATATTGATAAGAATTTAGTTAAGAACCACATATACCATTCTAAATCTCCAATAAGAGCTTCTATCTTATTTGTGAAGAAAATAGATGAATCTTTATGGATGTATGTAGATTATTGAGGAGTCAACAAGATTACTATAAAAAATAAAGATCTTTTAAATTTGATTTTAAAACTTATTAATTAACTCAATTAAACAAAGATCTATACAAAAATAGATCTATGAAGAGCATATAATTGGATATGCATCAAAAAATAGATGAATAAAAGATTTTATTTTAAAATTGATATGGCAAATTCAAATATAATGTCATGACTTTTGAATTCAAAAATATATTAGTTTCTTTTTAACATCTAATAGATGTGTTATTTAAGAAATTTTTGATGATTTTATTATTTGATATTGAAACAAAATTCTAATCTATTCCAAAAAAATAAAAAAACATGAACTTCATGTTTGTTGTATGTTATAAAAACTTAGAAATACAAGAATATATAAAAATAAATTAGTATATATTATGTACTATTAAATTTGACTTCTTATAATATATTATTTTAAATAATAGCCTTATAATAGATTCAAGAATATCCAAACTATCATGGATTGGAAGGTTTCAAAAATGATAACAAATGTTCAATATTTCTTGGAATTTGCCAATTACCATTGAATTTTCATCAATTTTTTTTCAAGTTGCTGCTTTTTTAACACATTTGACATATAAATTCAAACTTGAGTGGACCAAAGAAGTTGAGATATCTTTTGAAGCTTTGAAGACAATTTTTATTTTTGCACCAATTTTCTATTTTTTCAATTTTTTTAAGGCATTATTCACAAAAAGAGACATATTGGACTTTGTTTTAGATATAATACTATCACATATAGGAATAGATGAAAATTTTTATCTAATAGCTTTATATTCTAAAAAAATTTCAACACCAAAATCAACTATAAGATCAACAACAAAGAACTTCTTACAATTGTGGATTCATTTTAAGAATGACATTATTACTTAGAAGGCACTTTCAATTCTATCATCATATATATGAATCTTAAGAACCTCAAGTATTTTATAGCAACATGTATTTTGAATTGTCACTAAGTCCATTTGATCATGTCTTTATCAAAATTTAATTTTAAGTTCACTTTTTGACTTAAAAAATAATAAGATTTGTCAAACGTCCTTTCAAAACATTCTTATTTTGTAGAAAAGAAAAAAATAAAACTTTTAATCAATAAAAAATAATTTTTTGAAACCAAAGTAATTTTATCTTTGAGCAATGAAATCAACATTAAATATTAATTCAATCTTTTTCAAGTAGGTTAAATTTATTATGTCCTTTTATTGTCTTAATTATAATTTTAAAAATAATTCTTCTAAATTCTATGATACTTTTAAGTTTGAATCTAAAAATAATCTATTTTATTTTAATGGATGCTTATATATTTTAGAAGGTGAAGAATAATTATATATTATTCAAGTTTGTCATGACTTTCCAATTACAAAATATTTTGAATATAAGAATTTATAATTAATATTTAAAAAAAAATTGTGGTCTCAAATTTATAAAAAAAATAAAGACTTTATACAATCATGTGATATTTATTTAAAATCAAAAACTCCTTGACATTGACCTTATAGACTTCTTCAACTATTATCTATTATAAAATAATTATGGTCTTTTATTTTTATGGATGTTATTATGGATCTTCTAGTCTCATATTCTTATAACTCTATATTTGTAATAGTAGATTGTTTCACCAAAATGACATATTTTGTACTATGCACAAAATCTATTATAAGTGTAAAAATAATTAAGCTTTTTTTTGAAAAAATCTATTGCTATCATGCATTGCTAAAAAATATTATATTAAATAAAAAAAAATCAAATTGTATCAAGACTTCAAAAAAAATTAGATTCTAAAAATTTATATACAACTATTTTGACTTTTTATTTTCAAATTGATGGTTAAACAAAGCATGTGAATTAAGTTTTGGAGCAATATTTGAGATATACCATCAAGTATCAATGAGATGATTAAACAATTTTTTTTCTGTTAGTAGAATTTATTTATAATAATATAATATATTTTTTCATTTAACAAATATATATATTTTTAATTATGGATATTATTCATAGCTTAATATATTTGTTTTCAAAAATTAATAATCTTATAGTAGAAGATTTAAAAAATCATTTATTGAAGCTACATGCAATAATAATGACATAATTAAAAGAAGCTTAAGAAGGACAAAAGATCAACATAGATTTTTATTGCAAGAAATAACCTCAATTCAATATTGGCAACAAGGTATGATTATTTTGTCATAATATCAAGATTATTTATCCTTGTAATAAGTTAGATTACTATAAACTTGTACCATTTCTTATTTATAAATAGATCTATCCGATTGCTTATCAATTGCATCCATTAGAGTCTATGAAGATCCATATTATATTCCATGTGTCTCTTCTTGAGCCATAGAAGATAATAGATATACTAAGAAGAAGACAAATGCCACTTCTTTCTTTAGAAGTAAACAATAACTAAAAATTTGATATTAAAAAAGTCTTAGACTTAAGGCATTGCCAAAATGGATTGAAATATCTTGTTTATTAGTAAAATTATGATATTAATAAATTGTACATAGGAGCCAACCAAGAATCTTGTAAATTCAAAAAAAATATTAATACTATTTATTGCTAATATCTATTAAAATTAAGATAAAAAATTATAAATTTTCACTATAAAAAATAATATTTACAAAAATATTCATTCTATCTTTTATTTTTTTATAATTTATGTATATTTGTGGTGTTAAAGACATAGACAATCAACAACTAGCAAATTTAATTTTAGAACTATTATTTGTTGAATTAATGCACAAGACATTGGAATTATCACAACCTTCAAGACAATTAAATAAAGATAGAGACCTTTAATAATAATATGATCTTCTTTAAATAGATGGTAAAATACAATGTATTTAGTATTATGACCTTAGAAGAGACTCATGATATTTGGTGATATTATTAGAAGTAGAAATTACTTCTCATAGTATTTCAAATTTTTTATTTAAAGAGAGTTATAGAGGCCTTAACAATGATCAAATATTAGGGTGGTATTTCAATCTTGATATGAAATACTATCAATAACTAATATAACCTATTAACCATCTTCAAATAAAACAAAGATTAGAATATTTGGCAAATACAATTTTTTACATTTTGGACTTTTTCAATATATGATTACTGCTCTTTGTAGAACTCATCTCTAGGAAGAATTATATCACAAATATTTATTATTATCCAAATAAGAAGTATAATATAGATAATAAATATAGATAAATTTAATAATATCTTATTATAAAGATTTTAAGAAGCTTTATAGATGTAGATTTAACTTTAAATATATTTATAGATGTTTGATAGGTTAGAAATTTGGCCGACAAGTTAGCCATGTGTTGTATGTATTAGTAGTTTGTAGTACAAGCTAACTATGTAGCACACATATAAAAAACTTATCTTGTAAGTTAAACATGCATCTTAAAAGTTAATTATATGTCAAAAATCTTATAGAATATTATCATATAATTTTTAATTAGATAATATATATGGAAGCAAGAATGAAGTCTTCTTCACTTTAATCAATGCATTTCTTTCTCTTAATCTAATTTCAAGATTTTTTATTCTTCTTTTCTTTTAGCTATTCTAGTTCTAATGTTATATTATTTAAAGTGAATATATATTCTTGTTGAATAACATAAGAGTATTTTGAGGATTTTATTATTGTGATTTATGTCTTGATTGAGAAAAAATTGCATAGTACAAGCCATTGAAATTGGCTCTATTGTAATAGAGATTATTATGAAGAATCAAATCAAAAAGATTATATTAAAAAAAGTCTTATATGTGCCAAAGATGAAGAAGAATCTTTTTATTTGGTAAGCAAACTTGTTTCACACAGTTGTAAGATTCAATTTGACATGAATGGATTTTTTGTGAGAGCATTGAATAGAGAAGTTGTTTCTAGAGGCTTTAAAAGTAGCAATCTCTATTGCATTAGTTGCAAAAAAGTTGATGGAGTAGAAATAGTGGCATTTACTAAGTTTCTACAAGATCAAGACAAATTTGGTATTTGGCATCAAAGACTTGGTCATTAAATTTAAAAAGCATAAAAAAATTCTAATCTATAGTAAGTATCTTGAATCTTGGTCAAATAAGCTAAAATGCCATGATATTTATTTATGAAGGTTGTATACAAGGCAAACAACAAAAGCCTTTATTTCTAAGTAAAGTTGCAACATATGCAACTATATTCTTGGAGATTGTATATTTCGATATTTGTAGATCTTTGAAGATGCCATTAATTGGAAGAAAAACATACTAAATTATCTTTATTAATGATTTTTTAAGAAAGATATGGATTTATATCTTTAAAGCGAAGATTGAATATTTTTTAAGGTTTAAAGAATTTAAAGTACTTGTAAAGAAGTAATGTCATTGCAAGTTCAAAGTATTGCATATGGATAATGGAAGTGAATATATAACTAAGTATTTTGATAAGTTCTTAAAGATTTAAGATATTACAAGATAAGCATCTATTTCTAATAATTTATAACAAAATAAAGTTGTTGAAAGAAAAAATCAAATCATTGTAGAGATATCAAAGAGTATATTTCATATTCAATATTTTAGATATGAATTTTGGATAAAAGTCATGATAAATGTAGTATACACAAAGAATAGGTGTTCTACAAACATACTCAGATCAATGATTATAGATGAAGTTTGTAGTCATAAGAAACCTTACATTTTATACATAAAGTCTTTTGAATACAGTGCTTATATAAAAATATTATATTGTATGAGGTCCAAACTTAATGCAAAAGGTAGAAAATATATATTTGTTGAATATTGTAAAGATACCATACCATATACTTTAATGTATTTAGATACCAAGAAGATCATCAAAATTTATGATATTAAAATTTTAAAACATAAGAATGCTTGTGAATATTTAAAGATGTGATCGAGTTGAAACATTGATGTATTTGTGGATACATCTTTAATTTTAGTAAATAAAGAAGAAAAAGATGTTGACAAAGATAATGGTAGAAATGCAAATCAAGGTAAAGAAACAAATAAGAAAGACCAATGTTCCTAAAAAATTCATAAAACCAACAATGAAAACAATTAAGATATTGAAGATGATAATAATGAAGAATACCAACTTTTGAAAGTAAATAAATAAGTTTTAAGACAAAAAAAGCTTGCAAGAGATATTAGAGTGTATAAAGATAAATCTCTATTAAATGAAAAGAAATAACCTTTGAGAGAAAGAAGACTACTTAGTAAATGATAGAAGAATCATGTTTTTTTAAGTAAGTAAAAAACATGTCAATATTGCAATCATTGTTAATCCATTGAATTTATATAATATAATGAAATATGTAGATACTATAGAGTAGGAGAAGACCATAAAAAAGAATACAAGTCATTCATAAACAATAGAACTTTCATCAAAATAATCTTCAATTAGATGTAAGTAGATGTTTAAAATTAAGAAGGATCCAATGAACAATGTTATAAGATATAAGATTAAATTGGTTGCTAAAAGATAGTTACAAGTTTTTGATATTGATTTTAATGAAATATTTGCTCTCTTAGCCAAATTCACCACCATTAGAATCATTGTAACAATTGGAACAACAATGGACTTTGAGATGCATCAAATAGATGTGAAGACAGCTTTCTTGAATTGAAATTTAGAAGAAGAAACCTACATAAATCAACTTCAAAGATTTATTTAAGAAGATAATTGCAAGGTCTACAATGGAGTTGGAGTATACGGGAGTAAGCCATGATGCAATAGAGGCAACATGGCTAAGTCAAGTTTTGGAAGACATTGAACTTATGCAATTAGATGCACTTCAATGAAGTGTAAAAATTAAGAATATCTTGTTTTTGCAAAGAATCCAAAATATCATTCAAGAATCAAGCACATTGAAATTCAACATTATTTCATAAAAAAGAAGATTGAAATGGAAGTAATTGACATAGAGTATTATGTAATAAAAGATATGCTTGCTAATTTGTTGACAAAGACATTAATAAAGAATAGGCATCACATATTAACAAAGGCACTAAAATTGAAAGTCTTTTATCAATAGCAAAATAAGAGTATTAAAATAAATAAGTAAAAATAAAAAATAAAGTAAATTATCTTATAGATGATATTATTTTAAATAAGTTATAAGTGATCAAAGAATTGTCTCTTAATATATAAAAATGCCATTCTATAAATAAGAAATGAGATCAAGGACCAAGAAATAAGATTAAGGAAATAAAGAATCAATTAGAAAATATTCAAAGATTATATAAGAATAAAAAGTATATGCTATAGAATATCCTTGAAGTAGGTGAGTTAGCAAAGGATTCTAGAAGTATAAAAGTTATGCTAGATACATATCTTTGTAATAGATAAGATACTAAAGGATATACTTGATATATCCTTGGATGTATATAAATGTCAAAGAATGGAAGTTGTTGATAAGGGCAACAACCACCATCTATAAGTAATAGGTATTGGAAATAAGATTTATCTTACTTCATACTCTCTTTGTAGGCAATCATGCTGATGTTATGTGTAAAGACTTCAAATGTTTTATTTCTTCAATAATTTTTATAAGAAAATGTCTATATCTTGATAAAAAAAATGTAGATTTGAAAAAATTTGAACTAAAATCTTCTTCGTGTATATTCAAAAACCTCTATTGAATATTTAGTAGAATAATTTTTTATATTAATGCTTCTAAATTTTTAATTTATAATATTATTTTTAATCCAAATAAAGACTTGAAAATAGTTCTAAAAACTACTTCTTGAAGCCTTAAAGTGTCATTATAAAGCAATTATATTAGATATAATCTTAAAGTTTTTTTAATAAAAATATTGATAAAATTAATAATTATAATATGGTTGTCAATTATAAATAAAAAAAAATCAAAGTATTTATAAATGTACTTATTCTAATGTTTGATCTATTTTAATAAAGACAAAGTTGGAAGGACTAAAAATGTCCAAGATATGGTTAAAAACTATCAAGTCTCTATAAAGACTTTCTATAGATTATGTTTGTAAATTCGCCTACTTATAATAGTTATATACAAAAAGAGATCAATTGATGCAATAATATATTTTTGATATAACTAATAAGATCAAATTAAATATTTTTAACTTTATATCATTAAATTAAAAGAAACTTAAAGTAGAATTGTAAAATAGATTATTAAATATTACTATTAAAAATATTAGATTGAATACTATTCAAATAAGTTATTTTTTTATTATCTTAGTAAATTTTGATGATATTCTTTTGTTCATAAAAAAAACATATCATTAAGCTATGATAATTGTTGTTAAAAGAATATTTATATACATGATTGATTCTTAATAGATATTTTATGGATGGTCGAAAATTAGCAATATATTGTAAATAATAATCAACACAAAGTTAAATAGTTATCATAATTTTTGTAGATTATTAAATCATAATGTAGCCTAATGAGCTAAATACTCATTTGTTAATAGTGGGAGTATTTATTAGTGTGTTCGTACTAGAAAGTCTATATTATTAAAAAAAATATATATACTTGTGATACATAAGAGGTAAAAATGGAAATTTATTTTAAACAATTAATTATTTTAAAACCTTTCTTATTAGGTATAAAGCTCATTTGTATTTGCTTCATTAAACTTCTATTATAACTTTATACTTCCTCATATTTTATCATAATTGTTTAATCAAAAGATATTCTTAATATTTTTATTATATTTATATAAAATTTTAAATATATAAAAATAAATTTATATTTATTGAAAGGATAAATTTAAAAAAGACATGCCAAATTTGATTTTTTGGATTCACAATCTATAAAAGAAATTGTTTTTTAAGAAGTAAACAAAAAAAGATGGTTTGTTGTTGGTGTAAGATATGTTTGGATAAAAGCATATCTAAAAAAAAAGAACTACCTTATATCCACTTCTTTTTGGTCTTTGTTTGAAATTGAAAGATAATATACACAAAGGTAAGAAATTATATAGTATAATATGAATTGTTTTTCTATTAAGAATATAAAATTCAACAAAAATAATTAAGACCTGTTTTTTGCATAGACCATGTAGTATTAAATATCCAAAAATTTCTTGCATAAAAAATATCATGTATAATAAAGGATTTATTTGTAAGTTTTGTAAAAAAAAATAGAAGGTGAAGATAGCTATGATGTTTATTGCCACTATGATTGCAAACAAATGATTTTACAAAATATTTTAATATTTGTATTTAATTACCAATATATTAGATTAAAAATATATTTTTTAATTAAATTTTTAATGTATATCAATACTGAAGTATTTGTTGGCATTAACAATGATAAATATTTCTTCAAGTATGTATACAAAGGCCCCAACTTAGTTGCTATGGAACTTTGTAAGAAAAAAAATGAGATAAAAAAATACCTAAAAGCAAGATAATTTGGTCCTACCAAAGGTATTAACTCCTTCTAAAACAAGATGCATTGTAAATGGCTTTTGATTATATATTTGGTAGTACACTTGCCAAATTAACACCATTTTATAAAAAAAATAGGAATAATGATTTAGTTGTAGTTACAATACATGGTGCAATGCAACAAATAACACTTACAAAATACTTTGATTTTAAATCAATTCATTTGTTACTTTGGTTTTAAATCAATATTTTTATAAGTGTTATTTGTTGCATTTCATACTTTGCTTTTAAATGCTTATTTTTGTCAAATCATTCATATTAAATTCTTGCAAAACCATATATAGATGATCTATGAAAAAATTCCATATTATTTGTCAATATAGGTGTATATTTGTTAAAAGTATGTACTTTATTTCAATTTCATTTAAAGATCATTTTTTCTTTATTTAGTCTTAGTGATGGTTATAAGATCTATTTCATTTGAATTTCATTGAATAATATGTGGAGCATTACATCTGATATTATAGGCTGCTTGTTGTGTTCTATGGCTACTACAAAAAAAATGTTGAATAGAATATTTTCATATAAAAAGTCTAAATTATTTAGTCTTTATTTGATTTAAAAACTTTGCTTTTGACATGCTATTCTGACATTACATTGTCAGTAAGCATTTTAATCTACATCTCTAAATTCAACATGCTTACAATTATAAATAATTACAAGTCTAACTTAATAGAAATATATATATATTTTTTTAAATACTAGATAAACAAAAGCATTTATAACAATCACTAATTTTATTTAAAATTCATATTTTATGATTTACTTTTTCAATTAATTAAATGGCTCTATAAAAATAAAAATAAAATTGAACATTGTATTTCCTTGCATCTACTTGAGCTATTGTGACATTATTATAGTTGTTGTCTTAAATGGAATTATAATTTTCTATTTTAGATAGTAGGCATAAATTACATTTGGTTTTTTTAATTCTTATTATCAATAAAAATAGTTTGTCATATAAATTTATTAATATGAGTAATTTTGCTCAATAAATTTGTATTACAAAACACATTATTTGAGAAAAAAGACCAATGTAATATTGACATTATATCAAAGCTATAAATTGTAGTTTGCACTATCTCATGCAAATACTTAGTTTATTCTATAGAGGCAAGGTAGTGGTTTGTGGTGATGACTTTTGTAAGTATCCTTCTATAATGTTTTTTAGGTATTAGAGCTACTATTGTAAATACTTTTTTGAAAAGGCTTTTATTTTTATTGATCATCCAAATTTTCAAGTTGTAAAAAACCATATAGTTGAGAGAATATCTTGCTTTTCAATCATTTGCAAAATATATATTATGCATTAGCAATATGTTCAAACTATCTTATTGCTAATTGCATCTCAAATATATTTGTAAGAACATATTTCTTTGGTCAACAAATAAAATTATAATACAAAACAAGCAAATGATGACTTATAGAGTATAGTTCCTAAATATAATAAAATGCCAATGATGTTTCTTAATAAGTTGACAATGTCTTAGTTATCATATTATAAAATCTAAATGCAACAAGTTACCTTTGCAATGACAAACACATGATTATTGTCCATCTTGGACATAGATTAACTATCAAATAGAATGATGGAGCTCTACATGCAAGGAAAAAAGTCAATAATCTTTAAATTATAATATTTTCTAACAAAAAATAAGTACCTTTTTATCTTCTTGTTACAAGAATTTTTAATTCAACTAGTCTTTGTAATGACTATAAAGACACACACAAACACACACATATACTCTTATATACACAAGCAAAAACTAATGCCATTGAGTGCAAAAATAATATATGTGAGTTGTAGTTGGTATAAAGTTTAGAACAAAATATATATTTTAGAAATAAAAGAATTTCTTATAATCGTCACAAATTATTATTTTTATTATTTTTTTACTTTAAGTAATTATGATGTTTTAATCAAATATAATATTATTTTTAAAATAAATTAATTTAAAAAAAATCTCCATTCTGATTAATGTATGACGAGAAATCAACCAACATGAAGTTGTATCAATTTATACAACTTTATCAAAAACATAAAATAAAAATAAAATAAAATACATTCTTAAAAATATAAGAAAGAAAGATATTATTTTTTTCTTTTCTTTCCAATCTAACAAAAGGAATTATTATAGAAAACAATACCACTATTAATGTTAGTGAAATAACAATAATTTAAAAAATATTACTATAAATATTAGTTAAATAATAACCTTAGAAAAATGTCTATCTTATCTTTTTAAGAATATATTTTTTATATCAATAAAGTATTATGTAAGTATTACATATTTTTACAAATAATAATTCTATTTTTTACAAATTTCTATTTGTAAAAAATTGTTTTTTCCTCTTAAGATCTTTGAACTTTTCAAAGTATAGACCCAACTTATTGAGACTTCTCAAATTCAGCCAATCAAAACATTTAAAAGTTAAAGCCTCTCTCCTTGTCTCCTAACTATGAAGTGCACTTGAGATTAAGTAAAGGAAAATTACTCAGAAACCATGATCGCTAAAACACTTGAACATTGCATAAACAAAGTAGTTCAAATTAATTACTTCATATGAAATGTCCAAAATTTCGAGATTGATTTCTCAGTCAAAATAATGCAACATTATGTAGTACTTAATCAGGAGACATTCATTCAAATCAGATACAACTTATGATTACCTCTCTTAGATGTGGGATATATTTGTTTAATTCCCGCAGCACTGGAAGCGACTTCGGCTTCTCAGAAAGCAAAGTATGACAATCAAGGAGGTTGGAACAGCCTCTAGTCCATGATCTCATTCTTGTGGAGCTCACCAATTCTATCTCAGCCACAGTTACCGACTACCGTTGGTCGAAGCATGCAGCTGGAAGTTTGCGAACTAATAGTCTATTCCGCGGTCATGTATCCGATCTGGTTACTAAGCAGCACAGTAACAGAAGAGTTTGAAAAGCCTCATAGTACACCTTCAGAGATACTCCGAC
This sequence comes from Physcomitrium patens, assembly GCF_059467195.1. NCBI lineage: Eukaryota > Viridiplantae > Streptophyta > Bryopsida > Funariales > Funariaceae > Physcomitrium > Physcomitrium patens. The sequence continues at coordinate 7,944,574 of NC_143412.1, read as the reverse complement.
AAGTGCTTCGGCTGACACAAGACTTAGGCAAACGGAATTTGAACTGTGATCCCTGCTGCTTTTGCAGATGATTAATAGCTAAGTGAGATTCATTCGTGGTAGTTAATAAATCTAAGCAAACAAGCCACATCAAGCAGGACAGTTTCGCAACAGGACACTCGTAAATAGCTGGAAAAATTAAATATGCTCGTGCTCGTTCGCACCAAGCACATTGCGACATGCAAGCAACAGCTCCGTTGCCATTACTAGAACAGTAAGATTGAGACACCAGTCTCAAGGTCCCATACACCTGATAACCATTCAATCCATTCATTCTTAAAGAATGCACAAAGGAAGCAATGAGAAAGAAAAGATCCAACCTCCACAGCCAGAGTAATCTAAACACAAGAATAGTACAGATAGGTCATCAGTGGCAAAGATATCATATCATATCATATCATCAAAGACGAAGAAAAAGACAGGTTATTATCATAATGTCTACATTAGGGCTCAAATGATACCCACAGAGACCAGCAAACTTAAGTGACCGATAGTTCATTTCGGATACTGAAGATGCTAAACGCAAGTAAGAAAGAAAGAAGTACCACTAAGGAACTTATCCAAACTCAGTCATACTGAATCCAGAGCTATCCAGAGCCTCCACTCCGAAATAACAACCACAACGAGTAGCAACGAGATTAAATACACGAACAAGTGTGGAAAGCTCCGGAATAGCAATTAATTGTGCTTCTTGCGGCAGCATGTCTCCACTGAATTTTATCCAAAACCCTAAATCGCCGGCTAAAATCGTTTACAAGCTTCCTGGACAGATTCACATCGGGCGATGCGGCATCGATCAAGACATCTCAGTTTACAGACAACACATAACCTAGCCCTTTATGCCAACTCACCCTGTTACGATCAATGATTCAGTAACGAACAAAGGTTCATATCGTTGAAGATAAAATAACAATTACACGTGACTCACATGACTTAATCATTACTTCAGAGAGGTATGGCACTCATTTCAACTGATAATTCAACTAGACACCCCGTAATCATCAAGCCCATCTCAGAATCATAGAAAATTTAACCATTTCAAGAAAAGTTAATTTTCATAGACAAAATTGATGTAATTGTGCTCAACATATAAAAAAACCCAAGAAATCTCACAACCTGTCCTCCACACTACCATCCTTAGCGCTTGCCTCCGGCACCACTCTTCGCTGCCTTCGGCTGTGGACCCCTTGCCGCCTGCTTCCCCGGCCCCTTCGTCGTCTTCACCACCTCGGCTTTCTTCGCCTTCTTCTCGTCCTTCGTCTTCTTGATCCTCTCCTTAATCTCCCGCAGCGCTGCCTCGCGAGCTGCGGCGCGCACCTCCGTCTTCTCCGTCCTCTTCTTCTGAATCACCTCTAGCGATGCTCCCACGATGGACCTAGAGTATGGCTTGTTCGTGGTCCTCCTCTTCTTCTTCACTGCGGTGTCGTGAAGGTCCTTCTTGTGCTGTTTCCGGAACAACGCCGTCCAAGACAGCTTCGCGGGCTTCAGCCTATTGTGGAAGTACCTCTTGCACTTGCTGTTGAGGAAAAGGAACACCTGACTATCGCTGCGAATAAACCTAATCCCCCGGCCGGGATAGATCTTCGCACCGGAGAACCGACATACCTCTGTTTTGAGCACCATGGTTGCAAGCTACGGGCTGCACATGCAAGGGATGGTGCGAAGTCGCTGCAACACAAAAGGATTGATGTGAGGGCTCTCCTACACCTCAAAGGCAAACCCAATTGCAACCCTAAACCCTAATCTCATCTATTATTAACGAGAAATCGTATAAAGCCATGGCGAAGTTATCATTCATTGATAGGGGCCCGAGTTTTTTCTTTTTTCTTTTTTCTTTTTTGGCAAGCTTCTGCTTCCGATCAATCAGAGAAATCACAAGTTCCACAAAGCTTCTAACTGTGATTTGTTGCTCCTCCTTCAGCGCTGCCAAGTCTTCAATGCATTCTGTTTAACCCCGTCATATTGGTTGTGGTTGATCAGGTGTTGGAGTATAATGAAAACCTTGTTGCCTAGGACTATTTCTGGGCGACTGTAATAAGGTGAATCACAAAGCTGGATCCTGCGAAACTCGTTTGTGAGTGATTTTGGTAAGAATATCTGCTTTTCAGCATCAGGATCGAGGGATTTCGAAGAATTGATAGGAGTTTTACAGTCATCTTAAGTGAAAGTCGAGCAAGATACGTACAAACTCACCGCTCATCTACCAAGAGACCAATCAATAGTTACGTGTCTGGTGTGAGATTAGGTTGAGATCTTTTTTATCTAACAAATTCATGGATAATTGCGGTGAACTTTTCGGTGTGAGCTCGTTAACGACACGCTTCTCTGTCAATATTCAGTCAATTGAAATGGGAGGACTTTTTGGGTTATGCCACTTTTGTAAAATATGAATTTTTAAATGTTTTAATATCTAACAGATGAATGAATTAGAATACTATTGAATTCATAATGCTTGTATTGTAGATCTAAATGATTATATTTCAACATGCGATTAAATCGTGGATTCATCAGTTTCTGAATCATTTTGATAGTGGAACGCATGCAATGTACACTACATACAGCATGGAAATTTGAATTTATGTAGTTTATACATATAATTCTGAAATAAATATGGATTCACTCACATCTGTCACTGTTTATTTTTATTTTTATTTTTTAATAATAAAAGAAAACTACTTTCAGATCCGCTTCACGTAATTTAAGTTGAATTTACTGGGCTCTCAAAAACTTACAAATGATTTCACAAATCTGGTTAATGATAATACAATTTATGTTGTTTCATTAGATAACATAATGATATTTTAAAAGAAAAATCAATGAGAAAAAGTAAAATTAAATGTTTTTTTTTCAAATTTAACTTAATAAACGTTAAGAACACCAAAAAGCATATTAATATTTGTACTATAATGCACAAGAAAGTTCTCAGTCTCATGTCTCATGGCTCAAAATACAATTTGATGTGAAAAGATCTGATTGTTGTCTTGATTCCTTAGTGGTCTTTGGCAAACTAATCAACAGATTGAAGTTTTGCATAATCTGACAGATAGAATACATATGATTATTAAGTAGAAGTTTGACATATAATCTGATATCATCAAGGGAACTAATTTTGGTTGATTATTTTACTTTGTATGGATACAAATTTTAAAACATACACCACACAAGTTCATTGCACTTTGTTGTGGATTTTAAAGTTGCATACATTTAAAAAAATGATACAAAATGAATTTTGAACATTTATAAAATATAAACATGAAATGCTTTTTTATATTCTATTAGCATAAACCCATGTCGTTAGGCACCACAATCTATGGCACTGCTATCCATCCATTTCCTTGTTCATCTGTGTCCACTTGTTTCCATGTTCGGCCAATGAGGAGACTTCTTTGTCTCTTTATTTTACACCTAAATAGTTTTGTATAATAGATGTTGCAATTTAACATTGTTTTATTATTTGTAATTTTTTTGCAATAAATATGTTTGTTTTCAATATTGTCTGTAATTAGTGTTTGTTACACTTATTATAGACCAAGTATAGGTGTTCAAGGTGTAGCTCAATCCTAAACCCTAAAACCAAGCGTTGACCAATCAATTTCTAGAAATTTTTAGATCAACATTGATATTAATACTGTGACCTGTTTGTGTGACACCTAAACAAAGAGCCACGATAATGATTTTAAGTTCATTTTAAAATCTTGATTCATAGCGTGAAGGAGTCTCTTAAAAAACATGTTAAGGAGTTTTTAACACAGATGGTTGCAGCAACAACTTTTCTCACGATGTAGCTCCAGAGGTTTCTTTGAAAAAAGAAAAAAGAAATAAACTAATTAAAACTAGAACACTCGTAACAATTTCACAATTGTTTTTTCATTCAATAAACTTTACCATGTACCTTGACTTTGAGAACATTGGTTCGATCACGGTTCCAAGTAATGCGTTTTTGATTTTTTTTGTCACTAACAAATTAAAATTAAAGTAGAATTGAACACTACGTTGATGAAAATCGACTCGAATACGCAGTACATCTATACAAAAAAATTCAGATTTTTTTAGCCTAAATGGGAATAAGACCTATTACAATAATGCTCCAGACAGGTTTAAGAAAACAGCAACTGCAGAGGCTCTGAAATCCAGCTAAAAAGAGATGCTCGTGTGCCATAACTTCAAAATCCAGCATGGGGTGGACCTGCCGGAGGAGAGCCGTTGAAGGCGATGAGCTTTAGCCTGCTCATTCGCAGCAGCTTTCGAAGCTGGCGCTGCTGCAATTGCAGCCACTTCTCTCGCGTCCGTTGTCGCGGGACACTCACTTCGTGACCCCTACTTTCATTATTACGACGACGACGACTCCTTCGCGACCATCACCATCGAACCGATTTCCTCAACGCTCCGAGATCGGGCTCATTGACGTTACTATTCCAAGGATTTCCAGTCGCTTGCCGCTGTCACCACTCACACTCATTCTATAGTATGGCTATTCTCAGCGTTGCGGTACCATTCCTTAATGCATTCAAACGGGCGTGGGGGAGGGATATACACATACGGAGTATAAGTACGGTGGTATCGTAAATCGAGCTCGTCGTCTTCAACCTCCCGCTATGCCATGATACTGAAAGTCTTTTTGAACTTAGTTGTGTTGGAGGATCGTTTTGTGTTGATGGAGTGGAGCCTTCGTACGATCCCGGTATTTTTGGGGATTGTAACGACTTTTGAGGTTAATCGTGAGGGCTAGTGGGATGCAGAGGTTGTTCGGATCCATCTCCCGACAGCATGCGTTGTTTCGTGTGCTTGAGTGGCGCGTTTGTTGCGGAGTTGTGGTCCTTGTTGTCAAGGATGTGTTCCACAATGCTGCTCTCTAAGTAGACTGAAGGGAGATATTACCCCCGGGGAAAGTCCGTCTTTTACTACTGTCCAAATCTTCGACGATACTGGATTTTGTCATTTGGGCTGGATGCGCTCCCGGTTATGTAGCTCTGTTTGGTTTTGGCGGGCTGTTTAGTTCGCGAGCTGCGTTTGGGAGCAAGCGAGCGGTCAGTTACGGGACTGAGAAATTGAGCAGAGTGTGCATTGGGGAACCTGAGAGGGAACTGTGAGCATTGAGCCTGTTTCTTGCAGCTGAGGGGAGATTTTGCTTTAGCGACGTGTTAATGGTAGTGCAGAACAGCAGAATGGCTACGACAATGGGGGCTGGCTATGTGTGAATTGTCTACGCGAAGACCCTGAGTCATGGAGAAGATTTGCGTTGCTATCCGTGTGAAGCCAACGAGCACGCAGGAAGCAAACAACGGGACTCGATGGAAGGTCGCGGCGAATACCATTTCTTTGCACAGTGCATTGGGCACTCCTATCAAGGGTCAGACCTATTCGTTTGGTAAGCTCTAACAATGTCTTGGATATCGAGTATTATATGTCTATGTCTTGGCGTTCTTCGCTTTCTGTTTGTTGCTCTCGGCATGTCCCCCCCCCCCCCCGCGATCCTACCAATACAGCAGATCCTGTACGTCTCACAGAGAGAGTTTGTCCATCTCTGCTACGAGACAATTTCGTCTGTCCCCCGGTCGACGTGTTCCGCCCGAAGTGTATCGAATTTGTTTCGAATTATGACTCACCTTGAATTACGAACTTCAGTTTGCTAGGGGGGTTGAAGCTTACGATTGCTCACAAACTGTGGATTCTTCTTCAGAGCCAATTACCTGTGCTAATTCTTCATCTCCACATTAAGTCTAGCTAGCATCCAGTTCTGTAAAACTAGCCTCCTTCGCTGAATCACATTGTTCCAGGTGACAGGGCGGCTTGTGGCAATTATTTGATAAATTGATGATTCAGGCTGTGTGAGGATTTTTTCTTCGAGTTGATGATTACAAGTGATACAATTTCTTGTCTCGATGACTCTGCAACAACAACCTGGCTTCTTGATTTACTCGTTATTTTCATGTTTATTTTCATGGTTGGAATCATTTATTAATATTGTTTTCTTAATGTCGAACATATTATTCCCACGGTAAACATGAAATAAAACTTTGTACACCCTGCTGGAATTACATGTTGTCCGTTTTCGCCTCGCCTCCGGCTATAATCCTGATAACGTGGAATGAAGTGTCGACATCATTAGCGATAGGTGACCTGGATGTAGATCCTGTACATGTCAGTGAATATCTGTTCTCTCAGGGCTCTGGCTTTTGAGGCCTGATGCAATGGTCTCACCTACTCGAGGAGGAAGCCCCATACCGAGAATCCAGTGTATTAGAGCGTCATATAGTGAATGTTGTTTTGGCCAGGGTTTGAATGATATTTTTTGTAGCGATTTCATGAACTTCTTGTACCTAAGTAGGGTAGTTTTTCACTTTGACAAGTTATTTGTAAGCGATGTTAAGCGTCTGTGATATTTGGGTGACTACCAGACACGATTTTTGGAGTGAGCACTACAAATGCAGAAATTTACGAGGAGCACGCTAAGGACCTAGTTTTGTCTGCAGTTTCAGGCTTCAATGGTATGATGGAATTCAATATATTATTCTCTGGCTTCTTTGCTGCATGCATGTCTTGAGTTTTTTTTTATCCAGCCTTAAAGTCCTTAACATTGTTACAAATTCTTAAACTGTTCTACAGGTGTAGGTGCCCGGTTTCCTTCAACTTTGTTGCATGATTCATGCGGAATGCTTTCGTCTGAGTTTCAGTCATCTTTAGATAATATCCTTTCAACTGCAAATCCGAGTGGCATATTTTCGTCCTCGGGCAGCTTGTTAACCTCGAAGTTAGAGTATGCACTCACTTCGTATTGGTGTGTACTTTAGTTACCTTCTATTATGACCCGCGTCTTTAAGCAAATCTAATGAGCCTGGATGCTTTTTCTGTTACTTACTCGTGGCTTTCAATTTACAGGCACAGTATTCGCTTACGGCCAGACAAGCAGTGGCAAAACCTACACGATGCAGGGATCTGCTACCGATCAAGGTGTCACCCGACTGGCCATTCAGGATGTCTTCACCAGTATTGATAAGGTTTGCTGTCTGTTATTCTTGATCTAGTGAAAAAAGTCAAACTATCAGATAATGATGGTACGCGAACTCGCTTAGTTACGGAGCGTCGAGGAGGTGAAATGTCGTTGTTCAGTCTATCTTAGCAGCTGAGTTTGAATCGTATGAGTGCCTTGGTAAGTGAGAGTGACACATGGGAAGATCATGTAAGTGTCCAACAGTGTATTCTACATGAAAACAACCTCTTACTGACTGAATGGAATGCAACTTCACTGAGTCCCATGAATTTTCTTCCTTCAGATAGTAGATCGGGAATTTCTGGTTCGTGTGTCATATATGGAGATATACAACGAGGAGATCAATGACCTATTGGCTCCCGACAATCGTAAATTACAAATCCACGAAAGCATTGAGGTATTGCTTGACATTCAAATTCTTTTCCCGACCCTTGAAGATTCATGTAATAATACGCATGTTCGAAGACTGATTTCTACATAGTGGTACAGTATGTCAACAATCTAATCAACTGGATTAAGCAGAGGCTTTGTTCTATGCAGAGAGGCATCTTTGTAGCAGGTTTAAGGGAGGAAATCGCCGACAGTGTTGAGCAGGTCATTGCAGTACTTGAACGTGGTGAAGGTTAGGGTCCACATTATTCTATAACCCAGTCTTTCGTGGTCGTTCTAAGCCTACGAAATCATACTTCAATTTTTTTTCATGGATCTCTTCATAGGTTCTTCATGGCCTCGAAACGTTCGTGGTTATTGATTGTACTTTTCAATCAGTTTCCTTTCCACATCCATGCATTTGGTTTGTTCACATTTGCAATGACTACGAACTGTCGTGTAGCTCAGAGGCACTTAGCGGAAACGGACATGAACGTGAATAGCAGTCGATCACACACCATATTTCGTATGGTAAACTCCACCACATTTGGATCCATCGATTTTGATTCATGTTTTCAGGAGTGCTTGCGTAGTTGTATCACTTCTTTGCCGGTATCAGCAGTGTTCGATATCATTGTGGTCCAACCTGAATGATTGGGAATCTAAATACATGGCACCGTGCTTGTCGTAAGTCATATACCCTCTTAATCCCTAAACACCGAAATCTACAATAATTGAATTCACCCCAAATTTATTTCATGTCAGTTTATCTTAGTACATTTTTGAGGAGGGTTTTAAGTGTGGCTTCACTAGACTTTGGTTAGTCAGTGATGTGGCTCAATCTCCGGATGTTCAAGACAAACAGCTGTGCTTTCATTAGGCTTCTCATTTCAGTTCTGCATTGTCGAAGCCTTTCAACTATTCTTCTGAGTAGCTGCTGGGTCGTCGCAGGTTATCGAGAGCAGAGATAAGAGTCATGACTCCACACAAGATAGTGATCCAAGTGCCCAGGATGCCGTGCGAGTGTCTGCCTTGGTAAGCGTGTTCTAGCTCGAGAATCAGGTCTGAAGTTTTTGCATTTTTGTGTTAGTTCGAGTTATATTTAGATGTATATCACATTTGTGAATTGGAAAGATGATTGACTTTCCCGAAGGTTATACACCATAGATAGGTCTCTTACGGTGATGTTGACCAATTTACAGAATCACAGGTTTCTTCCGACCTCCACGCAATGAAAGATTTTAGGAATAAGTTGAAAATATTTGAGGGTGTAGTATGAATTGACGAGCTGCAATATATGTTCTAGATAGAATTCTCGGTGGACTAATAGTTGGCAAATACTGCAGAATCTTGTAGACCTAGCAGGGTCTGAGAGGATTTCTAAGACTGGAGCTGAAGGGGTTCGCTTAAGAGAGGGAGCTCACATCAATAAAAGTCTTACTACTCTTGGAATGGTGATAAACAAGCTGAGTGAAGGTGGTGGAAAGCAGGGGTATGTATTTTGTACTACCTGTTGCACCCACAATATGGTTTACTCAGTGTATGGATAGTTAATAATGTGCAGCTGTAATAAAGATGTTAACGAAGAGTTCATTTCGTTAAAAGATGTTAAATACGGTGTATGGCGTGACCTTGATGACTTGGCTGTCTTGACAATATTTCGATTACAATGTGGAGCTAGAGGATTGTTACTCAACTTTGACACTTTATTTGATATGTGTTTTTATGCAGAGCACATGTACCCTATCGTGACAGTAAGCTGACACGAATCCTTCAATCGGCCCTGGGAGGAAATGCGAGAACTTCAATAATCTGTACGATTAATCCTGATGAGGTCTGTTGCAATTTTTAATTCGATGGATATACCTTTGATTGAAGGCATTTGGCGTGTAAGTCATCTTTAAAATGCCCATCTCGTGAGTATATATGAGGCTTCAAGAACCTTGATGTTTACTGGCGTCATACTTACTTTCCCAAACTGTTGCGCACAGATTCACATCGATGAGACTAGGGGAACCCTGCAATTTGCCAGCAGAGCCAAACGTGTCACCAACTGCGCTCAAGTGAATGAGGTGATCTATTACCCCATCACAACTATTGTGGCGATTTGTTTATTTCTTTGGTTTTTGCTCAAACCAGCTGAGTCATAAATCTACATCTGCCTCTTCAGTTCTGATACTTCGGAATTACGACGCTTTTTGACGTTAGTTTCCTGCTTTGACAGATCTTGACTGATGCTGCTCTTCTGAAACGCCAGAAAGAGGAAATAAAAGAACTTAAAAGGCGACTTGAGGTGAGTTCAGTTTCCATATCAGTACCGTATTGTCATTCTCCAAAATAGCTCATCCGTGAATTGGAGAATCCAGAGAGCGCTCCTGGATTTTTGTGTCTACCAAGGACTTCGGGAAAAATCCGAGACGTATTAGCGGGTCCTATTGCTATCGATGGCTTCTCAATAACACAATACTCGGTTACTGCAGAAAATGACGTATGATTACTTAGTTGGGATGTGGTGTCCATCGTTGTACATCTTAAAGTTGCTTGATGTTATTATCTTTCAGGGATCGTCCCATTCTGAAGACTTGAAGAAGGAGATATTGCAGTTGCGGAACGACTTGCTTAAGGTCTTAAAGCTTATTATTCACTCTTGATTATTCTCAGCATTTAGCACTGATGATTGCTGTTGAACATCGAAGGAACGATCACTTAGATAGCTTCTTCACATGTTGTCGGATTGAAGCAGAAAAGTTCATTTTGCATTATATACTCGTAGTGAATTTAGTGAAGGTGCAATTCTTGATCGTCTAAACAGGTTCTTATAGTCACAAATTGCTATCTCAGATTAATTTCTGTTTACCGAAGAATATTATTTCATTTTTTTGGGAGGCATCGATTATTCTGAATCGTATTGGGCGTGTAATTTTGACTTTGTTTTCATGTGAATAGTACGAGCTTGGACGAGAAAAGTTAGAACTGGAACTCCAACAAGAGATTAAAGCGCAGGTGGAACGTGAACGGCGGATCAAAGAACAAGAACAGAGAATTGAAAACTTAAGCACAATGGTGATAAGTGGAGCGATTGAAGATCGTGAATTACCCACTAAGGTGTCCACTGACGTCTCTAACTTCATCTGTAATTTCTACGACTACGTATTCTCATCCATCCTAGTGATTATCCTTGTGACGTCAGCGAACTGACAAACTTGCTACGGAATGATATGCACAGAGTCACAGGAGAGAAACGTGGTGTCCTCAATCCTCAATATCAAATACCTTAGAACAGGTAATTTACCTAGTCGTTTGACCTGGATCATTTCCAAACAGGTGTACACGTTTGAATCTGTCTAGTTTGCTGGTCTAAGTTCTTGTCGACTGAATGGTCCCGCAGGGCCTGCGAAGAATTAACGGACGCAATAGTCAACTTACCGCATCATCCTTAGTGGACGCTAAATCACGACCTCTAGCCACGCGTAGGGACAGAACTTTTGGCCTCCCTCCCGCCTTCGAAAGTCTTCTTAGTGATGAATGCGATTCGTTTTGGAGCGGTTCAAGTGGGGTGAACAGCTTACCTCACTTCTCAGACTTTGAGAATATTGCAGATGAAGATATGTGTGCCAGTTTCAACAGGGGCGCACTTGAATCTGTTACTGACGAGGACACTTGGGGGAATATGAAAGATTGCCACGTCAGTTCTGACTCGCGATTATCACATGGTTCATCAGATACTGAAAATGCTCAGGGCTTTAGACAAATCCAATTTCCTCTTCTTGCCGAGAGCTCACGCAAAAATACCTTGGTAAACGACCACCTTTAAGTCTATTCTTAGATGTAGATGTAGTCTGCATTTTGTTCTCTTATTTCCTTACTTATCTGTGTTTTGTTAGTGCTCATTATGACCTTGCTATGTTGTATCCTGAAACGGGATGATGTGATTAGCTCACTCTTGCTCCGTCCGCTACACTCGTTTGTGAACAGTTCAAGCAGCTGAACGCTATGAATTTGCAGTATCAAGAGCTTCAGTCATCCATTGAATTCAAGGTCCTCGTCGCCTCTCGAATTGATATTTAGTTCGCCTGATTCATTCGTTTTTCACTGATATTACAATCCAAACTGCATACGTATTCTTGTAGCTTTTTTGTCGTTTGGTAACCCTCTCGGACGTTGTTCAGAGCTCCTTTCTATTTGTGAGTTTTTGTTGATTCTCTGAGATGCTGGTGTCAGCAGATTCAGGAAAAAATCAAAGAAGCCGTTGCAGCTGCAAATAGTGCTCTTCTTGAAGAGAAATCAAGGTTTCAGCTTCAGGTATCAAAACAGGTCTGGATTAGTTTTTCTTTATGCAGCCATTCTGAGCAATTTCTGTATGTGGCTGCTAATGTTATCTTTGATTGTGATGGCTGATGGCTCATGCTTGTGTATGCAAAATCAGGAAATCACGAAACTTCATGGTGTAGTCAAGGATTTGGAAATTGAGCTAGAGAAATGTAATGAGGAAAATAAACGACTGAAATCAGAGACTGCGCTTCTTCAAGAGCAAGTCCTGCACGCAAGGGAAGCTCTTGAGCAAGAAGCTCAAGAAAGGGTGTCTATGGATGAACAAAATGAGTTTTTCAAGCAAAGGTTACGTAGTCTTGAGATGAGAATCCAAGGTGATATCAACCAGCAATGCAATGAAGTCTCCTGCTCCGGAGTTGACTTTGAACCCGATGTACTCGAAGTCAATGAATCAAATGAAATATGTTCTGAATGTCAATCATTCGCAGACAACAGCATTCAGAGGCCGCTGATGTTATCTGGAGCTTTAATTGGTGGTTGTGTATCCAGACGTTTTCCCAATGAAAACCACGATAGACAAATGTCTGAAATTTTGATGCATAAGATCCATAAGAGGCGGCTCTTTGATGACGATGACAGCTCAGTCTTTCAAATTGCTGAAGATAGGGATCAAGACTGGACTGGATCTAGAATAAGGCCTACGCCTGGGAATGCTGCTTACAGTGATGATATCCTTGCTGCATTAAGCCGCTTGTGTTGTCGGTTTAAGCAACTTTCAGGATCAGGCGTCAAAAAGATAGAATCTTTTACGAAAGATTTTGGAGCTCCCCAAGAAAGGAAGAATCTGAAAGCTTCCTTACATCTTGCCTATCAACTTGGAAGAAGTCTTCTTCAAGAACTTCAACGTATCATCAATCACGACATTCAATGTTTAGAAACTCATGTTGCTTCGAAAGGAACTATTGGCAAAAGCTTAGAGGCACTTCAGATGCTGCTTTTAGAGTGTGCTGATGTTGGCCTTTGTTTGATGCATAATCTGTCGTCGAAGGAGCCCTCCTTCACGTCCCAAGTCATCCAAGTTGCGAATGATGGGGCAAGTTATCGGGGGGACGACTTCATCTGTAAAAACGTAAGGAGGTCACCACTGACTTGTGGATTACTTGATGGCATTTTTACAATTTTTACTCCTTGAGACCATTTTTTTTTGTTTTCTTTGGCCGTTTTTTGCTATGTCCTTTTGGCTGGATTTACTATCCGCCGTCATTCTTAAGCCACCTCTGAGTTTGCTGGGCGTTACCTAGGGAACTCAGCGCAGACACCCCTCCCTCCAGGATAAAAACCTGAGGCGGTTCATATCTATAGATTAAATGTGTCCTCGTCTACTTGTGCCATCAGTGAAGTATTACGAGATCTGAGAGATGCTCGGATCGGACCGTAGACAGGGTAATTGGGCAATCACATTTTGTCTAAGGAATTTCTCGTGAGCAAGATGGGGTTGATACGAGTGTAATTGAAATTAAGGAGGTCGGTGCGTTTTCTTGTGAAGAGAACTTTTCATATCCTATCCTCAAGTCCTGCGAAGCATGTCCCCGCCGCGCAGAAGTGATTAACATAACATCGTTTTGTGTCCATCGATCGTTTGAGGGTCACCAGGACATAGGACCTCACTCAAATCAGAATCCCGAGGACAAACCGCATCCCAGCTATATGAAGGGGCAGAGGTGTGTTAACCATGAGTGTTTGAAAGTTGTTAAGGCGGAGAAGTTGCGGCTAGTCAGAGCTTTGGAGAACAGTCTGGGCGTTATTGCTTTGCATGATGGAGTGGTGGCTACCACCTGCGCTGAAATCAAGCAATATCTGAAGGGCTTTGAAACGAAGAGTGACAAACTATATCAGGTGCCCATGCAGAGGTCACCGTTTGATAAAATTGTAGCTGAGTTAAAAATGCGCTTTGACACGGCCGTTAAATTCAGTCAGCAGTGCTTCTAGAATTATAATGGCGTATTCATGGCACCTGGTTTTCTGCTTTCACATGCTCCTGACCGTGACTTATTCGTTTTTAATCAAACATGTAGTGTCGCCGAAGTCAGGAAGACGCTGGGTTACTAATCTATTCCTCATCTCGACGAATATCTAGTCGGTTGATGTAAACTTAGACAACGTTTGTTAGCTTTTTATAGGTATCCTGGTTTATTTGATGGTTTATTCCCCTGCGTAGTCTCTTACTCCTCTTGCAAACTTCTTGCAATGCAGCACCGGAGTGTAGATTTTTATCTTAAAACCTAAATTTATTTTGATGTGCCCATGTTCATGTTCTCACGAATTACTTGAACCTGTCCATGCTGTGGCAGAGATCCACAAACATTCTAGATGAAACACAACTGGTATCCGACGGATCTGTCTTCTCTGTACACAACCCACACGACAGTTCAAATGGAGACAGTATGAAAGGATGGTGTGAGGATCAAAAGGCGGCTCGTAACTCTGTAATGCCCGCCAATGCCTGGGTTCAATCTCTCGATGTTGTCTCTGTGCTATCATCTCAAGACGCAGGAGAGGACATATGCAACATTGACCTGCATCAAGATTGTGATGAAGAATCCGGGCTTGTATCTAAATGTATCTCCTGTGTCTCTTCGGACGTGCAAATGGCTGATGGTTTGCACACGATTGAGATGAGCCAGGAGTATATGATGACTGCCCAAGGCGATGAAATAATATCAGATCTAAAATCGAAACAGAACATGAGTGAGGCGGAAAAACTATTCACGAAGGAGCTTCTTAACAAGGTAAGCTCTACCACCTCTCCACGAGATACTTGGAATATGGACGCAGTTACCATTCAGGTATCTGTTGAAGAATATCTGATTTGCAATTGTATCAGTTGAAGGATCTGTTGATTGAACCCCACTTACTCAGTACGAAGCACTTAATCTGGTCTGTACTAATGATTTGCTTGTAAAGTTTTGCTCCTTTTCTACATTTGTTGCTTGATATTAGAATAATTTCCTTTTTGTAGGTTAAAGCTCTTGAGGCAAGGCTGACTGTCGCGGAGATGGAGATTGTTGAGTACAAAGTGGAAATCGAGCATTTGAGGTGCGTCTTCTTAATGTTAAGTGGGGATTATCGAAGGCCTGCACTGATTGGCCGATTGAAAGCGGAAGAATTATAGGTTACATTTTTGTTCGATATCTTTTACCCATCAAACATCTGCAGCAGCTGAGAATCTTAACTTTTTCAGAGTGAACAACTTGCGAACGTCTATGGAGGTTTCGCAAAATGGTGATGACTGGGAGCTCCAACAGCTGCGGGCTGAATGTGAGATGCACAAGGAAGAAATTAGACAATTAATGGAGCAGGTGATGACACCAGATGCTGAGCTGGAGCGCGAATCGCTCTTCCGCGAAACAATGGAGCGAAACACTTTTCTTGAAAAATGTTTAAATAAAGCTGAAAGCCGATTGATTAGAGCCAAGGTAGTGTTAGACCACGTGCAACTACATATTTCATATGCGGTCTTCTATAGGTTAGAAGTATGTGTGCGTTGTTTTTGGCAGAGTACACCCTGTAGACGTGGTATGCTACTTCACAGTTTGAACATGACAAGTCAATGCCTTCGGGTGAATTATGTTTTAAAGCAATGATTTTTCTGTGCAGGGCTGGCGTAAGGAGTTGCTACGTGTCCGTGAAGCCGAGGCTCATCGAGAGGTACATGCAACTTCAGCTTCGTGTACCTATTCCTTGTTGTGCGAATATTACCGCTGTTGATGTTATGTACTCATGACTGGAGTGTTTATTAAGTTTAAGCATGCATCACATTTGGATTCGTAGTCCTACGTGAACTTTCTTATCCTGGGAGGCTTGTGTAGGGTTAAAATGACGTTGATCCCCGTTCTTACAGAAAGCATTTCATGATATTCAAGCAAGAAATGCGGCACTTGAAATCGAGGGGGTTTTACTACGTCAAGCATTATCAAAAGCTCAACAATCTGTTGTTTCCAAGAATGCTGACTTAATTGAAACTCTGGATGAAGTAACGACGGTGGAGATTTCGAAAGAAGCCGAGCCTGTGAAATTTCAGGTAAAGTTGCTCACAAGCAGGTGCCAAATACCCGATTCAAAACTACGTAGAGTTGTGAGAAGTTTTGAGGGTAATTCTCAAGATGGCCTTACGAAGGCTACTGTATGCAATGTAAAGTTATCCTGGTCGTATTCCTAACTAATCCAACATCGTAAACCTGAAAATTTGCCTCTGGTTAGATTTGTGTCTTACAGCACACCCAGCAGGGTGTTTCGTATGCTTTATAAATTTAGCGAGAATGTTAAGTCTCCTCCAGTTCTCAGCTCACCATCTGAACACTTACTAGTTATCAGACATAATAACTCCACAAAGCTTGAAATTCGTATGGCTTTAATTCCCTCTATTTATTCCAAATTCTCTCAAAGTTGAGCTAACCCGATTTTTGCTTAGCAATTCGGCTACTTAGCCATCTTGCAATCCGCCCAGTAACAATCCTGTGCTGATATGACCTTAATCGCGTTTTTGTATTCTGTGGACAGCTGTTATCCTCGGGTGGCGCTGAAATGCCATCTACTTTTCCAACTCCGTTCAAAGATCCCATTGATCGACCATTAAGAAAAGCACTCGGAGAAATAAAGAACTTGTTACAGCCATGTATACTAAAAGACTTAGGGGGATACATCTGTAAATTCCCTGATGTCGGTAAGTTACTTAAGAGCGACATATCAGAAAAAGAGAATCAACCATGCCTCCAAGGTTCCATCACTGCCGCGCACTGATATGAGTAGCTGTGTTGGTTCCCTGAACGGTTTCGCGCAACGACTACATGGCATGAAAGCATGAAGACATGAAGGCATGGATTCCTCAGGCTCGCCTTCGTCTCAGTCAATGCAGACAGAATTTCATGTTGCTGTCCATGGTCTACTGTTGAAAAAGCTGTGCTTTTTTCGCGTATATAGCCCGAAGTGGCTCAAAGAAACTTCACAACTGATAGCTCTCCAAAGTTACTTGAACTCTGAAAGACATCAATGGATGACTTCAGTTCCTGATTCTCTCGGCAATCCTGCTTAGTATAAAACGGTATCAGCAAAAGTATTTCACTTTCAAATGCCATTTCAGAGTTATAGTCAATTTTCTCAATTTTTGACTGTTGTTTACCCTTCATTTGTACGTGCGAAGTGGACGGATGCTTGTGACGACAATCCCTCTTCGCGATAACATTCCTGATTCACCGCATTTTTGTCGAAATGGTGCTTTTAACAGTGCAGGACATTGTAATGAACCCCAAGCAATATAATAAACATCAATACTCAGATAATAGAAACAGCGAAGTAGCTGTACAAATGCGGGAGATACTCTTACGTTCCCTACGTTCCCTATGGTGTGAACCTGTGGGAAACAATTAGGGGTGACGTTCAACACCCCCTCTCACCCCATAAGTTCTAGACAAAACAGGGTCACTCGAATCAGTGCTGTACTAAACATGAAAATCTTCAGCCTCGTGCAGTGTTTTGAAGCCTTTGTATTTAGCACCCTTACAGTGTTTTATCATGGGTTCACATTCTTGCCACGATGAGTAAATCCCTTGTATTCGTCTCACCTTTACTACACAGAACCTTACCCTTCTAGAGTATGGCAATCTGCGAAGTTTTGGTGTTGCAGCACCTTGAGAGGAGTTGGTGGACTCAGGATCTGAGGGAGTTCAATCTCGAAGGCGAGTGAGCAGATCATTTAAACTTGTAATGAGATAATCTGTTGTGTTTTTGAACAAGGCAAGTAAGGCTCGGATCACTGCAAGCAGGGATTCTATAATGGTCTCGTTACTGCGGGCAGCCCCTGTCATGATGGAGAGTTGTGAGAGGAATTGTCTAGAGATACTAGGCTTGAGATGCATAGCAAATTGAGTTATCTCTTGAACTTTTCGAACAATGAACGACCTAAAGGTTTAGTAAATATGTCAGTGGGTTGTTCGACAGTCGGAATGTATTCTAGAATCAACTCTCCACTTTGAACCTTTTCACGGGTGAAGTGATAGTGTGTGCAACATGGCGGGTACAAAGATTAAAACCTGTATTAATAGCCATTCAAATGCATCCTATGTTATCACAGTAGATGCGAATGGGTGCCTTGATACTGAAGTGCAGGTCCTCTAAAAGTGTGCGTAGCCACGATGCTGTCTTAGCGGCTTTGGCTAGGGCCCGGTATTCTGCTTTAGATGATGATAGAATAACAATTGGCTGTTTCTTTAAATACCATGTTATTGGTGATCTTCCTAATCTAAATATGAAGCCGGCGGTTGACCTGAAAACTGAGGGTGATGCATGAATCTTCTACATGCACCAACCGAGAACTTGAGATCAAAATGGGTGATAGTAAGGAATAGCAGCGATCCTACTAGTTCTCGATAGAGTGTGGAATCACATTCTTCCTCCCACATGTCCACAGCGAGCTTACATGTTTCGTCCATGGGAGTGGCTGCGGGTTGACATTATGCCATGCCGTATGTTATATCTTTCCTGCTATGCTCTTTGTGTAAGAAAAGTACTGATGCTTACTTAAATACTCTCTTAGCTTTCAAAATTTTGATGGCAGATGTGGAGTTGCCGACCATGAGGAGGTCATCGACATATAGGGTTATTAAAATAATAATTTGATCTTCTACTCTGCTGTATAGATTCAGATTGCCCATGCCTGGCTTGAAACCAATTTCTTTGAGAAAATTGTCGATTTCCTCATGCTATGACCTGGGACCTTGTTGTAAGCCATAGAGTGCCTTTTTGAGCCTGTAGACTAAGTGTTCATGTCCTGGTATTTAAAAGCCTTCCGGTTGTAATACATATACCTCCTCTTTGCACGGACCATGTAAAAATGTTGTTATTATATCCATGTGGACTATGGTATAGCCGTTTTGTGAGGCAATGGCTAACAGTGTGCATATGGTTTCCCAAGCTACCACGGGTGCGAAGGTCTCTTCCACGTCCACCCCTTGTTGCTCGTATCCTTACACCATGAGTCGAGACTTTCATTTTTGAAGTTCTCCTTCATGGTTTGTTTTTGCCTTAAAAATCCACCGTGTAAATATGGCATATTTGCTAAGAAGTAGTATGGAGAGAAACTATACCTTGTTTTAGACTATTGACTCATATTTATGCTGGATTAATTGTCTCCATTCGGGACAATGCCAAGCATCATCGAAGGTGGTGGGTTCAGATGGTGTTGTCGAGGCTATTGCGACGTAGTGGTCTTTGAACCATAATGGTGGTTTAGTGGTGCGGCCTGATCGGGTTGTTTTTGGTGTTGTCCATCCTAAACTAGGTAAGATCCGCGGATGTTCAACAGAAGGAGAGAGAGATTCAGTACTAGAATATGAAACTGGATATTCTTGAGTATTGTAGTTAGTGTTGCTGATTGCTCAGGACCCTGCTGGTCATTATCGAAATCCAAGCCAATTGGATTTTCTTACTTTTTGGAGGAGAAAGCGAAGGAATTTGCGGGGTATTGATAGAGAGGCACCTACAATCCTGGATCTGCGACCTGCGGTAGCGTGAAGGCGACATGGAGTGATTTGCTAGTTTTCTGGATCCGGGCTGCAGGAATGCTGGATTGGCTTGCAACGCCATAATCCCAGGAATTATTACCTTCAATGGGCACACTGTTGCCGGGAACTTGATTTGTTGTTGGTTCTGAACGTTATAGATCTTGCTATAGGGTTTCTATTTCTGGATCAAATTTTGTTGAGAGGAGATGTTGGATGTCAAGGGTAGAAGAGTCAGCTTCTATGCAGTAGAAGTGTATCTCATTGAATATGACGTCTTTTGATACAATTATTTTGGTCGTCAAGGGTAGATAAATCCTATATGCCTTGGACTGATCGTCATAGCCAACTAGGCTGTTGGCGATGGATCTCGAATCTAGCTTGTTCCGCAGATGAGCCCAAAGATTCTGAGGTAATTCAAATTTGGATGCTTACCTGAAAAAAATTCTTCGGAGGAGAGGCTGAACATATTTTCTCTAGTCGGTGTCCGGTTCAACAGATAGAGCAAAGTCTTAGCTGCGTCCGGCCACAATAATGTGGGGATGAGTCCTAAAATTAACATGGATTGGACTCTCTTGAGAATCGTCGATTACGCCTTTCTACTACCCCATTTCGATGTGGGATATGGTCTTGTATGAGTTGCCGATGTATCCTTTGAGCTTTACAGTACTTTGAGAAGGCGGTGGAGAGAAATCCTCCACCTCTATTGGTTCTTAATATCTCGATGGGTCGGCCCGTTTGCTTTTCTATCATGCTCTTGAATTCACAAAACTTTGCAAAGACTTGACTTTTCTGTTTCAAAAAGTAGATCCACATCTTCCTGCTATAATCATCTACCAGTAAAAAGAATTATCGGTTTCCAGCTAAAGAGGGAATTGGAAGAGGTCCGCAGATGTCTGCATGAACCAATTCTAGCACATGACTAGCTCTTGTTGTTGACTTTGTTGGTGCAGCTTCCCTTGTTTGTTTTCCCATAAAAAAAAACTTATAGTCAAAAGGTTTTGGAGTGAAGACAGGAACTCCGTAGAGATTGCCTTCCAGTGCTTGTTTAGTGAATGTATGGAAACCAACATGTCATAAGCGGCAGTAACATTTGTAAGAGAGTGAATTTTGAGACAAGCTATGTGGTGCTTCTAACAATTGATACAGCGAGTTTTGAACTAAGAGCGCAGGCAGTTCGTAACCTTGGCTGCTTAGGTTTTGCCTTGGATCTTTTGATGCTAATCAATATTAGAGGTCAGCTTATATAATTAAGTCTTTTCATCCCAGTATCCGATCTTTATCAACCTTGGTGGGTGAGTGTTTGTGACCATTGCACACTATTTCAGTCCAAAGATAATAGCGCTACTGTTGGACTTAACAAACTGACCTATAAACATCAAATTGTGTTTGAGACCTGAGACATAAAGAATGCTCTGAAGTCATGAGATTGATGTCATGAGAATTACTAAGCAAGGCGACCTCTCCTTATCCTTTAATAATATAAGTGTGTTTGTAAACAGTAGCAATACTAATAAGCTGTAAAGGTCGCTCTAAAGAAGTGAACTAATCTATATCACTCGAAAAATGTTTGAAGAGTCCACTATCAATGACCCAATCCTTTTTGGAGTAAGATGCCATAGATATAACATTGAGAGCATTCTGGATTTTCTCTGGAAAAGGTATGTGGGGCTCACCTATGAAATGTTCAAAGATATGAGCTTGGATTCTATAATGGCTACTTTTTAGTTGTAGAGTTGAGGTCAATACTAGGTAGTCCCATCTATGGCACTAAATGTCCTCTATCTTGCTCTGGGTATTAAAGCACTCATAATGTCAAAGGTGACATTAACACCTAAGTTACTCACTATCTACCATGTTAGATTGAATAGCGGATTAAGATGTGATAGTACCTTTTCTTTTGCTATCAAAATCCTGATCTACTTCTAAAATTTCTATAAAATCATTTGTTTATCTAGAATTTATAATGTTTCAAAGATCTTATTTAAAGATATTATAAATAGTAATATTTTAAGTTTTGAAGCTTTCTAATCCTACTTATACTAACTTTTTTTTAAACTCTTTTTATACTAAGTCTTCCTTTCTTGTTTTGATTTTATTTTATATCAAAGTTTTCTTTCTTTTTTAAAATTTTTTCTTTTTATTTAAATTTATTATTACATCAAATATTTTATTATTTTTTTTATAAAATCATTTCTAAATTATACCTTATAAAGGATGTAAAATTTATTAGTTCATTTTTTAATTTAAATTAAATAATTTAAGATTTAAAAGTAATTTTAAGAATAATTTTAGGATTAAGATATTTTCAAATCTAATTATACATCTATATCCTTGATTTAATTTTTTTACACATATGTCAATATATTAATTATTAGTAAAATATAAATTTTGCTTTGCTCAGAAATTGTGCTTAAAATAAAGTACATTGTGGTAGCAAAAAGGACGTGAATCATAAAATAAATGAGCATAAATCACTCACTTATCCAATGGTTCGAGTGAATTCTAAGCACCAACTACTAATTTTCAGTTGTACCTTCTTCTTTTTTAAAGTTCATACAATAAATTTTACATATTGCATCAAGATCCAAGTTTATATAAGCTTGGCAATAGATCTAACATTCTACAAAACCATGACACCTTTTCTTTCAATTACAAAAATGCTCCATAGATTTTCTAGATTCTTTCAAGTTCTTTCTAAAAATCTCCTTATTTTAGGCAAGCTAAATTATATAAATTGCATATGAGATAAATAATGCATCAATGATATGTAGAGTTAAATGAATTGAAAATGTGCAATATGGAGGTTTTTGTTCACATAAGGCTCTTATCAAACAAGCCTTCTATAGTATTGTTAGGATAGAAAGAATTTTCCTTAAAAAAATATTGGAATTTTGACTATCATTAATTATTTAATTAAGTCTCAAGATAAAAAAATATCAAATTTATATATAAACTTATCCCTATAGGAGCAATTACATCAATGTATAAGCCTAAGTACCAAAGCTCATCCAAAATGTGATAAAAATACATGAAAACCTTATATATCCTTAACGTAATTTTTTTCTAAACTTCAACAACTCATATTTCATGATTGGACTCTCTAAACAAATTAAAATTTTACATGAAGTACTCATGTACTTGAAATAATTACTACAACAAATTTTGATTACAAATTTGTTACAAATCTTGAGATATTACAAAAATCCTAATAACAGCTTCAAGTCCTTGCTTACATATATATGCATGGAATTTTCTTCATATCTTATAAATTAAGTATTTAAATATTATAAAATTTTGATATATAACTAATTAACATAATAATCCACATCTTTAAAAATTTTGAAGCAAAAGTTCTTATGAAAACTCAAGATATGGCTCAAACCATTACTATCAATAAAATGACTTACTTACTACCTTTAAATTAAATGTATTGTCTTCAATGCTCTATAACTCCTTTATACAAATTTAAAATGCAGCAATTCTTTAATAGGTCTTAATATCACTCTTGCGATCGCAGCTCTTGATTTCTAAAAGCTATCATACAATTCCTTGTATCTTTAAAAGAGCAACAATATGTCTTAAAAAAACACCTTAACTTCAAATGGCTATAACTTCATCACCCTAATTCCAAATCTTCTAAATTTTTCATACAAATTATAATCCAAATTCAAAATCTTATGGCTTTTTCTTCTAATTCTTAAATACTCATTTTGAAGTCATTGAATTCCTTATTATGGTTATAAACAACCTTCTAAAATATCAAGGACAAAAATTGGAAGAAAATACATAAACTCATAGAATTTGTGCCAAAAAAAAAGCGACAAAATAGAAGAAAGTATGTATATTCAAGGAAGAACTAGAATAACTATTTTCAAAGACTAGAAAACATAAGACTCTTGAAATTAGAGTAAAAACAAGAAAGGAGTTGACAAGAGTGAAGAAGGTCTCACTCTTGCCTCTATATATACTATTTAATTAAGAACTATGTCGTGTTATGCTATAAAATCTCTAATATGCATCCAACTTGCAAGACACATGTCTAATTTAGAAGGCAAGTTTCCTAGGTATATACCGTATGTTCAACTTGTACTACAAGTGGTCAACATGTCGATATGTGGCATTTTTGTTGGCCAAGTTTTCAACCTACCAATCATCTATAGATATGTATAAGGGCAAAGTAGTATCTATGAAGCTTCTAGAAAATTTTCTATAAGATATTATCATATTTATTTACTTTGACTTACTTCTACCTATTCTTACTATCTAGATAATTATTAAGATAAATATGTATGTCCGTGACATTACTCCCCCTCTTCTAGGAATGAGTTCTATGAGGAGTAGTGATTACATGTTGATAAAGTCCAAGATGTCCCAAACTATATTTGCTATGTACTCTAATCTTTATTCCCTTTGAAGGTAGTTGATAGGTCCCTTCAACCATCAATAATGTTCCATACTAGGATGAGAAGACTACCATGATACTTGATCATTATTAAAACTTTCATAACTTCCTTCAAACAAAATATTAGTAATACCATCAAGAATGGTTTCTACTTCCAAAAATATCACTAAACATCAGAAGTTCCTTCCAAGGTTGTGGTACCAAACTTGTTGTATCTTACCATCCATTTGAAGAAGAATATGCCATTCTTGAGGATCTTCATCTCAATTTTACCATCTTGAAGATTGTGATAGTCACAATGTCTCATTTGATAGCTCAGCAAATGATAACTCTTGAATTGAATCTATTGGTTGTTGGTTCTCCATCTTTTAAGTACTAAAAAATCGAAAGAAAAAATGATACAAGATAGAATGAAATCTCTATTGGGCTTGCTTTGCTTTATAGCAAAGAATTTTTTTCACTCTTCATCTTGATTTTGATGGATGTCGTTGATGAAAAGCTTTAACTTTGACTGATGCATTTGCTAGATTCCTAAATGGCTCCTATGTACGTTCACTAATGTCATATCCATGCCAATGTATCACATATTCTAACTTATTTTGATGTCGCCTTGAATCTAAGACTTCTTTTACCTCAAATTCTTCATTATTGTCTACTTCTATAAGAGGTGGTGGCATTTGTCTCCTTCCTTGTATATCTATTGTCTTCTATGGCTCAAATAAAGATATATGGAATACAAGATGGATTTTTATAAACTGTGATAGATGTAATCAATAAGCAACTAGATTGATTTATTTACAAATAAGAAATGGTCTAAGCCTATAATAATCCAGCTTATTACAAGGATGAATAGTTTTAATATTATGACAAAGTAACCATATCTTATCCTCCACATGGAATTGAGATTGTTCTTTGCAATAGACATCTGCATTGGCTTTTTGTCATTCTTGAGCTTCTTTTATTTTTACCTTCATGGTTGCATGTAGCTCTGACAATCGATTTGCCACATCTTTTGTCGAAAGATTATCAACTTTTGAAAAGTCAAAAGTATCAAATCATAGAATATAAGTGTAATTGGCAAAGAAAGGTGTTTATTCAATAGAAGAATGTACTAAACTATTGTAAGCAAACTTTGGCAATAACAAAAGAATTATCCAATCAACTTATTAATAATTGATGGTACACCTCAAATATTACTCTAAAACTTGATTTATCCATTTTCTTTGTCCATCAATTTGACGATATAAATTCAAAGATATTTTTATATCTACCTTCAATATCTTAAAAAGAATTCTTGAAAATCTCTAAAAAAATTGTGTTATTCTATCTGATATAATATCCCTTAGTAATCCATGATAGCGATAGATATTGTGAAAAAAGAGTTTAAATATTCTTTCACATGTGATAGATTTTATATATGATATAAAATGTGCCATCTTGGTGAAACGATCTACAATCACAAATATGAAATCATATGAACTTGAAATTGGAAGATCCATAATAAAATCCATAGAGATAGAAGACCATGGTTATTCTGGTGTAGATAATGGTTGGAAGAATCTATAAAGTTGATGATGAGGAGTTTTTGATCTTAAACAAATATTACATGTCTACACAAATTTTTTAACAATCTTTCACATTTGAGGCTACTAAAATTTTTTAGATATAAGCTTTAAAGTCTTATTTTATCCAAAATGTCCTACTTCAAGGAAATTGTGATGAACTTCAAAAGCATGTAATTGTACTTCTCTTTCTAGAACATATAAGCATCCTTCAAAATAGAATAGGTTCTCTTTAAATTTAGACTTTGAAGTATCTTGAGACTTAGAAGAATTGTTTTGAATATCATGAATAAGAAGGTCTAATAACATACTTTCTTGGATGTTCTTGAGAAAAGTCAAATCGACAATCAATGTTGATTTCATTGCTTGGAGATGAAATTATTCTGGCTTCAATAAAATTATCTTTTGTTGGTCAAAAGCTGCTTCTTCTTCTTTTGGTATAAGATAAGAATGTCTAGAAAGGGCATCAGACAAATCGTATTATTTTCGTAGCCAGTAAGTGATATTGAATTCGAATCTTGATAAAAATATGCTCCAATGAGCTTGGCGATAATTCAAAATACATGTTGACATGAAATACTCGTGGTTTTTATGATCTATATATACGATGGTTAGATTTGAGTACCTTCTAAATAATGAGGCCATTCTTGAAAAGAATCCACGATTGTAAGAAGTTTCTTGTTGTGAAACTCATAATTAATCTTGGCTACTAAAAATTTTCTTGAATGAAAAGATACAAAATGAAGTTTGTCATCTACTCTTATTTGTGACAAGACTATACTCAAAGCAAAGTTAGATGCATTTGTCTCAATGAAAAATGCTTTGGAGAAGTCAACGCGATGTACAATTGGTATAGAAATAAAAACTTTTTTTAAAGCTTCAAATGATGCTTCTGCTTCTTTATTCTACTTGAGCTTGTCTTTACAAGTTGAGTAAGTAAGTGGTGCTTCAACTTGAAAAAAATAATTGATGAAGATCCGACAGTAATTGCCAAATCTCAAAAAATATTGTACATCTCTTATTGTTTTTACAATCTTCTAGTCTATGATTGTGTGAATTTTTTTAGGATCTATCATTAGACCATTGTTTGAAATGATGTATCCTAGAAAGTCAATTTGAGTAGTGTGAAATATACACTTTTTTATCTTGACATAAAATCTTTTATCTCTAAGTTTTTGTAACACACGAAAAATATGAACTTCATGTTCTTTTGCATTTTTAGAGTAGATTAAAATATCATCTAAGTAATAGATAACAAAATCTTGTAGAAACTCACAAAGAACATCATTCATAAGATGCTGAAAAGCAATTGGTACATTTGTGAGTCCAAAAGGTAAGACATTATATTCAAAGTGTCCATACCTTGTTCAAAATATTGTCTTCCATTCATCTCCTTTTTTAATGCGGACCAGATTATATGCTCCTTATAGATCTATTTTTATATAGATCTTAGCTTGATTTAATTGATCAAGAAGTCTAGATATCAAAGGCAGAGGATATATATTCTTGATGGCAATCTTGTTGAGTCCTCAATAACCTACACATATTTACAATGCTCCATATTTTTTCTTCAAAAATAAAAAAGGAGCTCGTGTAGGAGATTTTGAATAGCATATGAAATCCTTGGCCAAGTTTTTATTAATATACTTCTTAAGTTTAGTCAATTCATTTTATGATAAACTATAGATTGGACTAAATGGACCAAATTGCGACTGAGTTCTTTCTTTAAGATCAATTGAACAATCATATGAATGATGCTCCGAAAAAATATCTACATTCTTTTTCTCAAAAACATCTTGAAAATCTTGATTGAATTTTACTTGAAATCTTTCCATCATTTAAAATGGATGTGGCATAAATAACAAAATAAAATCCTTCTTTTAGAGCATGTAAAAAAACTTTTGTACCTATAAATATAAATTTGGCTATATTAGACTCATGGCTTTCTACTACATTAGAAAAATTTCTTAATGATCTTTGAAGAAAAGTCAAGTTTACAAGAAATTCAATCTATCATAGGATTATACTTTTTTAGCCACAATAAACCTAAAATGACTGGATTAGAGGAAGATCTAATTATATTAAAAATTATTTAATTATTATAACCATTTATTACTACATCTATAAGAAGTGTTTCATGAATAACATCTCTAAAAGATAACAGATGACTGTCTATGACTTCTATGTATAGTAGTTTAGTTTTTGATACTAACTATATATTATGACTTTTAACAAATTCTTCATCTAAATAACAAGTTGAGGCTCTTAAATCTATTAAGGAAAAGACTTTGTAATTATTAGATTCTAAACGTATATCTATCATAAAACAATGAGAGGGTTTTGAAGAGAAAAAAGACCTTCATTAAGAATTATCCAAGATTCCAGCTGCACAATTCCTATTATAGTTGGACAAATTTATTTTCTAACATGTCTTCATCTTTAACAAAAATACTCGTCATTTTGTTGTTGCGTTGTTTCTTTAGATAATATTGAGTAGTGTGCTTAGCTTCTCTACAATATAAACATAGTCCTTTTTAACAATGACAAGTCTTTTCTTATTTGATAAGAGGTTTTAAATATATTGCATCAATTTGTATATCTTCTACTTCCAAATGTTTAGATTGAGAAGTCGTCGGTATCATCATTGAATTGTAATAATGTTTAGGTTTCATTGTGCAATTCTCAAATCAAAACTTACAAAGCTAATTATCATATTTCATAGCAAAGTCAATTTCTTGACTCAATGTCTGAGGATCAAGTAAAGTAAGTATTAATTTTTTTACTTCATATTGTAATCCGTAGAGGAATTGACTGATGAGTGCTGTATCATATCACTTGATATCTATTGCTAATTGTCAAAATTGTGAAGCGTATAATGTCACTGATCAATTATCTTATCATAAGATATGAATCTTGTTGGTTGTAATATAGATTGCATCATGTTTCTCATACATAGATTGAAACTCTGCTAAGAATGCTTTCAAATTATCTGATATTGGATCACGTCATTTAAGAAATGATGAAAACCATGATAAAGCAAAATCTAAAAGTAATGTTCTAATAAACTTAACTTGTGATCCTTGAGTTGGATAACTTTGAGATTGTAATTCAATCACCAATTATATCTAATTAATGAATCTTCAAAATTTAGATCTTATGCCATCAAACTTTTCAAGCAATCCAATTTTTGGTTCTTTGAAATTTGAATGATGTTTTGTTGTAGGAGCAGTAGTATAGCTTAGTGTAGATATTGAAGCAATTCCAATCATCTCTATATCTTCATTGTCTAATAATCTTATTGGTTCTTGTGGTGGTAGATTGAATTGATGCATTGCAAGTATTAGCTCTCTCATTTCCTCTTGCATTTGAGCCATTGCATTCTTCATTTCAGCAAGCTCTGCTATGCTAGCACAATAAAAAGAAAGGTGTCTATTCTCACAGAATATAATATTCAAGAATCAAGAAAAAAAAAATCTAAAAAAAATATCAGTTTAGAAGAGGATAATCCGCAATTTCTAATATGCTTATGTCTTATCAAGAGAAAGAGTTAATCTACTCTTAATCAAGAAAGGACAAAGCTCTGATATTGTATGTGTATTCTTGTCAATTTGACAAAGATACAAACTGAAAGAAGATACACAAATTTATAGAATCTATGTCAAAAAAAAAGTGACAAAATATTAGAAAGTATGTATAGTCAATGAAGAACTAGAATGACTATTGCCAAAGAGTAGAAAACATAAGACTCTTGAGTCTAAAGTAAAAGCAAAAAAAGAGTTGACAAGAGTGAAGAACGCCTCACTCTTGCCTCTATATATACTACTTAATTAAAAACTATGTGGTGACATGCTATAGAACCTCTAATATGTGTCCAACTTGCAAGACATATGTCTAATTTACAGGGCAAGTTTCCTAGGTGTTTGCCATATGTCCAACTTGTACTACAAGTGGTCAACATGTCGACATGTTGTTTCTTTGTTGGCCAAGTTTTCAACCTACCAATCACCTATAGACATGTATAAGGACAAAGTAGCGTCTATGAAGCTATTTATAAGATATTATCATATTTATTTATTTTGACTTACTTCTATCTATTCTTATTATCTATATAATTATTAGGATAAATATATATATATATATATATATATATATATATATATATGTCTATGACATGAAAGCCTATTACGCATGGCTTTTGACAAATAGGAATGAAGATCCTCATTTCTTACCTTCATTTATCCATATCTTGCTTTCATCTCTCTAAATAAGCTTTTAAAAGGTTTGAATCTTCATCTTTGAGTTCCAATATTTTTTTAAAAAAATTTATTAAATATCTAAATTCTATATATTTTAAATAATAAAATAAAAATAGGTAATCATTAAAATAAATTTTCTTACATCAACTCTCTTTAAATTAATCTATTAACCATTTTAATACATATCAATACTTATAAATATATTATATATTTTAGTTAATTTTTTTATATTATAAATAATTATAATATATTAGCAAGTACCTCTATAATTTATGAAGTCTTGATAAATCCTATTACAGTTGTTTTATTCACCATTTCTTTTTTTAAATAAAATAAAAAAATATGTGGCTTATGGAAAAAAGTAAAAATGATCTTGATTATTTAGTGTTTCAAATTCTTGATCTCTTATGGAATCCAAATAAAAAAAAGAATAATTATATGAATTTAATATTAAAAACTATAACAAACTAATTGGAACTACTTAGTTCTTAAGATTCAACTTCTTTCTTTCTCTCTTTCTGCCTCTCTCTCTCTCTCTCTCTCTCTCTCTCTCTCTTTCTCTTTTTATCTATTTTTTTTATATAAATACATACATTAAATGGTTAGTATTTTTAAAAAATACTTATGTATTAATATGCACATGTCAAGGACATGAACTAAAAGATGATGTATAAACTAATAAAATCCGTTGTTGTGTTGTAACATGACTATATAGTAAAATATGATAATATGGATCTTATTATAGAAAGCCAAGTTAAAAGATAAAGTAAAAAAATATGGATAAAAGATAAGAAGGTAGTAAAATTTTTAGTAGTAGTACTACTTTTTTACAAAAATGACTTTTGCTTATTTTGTAGGACTATAAATAAGGCAAAACAAAATAGATTGAAAAAATAAATGATATAAGCATCTTAAAAAGGAAGTTAAGAATAAATTCTAGTAAAATTTACTTAGAAAAGTTAGATATTGATATTCAGAGACGGCCAGTTATGAACCAGGATCGAAATTGGACCTTGAGGCAGCAAATTGAGTCTCAAGGACAACTCGAAAGTTCTTGTGCAGATTGAAAAGTGGAATTTGATAGTAGATTGGATAAAGTTTATATAAGCATAAGTTTTGGATGATTCGGATTCGTAATGACTTTGTAAGAACTTTACAAAGTCAAGTTTATTTTTGGATGACTTGGATTTAGTGAAATAAAATAGGATTGACATTTTTAGTGATTTCAAGAGTTTTGTAAAAGATCTATAAGTGAAATTTTGTGGATTAATGGTCATAGTTATGATTAATATGCTTTTTAAATTTTAGCTCGATCTAACAATTGAATTGAGGGTTATTGAAGTAAAGTAGGTCAAGGTCTCACAAAGTAGAATTTTAGGTCTAGTGAGGATTTTTAAGATTTCTTATAATTTACTAGTTGGATTGGAGTGAAATTTATAGGTGATGATAGTAGACTTATTTTTCTATGTATACAAATTTTTTTTAGATCAATCGAATAGTGAAAAAGAGAGATATTGGCTCTAGAAGATTAACATCAAGGTTGGAGAAGGAAGTCGACCAATATACAAGCACATTTTTAGGGTTTTCTTCTATTTGGTCATTTCGATCTTTTTCAAATTTTTTGTGCTTATTTTCAACTTAGTTTTTAAAAAGTGTGAAAATTTTGAATTAAGATCAATAATTCATTTATTAGTTATTGAGATTTAAATCTATTATAAAAATTACTAAGATTAGATTAAGATTTTGTTTAGGATTTAGGATTTGGTTAGGATTTGATTTAGGATTAGGATTTGGTTAGGATTTGATTTAAGATTAGAATTTGATTTAGTATTTAGGATTTGATTAGGATTTGGATAGGATTTGGTTTAGGATTTAGGGTTTGATTTTGGATTTAGGATTTAGGGTTTGATTTTGGGTTTAGGATTTAGGATTTGGCGAGTATTTAATTTAGGATTTAGGATTTTATTAGGATTTATTTAGGATTTAAGATTTAGTTATTTTTTGGCCTAAAGTTTGAATGAAGTCCAATAGGATTTTAATTAGGATTAAATAAAGATTGAATTGAGATATATTTGAGATATATTTGTGATCATTCTAATATTTATTTAAGATTTTTTATTATTTATTTATAATTCCTTTGAGATTTCTTTGAATTTGATTAAAGTTTACTTAGCATTTTTATAGTCTAATAAGAGTTTAAGTAGTATTCTATTAGAGTTAGGATTTTGTTGTTGCAATTTCTATTCTATCTTCCATATAGAGGAGTCCAGAGAATTCTCAAGCAAGATTTCATGTATTATGACATCGTGTCAAAGAAAGGATAACAAAATAGAAATAAGGAAGTATATATATTAAAAAAAAATTAAAATAGCTTATTACTAATAGACAAGGAAACTTGAGACTCTTGAAACTAGACTAGAATCAAGAAAAGACTTGACAGAAGTAAAGAGGGCTTTACTCTTGTGTCTATATATACTATCTAACTAAGGACTATGTAGCAATGTTCTATAGGACATCCAATATGTATTGACTTTGTAAGACACATGCCTTAACTTACAAGGTAAGTTTTTCTAAATGTCGGCTACAAAATTAGCTTGGTCTTCAAACTAACAATATATGTGGTACATGGCTAACTTGTTGATCACTATTTTAATCCAAAAAGTCAATTATAGATATCTATAAAGTCAAAGCAACGTCTATAAAGCTTCTAAGAATCTTTTATAAAAGATATTATAAAATGAACCTACTTTTATCTACTTCTACTTACTTCTACCTATTTATACAGGTGATTACTAATTTACATGTATATGTTTGTGACATTATCTCCTCTTCTAGGAATGAGGTCTACAAAGAGCAGTCATCATATGTTGAGGAAGTCTATGATGTAATGAATTATATTCGCTACATAATCAGATCTTTGTTCTCTTCGAAGATGGTTGGTTGGGCCTTTCAACCATCGATAGTATCACATATTAGGGCATGAAGACTATCCTATTATTTGATCGTTGTTGAGGCCTTTATAACTTCCTTCAAATAAAATATTTGGAATACCATCAGGAATTGTTCCTACCTCTAATAAAATTACCAAATATCAGGAGTCTCTTCCAAGGTCATGATATCAAATGCGTTGTATTCTACCATCTATTCAAGAAAAAACATGTCATTCTTGAAGATCTTTATTTCAATTGTGTCATCTTAAAGGTTGTAACAATTATATTATCTCATCCGACAGGTCAGCAAACAAAGGCTCTTCAATCAAATCTGCTAGTTGTTGGTTTTCCATCTCTTTAGCATCATAACTACAAAGAAGCTACAAACAAGGATTAAAAGTAAAATGTTATCTTGTCTGGATCTTATTTCTTTTATAAGGAAGATTTTCATTTTGATTTTGATGGATGTCATTGATAAAAAACCTCTTCCGCCTTTGCTGTATTTACAAGTTTCTTTATTAGTTTCCATGAATATTCACTAATATCATATCCATATCAATGGATAAGATATTCTAATTTATTTCGATGCTGCCTTGAATCTAGGACTTCTTCCACTTCAAACTCTACATTATTGTCCACTTCTATAGGAGGAGGTGGAGCTTGTCTTCTTCATGATGCGTCCACTGTCTTGTATGATTCAAGAAGAGACACATGGAATATTCGATGGATTTTCATTGACTCTGGTAGGTATAAATAATATGCAACTGGATTCATTTATGTAGAAATAAAAAAATAGTCCAAGTTTATGATAGTCCAACTTAACACAAGGATAAGTGGTCTTGATATTGCGACAAAGTAACTATACCTTGTCACTTATG
The DNA here is from genome assembly GCF_059467195.1 of Physcomitrium patens. NCBI lineage: Eukaryota > Viridiplantae > Streptophyta > Bryopsida > Funariales > Funariaceae > Physcomitrium > Physcomitrium patens. Next base: position 7,911,316 of record NC_143412.1, on the reverse strand, counting down.
TGGAATGATGGTTGTTCCTTTCAATAGATATCTGCATTGATCTTTTATTATTCTTGAGTTTCTTTTAATTACCCCTTCATTGTTGCATGTAGCTGTGACAAATGATTTGCCAAATCTTTTGCTGCAAGATTATTAGAATTTGAAAAGTCAAAAGTATCTAGTCATAGATGATAATTATAATTGACAAAAAATGGTGTTTTTTTTGTAGAAGAATGTATCGTATTATTATAAGTAAACTCTGCTAATGGCAAAAGAATTGTCCAATCATCTTATTGATAATTGATGGTACATCTATATACTAATTCAAGATTTGATTAAAACACTCCATTTATCCATCAATTTGAGGATGGAATATCAAAGATAGTTTTATATCCACTTTTAGAATCTTGAAAGAAGTCTGTTAAAATCTTGATACAAATTAGATTCTCCTATTGGATATAATATCCTTGGATAATCCATCATAGCGATAAATATTATTAAGAAAGAGTTTAGCTATTTCTTCTTTTGTGATAGATTTTGTACATTATACAAAATATGTCATTTTGATAAAAAAATCTATTATCATGAATATAGAGTCATAAGAACCTAAGATTTGAAGATCCATGATGAAATCCATAGAAATAGAAGACCATGGTTGTTTTGAAATAAGAAATGGTTGAAGAAGTCCGTTTTCGTAATGTTATACCACTATAATGTGAAATTATAATTAAATTTTAATTTCTAATTAACATCTAATAATCTTAATTCAATTATAATTTGAGGTATCTAAAGATAGCTTTTATAAAAGCCTCTTAGGTTATTTTCTTATCTTAATAGTTAGTAGATTGAAGATTAGTTAATAATTTTACCTTCTAGGTTGTAGAGACTCTTATACTACCTTAGAAAGACTATAAATTGATAAAATTAGGATAGAAGAGATAAATGGTTGATATAATTGATACTAGGATCAAGTTAAGGATAGAATTGGGCTAAAAACTCCTTAAGATAAGTTAGATTGATATCCGAGGGTTGACCATTTGTGAGACAAGATCAAAATCAGACCTCTGGTGATTAAAACGACCACCAAGAGCAAGTTAGTGAAGCATTTGAAGATTGGAGGTTAGAATTTGAGAGCTAACTTGAAGTTCTTTCTAGAAATGTATGAATTTTTTGAGAAGGTTTTGGAAGTCTTAGCAATTATTGTTCAAAGTCAAGGTTTATATCAGTGATTTAGATTTTATATAATATAATTAGGACTAGCATTTTTAGCTAGTTCGTGTAATTGGTGTGATATCGATGGTTGAAAACTTGATACTATTTGGATTATTAGATGTGCTAAGTGTATACAAAATTTTGTGATAATCTTATAGCGTGGTTTAGAGATATCTAGTTTTTAGCACAAGAGGATTTTGGAAGGTGGTAATTTGAGGTTGGATAGGATTTCTATGATTTCGTAAGATCTATCAAACAAATTAAGGTGAAAATTGGCATAATATTGAAGGACTTGAAGATCAAGCTATACACGAATTTTGAAACAAAGTTAAAAATTAGAAAGGAAGAAAACATTGTTGGGATTTCTGCTTTACTTTTCAAGTTGGCAACCGAGTGATATTAGTGTAATTTTTGGAGGTTTTCTCACAATCTATAAGTTGGATTGGGCTAAAACATCATCAGCATATAGAAGACTTACATTAAAAATTGCATGCAAAATTCCACATCAAGTGGATGGTCGGATTGGATGTTATAGCTTGTTAAAGCTAACTAATTATGATCTGGGCTTACAAGAAAAATCTAAATTGCTTAAATATGAAAGTAATAAGGTAATTGGAATTTATATATCGTTAAGACTACTAAAAAAAGTGTTTTATGCACTTTTGAATTGAAATTCAGATTATATTGTTCTCATATGAACAAAACCTATTAAGATTTCTTAACTACTTGTAAAACACAATCTCATCTTCCACAGCTAGGTGTCCAGTGCATTCCTGAGCAAAACAACATGTAATATGACATCGTAAAGTCAATGACGAGGAGTTTATGATCTTGAACAAATATTCCATGATTGAACAAAGTCTTTTACAGCCTTTCACATATGTGGCCACCAAAAATCTTTAGATATAAGTTCCAAAGTCTTATTGTATCCAAAATATCATACTGTTAAAAAGTCATGATAGGCTTGAAGAACACATAATCATGCTTCTCTTTTTGGAACATATAATCAAACTTCAAAATAGAGTAGGTTGTTTTTGAACTCAAATGTAGAAGAAGGTTTTTTGATATTGTGAACAAAAGATTCAGAAGATATATTTAATTGGATTTGTTTTACAAAGGTCGAATCAACAGTCAATGTTGATTTCATTACTTAAAGATGAAAATACTTTAGCTTCAAGAGAATTGTTCTTTGCTAATCAAAAGATGAATCTCCTTCTTTTGGTACAAGATAAGAATATTTAAAAAGAACGATTGACAAACCTTGTTATTTTTTGGCTGAATATGTGATCTTAAAATCAAATCTTGATAAAGACATACTCCAAAAGGCTTGGTGATGATTTAAAACACGTACTGACATGAAGTACTTGAGATTCTTATGATCCATATATACGATAACTAGATTACAAGCACCTTTTAGATAATGACACCATTCTTGAAATGAATCCATGATTGCTAGAAGTTATTTCTTGTAGATTTTATAAATAATCTTAGCTGCTCAAATTCTCTAGAATAAAAAGCTATTGGATGAAGTTAATCATCTGTTTCCATTTGTGACAATACAACACCTAAAACAAAGTCAAATGCATCTATTTCTATAAAAAATACCTTAGAAAAGTTGATGTGATACAAGATTGGTACAAAAATAATAGCTGGCTTTAAAGTTTAAAAAGATGCTTTAGCTTCTTTGCTCCACTCAAGTTTGTCTTTGCAAGTAAAATATGTAAGTAGACCTGCAACTTGAGAGAAGTCTTTGATGAAGATCCGATAATAGTTGGCAAAGCCCAAAAAGCTTAGGACATTTCTTACTGTTTTTGAAAACTTTCAATGCAAAATCCTTTGAACTTTCTTAGAATCCATCATAAGTCCATCATTTGAAATGATGTATCCTAAAAAGTCGACTTGAGTAGTGTAGAATACATTCTTTTCTATCTTGGCATAGAGTACTACATCTCTTAATTTTTATAATATAGGATGAACATGAAATTTATGTTCATTTGTATTCTTAGAATAGATCAAGATTTCATTCACATAATAGACAACAAAATCATCTAAAAACTCTCAAAAAATATCATTCATTAGATGTTGAAAAATTATTGGTGCATCTCTAAGTCTAAAAGGCATGACATTGTATTCAAAATGTCCTTACCTAGTTTGGAATGCAGTCTTCCATTCATCTCCTTCTTTAATATGTACTAGATTGTATGCTTTCCATAGATCTATTTTTGTATAGATCTTAGCTTGATTCAGTTGATCCAAAGTCTGAATATCAAAGGTAGAGAGTATCTATTCTTGATGGTGATCTTATTGAGTCCTCGATAATCAATACACATCCACAATGATCCATCTTTTTTCTTCACAAATAAGATTGGAGCTCTTGCTAGTAATTTGGAATGGTGTATGAAATTCTTGGCTAGACTTTTTTTAATAAATTCCTTGAGTTTAACCAATTCATTTTGTGATAAACTATAGATTGGTCCAAATGGCAATTATGCTCTTTTTTGAAGGTCAATTGAGTAGTCATAGGGACAATGTTTTAGAAAAGTATCTATATTCTTCTTCTCAAATATATCTTGAAATTCTTGATATTGGTTAGAAATACCACTTGAGGTCTTTACATCATTAGAAACAAGTGTGGCATAAATAATACAAAGTGATCCTTCTTCTCAAGCATACAAGAAAGCTCTAGCACCTTCAAACATAAGTTTAATTGCATTAGACTTATGACTTTTTACTAGAATAATTTCACTCTTAATTATGCTTTTAGAAAAGTCAAGGGTACATGAAATCCAATCTATGCAAGGATTATACTTTTTTAACCATGATAAACCTAAAATGACTAGATTAGAGGGAGATCTAATTATATTGAAGATAATACAACTACTATGATCATTTATTGCTACATCTATAGGAAGAATTTCATGAGTAACATCTCCAAAAGACAACAAATGATCATCTATGACCTCTATATGAACAAGTTTGGTTTTTTGTACTAACGATATTTTATGACTTTTAACAAATTCTATGTCTAAGAAACAAACTGAGACTTTTGAATCTATTAAGGTGGAGGCTTTATAATTATTATGTCCTAAATGTACATCTATTATAAAACAAGGAGAGGGTTCTGAAGAGAAGATGGAACCTTCATTAAAAACTATATAAGATTTCAACTCAATGGTCTTTGTTGTAATTGGACAAATTTTTTTTCCCACATATTGTCTTCTTTGATAGATGTACTCTTCATTTTGTGATTTTGTCGCTTCTTTGGATAATGTTGAACAATGTATTTAAGCTCCCCGTAATATAAGCACAATCTTTCTTGACGGCAACAAATCTTTTCTTACTTGATAACAGATTTAAAACGTACTACATCAATTTGCATATCCTCTACTTTTGAATATATGTTTTGAGGAGATGTTGGTGTTGCCATCAAATCGTAGTAACATTGAGGCCCATTTGTGCAACTCTCAGATCAAAATTGAAGAAGTCAATTGTCACATTTCACAACAAAGTCAATTACTTGTCTCAATATTTGAGGATCAGATAAGTTGAGCATCAATTTCTTTATTTTATATTATAATCCATAAATTGGCTAATAATTGCAACATCATCCCACTTGATATGTATTGCAAGTTGTCAAAACTGTGAAGCATATAACATTACAAATCAATTACATTATCACAAAATATGGATCTTGTTGGTTGCAACACAAGTTGCATCATGTTCTCTATACATGGATCGAAATTCTGCCAAAAATGCCTCCAGATTGTCTAATCTTAGATCTTCTCGTTTAAAAAAAGATGAAAACCACGATAGAGTTGAACCTAAAAGAAGTGTACCAATGAATCTAAATTGTGATCCTAGAGTTGAATAGCTTTGAGGTTGAAGTTCAATCACAAGTTATACTTAATTGATAAATCCTCAAAATTTGGATCTTATACCATTAAACTTCTTGGACAAAGAAACTCTTGGTTCTCTAATACTTGAAGTATGTTCCACCATGGGTAGATGGACATGATTTGGTACAGATGTTGAAGCAACTCTAATCATCTATATATCTTCACTTCCTACCATTCTTATTGATCGTTGTGGTGGTAAGCCAAGTTGATGCATTGCAAGTATCAACTCCCTCAATTGCTCTTGCATTTGTACTATTGCATTCTTCATTTCAACAAGATCTCCCATAATAACATTCAAAACAATATCTAATACCAATCAAGACAAGTAGAAGAAAAGACTTGAGGACAAAGAAAATACTAAGAAAAATATCAATTTAGAAGACGGTAATCTAGAACTTCTAATATGCTTATATCTTATCATGAGAAAGAAGTAATCCACTCTTAATCAAGACAAGACAAAGCTATGATATTATAAGTGTACTCTTGTTAATGTGTTGAGGACATGAAGTAAAAGATGATGCATAAATCAATGAAGTCCATATCAAAGAAAGAGTAACAAAATAGAAATTAGAAAGTACATATATTAAAAAGAAACTAGAATTTTTTTTTGCCAAAAGACAAGGAAACTTGAGACTCTTGAAACTAGACTAGAAGCAAGAAAGGAGTTGATAACAATGAAGATGGCTCCACTCTTATCTCTAGATATACTATCAAATTAAGAGCTATGTGGTGATGTTCTATAGGACCTTCAATATATGTTGACTTTGTAGAACACATGCCTTGATTTACAAGGCAAGTTTTTCTACTTGTAGGCCACATAGTGAGCTTGGTCTTCAAGCTAACACCATATGTGGTACATGACTAATTTTTTTATCACTTTTTTAACTAAAAAAGTCAATTATAAACACTTATGAAGTCAAAGCAGCATCTATAAAGCTTCTAGGAAGCTTCTATAGAAGATATTATAGAATTAACTTATTTTTACCTACTTCTACTTACTTCTACCTATTTATATAGATAATTACTGGCTTATATGTATATGTCTATGATAGATAGCATTTTACTTTCTATTCTTACTTGTAACTTTTATATCTTTGTGTTGCTAAGGAGATAGAAAACCAACAACTAACAAATTCGCTTCAAGAACTTTCACTTATCAACTTATCAAATAAGACATTATGATTGTCACAACCTTCAAGATATTGTACTCAAGATGAAGATCTTTAAGAACAACATATCCTTTCTTAAATAGATGGCAATATACAACATATTTAATATGACAACCTCGGAAGAAACTTCTAATGTTTGGTAATTTTATTAGAAGTAGGAATAACTCTTGACGATATTTCAAATGTTTTATTTGAAGGAAGTTATGAAGACCTCAGCAACAATCAAATAATATGGTGGTCTTCTTGCCTTATTATGGGATACTTTTGATGGCTAAGAGGACCTATCAACCATCTTCAAAGAGAACAAAGATCAGAATATGTAGCAAACACAACTTGCCGCATCATAGATTTCTTCAATATATGATAATTGCTCATTATAGAACTCATTCCTAGAAAGAGATAATATCATGGACATACATATTTATTGTAATATTTACCTATATGATTAAATAGAAGTAGATAAAAGTAGATTTATTTCATAATATTTTCTAGAAATGCTTCCTAAAAGCTTCATAGATATTGCTTTGATTTTATATGTATTTGTAGTTGATTGATAGATTAGAAACTTAGTCAACAAATTGTCTATGTGTTTGTAGCTTACGGAACAAGCTAGCTATGTAGTGCACTAAAAGAAAACTTGCCTTATAAGTTAAGATATGTATGTTACAAAGTCAACACATTTTGGAGGTCCTACATGACATTGCCAAGTAGTTCTTAGTTTAGAGTATATATGGAGGTAAGAATAAAGCCTTCTTCACTCTTGTCAATGCCTTCGTAGTCTTTAGTCTTATTTTCAAGACTTTTTAGTATTCTTGTCTTTGGCAATAGCCATTCTAGTTTAATATTATATCATTTTTAAGTAGTTATCTAATTTTTTGAAGTAATACAAGAGTGTCTTGATCTTTTAGTTCTTCAAGATTCATATCCTTGATAGTGAATCAAATATTGGAATGCCAAATAAGTCCCAAGAATAGAATTGTGTTTTTTAGTCAATTTAAATTGTGATAAAGTGACAAAGATGAGAATTTAAAACAAGTGCCTAACATGTGTCCAATTTGCAAGTCACATGTCTAACTTGCAAAATAAGTTTCTTATATGTATACCACATTTCCAACTTATATCACAAGTCACTTATATGTATAACACATGGCCAACTTATTAGCCAAATTTTTAACCTATCAATCACCTATAAACACATATAAAAACAAAGTTACATCTATGAAGCTTCTAAGTAGTATTTCTACAAGATATAGCAAATTATATAATCAATAAAAACAACATCTACCAACTTTGGCATACAATGGACTTGAAGAGCATTTAAGATATGTACAATACCATTGGTTATGTATTTCATAATACATCCTATCTTTGGTTTTTTAATATTTGAATTAGTAGAAGATAAGGAAAGGTCTATTTTAATAGATATGAAGCTTATGGAAAGACTTTTGAATTCAAGAGAATTTTCATGGTTATTATGAATTGAAATTGCAATAATGAACCTAATTGTGTGTATAATAATGGCTACAATCAATTAAAAATATATATCTGTTAGAAATTTTATGTATTGAATATTCTTATATTTTGATGATTTTTAAGTAATTTAAAAAGAGATTCTTGGTAAATATTTTAAATTTATGTATTAACTATATGTCAAGATATTTCTAATTTATTTATATTAAAAATAGTCAAGTTTTATTAATAAGAAAAAATATCAAGACATTATTTTGTTGGTATTTAAAAATCACATTTTTTTTATGTGGGTAACAAAGAGACATTCTTCTTTAATAAAAATTGTTATTTCTTAGAATATAAATATTTTATCAACGTTTCATGTAAAATTGTGTGAAATTTATTTAAGATTGAAAAAGATTGTATGAAACATTTGATAATTTACATATTAGAAAACATTTACTTAATTTAATATTTTATTTGATTGTTTTTAAAGAATAAGATTGTTAACTTTGTATATAAACATTAGATATATTTGTTCAGAATTTAAAATTAGTATTACAGTATCTGATTATGATTAATTCAGTTATAGATAAAATCGCACTTTACTACTTAAGTTATTCAATACCTATTTTCCGTTGGCACGACAAAAACATTTGATTAAGATGGTTGAATAAGATTGTTCACTTTATATTTAGAAAAGAACTTTACTTTCGTAATTGGCATAGACAAAAAATGTGGGTAGAATGTGTGGATGGGGAAAGGTGCAACAGCTGAAAATGTGGTGACATTAACAATACCCAAGGCCCCAATCTCAACCAAATCACATGCATCGAGGTGGTTATCATCCAATGAAACATTCATTGGTCAAAACATTGGGTTCCAGAAAAACAGAGCTACTCTAGCTACCCAAAACGAATTCCTAATGATCGTAGCCAACTGCAAAAATGCTTCTTACACACCGTAATAATGTTAGACTGGAGCAGAATGACTTAGCTGACACCAACAATTTAAGAACTACAATTTTGAAGTCACGTGTCCCAAGATAAGGTAGAAATTGATGATATGGCAACCCAGTTGTATTGCATGATAGATGCTGTGACAAAAAAAAGGGGCGGCAAATTTCCTCACCCCTACCCTAACAATTTTCTACTGACTTTCGAAGGATGGTTTGGAAGGGAAAGTGCATCCAGAGCGCTGGATGATGACGCTGGCTGCGTAGTTTCCTGCTCTGACGCACTGTGCGATGTCTTTACCCAACACCAGCTGAGACAAGAACCCTCCGACAAAAGAGTCACCTGCCAAAAAAACCATGATTAAGTTGCTGCTTATATCCAGCATCAACTTAACATTTTATTTTTAAAATATTGGTAAGGCTAGTCAAAGCAAAGAAGGATCTCCCAATGAAAGGAATTCCTATGAGATTTAAGGATGTTAAATGAAAAAGACTTACCAGCTGCATTAGTGTCGACCAACTTCTCCTTAGGAATAGGGGTGACGGGGAATTCAGTCACCTGAAAGAGGAGCAGATGCACGTAATCAACATCTGTCATAAATGCTAACACCTGGTCTCTACCATCTGAAACACTGTTTAGACAACATCTACAATATTGATAGCTTCAATAGAGAATAAAAATACCTTTCCATCTTCAGCAACAATTGTGGGGTCAGTTCCCTGGGTGATGACAGCGACACGCTTGTGGGTGCCGCCAGCTTTCGGTAACGCAGCCAACTTTACGGCTATCACCTTGGTGTCCTCTGTCTGCAGGATGTACAGCGAGAAATGTTCTAGTCATTATCAAATATTAACCACTACATCACATGCCACCAATCCAGATGTAACCCAAACCAGTCCCATGCAAATGGACCCACGAAAAGTCTTACCTCCCAGCCTTGAACTTGCGCAAATGCTCTGGCCTCGCTCTCGTTGCCGAAAATGAAATCCACGTAACTGCAGCACCGCACAGACGACGTAAGTTCAACTTGTTCAAACATTTCATTTTCAATAAATGACAAACTCCAAGTTTCTTGAAAATAAGATGAGCAGAAGCACTCACGGGAAAAGCTCCATAAGAGGGTCCTTAAAGAACTGGCAGATGAACGGAGCGGCTAAGTTGATCATGTAGTACTGCGCAAACACAAGCAGAGGAGAAATTCGACAATTAGTGCAGCCTTAAATGCCATTAAACAGATACCTGAGTTCAACATCTCAAACATCTGAATGACATTTGGGACAGCGAAGTATTGTGCAATTTAACTACTTGAAAACAATACAAAACTAACTTTTCCGGTCTCGGCAGCATGTTTGGCCACGGTCATCATAGATTCCGGTGAAACAGTCAGGAAGAAACCGGCGCTGTAGATGTACTTTGCCTTCTCCACTGTCATCAAACAACATAAATCAGATACCAGCAGATTGCAATAAGTTACAAGTTCAGAGTTGGCCAGTTAATCAATATTCGGAATATAGAGGGCCGTAACTGCAACCTAGATTCCACAGTTTCTACGTCGATTTTACTGTAACCTCTCTAAAAGCATAAACTGAGTTCAGTGTCAAATTTAGAGTAATACTACGGGTACAAAGTAAATGTGATGAGAGGCATAAACAACGTAGTAACATTTAACGAGATCCCACCGAAAGCCCAGTTTTCTGGCTTCTTCAAGTGGTCGATCTTGTATTTGTTGGCGGCTGAAAGATTGGCTACCAAGGACCTGCAGTAGATGAGAGTATGTAAAAAATCTATATGCTACACAATTATTGAAAGTGATAATAACCACAAGTAAGCCCAAAAGGACAACACTGAGAATGAAAGTTAGTCTGAGTATGAAATGCAGTATGAAACTTCGGACTATTAAAAAGTCGGCCAGGCAAGCTCATTAGACGATGAAAGTTACCTCTCTCCCTTCACCACGAGCACGCCGCATGTTCCAGTGGGAAGATCCTCGTCCACATCGTATCGGATCTGAGGCAGGACATAAGTGAAGTCTTCATTAAAAGAGGCATCTAATAAAGAAAACTCATTTTCGCTCCTATTTTACACACAGGCAAACTAAGTACTCAGATCCTTAATTTGAAGGTTTAAAGTTCATTGAACATAACAGCATTAAACATTCATCATCGTGTACTATCAGTTGAGATGGACGTATTGGTAGTTACCAGAAACAAATCATATAAAAGAGAAGCTATCCCACCGATCCCAAAGACATTCTACCAGCAGCGGTACACATCAATTGTTTGGAACCTTGGATAAAAACTTACATTGACACCTCCCTCAGAGGCGAGCTTGAACATACGGTCGCCATACTCATCCTTGCCAACACAGCCAAAGTAGCTAGTTGCGTTCGATTCACCTAGCATCCACTGTGTAGTTTAAAAGAACAAACATTTTAGAAAATTGGGATGAGAACACGTGCATATGTTGAAACTTGTGCAAGAAAAGGGGCTTTCATTAAATTTCGAAGCCAATGCAAGATACAGTGAAAGCCGTTCGACTTCATGTGTAACTTTGAAAGCTTGGAGCTGTCTTAAAAGTACCTGGGCAATCCTGATGGTGTTCTGAGTAGCACCTGTAGTCATAGCAAGCAGACCACAGGTTAATTGTGAGCATCAAATACCAGAGCGCTACAGAGACAGCACACTATCACCTACGTATGCTACGACGTATTGGGAGATATTTATCTGAGCTTTACCTCCTGCAATGTACTCTACATCGGGATTGGCAGCCAGTTCCTTGTACCTGCAATGCCGAAGACATCCACATTAGCAAACAAAGTATCCGATGCTTACGTCAACTCACATTTATTCATCTCCATTCTAGCGCTTGCATGAAGAAATTTTCTGAAGTCGATCCGATGCTCACAATCTCTTACAGCTTACTACAGAAAGCCCCAAAACATTGGGCCGGCATATGACATAAGGTGTCGGGGATTATTTTTAACATACATGGGAAGGTGCTTGTCCTCAGCAAGAATAGCGTTGTTTAGCGTCAGCCCGTACCTGTACATCAGACATCAAAGTAATCAGAATGTGGATCTAATACAAGAGGGATCAAATCTAGTAATCGTCGAATCCTCATATCGAGAAGGATAACTTCTAGGGGAAGTCCAATACATAGATCTCCAGACCGCAGTCCAAGGATGAATCACATTTTCTCTTATCTTCGAGGGATCTTCAACACCCTTTTGAGAGGAGAAGTATGGAAGATGAGAGACATAGCCACAGGTTACACCCTCAGAAAACAAACAAAAAACAAAAAACAAAAAAAACGAGACAAATCACAACGGGCCTTTTCAGGTGAATCCACAACCCTGAGACAGATTCAAACAAATGCAGCCAACTGAGACACCCACGAGTGTCAAAAACCGATCCTCCTCTACCCACATAGGGAAGGGCATCAAAAGGAATCTACATTCCACACCAAGACTGCGGGTGCACGTCAAAGTGAATGTAGCAAGAAAACCCATTACAAGTAAAGTAACAAAAATAAAATAAATTATAAAAAATACACCAAGGGTTAGAACAAGAGAAGATGCACAACCGAAAAAAAAAAAAAGACTAGCTCACACACACACTCAACACACGAGCACGGAAACCAAAGAAGTGAAGAGAAACGAGGGAGAGGAACCGTTACTTCTCGAGGAATGCGTCGTCGACCACGCAGGAGATGTCGAGCAGGGGGTTTCCCATGCCCAAAAGCACACCCTCGGACGCCATTGCGAGAGAGAGAATGCGTGGTCGAATAAGAGCGAGGGATCTAGCAACCCACAGCAGCAACAAATCTGAGAGAGTGCGGAGACGAGAGACACAAAAAGTGAGCGCAGCCTCCGCAATAACACGGAGGGTGAAGGGAGCATGGAAGCAAGTAGCGCTGTACCTAAATGGACGAACTAATGCTTTTTATTCCCATCCGACCCACATTCATCCATTTGCTGCAGGAGGAATCAGCATGACTCGATTCGGTGGATGCTATTTGCACTTAGTACTTTTTGCGTTCCAGTCGCGGGGAACCGTTCCCCGATTCAGTAGGCGATGAAAGAAGCCTAGATATTTTATATGAGATCCGTTTGCCTCTAGTTTTATTCTTTTGGTAGAGAATAGTAACGATTTGGAATGTCACACATAAGAACGTATGCTTTTTTTACCATATTTTTTTTTTTTTTTACTAATATTACAAGATGAAATATATGGCGATTTGTACATGCGTTGCTGATCCTGTTTCTTTTTGATGTTTCGTTAGTGTTAATATTGATTCATATACTGAACTATCTGGAGTTATTCAACAAATCCCTTTCAACTAATGTTCCTTCTGCGAGAAGTGATACTTCAATTGCTCTATTACAGTCTTTTCTTTTTGTTCTTTTTTCATACAAACCATTTTATTTTTCTTATTTTTCTTCTTTTATATCTCAGAAAAAAATACTCAATTTTACAGAAGTAGTACAAAGTCCAACTGAACTTGAAACCCACTTAAATCATTCATTCAATCAAAACAAGGTTTTGTGATTGTTACACACTAAATTGAACTAGTTGCCAATTAAAAGCTCGTATCAGTGTTTGCACTGGCTGCAACGAGCCCTTTTCAGAATGTGTTCGTAGAACAACCCAAACCATCCATGTGCCACAACTAATCTACACATCTTGGAATAGCATGTCTTTTTCCAAATTCAGTTCAGGTCTGAAAGTTGAAAGGATCAGTCGTGGGCAGTTTCCGCTAGTAGCAGCAAGACATTTTCTGGGGGCATTTGGTGTGGAATTGAGCGTTCAAGGTTTCCTGCTTGTTAGTGGGTTGTTCGTGAAGATAACGGCAAGCGACTGACTTCTGACATACGCACTTCATAATAACATCATCCAAAGGACTGCAAGAATAAACAAATAGTGCTACTTGATAATTCCTTAGTACGTGTGAAAAGTTTGCATCTTACAGAGAAACTGGAGGCAGTCAATAGTCGGAGAAATACAGAATACCAAACAACAAAACATGACATGCAAAAAACCATTTCCCACTTGGCAGTTAGCTCTTAACAAGTATTCAATGAGAGGAAATTACTCTAATGTTTCCTGTCACAAACCGCACGTAAATGTAGAAATCAAAATACATGCTTGGTGGTCCTCTGAGAACTCCGAAGTCCTACGCAACGCTACATGGATGCTAGACACAAGCGCCTCGGAACAAAAGAATGGAATTTCACCCAACGTGCACGCAGAACTGTATATGGGAATACTGTTTCTGTCAAACGAGAACTTCGAGATACGACGAAGGTGGGCGAGTGAACGTAGTCCCAAGAAATACATTGGTGACGACATGCTGTGACAACATAATTAGTCAGCACATTGCGTGTCTTTTCATCAACTTTAGTCTTAACGCGTGTATCACAATACTTCCACAGGGCTAGCCCAAGCGAATGGCAAGCAGAGCATCAAAAGCGAGCCGTCGTATTGGATCCGATTAGATAACCACGTCCCAGATGTATCTGTTGCAGCTTTCGACTGGGATCTACACCAGTAAGGGATCAATTCTGTGCATGCTTGATGAAAGATGGACGTCATTTCGACTGCTCTTCTTCAAAGAGCTTTGGCATGGAAAGTCCAACTCTGTTAGCAGTGTCTTTCAATCGAACTGACTGCTCTGTCTCCCTATCTACACCGATGTTATAGGAGATGAGGAGATCCTACACAGACGAAACAAAAAAATCGTTAAAACTTTACGTGTGCAAAGGAGACATCAACGAGTGAAGAAAATGAAAGCGGCTCATTAACACGCTCTGATTTAAATCTCGAAATCTGATGAGTTCCTTGCATCGTCATGACAGAGTGATGATGTATCGCGTTTTCTACGCTAGAGTACAACACTTAAGGATAAGGTACATATAGCAATACATTCTACGCCCTTGAGAGAGAAGACTCAGTACAGGCACTAGAAATAGCGATTTTCCTCATCGAAAAAGAACAGCTATCGATCGCACGGTCATGACCTGTTCTAGAGCAACATCGCACTTCCGGAGAAGAGAAGAGACGTAACATCACTTGCAGAAGAATTGAAAACATTCCAATTCATTTTTCATTCTGCAAGTTCAATCGATCGCTAGACCCTTCTAGAACGCGCCAAGCAGTTAGTAATAACCCTACTGCATGAATCGCGAACACTCTCACACCACCACAAGCACAGAGAGCGTGATTGATGGATTAAAAAGACAAATTGAACACGAGCCACTTCACCGCCTTGAAAATTCCCAGCTAAGCTCACATCTACCATAGCTATCTACACGAAGAAGCAGAACTGTAACGAGATCATACATAACCTTTATTTTGAAAAATAAAAGGGAGGAGATATAAAAATAAAACTAAAAAAATAAAAAAACGCAAAAATCAGTTTCGCACCTTGTGAGCATGAACGCTCCTGACTAAATACGCATAATCCTTAGCTAAAGCGAGGCTTTTCTGCAAGGCATCGGCATCTTTCGAGGCAATCGAGTCACGAAAACTCTGACGGACAAAGCTGCTGAAATGATCGGCTGCGGCATGCTTGCGCACAGCCTTGAGCAGGTCCCTGTAGACATGGTGAACAGGTCCCGACATGGCTCCAAACCTCCACCGCACCGTCGACAATCCAGGGGTACCTGCGAAACCCTCACCAACACTACAACACACCTCCAAATTAGGTCAGACCTTCTCCTTGTCATCGTGTCTTGTTTATTGTGACGTTGATTGATACCCGGACGAAGCTTGTACTCAGAACCGTGCCCGCTTCTGCCAGTCGACGAATATTCATCCCAAGCAAATGTAAAAGAGCTTTAGCAAGGGGGATTAGAATCGAAACATAGATATAACATAATTATTCTACTATGCAAGTGGCTAGCTTCGAACCAAAGACTTGTCTGAAGCCAACATAGTCCCTAAGCATTGGTACCAACTTTTTCAAATGAAGTTTATGATATTTGATTTGAATTATTTATATTGGCCAAAACCTTAAAGTTCCCACATATGGTTTAAAGTAATATTAAAATTACATTGTGTTGGAGAGTGGCCATTGGCCAAGGAGCCATTAACAAACCATGGAATCTATCTCACAAAGTAGGGTCATTTAACATGTCAAGAATGAAATATACAATGGACTTAGACAACAAGGACGACCAAAAAAGCATTGAAACTTCCTACAGTGCAATGCCTACTCCTATTCTATTATGTTTGCAGAGTAATACTTTCTGTTTTGAAAACCTTGATGGTAGTATGATTTATATAACTAATAGCAACAAATTTTTAAAAAACTTAGATGAAAGTGATGTGCAATTATGTACTCTCTAAGCAACTCTTAGTAGCCATTTTCTTAATTTTATGTGTAGTGTGTGATGCTATGTTGGATGTTGTTTTTCACAAGAAAAGTAGTTTATGCCATCTAGTATCTAACATTAGTAATTGTTGGTGCTAAAGTATTGGATTATGGCAGCGTAAGTTTTTAATATAATAAGAGAACCTTAGAAGTTCAATATCCACATTGTTGCCTCCAAAATTTGAAATAATTTCTCTTGGATGTATGGTATTGTATCTATTATGTTCTGCATCTTTCTTTCAATTTCTTCAATAAATCTAGTAGTGTGATGCAAATATATTGCTAATGTGGACTTATTATTAGTATGAATGTTGTGGTCACAACTAAGATATCTATCTCTAAATGGAGGTCATTTAACAATAGGTGTACTAAGTAGGAGCTAGATTGATCAATGAATATATTGATTGATACTTTGGATGTTCACTATGATATAAAGTTAGCACATGCATGTTGCTAAGGAGTTTGTAAAAGATTTATGGTATGTAATAAGAAGTTTGAGAGGTTGACAAATTCATGTACATCTAAGTTTGTTGGTAGTCCTAAAGTTAGATTATTACCATTAAGATCTTATATTATTAGGTCTTCAAATATATGATCAATTATTAAATTTAGGTCATTATGTGATGGTAGAGAGGATATACTAATTGTAGGCTCTTTTTTAGTAGGAGCATAATATGGCTTGTGTAAGAGTATAAAAGCAAGGTATTGTGGTAAGAAAGCAAGGAGTAAAAGAAATTTTCAATAATGTATATTGACTTCTATGTTACAAAAAGTTTTGGATTGTATCTAGATTTCCTTCAAAACATTAGTCATGGCTTATGTCATATTATACAAACATTCTAATTTATAATTAGGATTCCAATATTCTATGCCAACATAGATTGTGATTTTTCATAAGTAAAAGAGTGTTATTGTAATGTATCATGGCTAATAGGTAAAAAAGTAAAAAAAAAAATATTATATTATAGAAGATCTTATTTTAAAATATTATAAAAATTATCTTAGAAATATAAATAATAATCAAAATTTAGTAAAATTAAAAGTATAAAAGTTATCTTTTTGTAAAGTGGACTTTTACTTATTTTGTAGGACCATAAATAAGGCAAAACAAGATAGCATAGAAAAATAAAGAATATAGATATATATATAAGAAAATTAGGAATTGATTTTAGTAAAAAATACTTTAAAAAAAGAAGAATTGATATCCGAAAAAGGACCAATTATTAATTAGGATTGAAATCAGATCCTAAAGCACAAAACTGCGTATCTTTAGCAACTTTAGGATTCTTTTGTAAATCAAAGAGTGGGATTTGAAAGAAGACTTTATAGGATTTTTTTAAACATGGATTTTGAGAAATTTGAATTTATAATAACTTTGTAAGAAATTTGCAAAGTTAGGGTTGTTTCAATGAATCTAATTTTGTGTAATAAAAAAAGAATTTATATTTTAAAGAAATTTCTAAGTTTGATAGAAGACTTATAGGTGAAAATTTGTAGATTTTTTTTTACAATAGTTATTATTGTATGTTGTAGAATTGAGCATGATCAAATAATTAGAGTGAAGGTTATTAAAGTTCAAATAGGTTGAAATCTCAAAAATAGGGTTTAGAGGGTCAGTGAAAGTTTCTAACATCTTTAGCAATTTGCTCATTAGATTGAGGTGAAATTTATGTATATAGGTAGTAGACTTGATTTTCAACAAATATGTAACTTTTAAGAAGTATTTAATGATGGAATTAAGAGATTTTAACTTGAAGAGATTGGCATCAAGATTAAAAAAAGATGTCAGTTAACACCTAAGCATATTTTAGGAATTATCTTCTATTTAATGAGTTTGATCTTCTTTGAAATATTTTCTTTTATTGATAGCTTAGTTTTTGAGAGATGTACAAAATTTGAATTGAAATCAATAGTTTGATTGTTAGTTATTGAAGTTTCAATCTGCCATAAGGTTTGTTAAGAATTTATTTATGATTTAGAGTTGGTTTAAGATCTAGAGTTTGATTAGAGGTTATCTAAAATTTATCTAGGATTTTATTAGGTTAATTTTAGAATTTTTCTAAGATTTATTTAGAATTTTTTTAAAGATTGGTCTAGAATTTAATTAGGATTTGTCTAAGAATTTTTTAGAATTTGATTAGGATTTTTCAAAGATTTGTCTAGGATTTGATTAGAATTTTTCTAGTTTTTTTTTTGATTTTTTAAAATTTTGATTATAATTTGTTTAGGATTAGATAAGGATTCTTTTAGGATTTTTTAAAATTTCTTTTATAATTTATTTAAAATTTTAATTAGACTTAATCAATGTTTGATTATGTTTGTTAAGCTTTAATTAAAATTTATATATAATTCTATTAGAGTTGATAAGACTTATTGTTTTCATTTTTTTTTACCTTCCACAACTAGGTATTCAACGTATTCTCAAGCAAGATTTCACAGAATATGATAGCATTGCCTTAAAGTTGAATGTTATTTAATTAATTTCATATCTACATTTTAGTACCCATGGTTTTTTAATAAAATTGCTTTCAAGATTTTTCAAAGAGATGTTGTTATGTATGACATATTACTTGTTTGCATCTAAAAATACTTTTGAATATAGTCTCACAATATTTTCATGTGGTGTTAAGTTTTTAGACGAGGTTGTATAGAATGTATATTCAAGTGGTATAGAAATCCATAAAGCATATTTTAATTTGTAAGTTATAAAAAAATATACTTAAAAGAGTAATTGTTGGACATGTCATTAGAGTATGTTTAGCTATTTAGGCAGTGGAGCCACAAGAGATGTAGTAGTAGCCTTTACAACCAACCTTTTGTTGCCATGTATTGATAGAAAGGCATCTTGCAAGGTGAGCCAATTTAAAGAAGCTATTTTTTAAAAGAAACATATATAACATATTCAATGTAGAAATTTGTGGCATTTAATATATTTGTATCTTCTTGATTAAAGATATTATACTATATACATGCTTTCAAATTATTTAGTAAAGATAATTCAACATTCTAAATTTATAATGTATGTATAGAAGTTTCCACCTTTCATGCTTTATGTATTTCTTTAATTTTAATTGGTTAGGTTTTATGGTACAAATAATATTGGAATGGATCTAAAGAGCTAAATTCTATAGTAGTATTTTGTCAACAATACATGATTATAGTCAATAACTTTATTCATCTTGGATATGAAGATGACTTAGATTTGTTTAAGATTATCAAGTAATATTTTGGTTGCTCTTTCTGAGATGGATGTGAGTTCTTTCATGTATAGTATTTAATATTAGTCGACTTGCGATTTCTTACAATATTATTTTAGAATGTAATAGATGATATTAATATGCTCATTTATTTTTGTTATAATCCATTTGCTTGATTATAGAAAAAAGATACCAAATAGTGACTATAATATAGAATTGATTATTCCTACTTATAATATTTATATGTTTCTAAATCTTATTTGTTATTATAGAAGATCTTTCTGCAGTTAGTCCTGATTGTGAAGGTGCCATAGATCTTTTAGGTAGAAAATTATATTCTTTTTTCTAATATTGTAGTTGAAGGCCAAATGGGTACTAACTTCACAGCCCAATTAGATTTTAATGAGTGACTTTTCAAAGATTGGTTACCATATAATTTTCTTGTAATATTTACGGTGAGTTGGTTCAACATATTTAAGATTTATATCTATGCCTTGAAAGTTATTATCCTCAATTGTGAGCTATCCTTAAGAGGTCTTTATGTTTTCATGATCAAATGAAGATAAATTGGCTAGTTTCTAGTCCTTGTCATCTTAATTTATATGATATAATATCTAACAAAAGTTTTTTAAAATTTAGGTCTTAGCTATAAGGGTTGAACTAATAATTTAGAAAGAAGTATTTTTTTTTGTATATTGGAATCAAAGAATTTTATCCTTCAATGTGTGATTGATTACATGGTAATAGATTATACTACTTGGCTCATGTATTGCTTCATGTCTTTAATCTCCATATATAATTTTGAATTACAACTCTAGTTTGTTTGAAGGTTGTATCATTGATGGATGCATATGAGCAAATGTATTAGATTGTGGTAAAGAATATTTGATATACTATCATAATTTGGCCCCTTGTCATATTGTAACACGACTATATAGTAAAAATATAATCAAAAATAAAATTTTAATTAATATCTAATCATCTTAGTTTAATAATAGCTCAAGATATTTAAACAAGGATTTTATAAAAGCCTCTTAGTTTATTTTCTTGTCTCAATAGCTAGTAGATTAAAGGTTGGTTAATAACTTTACCTTCTAGAATGTAGAAATTCTTTTATTGCCTTAGAAAGGTCATAACTTGATAAAATTAGATTAAAAAAATAAATAATTAGCATGGTTGATACTAGAGTTTAGTTCAAGGTAGGGTTGGACTAAAAAACCTCTAGAATAGATGAAATTGATTCCTGGAGGTCGACTATTTGTGGGAGAGGGTTGAAATTAGACCTCTAGCCATTATAACAATTGATTAGGGAAAAATAGAGAGGCATTTGAAGATCAAAAATTAAAATTGGTAAGTTAGCTTCAAATCAATTCTAAAGGTATAAGGTTTTTTTTTCAAAGGATTAGGAATGATTTTGCAATCATTGTTTAAAGTCAAGATTTATATCAGTGATTTGGGATTTAAACAAGATAATTAAAGCAAGTACTCTCGACTAGTTCGTAGAATTGGTGTCACATCTATAGTTCAAAATTTGAAATTGCTTTGTTGATTAGATGTCTTAAGTGTGTGAATTTTTTTTTATTAATTAAACAATGCAATTAAAAGATATCAAGGTTTTGATACAAGAAGGTATTAAAAGTTGGCAGTTTGGGATTGGGTAGAATTTCTATGCTATTTGAAGATCTATTAGTTGCATCAAGGTGAAATTTGGCATGGTAGTAGAAGACTTTAAGATCAAGCAATATACTAATTTTAAGTTGAAGTTAACAGTTGGAAAAGGAGAAACCGCTACTAAAACATCTACTAAAACTTTTAAGTTAACGGCTAAGTGACATTAGTGTGATTTTTGGGCTTTTCCTTGCAATCTATAAGTTGGATTGGGCTGAATTTTTTTGAGCATGTAAAGACTTATAGTGGCATTTGTATGCTAAATAGATGGTCAAATTAGAAGTTACAGCTTATTAAAATTCACTAACTAGGATTAAGATTTACAAGAAAAAATTGAAATTACCTAATTATGAAAGTAATAAGGCAATTGGAATTTGTATATGGTTGAGGTTACTAAAAAGAGTATTTTTGAGCACTTTGTATTGGCTTTAAGTACTTTTGAATTGAAATTTGAATTACTTTGTATTTAGATAATTAAAACCTATTAAGGTTTCTTAGATATTTGTAAAACACAACTTCACCTTTTTTAGGCAAGTAGATTTTCAAATAAGACAACACATATTACAACACTATTAATGATATGAAGTATAATTCCCCCATTTTTAGTGCCTTTGTAAGCTAAAATATAATCTTATTATTTAGTACCATTGTGAATTAGAATATAATTTTATTATTTAATTCTTTTGTGGCAATACAAAAGCCTGTGGAAAAGCCAAGGTATAATATTGTCCTATCTTCTTTGAGCCATTTTATATCCTAGTTGTGATGCCAATTCCAAATTCGTTGTATATTTGAGTACCATATATCTTTAGTTTTTTAATAGTTTAGTTTTGTTTCCAAGGTATAAAAAATATTTCAATGCCTTTTATAATGTGGTTAAAGTTGGTTTTTATTCCATTTAGGTATAGAGCCAAATCATCTGTAAACATTACCTTATCTTATTATTATATTTTATGAGTGTAAAGTCTTAGAAGCCTTGTTATATAATGTCAAGTATGTAATCATAAATACATCCAATAAAGAGATAGAAAGAGGGTGCCAACAAATATTTTTGTTGCACTAAGTATTTAAAAAAAAAGATTTGTCTAATAAGTCATTTAGGCATATAGATGAAAATGCACTTATATATAGTGCCATAAAAAAATCTATCATTTTTTTGTAGAAGCCTACATATATTATTATTGCTTTGAAAAAAACATCAATTCATCACTTAATTGCTTTTTCAATATTTAATAGTAGTATGATGAGGTTTTGATTGTTATATTCTATCTCATCTTATCAATTTCTTTGTTAAGTTGCATGGACCTCATTTAATTTCTTTCTAATTTTATTATCATTCTAGTGGTCTTATAGGATCATTTTGATATTGTATATGTGTGTATATTATTTTTTTGAAATCTTTATTCTATCATTTATTTATTTATTTATTTGTTTTTATCACTGATTTTTTTAAAACGCTTTGATAGTCACAATAATCTTGGTATTTGAACTATAGATTATGTGGCTAGAGATAACTTGTATCCAGGCTTGTAGTATCAAAGTTTAATATTTTTATTTATGAGTAATTGTGTGTTGAATTAGAAATATCTAACTATGAAAGGCCAATCAAATTAAAGTTTTTTAAAAGCTTGTGGGACATAGAACATCAAATATGTATGAGGCTATCAAAAAATTAGACTATAATTGGCAAATAGATTGTATTGACTTGTAAATAGATTATGTTTGGTGCTTATTTTCCATTGTCTAACATAAAGGATTTTTTTCTTGCCTTTCTAAAACCTTGTTTATCTTCCAATTACTCTCTACAAATCAAATCATCAACTAATACATAATGTATAGTTGAAAGAAAGTATCTTATGATTAATTTCTATAATTTGATTCTACTACTATTATTGATATATCAATAGATATTGATTATTCTTATTTTGAATATTATAAACAATTGAAATGTTACATATTAAACTTGGTCAAGTTCTATTATGCCATATTTACAAATTTGGTCTACTATTTTTTTAGATACGAGGATGCCAATCTCTCTTGTGAATAAATCTTAAATTGCTAAGTATTAGGCCTTACTCCGTAGAATAGAGCTGTAGAGGGATAAGAATTAGTGAGTCCTATTTTGACAATTGAAAAGTAAAAAATTATATTTTTATATTAATAATAGGTCAGGCTTGGATGTAGTTCTTACAAAAAAAATCCTTGGACTTGTGTTATTTATTAATGCCAACTTGTTTGCCATTCAAAAATTAAACATTCAAGGAACTAAGAACAAGTGGTTCTATCATTCTTTCAAGTCTATTTTAAAGAAGCAAGCAACTCTATTTTTTGTATATTAATTTTGGATAGTTAATTAGGCATTGGCCTCTAAGATGACTATTATAGTAATAAAATCTAATGATAAGTTTTAGAAAAGGTTGGTGCAAAAGAGTAGTTGTCTTCCTTCATTTCTAATTTCTTAGGCCTTAGCTTATAAAGACATTAATGCAAGAATCTAACCTTATATAAAATCTAAGAATATATGCTAAATGTAATTGTATTGTACCTTAAACAAAAAATGTGAGTCATTGTGAGTAATAAGAATAACAAGGATGCTTAGTGCTACCATGCCAGAGAACCATAGCAATTTGTACATCTAGAGTGCATCTTCCTACTTGCATAGTAGATCCTTTTGTTTCTTTGTTTCTTTGTTTTATTTGTTTTTTGATTTTTTTTATATTTTTAATGATCTTAGATCGAAGTTGTTGCATTATTTTATTTACTAGGTGATTGTATGTTTCTTCTTGTATCCATATTGTCTTATTCAAGAATTATATTAGTAAAAAGTTATTAATAGATATGCTTTGTATATTGATAATAGAATTGTGTATTGACCATTATTGTTCTTATTGACAATAATAAGTATTATTATAATTGAGAATTTTTGGCCTTGAGACTAATTTTTCTAATTGAGAGTTGTCCACAAAGAAAAATATATATGCGTGGTATTGTAACCAATTGCTACCTTATAAAAAGAGGTTATAACTTTATCCTAGAAATGTTATGTAATAGATTGCTTGATAAAGCCATTAGTTTTTTTTTATAGTTGAAACTCACCTCTTCTTTGATTGTTCTTGTGAGCAAGAAGTTGGTATTGTATCATTAAAGTTAGATCCCTACCTACTCCTAAGCATAATATAATTTAAAATATTCTATATTGAGATATGTTTCCTATCTTTTTTTGGCTATGTATTCTTCAATAGGTCTTTAGATGGTGGTGCATTTGATTGTATTATATTTGTAATAGTGATAGCACTTGTGTTGTAAGTTGAACTCACTAAAAGAAAGGATATGTTCTTGTTTGATTTACTCTTTCATGTCTATTTTTGTGATTTTGATAGTCTTTGATAGTATTGTAATGTTTTTTGCAAGGATTTGCATTCTAAGACTATAGATCTTAGAACAATAGAGTTTATTATCTTCTATCATTATGATTTCAAAAATTTATGAGAAGATGGGGTAGAAAAATTCTTTGGTTTGTAGTCCATGTAAAAATTCCAAAACTTGTATTTATAGATATATCTTCTGCTACTTGTATTTGATAGAAGGATCTAATTTATAGTATGGTGTCCAAAGATAGAAGCACATTTTTTTATTATCTATTTTAAAGTTATAGCTTAATAGTATCAACTTAATATTATTTATTTGATTGAAATAAACCTTGACATGATTATTCTCTTGCATGGTCATGCATTTGAAGTAGTATAGCCTACTCTTCGCTCATATGGTTAATTCTTTGATCTTTGGGCCATGTTTCCTAATCGATTCCAAAACCATGAAGTCATTGAGTTTTTCTATTTGTTGCTAATATTTTAGTCAAAGATTGCATAGAATGTTAATTTTAATAGATTTTGGTGTTTCTAATGGAGGAATTCTACCATGTTATATTACAAAATCTACCTTTCTAACATGGTAATTATTTTGGTCAAGATTTAAGATAGAATTTTACATATAGATATATTTTAAATAAACACATTTTTTTATTTTATCTTATTGAATTAATTTTTTGTTGTTGTTTTAAAAACTTATTACATGCAATCATTAAGTTAGGTTTTAAGACATTTAACTACAAAAATGCCATTATATGAATAATATATTAAAAAATCATCATTTGTCATATAATTAAAACATTACTCTTTCTGTTAACATTACAAACTTCCATGTGTAGTGTAAACATGCTAAATTCAACAAAACAAAGCACCAAGAATGACCACATCAATTTCAATAAAACTAGCGTCCTATTACATAATAATTGTAAACCTAATCTAATTTGATGTTTCATGAGGTCTCAAATAATCAATGCTCGGATCTCGACTCATAGACCAGGATTTCATGAACTTTATTACTATTCAATCCTCTGCAAGTACTGCATATGCAATGATTTTCTTTTACAAGAGAATTCTCATCACAGTGATGAAGTATAGTTGCCAATTCAAAGACTATCGTATCATTTATGGATTCTATTACATACAATCCGCTTCGTTTACTCAAACTAGCTCCAATAATTGGATGCAAGGGATATATAATGTTTTGGTCTTATCTAGCGAAATTTGAATTCCATCTTGGTTCATGATTGAAGAGATATTTGGAAAGATGAAGATCAATAATCTACAAAAATTGAAGGACAGCGGTTGGGTGACAAGTAATAGCAAATTCACATCCTTGAAGTCAAAAGGCCAGATTGTCCTAGTTTTCATCTCAATGCCACAAGTTTTCCTTGTGTCAAATTGTGATCAAACGATGAACTGTGTTCCGCATCTGCTAGACTACAATTGAGATCTTAACACAATTGCCTCAGACATAAGATCCATGAGACGAATGTACAAACCATACAGACGCTCAGGCGAACTACCTGCCAGTCATGCCCGAACAAGAGATTCAGTTTCATCGTGCAGATTGGAACTCGAAGACCTTCCGCTCCAATATGCTTTCCATCTCTGTGAAATGGTACTTCCACTCCCGCTTACACTAGTGGTCCCCCTCGCCTGATGTCGCCATTTATCAAGTAAACTTTGCCTAAAAGCACAATCGCAAAGTGAATTAATCGTGTCAACAAAATTAGCATCGAAGCAGCGGTCTTCACTGACGTGTGTAGAAACTACACATGGAAATCGTGAACCCGGATATACAAGACAAGCAGGCATGGGATGTAAACAGACTTGTCGGTTAAGGTTTCAGATATACCTTTCTATGCGCACATTACGACAATAGAGCATGACGATAGTAACCACTGGAACCATGGCCGCACTCAGATGCTTCAGAGTGTGGCCACTCACTATGAAGTAAGTCCACCTGTAAAACTTCATGTCCAACGCCTCTTGAATTTTTGCTAGTAGATACCAGCCTGCGCTCAAAAGAATAAAAACAATAACAACTTAAAAGTAGTTGGATAGATTAAGGGATTAAGTTAATTAGTATGTATCATATAAAAACTCTGGAACGATAGCCAAGCTTAATTATGCCAAATGCTAAGACTCATGACCCCATGCTACTACCATGTGAAATGTGGTTAATTCTATACATAGAAACAGGCAATCTATGCTTTCATCACTTATTCTAGGTGGGTAAGAACCTGCAGCCCAAAGCCAGTAATGGGAGTGGGAATATTTGGGCGGCAGCAGAATGGCCATAGCGGGAATAGCAAAGCATGGCACAAATTGAACTATCGCATAAAGCCGCAAATCATTTGCAAACCTGCGATTCAACCCCGCAAAATAAATTAAATAAACAAAAATAATTTGAATTCGTGGGACTAGAATGGCTAAATTAAATATTATCATTGAGATCAACAAAGTATCAACGCACTTCAATCATGACCCACAAACCAGCTTAAGAATCACCATGTAAAAGTGGAGATACTTCCACAAATCCAGGACCGTGTGAAAGATTTTTGAAATCAGGAACCAGCAGTAACTCTGCGTACGAAGCTTTTTCAGTACTTACCGCCAGTATGCCACACTACCTGCCCCAGCAGTAAGAAGGGGAAAGATGGACGCTTTTCCAGTGGCCTCATCAATTCGCTCGATGATAAACACTGCCATTACTGAGGCGAAAGCAACGGTCATCTGAAATGCAGTACACCAGATTCTTCAGAGTCTAAAATATGTAGCCTATCACTTGGGGTTCCAAGGTAAGCTGTGACCTTTACTTGAGAGTTATTTTAGCATCTAAAAAAGCAACCATTTTACACCGATTTCTAGCTTCACAATAATCTAAATAATGAAACAGGCTAGTGTGCCCACACATGAGACGACCTTGATACAATACAGTTCGGAAATAGATCATATTTACTTATTAGAACCACATTCTGATACTGTTACATTGAGCGAACCACTTAAGCAAAATAGAAAGGTTTGACTTACAGGAAGACGGTCCCAGACGAGGCGCGCATCGTTGGGCTTCAGATGATAGTATGCTGACCCGAAAGCAGTGGCTGTGACCCCAAGGAAAAAGATTGACCACCCCAGCAATTCACCCTGCAAACTGAAAAAAATAAAATAAAATAAAATAAAATAAAAAACACACACACAACACAACACAACAGAATTTAACAACAAGACACCAAATTCATCAAAAATCACGAAAAAATGTTCATGGAATATTCAGATATAATCAACATACGATAATTCCAAGTCGCCTGCTACAACGTTTCGAGCGTCGAAAAATTTCAAATCCTTGTTCTCCAAGGCAGCAACAGACTGACAGCTGGTTTGTGGGCTACTTCATAGAATACCTCATGCTTAGGGGAATGCGAAGGCATCAAGAAACAGGAGAGAAATTATGTCGTCAGAAAGCTAACCTCAATCCGAAGCTATTGCCATGAAGCGTGAGAACTAAGCCTACAATGCCGATGACCAAGAAAGGGAAGTTGGACACAACATTCAGCGTGTTCGGTATACCTGAAAGGTGAGAAGTTATAGTAGATGAATTATCACTCAACGTTGCAGAGATAGCAATTATTTACTAAAAATGTCCCAGCCGAGCTAGGTCATCTCTAATTGTCTGTTCCAGCACTTCAAAGTGATACCAAGACAAGTGTTTCACTGAATAAATAATGCATCACTAATCAGATGTATTCCCCACATATAACAATCAGCTACTCCGCGACCACTTACCAAAACAGAGGATGTTACAGGGTTCTGAAATGAGGTACAATCTACTGAGGTAATTGATAGCAAAAGTTGTCTGAGAGATCATAGGCAAGCAGTTGACTCACCGAAGAAATTCCGCCTGTCAGCAAACTGATGATACTTTTGATCTTGAGGAATTTTTGGAGTAACGATCATAAGAACAGCGAAGATAAACGCAGCCACACCCCATACGGCCAATCTCTGCCCTCTCCCATCTAACCTCATCTTCACAGCACTGCTTATTTTTCCACTGCTTCCGTATTGAAAAGAAATTCAGCGCTCTAAAAATCGAGAAAACGCCTCTACTTCTCGAAGCTCAGGGTGGAATTCCGGAACTACGACTCAGGCTAGGGTTTTAACTTTCGAGGCCTTAAACCATCAATGTCTCTCAGCCCTACCACGCTACAGCAGCTCAGTTCATATTAAAGGTTCTGCATCTCAGCAAAAGTGGAAGACTGTACAAACCAAAGAGTCAAGTGGGTCGTCTTGGAATAGGAGGAGCAACAAATCCACGGGTGGAGCCCAGCTTTCGAATACAGAAAACAACGACGAGGGGGATGGTAGAGTTTGAGCGAGCTGGGAGAAACGCTCAATTCAAAGAAAGGCGGGTCACGGGCATGGATGACTGGTGGCGTAGTGTTATTCTTCCTGGGTTGATGGGGCCATGACCGCGAGCTGTCAGATCAGCAAGGTTGTTGGACGCCGCATTTTGAGTGTTAGCTCATGGTCTTAGCAGAAACTCGGAACATACTCAACCTACGGAAATCGATAACGTAAGCAAAGAATCCCTTCATGTTTTGCTTCCAATCGAAAGTCATCGGTAGCCTGATAATTCATTCAGCTCAGCTTCATTTGGGGCTTGAAGTGCCGAGGCTGGAGGAATTTTGGGAGCTTAGATAGATCGTAGGTGTTAGGAAATGAAGTTTGGGAGTTTTCAGAAGAGATATTTGTAGCATTAAGCTCACGGGATGTCGAAGTAAAGGGGGAAATTGCTGATGTGAGAAATGGCTACTGTGAAGTCACTCAATGGTTTCGTTGTCGCTGCCTGCAGGTCGACGGAGTTGAGTTCTGCGTCAACTTCGTTCTTGTCGTTCCAAAGTGGGTCGTCCTCCCCTGTGAAACAAATGTGCAGCTTGCGCTGCAGTGGCTGTGTGCATTGCAAATCCTTCGAGTGTGCTGCTGTGTGCAAACCCTAATCCCTAAACCCTAATACTGATCAATTTGTTTTCTGACACACTTATAGCACTGGCAGCTCTTGTACCAACTCAAATGAGTCGTTGCTGCTGCAATGGCCCAGACTTGTGAGCGTCTGTTGATGGTATGGAATTAAAATTGGGATAAAAGACCAAAGCTACTCTGGCAAATGAAGGTTTAACAAAATTTAAGTGAAGTTTTTTGGGTCTAAAAGAATAGTGTGAGTGGAATTGTCCCCAGCTGATCCAAATGAGGCAAGTGAGGCGAAGTCCTTGATTTGACTTAAGGAACAATAAATTGTTGGAATACCAAAAACAAGGCCAATAGAGATAAATATTGTGCAAATATTTTCTTCATTAGAAGATGAAGAAGACAACTTAGGGAGGCTGATTAAGAATTAAATTTTCTTGAAGCATCACTTCAAGAAGAACATAAAGAAAAAATCTAAGTTAGTTGCAAAAGTCATAATAGCATTTAGAAAAAAATCTAGAAAAAAATCTAAGTTGATTGCACAAATTCTAATAACAAAAGTTATCTTCATGTTGCAACCTACTTATCAACATGAATCTCCACCAAATAGAAGGCATATTGGCTAAAGCCACAAACAAGACTAAAACAAAAGTTTAAGAAACAATGGATGTATATTCATCTAAAAGTATTATTTTTATTATTATTATTATTATTATTATTTTATCATTATCAATATAAAATAGGAGAACATAAAAAAATAAAAATAAAATAAATATTATAAATATCCTTCAAAATGCTTTGGTCCTAGCTTTCTAATTCTAATTGAAGAAAACAAGGACTTAAGGCCTAGTTCAACTAGAGACAAATTAGAAATTAGAGATTTAAAAAGTAAGATCAAGGAAAACACCAATTTTTTTAGAAGTTCCAATAATTTTTTCATAAAAAATAAATATGAAGAGACTTTTTACTATTAAATGATACAAAAAGGAGATAAAAAAAGTTGAAGAGAAAAAAATAATGCAAACACAATAATAAAATGTGATGTAGGTGTCAAAGTCAAGGATTCATAATAAAAAATTATAAAAAGAAAGTCTAAGCAATGATTAATGATACTCATCAAAGAAAAAATATCTCTAAACATACAATTCTAAACTTTTAATGTAATATTTCTTTATAACTTTATAATAATAAGTTTGAGCCAAATGATTCTTATAAAAGTACAAAATTTGAAGCAAGCATTGTTTTAATAAAACTGAACAAATATTTTTTTATTTTACTATAAGATTTAATTTAGGAAAATTGATGTTTTGGTGTTGTTAATACAAGCACCATTATCTTATACATAAATCCAAATTTTATAACAAAACTTAAATTTCTTTGTAAAAGACAAGGATTGGTAAAAGTTTCTATTATATAAGAGAGTAGTAAAGTCAACAAAGTAAAAAGTAGAAAATATTAAAAAAAAAATATAGACTTTTATTATGATTTTGAAATGTAAAGTTAAAGGAATTTAGATGTAGTATTCTATTGCATTTTTTTATTTTAAATTACAATTATATAGAATTTGGATGATATATTTAAGTAAATTGTTTTGTTGTAATCAAGTCTAGTTATCAAAAGCCTTGCCATTCATCTACTTACTTATATAAGATAAGTCTAAGATTTTAATAGTTTGATAAAATTAGATAAAAGAGAATAATTATTTTATACAATTTGAGATATTAGTTTCTTTATTTAATAGTAAAAAAAACTTTAAAAATAAAGATTCTATCTTTGAATTATATTTCTTCTTTAAATATGGTTGTAAATTAATGAATTGGTTTTAAAGAAGTTTTAAAAAATATATTACTAAAAAAACTCTTTCCATATTAAGAACTTCATTGAAAGATTGACTTTATATCAAGTATAGAAGTTCAAAGTACAATCCTTTATTTACTCAATTAAGTTGATTTAGGCAAGTTTAGAAAACAAACCAATGGTTTATTAAATTGTAGCTACTTAAGATCCAACAAATCTTTGAATGGAGCTTAATATGTTTGTGAATAAAAAAGATTGTAAATAAAATTTGTATATCAATTATTGAATATTCAACAAAAATACTATAAAATTAAAATATTAATTATTAAAAATAAATATCTAATTAAATAAGCTAAATAGAAATAAATTTGATATTATTAAATTTAAAAAGTAAAAGGAGGTATTAAAAATAATATAGAAGAGAAGGTATAAATCTTGTGTTTTGCATGTGTTACGTGAGTTATGCAATACATTAGTTACTCTAAATAATCTAATTAAATCTACACATATGAATTCCGTATTTTTAAGTAATATGGACCTTCAAAAAAACTTTTCATAAAAATAAATAAAATTATTAAATCAAATGATATATTTAAGTAGGCTTTTTAAAATTTGAAGGAAATTCTAATCTAATTGACAAATCTTTAATATCTCCAATGTCACCTCCCATTTTTGATGCATGTAAATGTAAGTAATTTTGCAATGAAAAGAATTTTAATTGAAGAAAGAAGTTTCATAGTTTTTAAATGTAAAAACATTATATAGAAGTTAGTTGAAATAGTCAATTCATGTAATAAAATTATAAGAAGATTTTAAAAGTCTTTGCACAAGAAAAAATCTAAAAAAATTAATATAAAAGAAGATTAATTGGAGTGTATTCAAATAAAGACAGATTGGTTTATTTAAATAAGGGTGTATGTTCTTTAAGTCAAACAAAATAAAAGAATGATGTTTATTAGAGAAGTAGAGTTCTTTGTGTTATGTTTGTATTATGTAATATACAAATTAAGAAGAAAAATTACAATAAAGATAATTTGGAATTTAGAAGGGCATATCCAAACCAAGAGGATCAATAGAATCTCAAAAATGTACTTGAGACTTTATATAGTAGTTGATACTACTAATTAGATATATTAACTTTCAATAGCAAAATTAAGTTGTTATTTAATATCTATAATATTATTAAGATTTTGTTATAAAAAAATTAAAAAATAAATTTATATTCATTGATATATTCGGATTTTTAAAATATTATTTTTAGGATAGAAAATGAATCCATATGCAAGTTTTTATTGCCAAAAGAAGTAGAATAGATTGCTAAATTGGAAATAATCCTAATGACAATTAAATTTGTCTTATAAAATTTTAATTTATTTATAAGAAATAAGTGTATTAACATAAAAAAAATTATTTAAAAAAAAATCAAGTATTTTATTTATACTTTAAAAAAATTATTAAAAAATTTAAAGAAAAAATAAATCCTTATAAAATTAAAAGATTGTCTAAAAAAAGTATTTATATCTTAGAAATTTTAAAAGCTAATTTGACACCTAATATTTCATATTTTTGTATATATATATATATATATATATATATATATATAAATAAGTATGAAAAGGTGTTTGACTCTTAATAGCATTAACTTGTGAACCTTCGTAGATAAGGAATCAAAGCTAAAAGACAACTATTAAAGGGATTAATAAATACATTCATACAAAAGATCATAATTTATAATCTTCAAATCCTAAAGTTTAATTTAATTTCTTTTATTCTATAGGTACCTAAAAACGGTGTATAGATATAAATAAGTAATATCTTCTAAAACTAACTTAAAAGCTAATTGTAACTTGAAAGGCCTCAAAATTACTTGAAAAGAATCGAGGTTGTGTTGCCATGGACATACACATGTAAGCTAATAATTATCTGTATAAATAGGTAGAAGTAAGTAGAAGTAGGTTAAAATAAGTTAATTCTATAATATCTTCTATAGTAGCTTCATAGATGCAGATTTGACTTCATAGGTGTTTATAATTGACTTTTTCAGTTAGAAAAGTGATAAAAAAAATTGGCCATGTACCACATATGGTGTTAGCTTGAAGACCAAGTTCACTGTGTGGCCCACAAGTAGAAAAACTTGCCTTGTAAGTCAAGGCATGTGTTCTACAAAGTCAATACATATTGAAGGTCCTATAGAACATCACCACATAGCTTCTAATTAGATAGTATATTTAGAGATAAGAGTGGAGCCATCTTCATTGTTATCAACTCTTCTTTTGCTTCTAGTCTAGTTTCAAGAGTCTCAAGTTTCCTTGTCTTTTGGCAAAAAACAATTCTAATTTCTTTTTAATATATGTACTTTCTAATTTCTATTTTGTTACTCTTTCTTTGATACAGAATTCATTGGTTTATGCATCACCTTTTACTTCATGTCCTTGACACATTAACAAGAGTACACTTACAATATCATAGTTTTGTCTTTTCTTGATTAAGAGTGGATTATCCCTTTCTCATGATAAGACATAACAATATTAGAAGTTCTAGATTACCGTCTTCTAAATTGATATTTTTCTTAGTATTTTCTTTGTCCTCAAGTCTTTTCTTCTACTTGTCTTGATTGGTATTAGATATTGTTTTGAATGTTATTATGGGAGATCTTGTTGAAATGAAGAATGCAATAGTACAAATGCAAGAGCAATTGAGGGAGTTGATACTTGCAATGCATCAACTTGGCTTACTACCACAAGGATCAACAAGAATGGCAGGAAGTGAGGATATAGAGATGATTAGAGTTGCTTCAAGATCTGTACCAAATCATGTTCCTCTACCCATGGTAGAACATACTTCAAGTATTAGAGAACCAAGAGTTTCTTTGTCCAAGAAGTTTAATGGTATAAGATCCAAATTTTGAGGATTTATCAATTAAGTATAACTTGTGATTGAACTTCAACCTCAAAGCTATTCAACTCTAGGATCACAATTTAGATTCATTGGTACACTTCTTTTAGGTTCAACTCTATCGTGGTTTTCATCTTTTTTTGAATGACAAGATCTAAGATTGGACAATCTAGAGGCATTTTTGGCAGAATTTCGATCCATGTATAAAGAACATGATGCAACTTGTGTTGCAACCAACAAGATCCATATTTTGTGATAATGTAATTGATTTGTAATGTTATATGCTTCACAGTTTTGACAACTTGCAATACATATCAAGTGGGATGATGTTGCAATTATTAGCCAATTTATGGATTATAATATAAAATAAAGAAATTGATGCTCAACTTATCTGATCCTCAAATATTGAGACAAGTAATTGACTTTGTTGTGAAATGTGACAATTGACTTCTTCAATTTTGATCTGAGAGTTGCACAAATGGGCCTCAATGTTACTACGATTTGATGGCAACACCAACATCTCCTCAAAACATATATTCAAAAGTAGAGGATATGCAAATTGATGTAGTACGTTTTAAATCTGTTATCAAGTAAGAAAAGATTTGTTGCCGTCAAGAAAGATTGTGCTTATATTACGGGGAGCTTAAATACATTGTTCAACATTATCCAAAGAAGCGACAAAATCACAAAATGAAGAGTACATCTATCAAAGAAGACAATATGTGGGAAAAAAAATTTGTCCAATTACAACAAAGACCATTGAGTTGAAATCTTATATAGTTTTTAATGAAGGTTCCATCTTCTCTTCAGAACCCTCTCCTTGTTTTATAATAGATGTACATTTAGGACATAATAATTATAAAGCCTCCACCTTAATAGATTCAAAAGTCTCAGTTTGTTTCTTAGACATAGAATTTGTTAAAAGTCATAAAATATCGTTAGTACAAAAAACCAAACTTGTTCATATAGAGGTCATAGATGATCATTTGTTGTCTTTTGGAGATGTTACTCATGAAATTCTTCCTATAGATGTAGCAATAAATGATCATAGTAGTTGTGTTATCTTCAATATAATTAGATCTCCCTCTAATCTAGTCATTTTAGGTTTATTATGGTTAAAAAAGTATAATCCTTGAATAGATTGGATTTCTTGTACCCTTGACTTCTCTAAAAGCATAATTAATAGTAAAATTATTCTAGTAAAAAGTCATAAGTCTAATGCAATTAAACCTATGTTTGAAGGTGCTAGAGCTTTCTTGCATGCTCGAAAAGAAGGATCACTTTGTTTTGTTTATGCCACACTTGTTTCTAATGATGTAAAGACCTCAAATGGCATTTTTAATTAATATCAAGAATTTCAAGATGTATTTGAGAAGAAGAATGCAGATACTCTTTCAAAACATTGTGTCTATGACTGTTCAATTGACCTTCAAGAAAGAGCACAATTTCCATTTGGACCAATCTATAGTTTATCACAAAATGAATTGGCTAAACTCAAGGAATTTATTAAAAAAAATTTGGCCAAGAATTTCATACGTCATTCCAAATCACTAGTAAGAGCTCTAATCTTATTTGTGAAGAAGAAAGATGGATCATTGTGGATTTGTATTGATTATCAAGGATTCAATAAGATCACCATCAAGAATAGGTATCCTCTACCCTTGATATTCAAACTTTTCGATCAACTGAATCAAGCTAAGATCTACACAAAAATAGATCTATGGAGAGCATACAATCTATAACATATTAAAGAAGGAGATGAATGGAAGACTTTATTTCAAAGTAGGTAAAGGCATTTTAAATACAATGTCATGCCTTTTGGACTTAGAAATGTACTGACAACTTTTCAACATCTAATGAATGATGTTTTTTGAGAATTTTTAGATGATTTTATTATCTATTATGTGGATGACATCTTGATCTATTCTAAGAATACAGATGAACATAAACTTCATGTTCATCGTGTATTATAAAAATTAAGAGATGCAGTACTCTATGCCAAGATAGAAAAGAGTGTATTCCACACTATTCAAGTCGACTTTTTAGGATACATCATTTCAAATGATGGACTTATGATGGATCCTAAAGAAGTTCAAACGATTATGAATTAGAAGATTTCAAAAATATTAAGAGATGTTCCATGTTTTTTGGGCTTTGCCAACTATTATCAAATCTTCATTGAAGTCTTTTCTGAAGTTATACCTCCTCTTACACGTTTAACTTGCAAAGACAAACTTGAGTGGAACAAAGAAGCTGAGGCATCTTTTGAAACTTTAAAGTCAACCTTTATTTCTACACCAACCTTATATCATGTAAACTTTATAAGGCATTTTTTATGGAAACAGATGCATCAGACTTTGCTTTGGATGCAGTATTATCACAAATGGGAACAAATGATAAACTTCACCCTGTAGCTTTTCATTCCAAAAAAATTTCAACAACCAAGATTAACTATGAAATCCATGACAAAGATCTTCTTAGAATCATGGATTCATTTTAAGAATGGTGTCATCATCTAGAAGGCACCTCTAATCTAGTCACCGTATATACGGATTACAAGAATCTTGAGTATTTTATGTGAGCACATGTTTTAAATCGTTGCCAAGCCTATAGGAGCATGTCTTTATCAAGGTTTGATTTTAAGATCAAATATCGACTCAAAAAATAATAAGGTTTGTTAGACCCCCTTTCTAGACGTTCTTATCTTGTACCAAAAGAAGAAGATGCATCTTTTGATCAGCAAAGAACAATTCTCTTAAAGTCAAAGTATTTTCATCTTCGAGTAATGAAATCAACATTGGCTATTGATTCGATCCTTTTGAAACAAATCCAATCAAGTATGTCTTTTTATCTTCTTGTTCACAATATCAAGAATCCTTCTTTTCCGCCCCAAGATACTTCTAAGTTTGAATTCAAAAACAACCTACTCTATTTTGAAGGTCAATTATATATTCCAAAAAGAGAAGCATGATTATGTGTTCTTCAAGCACGTCATGACTTTCCAGCAACAAAGCATTTTGGATACAATAAGACTTTAGAGCTTATATCTAGAGATTTTTGCTGGCCACAAATGTAGAAGGGTGTGAAAGACTTTGTTCATTCATGCAACATTTGTTTAAAATAAAAAACTCCTCGTTATTGACCTTATAGACTTCTTCAACCATTATATATTCCAAAACAACCATGGTCTTCTATTTCTATGGATTTTATCATGGATCTTCAAATCTTAGGTTCTTATGACTCTATATTCATGATAATAGATCGTTTTATCAAAATGGCATATTTTGTACAATGTATAAAATCTATCACAAAAGAAGAAATAGCTAAACTCTTTCTTGACAATATTTATCGCTATGATGGATTACTCAAGGATATTATATCCAATAGGGGAATCCAATTTATATCAAGACTTTAATAGACTTCTTTCAAGATTCTAAAAGTGGATATAAAACTATCTTTGATATTCCATCCTCAAATCGATGGATAAACAAAGCGTGTTAATCAAGTCTTAGAACAGTATTTAAGATGTACTATCAATTACCAACAAGATGATTGGACAACTCTTTTGTCATTGGTAGAGTTTGCTTATAATAATATAATATATTCTTCTACAAAACAAACACCTTTCTTTGTCAATTATAATTATCATCTATGACTAGATACTTTTGACTTTTCAAAAGCTAATAATCTTACAGCAAAAGATTTGGCAAATCATTTGTTAGAGCTACATGCAACAATGAAGGCATAATTAAAAGACGCTCAAGAACAACAAAAGATCAATGCGGATATCTATCGAAAGGAACAACCACCATTTCACATAAGTGACAAGGTATAGTTACTTTGTCATAATATCAAGACTACTTATCCTTGTGTTAAGTTGGACTATCGTAAACTTGGACTATTTCTTATTTCTACATAAATCAATATAGTTGCATATCGTTTACATCTACCGGAGTCAATGAAAATCCATCTAGTAATCCATGTGTCTCTTCTTGAACCATACAAGATAATGGATACATCATGAAAAAGATAAGCTCTACCTCTTCATATAGAAGTTGACAATAATGAAGAGTTTGAAGTAGAAGAAGTCTTAGATTTAAGGCAGTGCCGAAATAAATTGGAATATCTTATCCATTAGCACGGATATAATATTAATAAACACACATAGGAGCTAATAAAGAATCTTGTAAATACAACAAAGGTGGTAGAGGCTTTTTATCGATGACATCCATCGAAATCAAGATGAAAATCTTGTTTATAAAAGAAATAAGATCCAAGCAAGATAACATTTTACTTTTAATCCTTGTTTATAGCTTCTTTGTAGTTATGATACTAAAGAGATGG
Source organism: Physcomitrium patens (assembly GCF_059467195.1). Classification (NCBI taxonomy): domain Eukaryota; kingdom Viridiplantae; phylum Streptophyta; class Bryopsida; order Funariales; family Funariaceae; genus Physcomitrium; species Physcomitrium patens. Next base: position 7,873,050 of record NC_143412.1, on the reverse strand, counting down.
AGAACCAATAACTAGCAAATTCGATTGAAGAGCCTTCGTTTGCTGACTTGTTCGATGAAACATTATAATTATCACAACCTTCAAAATGACGCAATTGAGATGAAGATCTTGAAAAATGACATATTTTTTCTTGAATAGATGGCGAGATACAATGTATTTGGTATCACAACCTTGAAAGTGACTATCGATGTTTGGTAATTTTATTAGAGGTAGGAACAACTCTTGATAGTATTTTAAATATTTTATTTGAAGGAAGTTATGAAGGCCTCAACAACAATCAAATAATAGGGTGGTCTTTCTGCCCTGGTAAAGGATACTATCAATGGTTGAGAGGCCCAATCAACCATCTTTGAAGAGAACAAAGATCTGAGTATGTAGCGAATATAATTCATCACATCATAGACTTCGTCATCATATGATGACCACTCTTTGTATAACTCGTCCCTAGAAGGGAAGATAATATTACAAATATATACATGTAAGCCAGTAATCACCTGTATAAATAGGTAGAAGTAAGTAGAAGTAAGTAAAAGTAAGTTAATTCTATAATATCTTCTATAGATGCTTCTTTGAAGCTTCATAGATAGTGCTTTAACTTTATAGGTGTCTATAATTGATTTTTTGGATTAGAAAAATAGTAAAAAAGTTGGCCATGTACTACACATGTTGTTAATTTGAAGACCAAGCTAATTATATGGCCCACATGTAGAAAAACTTGCCTTATAAGTCAAGGCATGTCTTCTACAAAGTTAATACCTATTAAAGGTCCTATAAAATATTGCCACATAGCCCTTATTTAGATAATATATATAGAGATAAGAGTGAAGTCTTCTTCATTGTTATCAACTTCTTTCTTGCTTCTAGTCTAGTTTCAAGAGTCTCAAATTTCCTTGTCTTTTGGAAAAGAAATTTTAGTTATTTTTTAATATACTTACTTTCTTATTTCTATTTTGTTATTCTTTCTTTAATAGAGATTTTATTGGTTTATATATCATCTTTTAGTTTATGTTCTTAACACTATCTTTCTCAGATCTTGTTTCTTTTATAGCAAAGATTTGTTATTCTTTATCTTAATTTTTATAGATGTCATCAACGAAAAGTTTCAACTCTCTTTATTACATTTTCAAGTTTCTTTGTTGGCTTGTATATGCATTCATTAATATCATATATGCACAAATAAATAAAATATTCGAATTTATTTCTATGCCTCTTTGAATCTAAGTCTTCGTGGACCTTAAATTCTTGATAGTCCAATTTGTCACAAGAATAAGTAATCTTATTATTATCATGAAGTATTCATACCTTTTTACCTATATGAAATTTTGGTTGTTCCTTGTGATAGGCATCTACATTGATCTTTTATTATTCTTGAGCTTTGTTTAAGCATGCTTTCATTGTTGTATATAGATCTAATAAAAGATTTTCCAAATCTTTTGCCACAAAATTATTAACTTTTAAAAAGTCAAAAGTATTAAGTCATAGATGATAACGATAGTTGATAAAGAAAGGTATTTATTAAATAGAAGAATATACCAAATTATTATATACAAAGTTAGCGAATAGTAAAAGAATTGTCCAATCATCTTGATGATAGTTGATGATACCAGTCTTATATTATTATAAAACTTGATTCACCTATTCCATTTTTCCATCAATTTGAGGATGAAAAGCCAAAGAAAGCTTTATATTCACCTTTAAAAACTTGAAAAATATTTTTTAAAATCTAAATATAAATTGAATCCTTCTATCTCATATAATATCTTTAGACAATCCATGCTAGCAATAGATATTGTCAAATATAAACTTAGCTATTTCTTTGTTTGTAATAGATATTGTATATGATACAAAATATATTATTTTGATAAAATGGTCTATTATCATGAATATAATATTATATGAAACTAAGACAAGAAAGTCTATGATAAAATTCATAGAAATAAAAGACTATGATTTTTCTAAAATAGATAATGGCTGAAAAAATCTATAAAGTTGATGATGATGAGTTTTGGATCTTAATCAAATATCATATAATTATACAAAGTCTTTGATTTCTTTCTACATTTGAAGCTACTAAAAATCTCTAAATATTAGCTTTAAACTCTTGTTGTATCCAAAATATTCGATTCGTCAAAATCATGAAGAATATATATATACTTTGTCTTCAAGATTATATAATCATCTCTTGAAATATAGTAGATTATTCTTGAATTTGAATTTGAAAGTATCACAAGATGTAGAAGAATTATTCTTAATATCATGAATAAGAGAATCAAAAGACATACTTGATTGAATTTGTATGACAAAGGTTGAATCAACAATCAATGTTGATTTTATTGCTTAAAGATGAAAATGCTCTAACTTTAAAAGAATCATTTTTATTGATCAAAAGTTGCATTTCTTTCTTGTGGTACAATATAAGAATGTCTAAAAAGGTTGTTTAATAAACCTTATTGTTTTTCAAGTCAATAAGTGATGTTGAGATCAAATCTTGATGAAGATATATTCCAATGGACTTGACAACAATTCAAAATACATTCTAATATGAAGTACTTGAGGTTCTTGTGATTTGTATATATGGTGACTAAACTTGAGGCACCTTCTAAATAATGATTCCATTCTTAAAATAAATCTATGATTACAAGAAGCTCTTTATTATAGATTTCATAATTAATCTCAACTACTAAAAACTTCCTAGAATGAAAGCTATTGAGTAGAGCTTGTCATTTGTTTTTATTTGTGACAAAACATTACTTATAGCAAAGTCTAATGCATCTATTTCTATAAAGAATTCCTTAAAAAAATTGATGTGATACAAAATTGATGCAAAAATAAATACTAACTTCAAAGCTTCAAAAGATGCTCAAGCTTCTTTGTTCTACTTAAGTTTATCTTAACATGTAAATTGTGTAAGAAGAGTCACAGCTTTCGAAAAGTTCTTGATAAAGATTTAATAATAATTAACAAATCTTAAAAAATATTACATATATCTAATTATTTTTAGAATCTTTCAATTCATGATAGTCTGAACTTTCTATGGATCTATTATAAGTCTTTTGTTGGAAATAATGTATCCTAAAAAGTCAATTCAAATAGTATGGAATACATACTTTTTCATCTTGATATACATTCTTTTATCTCTAAGTTTTTGTAAGACATGTCGAACATAAAATTCAGGATCTTTTGTATTCTTAGAGTAGATTAGAATGTTATCTAAATAACAAAAAATAAAATCATTAAAAAATCTATAAAGAAATGGCATTCATGAAATATTGAAATGTAATTGGTGCGTTTGTGAGTCCAAAAGGCATGACATTATATTTGAAATGTCTATACCTAATTTGAAAAGTAGTCTTTCATTCATCCTTCTATGATGTGGATTAGGTTATATGCTCCTCATAGATCTATTTTTGTATTGATCTTTGCTTGATTGAATTAGTAAAAAGTCTTGAAATCAAAGATACAAGATATCTATTCTTTATGGTGATCTTGTTAAGTCTTCAATAATCTATTCACATTTATAGAGATCAATCTTTTTTCTTCATAAATAAGCTAAGTGCTCCTGTTAGAAATTTCAAATGGCATATGAAGCTCTTAGCCAAATTCTCCTCAATATACTTCTTTCGTACAGTCAATTCATTTGGCAATAAGCTATAAATTAGTCCAAATGGTAGTTAAGCTCCTTCTTGCAAATCAATTGAATAATCATAAGATCAATGCTTTGGAAGAATACATGCATTCTTCTTTTTAAAAACACCTTAGAAACCTTGATATTAGCTAAGGATACTATTTGACATCTTTTTACTATCAAAAATAGAAGAGGCATATATAATAAAAGATAATCTTTTTTTTGCCGGAGTAATGAAAGCTTTTGTATTTACCAATAAGGATTTGGATGTATTAGGATTATGTATTTTTAGTTGACTAACAAAATTTTAGATCAAATTATAAGAAAAGTTTAGGTTATGAAAAATCTAATTTATTTGAGGATTATATTTTTTAATTAAGATAAATTTAAAATAATTAGATTAAATAGAGATTTTATTACATTAAATATTACTATGCTATTATGATCTTTAATTGCTATATCTAAAAGAACAATCTCATATATGATATCTTTAAAAGATATCAAATAACTATCTATGATTTCTATATGTATGGATTTAGTTTTCTTGACTAATGATATTTCTTATTTCTTGACAAATTTCTTGTCTATAAAAGAAGTTGAGGCTCATAAATCTAACAAGATTAAGACTTTGTGATTTTCTAGTCCTAAATAAATTTCTATTGTAAAATAAGGTGAGGGATCTAAGGAGAAAATATGACCTTTACTAGAAATTTTGGAAGATTCTAATTGCACGATACCTATTATAGCTAGAAAAACTTGTTTTTGACATATTGTCATCTTTAGCAACCATGCTTCTCATATTGTAATTGTGTTGTTTCTTTGAACAATGTTGAGTAATATATTTAGCTTCTCCATAATATTAGCACAAACTCTATTGACAGTGTTAAATCTTTTCATGTTCTCCAAAGGATTTAAAATATATTGTAACAATTTGTATTGGTTCTAGTCTTAATAAATAAGTTTTTGAAAACTTAGGAGTTTTTGTCATTACTTGACTTGGTCCTCTTCAACCAAGTCTTTATTCTTGACTTTTTCAAATAATCAATTGTCACATGCAATGGCTTCAATAATAAATTATTCTAAATATTTTTTTTTCCATTCTCAATAACAAATCTTTTATATTATCATTCTCTCTATATCAAAATTGATTGATAAGGGCTTTATCATTCTAGTTCACGTTGCAAGCAAGGTTTTGGAATTTAGCAATATATATAGTGGCTGATCGTGATCCTTATTGTGATGATAAGATTTTAGTCTCTATTACTCTTTCTCAATGACTTTTTCCAAATGTAGTCGTAAAATCTTTTAGAAATGAATTCAAATCATAAAAGAATTATAAATATTTTTTTATTAAAGGTATAAATCAAAAAAAAGCACTTTTAGATAGAAGTATGCTTATGAATCTAACTTGAGTAAATCCATCAAGGTATTGGAAGAAATTCAATCTTAGATAGAACTTTATTTATTTCAAAAATCTTTGAATTTTTTATCTGATTCAATTAAACTTCTCGAATATACTAATCCTTATCTTTATTATACTTATAGAAGCAAAAGTTCCTATATTTAGTTATAAGATTGATTTACTTGCTTCCTTCAACTTTACAACTTCTTGACATAGATTCTAAACTTCTTCCATAGACATAGGATTAGTGTTTTCATAGTTGGTGCTTGTGATGCATAAAATTTCTACCCTAAAAATGTTGACAAGTTGTGAGCTCTCAATTATATTCTAAAATTTAAATTTTCGTTATTTTTTAATTTTATAATAATTAAATATGTTAGATTAGGATTTATATAAGTAGAATTTAGTTTTATAGAATTTTTAGGATTACAACCCTTGATGGTATAAATTATAGCCTAATTCCTTGAATTATGTTAATTAGGACTAAAGTGATAAGAGTTAAAAAATTAGAATAGCAACTTAGTTAGTTTAATAATTTAGAGGTTATTAGTCATTACTATAAGGGTTGACTAAAAGCCTATGAGTGCATCCATAATCATTCACATGATTTAGGAGTTGGAATTATAATTCTCTAAAAGATTTAGGGAAGTTAGCAATGATAATTTTGGATTTTCCTCCAAATTCAACAAATTCAAGCGGTATGGTGGTTCTTCTACTTAAAAGGAGACTTTTTAATGCAATGGTGGCACCGGATATACCTCGTGGAGTGAAGAAAACGAGATCAGCAACCTCTCCTTCAAAATACAAGAAAAGCAATGAAATTCTCATTTCGCGAAAATTTTCACAAAAATTGCCAAGATCCTTGTAAGTAAAAACTTCCATAAAAATTATAATTGAGCATGGATTGAGGCATGTGAGTAGTCGATCTTAGCTTAAAAAGGTGTTTTGAATACAATAGTGAAGTTAGATTTATAAAAAAAATGCTTTCTTGGCCATTTACAAGAGCCATTAGCCTTGGTGACGAGATTGGCTCTTGGATGAATGAAGGTTGTAGATCTAGATTAGGGATCTTAAAAATCAAGGGTGGAGATGTAGCCAACCTTCTACAAGCCTCCACTCAATTGTATAATAGAGGCTTGGCTTTCCAAGCCCTCTCTCTCTCCTCTTTTGGGTGAAGGGCAGAGTCATGCCAAAATTTGGCCGAAATCCTAATCTTAATTTTTTTTAGATTTTAATTCTCATTGTGAACCTTGTGATTGTGTATGTATGGATTTTTCATTGTGAAGGATGGTCATTAAGTTTTAAAATATGTTTCATTGAGGTAGATATCTCCTCGGCCTTTCAAATACCCCAAGGGTTTCAAGGGCCTTGGATTTTCTTCAATCAGTCACTCAATTTCTGTTGTTTCAAAGTGAGATTCTGAAGGGTTGTAGATTTTGTTGTTAGCTTTTTAACAAGATAAGACTTGCTTGATTTGGAGTAAGAAAGAATTTTTGGTGAATTTTTGAGTTTGAGGGAGTCGACTGCCTTTGCAGTTTGAATCAATCGAGTTTGGAAAGGCATTTCTCAGTGCCTGATAATTGGCTTTATTTGAAATTTTGGGAGAAGCAAGATTTATAAGCTAAGCTCTAAAAGGCACAAGTTTTGTTGAATTTAAAGACAATCTGAATTTTTAGTGAATTTCTAAGTGAAGAGGATTGGTCACCACGGCAGTTTGGATCACTCAACTTCAAAGGAAGAATTCTCACGACTAAGTCATTATATTGCAACAAGAATTATTGGATCAAAAGCATCTTTAAGTCAGCCTTGCAATAAGCTAAGAATCATTCAAATTGAAGCCGATTATAAACTTTGGCAAATTTTGGAGTGGAAGGAGGTTGCTGCCTTCAATCCTTACATGTTGTCAAGGTACCTTCACTTTCACCTCTCTCACTTTATTTTTACTATCATCTTCACAGTGACTTGTAAGCTCCACATTTCACTTCTTGGCTAATAAATTTTAAGTTTAACTTTTAACCTTTTTATTCTCACTTTAACTTTTAACTTTAACTTTTAAATTGAACTTTTAATTTTAACTTTTCACTTAACCTTTAATCTTAACTTTTAACTTAACTTTTTTTTTACTTAAGCTTTGAATTTTAACTTTAACTTAACCTTTTAATTTCAACTTTTAACTTAATCTTTTAATCTTAATTTTTAACTTTAACTTTTTAAACTTAACTTTTAACTTAGCTTTTAATTCAAACTTAAGTTTTTATTCTTATGGTCAATTAATAGTAATAATTTAGTTAATTATTTTTATTGTGTTTGCATAGTAAATTTCATTTAACATGTTAATTTAATACTGGTAACCATTGCTTGGAAGGTCTAATACTAATTGAATTTTTAATATAAGATTTAAATTAATTTAACAATTACACAATTGGGAGCTCTCCAATTCCACCTTTTGGACTTGTTGTGTGGCATAGGTTTCATCAAGTAGTGAAATTTGACCTCACACAAGTTCATGAAGATCAACAATAGTTGCAAATCTATTCTCACTTTCACCAAGTGTAGTATCCATGATTTTTCCTCCTATTTCAAACAACTTAATAAATCCACAAGTCAAATTAGATGAGAGTAATTTATAACTTCTAATATCAAATGAAAATTTCTACAAAGATAGATAATCTACTCTTATAAAAAAAATATCAATGTTAGAAAATTAAAAAAATATCAATGTTAGAGAATTAAAAAAATTGTTTAAAGGTGGGTAATTCACAACCTTCAAAATACAATAGTAGAAGTGACATAATCTACTCACTTTTAAAATAAGACAACAACAATGAATTAGCACTTTTGTCAAATTATCAAGGGTATTTTTTTTTTAAGAACTAAAAGATCAAGACACTCTTGTGTCATTCAAAAAAAATAAATAATTACTCAAAGTTGATATAATATTAAACTAGAATGGATATTATCAAAGTCAACAACACTAGAAAGTCTTGAAAACAAGACTAAGGACTAAACAAGCATTGATAAGAGTGATGAAGGCTTCACTCTTGTCTCTATATATACTCTTAATTAGGAGCTATGTGACAATGTCCTATATGACCTCCAAAAAGTATTGACTTTGTAAGATACATATTTTAACTTATAAGACAAGTTTTTTATATGTGCACCACATAATTAGCTTATTCCACAAGCTACCAACATGTGGTTAACTTGTTGACAAAGTTTCTAACCTATTAATCAACTACAAATACATATAAAATCAAAGCACTATCTATAAAATATTATGAAATAAATCTATTTTTACCTACTTCTACTTAATCATAGAAATAAATATTATTGTAAATATGTATATTTGTGACATCCATCCAATACAAACTCCAAATGTATTTTATTAACATCAAATAATTTAAATCAAATAGATTATGAAGCATAAATTTTTCTTATAAATTAAACAACTCGCAATCTATTTTTTTACAAAATATTTAATGTGTCCTTTTCAACCACCAATCTTTTTTAAAGCAAAGAAAGGAAAAAATGTGCAAAAAAAGAAGACATATTATTAGCTTATTGTATCCGAGGAGGACACATTGAGTGTAGTAATATCAATCAATGATATAACATTTAATAATTACCTATGTATATAGAGATATATATATATATATATGCATTATAGTAGGCATTTATAATTATTACTTTCTTTGGATGTAATTGAAGAAATTGACAATAAATTGGGTAATGAAAGATACAAAAGTAATTTTGCTTTAGTTGAATGGTATGAGGCTTGTGCTTCTCTAACTGATAAAATTGAGAGTAAACTAGAGCTTTTTGCATTTATTTTTTTATAAATAATAATTTTTTATTTTAGAAAAATTATTTGATGTTAATAAAATACATATGCAATAGTTCTAAAGATTATCAAATGTGCTTCAACAAAAACCAAGCTTATATTAGTATGGATTCATGTTGGTCAAAGATTTTTTTTTTTTAATTTTTTTTTAATAATGTATAGACGAAGGATTTTATAATAAATACCTAAGGTATCTGACCAATCTATTTTTTTCAAAAAAAACTACATGATTGACAAGGTGGTGCTGCATAATTAGTTGACAAAATCCTTGAATATATTGACTAATAATCATTACATATATTATATTCATATACTTATTCTCAATAATAATTTTCACTCTTCAACCTCAACATTTCTGACCAAAAGGACCATTTGTTAAATTAATAATCACACTTTCACTAACATTAATCATTAAAATCCACCCAACACAAACTCCAACATCTCTATCCCAAAGTCTCAACATTGCAATCCTCTTTGCACCCCAATATTCCAACTTGCCTATATCACATTAATCCACTCCATTCAAAATCATCCTCACTCCAAATCATAGACAAAAACCAGCATTCACAAAGAACAAAAATAAAAGAAACAAGAATTCAAGACACACACACACACACACACACACATAATCCTTGCAAAAAAGTACTTTTTTGCATTCAAAAGGGGGTAAACTGTAAGCTCTATGAAACTTTATTTTTATTATTGTTATTATTAAATAATTTTTCGATGAGTATATGAAGGGAAAATAGCTCTTTACAGAGCAAGAAGGGAATGAAGAGTGTGTGTGAGAGAGAGTGCCTGGATCAAGGAGGAGGAGGCGCACGGGAAAACCTCGCAAATGAGCTAGCAATTCTCGCGATGGCGAGTCAGCCATGCGACGACGATCGGGGGAGAGAGTCAAAGCGGGGCCCCACTCCCTCCTCCTCTTCGCGCAGGATTTCAACGCAACTACTTCCCTGTCCCCCCATGCAATCAGTTTTGTTTTTTGTTACAAAAAAAGACCCGTAGGATTGCTTGTAATCGGCGATGGGTCGCTACCACCAGACCAGGGCGAAGCTCCAGAGCTGCGCCGGGTCTGATTGAGCCCACGGAAAATCATTCCTGTGCGTTGGGTTTTCAACGGCTTGGGGGGGGGGGGGGGGGGGGATCTAGACAATGTTTTTTCGGCTGTCGATCCATGGCGTATCGACGATGGCCTTCCGATTTGTGTAGCTGGAGAGTCTTTTTGTTTCCCGGTGAGGACAGAATATTATATCTTTGGGTGCCAGCCCTAGTCAATCATTGTGCATACCGCTCGGCCTACTGATTGCCTGCATGTTGCGTCTCTGGCAGTCCAAGCTTGTGTCGGAATCTTCCTCCAAGCCCGCCGGGTCTCTGAATTATGTGAGCAATCATCCTCGCTGGAAGGTGTCCGAGTCCCAGTTGTCTGTATTATGCTGGTTTTGGTCTGTCTTAGCTCTGCCCGGAGCTTGTCGCGTCGGATGCGCCCTGCTGTCGATCTGCCGTCCGGGGTGGTGAATCCTGCACGAATCGCTTGACCGATTTCTATTTTTTGGACATGAGCTCTGTGCTATGCTTCCGAGGGAATGAGCTCGCATGTGCGTACCAATTTTCTTTCCTCCGAGAGCAATTGTGTTGCTGCAGTGTTTTGCACTGCAATAGAAGGTAAAGCCTCCGTTTGCCTGCGCTATCGGGTGAATCCTTGAGTGCTTAGTGTTTGTGAAGCTAATTGCTCTGCTCCCTGTTCATTCAAGCGTGTGTTGAGATTTGACCCACTAACTTGAACCACATGAAGCGAACAAACCTGGTGTGTTTAATGTTAGCTTCACCCTGGAGAACGCATTCGGATGAATGTTGTGGAATCTTAGAAGCAAACGCAACCCTCCTGCGCCTAAACTATTAATACGTCGTTAGAGTATCTCCGCATGGAATGATTGATGAATTGTTCCCAGCCTTGTGCAATACTTTCCTTTTGGATGACGCGGGGCTACAGTACTGTCCTCTTCGTTTTCAGTGACTCTTAGCAACCGTTTTGTTACTTCTCTACCTTTCTGTCTAGCACATGTTGCCTTGTGTTATCAAAATTTGGTTGCTAGTTTATCCGTCTTGTGGTCGCTAATTCTAAAGGTGATAACTTCCATGTGGAACACGGATCAATTGTTGCTTTGAGAACTGCCCTTGCGAATCCTCTGACACTGTTGAACCCTTCCTGATCGCGTTTTCAGGGCAGGTGCGCAACGTTTAGAAGGAACTATTTAACTGGGCCAGAGAAGTTGAGCTATATCGCATCCTCCCAAAAGAGGGTGGAGGAGGTAGAATTTTAGAATCGCTGCGTCTGGTTGAACGCAGAGATTTCAAAAGCTTTGCTGCGATGAGGAAGAGAAGGATGAGTGCTGTGGCACTTCTTACTGTAGCAGTGTTGCACATGTGCTTGATACTTGCGGAAGCACAAACATACAACGTAAACACAACTTACAGGCTAGGTTTTCTGTCGCCTTCACCAGATTCACTCATCCCCACCAGCTTGGCCAATGAATGGTGAGTCCTATCAAGATCATGATTCATCTGACATTCATCAATAAAGTATGACAAGCTTGCACGCGACTGATTGTTTGTGTCTAAGTTCTATTGATGTGCTCTCCTTTGTGTAAAGCTTACCCTGATGCTCTTTCCAGCATCCTTTTAGAAGTTGCAACATCCAATCGAGTTTTGTCTGTGCTTGTGGGTGACTTTCCAGGAATTCTGCATTCATGGTGGCCATGGAAGTTCTCAACTCAGAGGACAGATCGTATAATTTTATTCCGAGCATAGAAAATACAGAATGTGATTGGCAGTGTGGGCAGCATGCCACTGAGCAGCTTACTAAGCCACAAATAGTTCCTGCTTTGATCGGTGCAGTAGGCCCTGCTTGCACAGATGCAGCTATGTCCTCTGGTCGAGTCTTCAGGGAAAGGAATTATTCACACATCTCATTTGCTGCCACTTCAGTTAAGCTCTCAAGCCGGGTTGCCTTCCCAATGACTTTTCGAACAGTGTAAGCGTACCGAAATGATCAACTTTGCTTTGCCCACTGAGCAGACTGTTGACGTCTCATTCACTAAAATGGATGGACATGATTCTCATGTTTCTGTAGCTGCGTCAGCGATATCTACGTTGTAGCTTTTCATTAGCTTAACATGAGTCATCAGTGGTAATTCAATCAATTTCGAGCAAGACTGGATCAGACGTATATTGATTGAGCAAGCTGTCTGATATTCCTGATTGACCTGCTCCTGCTTTTTTATTGCAGTTTCAGTGATGAGTATCAGGCAGCAGCCATTGCAGCCAGTGTAAGTGTGTCCCATTTCATGTCTCGACCGTCCAAAGTTGGTGTTTGCCAATGTATGATTAGAATAGGTTATGCTTCTAACGATGTGACGTGGGTATCATTAGCCCAGACATATAATAAGATTGTATTTTGCTGTGTGCTGCTTCACTTACATGGACTTGAACACAGGTGGCGGAAATGGGAATCAAACGTCTCCATGTTTTGACAGTAAAGAGTTATTACAGCATGAATCTGGGTTCAGAAATAAATGCGGTTAGTACCTCGACACAGGATATTTTGTAACTATGTCCTCAGTTGCGCACGAAAACTCGTTGAAGCAGGCTATGTATGAAAGAGGCCACACGATCAAAAGGATGATTCCCTGTGGTGTGGTTCTTCACACGTTGAATCGGTTTACTTCTGGTAATTAATGACATCAGCCCCAAAGCAGCCTTGGTGATATCACAAGTGTCGTTGATTGTTTGCAGGCGGTGGGTTCATTAGCAAATACAACGGTTTACACTATATCATCTGGAGAGAAATCGATGATCAACGAGACTCAGCTTGCAGCCATCCTAGAGACGGTTGAAACGGAAGACTTCATTGTCATGGCGGTGCATCCAATACTGGCTCAGGAGATTTGGAAGGTTGCTTATAAATTGGTATGAAGTGTACCCTTCATCAGATTTCAATCTCCAAGACAGGCTTTCTGCAGATCTCTCTTGCAATGAAGATAGAATGTTTGATTAACTGGAATCTGCAAAATCCTTTCTACATTGCAACGATTACAGCGTCAGTTGCAGTGTAATAGACAATCTGCCGAGTTTTACATTGAATAGGATTCTCCCAGCATTGAGACTATGAATTGGACTTTTTTGTAGTCTTAAACTTATTTGTTTTTCTCCAGGACAAATTGAGGTGGCCATTTTGGTACTTCGGTACGGACGGAGTTACTGCTTTTGATCCTGCAGATGTGAATGTAACAGGTTTGGTTCTTTCCTCCTGCAAGGCATGTGACTAGCAAGGATGAGAGTCAGGGCTGCACTTGACTTCTTCATTCCTAATCCGAGGGAGTTAATGATTTGATACCTACATTGAATTCTCAACAGTTTTTGCCTCATTGCAGATCCCAAGTTGGTAAACGCAATACAAGGAGAAATTGGAGTTTCTCCACATGGTACGTAATGCACACAATGACAGGAGCATTTGATATTTCCCCTTTTTGCAGAAATCCCGTGAAGGATCTGTTTTTCTTACAAGTAGAGGAAAGTGATCAATGTAGGGGGACACAATGTGGAAATTGTGATTTACTGAGAGAGACTACAAAATAGCGCAAAACCAATGTGCTACTCGTGATGAAAGTAAACTCGGGATTATTCTTTACCATTGGCTCAGGTGGCGATATCCTCACCACCGGCCCATGCGCGAAGTTCTACTCTTATTGGAAATCTAAAAAGTATCCAGGCTCTCCTTCAGAAGGCAAAACCAGAACGCGTTCTTACGTCCCCCACCTAATTGATGCTGTGCAAACTTACTTCATTATTGTCGATAACCTCATCAAGGCGAAGGCTAATGTCACCAAAGACAATGTTATTAAAGCACTCAACGGATCCGGGCCAGGAGTTATTGAGTTTGAGGGTTGTAGTGGCAACGTCTCGTTTGATCCTGCTTCTGGAAGCCGAAGCATAGCGACTCAGGCTCCTCATTACGATCTCGTCTTACTGACACAGGCACTCTGGGAGGTTGGTCTCAAATAACCCTCATATGATTCTCCGACTTGTACATACTTCTGAGCCGAATTCGTAGAAAAGCTTGTGTGATGTTCCTCTCTGCTCATGCTGAACAAAAGCTGGCACCTAGCATTTCGAGGTCAGTTTTGAACATTACTTTGTTTGCAGGTCAAGGGTGAGATAAAGAATGGAACTTTGCTCGGTTTGCAAGTGCTTACACGACCTGGGAGCGGTCTGAATTCGGTACTCTAGTCTTCCTTTTTCCCAAATTGCAATCGATGGATCAATCTTCCAGTTGTCATGGTCGTAAAGTTGATGATAAGTCCACCAAATTAGATCAGCGTTGTATCATTACAAACCTAAACCTGCGAGTAGATCAGTGATCAGATTGACCGATAACTTGTGTAAAGTATCCTGATACTAAGATGCCACCACTTTGTGCAGATTTACTTAGGACCAGAAGGGCTGTCGAGCAAGGCGAAAGTAGGCATCATTGTTGGCACCTTATTTGGCGCAGTGGCTGTGCTGTTTGTGGCCGGGAGTGCCTTGTATTTGTACAGACGGAAACGAACTGGCCGTCCTCTCGCTAGGTCTGAATCCATGCGAAGAATGATGGATTTCGTAGGAACAGGCAGTTTTGGAAGTTCTGATAGTTTTGAGATCGGTGAAGAGCGGGGTTAGTTAAATTGAATAGATCTAGTCATAGAGGGAGTGTGCTTGCGAATTCACAGTCCGGCGTTATGGGCCAGTGTGGGCTATTTATAGCTAGAGTGGAGTAGAGTATGTTCACTTGCACGGCTATATGTGATTAAGATGAAATCTGTCATGAGAACGAGAATATTGCATTGTTATTCAAAAGATTTTTCTCGTTGAGGGTGGATTGCCACGTTCAAGATTGGACCGATCGAAAAAATAGGTTACTGAGACATATTCATGTATGATTTGTGACCCACAGCAAAGTACTTTCAGAAGAAGTTGAATACACTCGTTTATTTTAAAAACGAACATATGTCATTATTAAGGTTAATAAACAGTACTTCAGACAGATCGATTGGGAGTCAACTGTGAGGGATGGGTGTAGTTCAGATTTTTAGATTGGGCAAGAGTATCCCGAGAATGATAGACCCTACAACTGAAACCTTAGACTCAGATTTAAAAGAAGATACAATACCAGCAAGAATGATAGGCAAATGCAACTTCAAGAGACTGCTATTGAAAAAAGGACGAGTTCAATAAGATATCCCAACAGGAAGAGAAGATTTGAGGGTGTTCCAAACTTAAATTCTTTACAAATCAGCGAACAGTACACTTTACAGACCAGCAGTGGCCTTAAGTCCTAGAACAATTCCTACACCGATCACGTGTCCCAAAGCGCCACAGGCCAGGGTGTCGGTTGCTGTGAATCCAGCGGGGTCACCAGTTTGAAGGCCAGAATCTCTGTCGACAAGCTTCAGTCCAGCGGTTGATTTCCTGTTGGCTGAAGGGGCAAGGCCAAATCTTCCAGCGAACAGCATCAAAGTGGTCGAAGCAACCATGATCTGCAACATCGCACATTGAAATCCCGTCAGATAGGTTTCATTATATGCACATAGAAGAACACATGATCCGACAGATATCCACAGCGAGACCAGCGAAAGTGGGAGCATCTGACAACCTAGAATGCGGATTTGTTTCTCGGCGAATCACGCTGAAGATTAACACTACACTCACGCACACTCAGTAGGAGTGAGTCATCGACTCCTGGAAACTACCAGCTCTTACGTCAAAAACAAACATTGCGCATCCCGAGTTAATCAACTTTCCATCACAGTATTAGTCAAGAATGGTCAATACCAGGTTCGTGGATGATCCAATGTAGTCACAGCGGGCACCCAAAGCACCCTTTCCGGCGGTCTTCCTCAAAGCCTACATTCCAAAGTACTTCCCAGTAAGACAGCAATCGCAGGTGATTAATCAAACTCAGGATGATAAAGCAACATGCAGCTGTAAATCGAGACAATTCCCAAAGTATAATCCTGTAGGTTACTCACTGACGCAACAATTTATAAACTACATGAACTTCCTACAGCCCCCCACACTCGGCTGCCTGGAACTGAACCAGTCCATGCATGAAAACCCAGTAAGGCAATAATGGTGACACTCGAACCCATTTGAGACCCACAAGTTCCACAGCGACCCAGCTCGCAAAATCACGTACCAAGCTTGGGAGGGGCTTGCTGAAGCTGCTGGTGGTGGCCTTGAGGCCTTCGAACTGGCGCACGGTGGCGACAGACATCGTGGTGGCCATGGCTGCCATTGGAGATGGATTCCGCCGCACAAACAAGTTCGAAACGGTATGGAGACGGGATGCAGAGGCGGAAGAAGAAGAAGAAGAAGAAGAGAGCTAGAATGCGCTGCGGGGAACGGCGAAGCGAGGATCGGCACTCTTGTTGCCGTCGTCGAGATAGCGATGTGGATTATGGGGGCCCGTGGGCCAATCGCCATAGCCGCGACCTTCGAGCACCACCCACACACACACTCTGCCCCAAATCCCCCCCCCCTTCAGATAAGGCCCCGCGCCTTTTTCTGCAGACCTGGACCCGGTGGGAAGGGTGAGGAGTCTCCTCAACCAATGGGATGATGCCCTGGGTGCCAGCTCAGTGCCAGCTCGTCCTGTCTTCCTGCTGCGTGGATCGTGAAGTAAAGTTTTATTGCACCTGGTTTTGGTGGTATTGGACTGCGAGTAAGTTAAATGGCTTTGAATTCAATGTTTATTCCACGCTTTACAATGTGAATCACAATGCATGTGTTGTAACCCAGAATTTTGAAACCATGTTTTTAATGATACCACGAAAAAAGTAGAGAGAATGTGTATGTGTGTGCGATGTGTGTGCGATTAACATTCCCATATATATGTATATATATATATATATATATATATATGGGAATGTTAAATAGACCAAAGTTTTTACTAAATCAACCCAACAGTGGGTCTATTTAATATTACCCTATATATATATATATATATATATTTATATATAGAAACGAAAGGGAACAAACTATACCCATATACTGAATATTTTATCTTTGATAGAATTTTGGATCAAAGATAGAATTTTGGATCATATGTCCAAAAATCAAGTAGTTATTGAAATGACTAGTGACAAGTGTTTGGTATTACTTTTGATGCTTTGCAAAAAAAACTGGTGTAAATTGAAGAAAAAAAAGAAAAAAAAAAAAAAAAACTAACAAATTGTGCTTGTGATTGCTTGCAATTTTTATTTTTTTATTATTTTATTTTTGATTTTATGTCAAGACATTGAATGCGTCTTCTTTTATCTGTTTATAATTCCATCTCCAATTTAAGGGTTCTTAAATATTGGATGAATCACTCAATTTATTGTTTTTAAATCTTAAAATTATTGAAAATTTTGAATATTCATTAATATAAACTTAAGATAAAATCTTTCACTTGCATTATGAAAAAAAATAATAAATAAATAAATAAATAAAAATAAGCTCCTTATTGAAAATCCACATTGACAATTTTCACATTTGTTTTTAAAAAATTCCATGAATGTATTGTTGTGGAATTATATATATATATATATATATATATATATAACTATTATTAATAGAGAAAAATGCTTCAAAAAGTGCAATGAATGCTTACGATTATTTCTTCACGTGTTATAAAAATACTTTGATCATTATTAATTGGATAGAATCTTACTTTTTGAAAGATGTAAGGCAGTTTGCACAACATTTCATAACTTTCTAATCAAATGCCATGCAACTTATAAAGCAGTTGAATATCTTATATTAATATATTGTCAAGTTTAATTATTGACGTATCTTATTTGTATAGTTGTCTTATTGTATGCTTTGCAAATATACTTGTAAATATATTATATTGCATGTGTAGGAGTACAAATATTTCAGAGAAAAGATTAATTATTTTATAATCCAAGTTGAATATTTGAAATTCTTGTGCATTTTTTTATTAAATTTGATAATGCTATATATATAAAGAAAAGACTGAACTTGAATTATTCTTCCTTACCTTATTTGTTTTTATTCATTGTCATCCCTGCACCTACCATAATTTTGTAGAATTACTTCCTACCACATAAAACAATAGAGTATTTATATCTTCTAAAAAAGAGTTGAATGAATAAAGGTCCATTTTTAATTATATGTAGAAAGTTTCTTATTGTTTCACATTGGCTTTCATTTCCATTATGTAACATGTTTCCTTAAATGTATATTGTGCATTCATTTTTCTCCTTAGAGACATAATAATATAATGAAGTGATAAATAAGTTAGATGTTCTTTGTAAACACATTGTAACAATCATCTATGTCATCCTATAATTATGTCTTAGATTTCTTTAAATTGCATTCAAAGTCTAAACAAAGTAACCAAAGTAAATAAAGTGACAATATTTCATAACTTTAAGATGTTGCGTTTAATAATAAAATATGTTAAACATCAAATATTAAATTTATTTTCTTATTAAGTACAAAATAAGTTATTGGAGAGTATGTTGTCCCATGTTATTATTTGCCTAAAAATTCAAATTTACACATTATTTTTTAATTATTTATTATTCTTGTCTTGCCTATGGTAATTAATTATGAGTTTAGCCAAAAATAAAGGAACATATCTAATTTTTTCCTAATCATGGTTTAAGCTTCCACTTTATTTGTTCCAAAAAAATTGTAATTTGTGCCATTCTTGGTTTATATGTACCTTATCTATTAATAGTATTTATAAATGCATAACAAGATTAAAAATATTTTTACAATAGATACCAATTTTATATTAAAATAATTCAGGTATATGAATACAATAAGAACCATAATGTTTAAAAATGCTACTATTCAATTTAAACTCTAAGCAATGTAAAATTCTTCGTTTATCTTGTCACATCTATCTTTTATTATCTTATTGTTTTGATAATAATAGATCTTAAAATAAAATAAACAATTAAATCCTTTTATTTTGTTCTTTCTTCAATATATTTGGATTTTGTTTACTAATAAATTTTCTTTCATTTAATCAATTTAGCATTCCATGACTTTGAGTTTTTATATTTAAACATCTATCATTGTTATGTACTTTCAAATGTTAAGTCTTATAAATAGTATTCTTTTTGTCATCATGTAGATTTGTTTCCTCACCAATTACTTCTTCTTGTTGGACACATTGTATAATTTCATGTGTTTGTCTTCTTTATTGTGCAATAATTTGTTTCTTTTGCATTCAACACAATGTTCAATATTTTGTTGAATTTCTTTATGTATTCTTTTTTTTTGTTTCTAAAGGATATTATTTGATTTGGTTAACAAAATTATTTTGTTTAATTTTTAAAAATTAAATTAAATCCAATATTTTGTGGTTTTCTTTATGTGTGTGTGTGGGTGTAAATATATTATAAATTAGAATAAATAAGTATTTGTTAATCTAACAAAAAAAAGTTGATAATTTTTTATTATATTAACTTTCAAATAGAATCTAGTTTAATAATATTAAAACATCAAAAAAATCTAAATTATAATAATAAAATATTTTTTTCTTATTGTAGGCTATTACAAACCATTGTTTTTAAAAATTAAAAAATAAAATCTAAGAATATTTAGTATCATCTTCTTGTATTTGATCTCACACACACACACATACACACACACACATATATATATATATATATATATATATATATATATTAAGATCTTTAAATTTTATAATATATAAAATAAATTACTATATAAAAATGAAGTGGATTATAATTCTTATTAATAGTGTTAACACACCTTCAAAGAATAAAAAATCTATTATGATATACAATTAGGTCTGTGTTGTGCAAAAGAGATATGGAAATCTAAACTTCTAAATTACACAAATCTTTGAGTATTTTATTTTTAAAGGCTTTGTTTTTCTACATAATCTCTTGTTTCTTTTATGCATAATTTATATTACACAACATAGTCTTTTACTTATCAATAGCACCTTTAAATCTATATAATACAATTAGAAATATATACATATAGTTAAAATTTATAATTTTTTTAAAAAAAAATAATTAAAATTTTAAAAATTGAATGTAAATTTCAAAAATATGAAAATTTGGAATGAAATTTTATTATTTCTTCACTTTAAGATGTATGGATTATATACTTCATAACATAGAAACTAAAATCAAATGATATTCTTTACATTAAAAAAATTATCAATTTCTTATTACTCAAAGATATTTTTTTCTTACATAGCTTCACTTGGCTTCATACACATGTATATTTGTTTTAAAGATAATATACAATTGAGAAGAAATAGAGCAAAAACTTCAATAACATATTTATTTCTAATTAAGCACCAGTTTGAGCAAAAATAAACCACAAATCAAGATGATTTATTAATTAAGAAACAAAACCATCAAACCCTCATTTGCAAGTGTATTAAGTAGATGCATCATCATTTCGAGATAAAAATTAAATAAAATTATAAATCATAAAAAATTGAGATTTTTTTTAATTCTTTTTTAAAGCTATATATTTCTACCTGGCCTTTTTGTTTCTATTTTCACAACAATCAATCAATGAACAATGCCTTCGATTTTTATCAGTTTTGTGAGAGAAGGTCTCTTTAAGTAACATTGACTTATTGTTTGGAACTTATGTGTCCTAAAAAGAAAGTGGAATCAAAAAAATTCGAATATAAACTCACTTTAAAAAGTTAAATTTTGTTTCCATAAAGGATAGTATTATATCATAGATAAGAATGTTACATACTAACCGTTTCAACTTACTCTCCTTTAAAAAGTTACAATTGTTTTAAACATGTATATAAGTTTATTTAGATCATGTAAGACTTTATTTTATATTGAGTAATACAAGATCATAAATTGTTTGTTAAAACTCTCTTAGAAAATCAAATTTCCTATTTCTTTTTCTTTAGCCTTTGGGATCTTTAGTTAATTATTCTTTCTTAAATAACATTTTATTAATTTAAACCGCAAAGTTGTATTTGGAGCAATGTGACCTAATTTTTATTATATTCTAATATTTCTAAACCTTCAATCACATTTATTGCTTGTACTTGCCCAACTTTTTTTTTCCTAGTTGCCTCTCTTTATCTTTGTTAAATGATACTTTAAAAAAATATATGTATCTTTTGACTTATTCAATTGTCTACAAGTTTCTTTTGCTACAATTACACAATAATTTTGTTTTTATTTTATGTACTATAACTTTTTCTTATAAGTCTTTTATGGTCTATATTTTACTACCAAAAAAATAGATTTTTATTCTTCTTTATTTTATTTATTGTACCAATTATTTTTTATTATTATTTTATTTATTGTACCAATTATTTTTTATTATTTTTTATTTTTGTTAAAAATTTCTATCATATTTTATTTTAAATTTCTACTTTTAGACATAATTTTACTACATATTATTAATATTACTTATTGAATCTTATTTCTTTATTTTGTATGATTCTTCTATAATATTTTTGATTAATTTTTACTTCCAAAGATTCTTTTGATGCTACTATTATAATTCTTTAATACTTAGTTGATTACTACAATATATAAAATATGTGATTTTCCTTTGTTTGCTATCTCTTTTATAATATTACTACTATATTTTTAATTTTTCTTATCACTTAAGTTGCAAATCTATTCATGCTTGTATTTTTATCACTTTCTCATTGATTCCTTAGTCTTATTGACTCTATTGGAATACTATTTCTATAATATGTTACATCTATTGTGTTTGTCTTTGTTATTGTTGAGAATGTTTAAAAAGACACAAGAGTAGTAGTAAGTAATATACACACAAGAGAGTTTCTAATGAGAGAGAAAGCTTCACACAAAATCTATTGATGTGGTTGTGTTTCATATATAAAAGGAGAAAGAGAGAGGATAAATAGTTTCTTTCTACTACATTCTAAATATTCTAGCTATAGTATTTAATGTAGATTACAATACATATTATGGAGAGCACCGGCTACATTTAATGCTCTCAACACTCCTCTTCGCTCATCATAATATTTACATAATATAAAATTTGTATAGAATTATGATCTATACTTTTTTGTAATCTTGCAAGATCAATAATTGTTGCCTCATTAAAACCTTATCTAAAAAAACCTTATTGTATTCAAGGACAAAATCATAGATGAAGGAAAAAGAGTACAACATCATTTTTCTTAATTATTTAAAGAATTCATTAACTTTCTTATTCAAGAAAAGCAAGTCGCTGCATAACAATGCCATAAGTAAGTCGGCAATGGTTGCACAATGGGAGAGCTTTGATAAAGAGATCAGCAAGGTTATTTGTGGATTCAATTTTCTTAATTATAAGTGTTTGATCAGTAATCAAGTCATGGGTATAACTAAAATACTTTGAATCAATATGCTTTGTCATGTCTCTTTTAATAAAACCAATTTCCATCTATGCAACACAAGTACTATTAACTTTATACAAGATAGTTGGAGAATCATCATATAAAAATCCACATATTATTTGAATGAGTTTATCAATTGATGGCAACCAAATACATTCCCAGGATGCTTCATGTAAGGAAATAATTTCTACATGGTTGGATGAAGTTGCAGTTATAATTTGTTTCATTGATTTCCATGATATTACAGCTTCACGTCTTAAAAATACATATTATGTTTGAGATTTAATTGTTGCAATATCAAATTTATATCATGCATCGCAATATCCAACCAATTTTGGATTTTTAGATTGTGTGTAGTATAATCTCAAGTCTTCACTACCTTTTAAATAATGTAGTAAATGTTTGATGTCATTCCAATGTTGAAGTGTTGGACATGCACTGTGTCTTATAAGAACAATAATTGCAAATGTAATATCTGGTCTAATAGATGTGGTTAAATATAAAAGTGCTCGAATTGCTTCGAGGTATGGGTATTGCTCTCATAATATTTCTTCTTGTTCCTTGCATGGACGGTATGGGTCATGACCATCACAACTACATCCAACCATTGGTGTGGACAATGGATAAGTATCAATCATATTAAATCTTTGTAAGATTTTTCTAATATACATTAGTTGATAGAAAAAAAAATGCTACCATTTGTGAGATGCATAATTTGAAGACCAATGCAAAAAATTATTTTTTTAGTATTTTTATCTCAAATTCACGTATAAGTAGATTAATAGCTGCAACACATACAAATCTAATGCCCACTAGGTTAAGATCATCAACATATACAGCGATGATCACAAAATCAATTTTATCTCATTTGATAAATAAATAAGGGATTAGTGGATTACTTACAAACTTATTTATAATTAAATAATCTCAGAGACATTGATACTACATGCGTCCAGATTGTTTTAGACCATACAAGGTCTTTTGTAATTTAATACCATGATATTGTCCTAAAGCACGTGCATTTAGAGTTCTTGATTCCAAATGAGGTAGAATTTTTATATAAATATCTGCATGAAGTGAAGTATACAAATACGCAGTTACTACATCCATGACACTCATTTTAAGGGTAGAATGAACTACCATTCCAATAATATATCGAAATGTAATTGAATCCATAACTAGAAAATATATGGATTCATAATCAATGCCATACTATTGGATAAATCCTTGAGCAATAAGACAAGCTTTATAGTGGATTATTTGATCTTTAGCATCTCGCTTGTGTATTAATACCATCTTATATTCCATAATGTAAGAAGTAAGAGAGTCCACAATTGGACCAAATACTTTCCTCTTATGTAAAGAAGCATACTCCTCCTCAATGGTAGTTTTTTATTTTAATCAATCAGAGCGATGCATTGCTTCCTCGATGGTTTGAAATTCAAGGTCGTCTTCCTCACAAGAAAGAGCTTCTATAATCATACATGCAAATGATTCATCTACTATAATAGATAGTTTGTCCCAAATATCATCTATTGTACAATAGAGAATAGATAATTCTTTACTCAACTCGATCTTATTCCTTCCAATTTCAAGATTGTTTTTCACAAGAATTGAAGGTACATTATGCATGGATATATCATCATGAATTGGTGATCCCATAGAATGAGTGAGAATTTTTTGAGAAATAATACCAGGATTAGTCAATATTATAGTTTTTTTCTTACATGGTTGCTTATCTAGTCCATGAATTCTTTTATTTGTTGTTGTTATAACTTGAGATATTGTAGTCAATGGCACTATAATCTGAGCAGGTATATTTTGAGCTTCATTAATAGAAAATCTTATAATCTTAGGTGCATCATTGAAGCCATCATGTGTTTCATCTGCAATCCGTTTTAGATACAAAATCTTAGCAGCTTCGGTTTCAGCCAAAGATGTCCTAAGATCACGATTCATTGTAAATATTTTTGGTGCTTCAAATATAAGTACTTTATTTCTTTGTTGATTGGATACTCCTCCTTGAAGAGATGGAAATACATTCTGTTGAAAATAAAAAAATTATAAATGGTCATGTAATAATGTGCCAATTGATGAATCAATAATATGAATAATGCTTGGTGAATCAAAACCAACATGTATGTCTCTTCGTTGATGAGCTTTAATGGTACGCCATTGAAGTTCTGATATTGGAACCCAAACACGACAACCAAATGCTCGTAAGTGAGATACATTTCGAACATGATTCAAAATGAGCTCATGTGCTGAAACAATTTCAAGAGAAGAAGGGCGGAGGCGTATCAATGTTATAGCATGTAAAACTGCATGACCTCACATAGATGCAGGTAAATTTACGTGAAGGAGAAGTAGCCAAGTAATGAATTGTATATGCTTTATAAATAACTCTGCAAGTCCATTTTGAGCATGTTCATATGAAACACAATATGTCAACTCAATTTTTGTTGCAGTAAAATAGTCTTCAAAAGTCTTTGATGCAAATTCTTTTGCATTGTCCATACGCAATATTTTTATAGGATAATCAAGAAAATGTGCCCAAAAATAAATAAGTATAGATATAAGATTAGAAAACACCATATTTCGGATTGATAATAATAAAACATTAGATTGTTTACTTCATGCATCAAAAAGGACCAAAAAATAATAAAATGGTCCCAATATTGGATTAATAGGACCACAAATATCACCATGCAAATTTTCAAGCATTGGTGGTAATTCTTGTAGGAGTTTCCAAATTGAAGGCCGAGTAATTATCTTACCTTGCACGCATGCACGACATAATTTTATAGAGTCTACATTTATAGGCTTTAAATTATGCCCAGTTATATATGGAATGATCTTTCTAAATAATGTAGATCTTGGATGTCCCAATCGTCCATGCCAGAGAAAAGCATGACTCTCTGTGATAGATGACACAAAATTAAATATAATTGGAGGCCGAATTGCAATATGGTATAAACCATTTTTTGTAACAAATTTTTTTTTAACAACTTTATGGTTCTTCACAAGAACCAAAATCTCTTTTCTATTTAAATTGGTGGTCAAGAAATGATAACCATTGATAAATATATCTTGGTAGTTGATCAGAGTCCAAGGTACTGAGGGTGCAAACATTACATGTTTACATTTTATGATGGAACTCGTAGGTAATTTTACCATCACTATTCCCTCTTGGAAACAAAACGCATTTTTTCCAACCATAGTCATCATATTTTTAGTTTGCGAAGTTGAAGATTTTTCAATAAAAAATCGTCTATCCCGCAGGATATTATGTGTTACAAAATCAATGGCGCATCATTTGATTCATTATTAGAAGTTTTGTCATTTATATAAGCTTCTAAATCATCAATATCAATTGAATCCATATATGCATCCATGGTATGAACTTCATAAGCTTCAATTCATAGTTTCTTATTTTTTTGAAATATTTTAATAAAATATTTTGAAGTATGGCTTGTTTGTGCTAAATTTCTAATTATTCCATATTTATGGTAAGAATACATCTTTGATTTTTATTTTTTACTATAATTAATAATAGAATATTTATTCTTTCCTTATGGATAGAAATAATCATGACTATGACTGCCCTGTTACTTATGAGCACCTTTTCCATGTTTATATAATTTTTTCTTAGACTTTGAAATATTAAGTGCATGCAATTCTAGAACTATCCATAGTTCCAATAGGATGAGGTTCCACATTGTACAAGAGTAGTTCATTTTGCTTCTTTGCAAGAAGTAGATAGGACATGAGATCAAAATTACTCTAAAATTTCATGTTCCTATATTGTTGTACAAGCATAGCACATATAAGAAGAAATGTAGAGAGAGTTTTCTCAATCATTTGATCTTTAGAGATGCTTTGTCCATATAATCATAATTATGAGACAATACTATATATTTCACTATTGAAAGTATTTAAATTTGGAAAATCCAAGATATATAAATATATCCAATTATGACATGCACGTGGAAGGAAAATGGTCTTTTATGATCAAACCTAGATTTAAGATTCTTCCAAAGTTCTGTAAGATCTTCTATTTTCAAATATTGATGTTATAATGTAGATACAAGATGACGACGAAAGAGAAGAAGTACTTTTCAATAGATAGCAGGAGGAATAGAAGTGCTTATTCTAGGAGATTCTTTAAACATAATGGTATTTGAGAGTTGTTCTGCAAATAAATTTGTTTTTTCCATTTTTGGCCATAATAGATAATTGTTTCCATCCATAGTGAATGGTAGAAATAAAAGAGCTTGAAAATGTTGGAATGCAATGATAATAGTTGATACGGCCGGAACAATTACTCTAAGCAAGTAGGTAAGGCAAGGCAATCTACTAAGTAGCTAAGGTGTGAGGGGCTAGCAAGAAGTGTAGCAAGATCATGAGTCACATACCAAAGTAGTAAAAATCACACAGAGAGTAGGAGTAGCAACATGTTTGAAGCAGCAAGACTAGAACAAAAAATTACAATAGTATATAGGAGCAAATCATATTGATAACGTATTGAGAATGTTTAGAAAGAGACAAGAGTAGTAATAAGTAATACACATATAAGAGAGTTTTTAAGGAAAGATAGAGCTTCACATAAAATCTATTAATCTAGTTGTGTCTCATATACAAAAAGAGAAGGGGAGAGGATAAATAATTTTTTTCTATTACATTCCAAATACTATAGCTATAGTATTGATTGTAGATTACAATAAATATTGTGAAGAGCATCAGCTACATTTAATGCTCTTAATAGTTATTATTATCTATTTGATCTCTCTTCTGTTATTATTCTTTTGTTATCATACAATAGTTAATATCTTTGCTAGAATTTCATTTTATTTCACAATGATACTTTTTGTCTTTGGCTATTAATTAATTTTTTTTTCTTGCTTCATAAATTTTTATATCTATATTCATCTCATTTATTTGATGCATTATTTTTCTTTACCGAATTCATCCTATTTGATGATGCTATTGTAAATTTGTGAATTTATTTTAAGTATCATTCTAATCCATTAATTTAATTTAAATTATTGCCTTATTTTTTTGTCTCTTATTAGATTTCTTATTTTGTTGCCATAAAAAAAAAGATTCACACTCTCTTTGGTTGTACTCAATTATTGCACCATAGTTTTTTTAACTCCTTACTTATCAATCAATATTTTATTGCAAAAGTGATTATTATCTTCATATGATTTTTTCTAGTATACATTCATAAAATCTTTATTCAATTATATAATTCATGTCTTTTCACTTTCTACATACTTTATCATAAAATCTTTATTCAATTATATAATTCATATCTTTTTACTCTCTACATACTTTATCATGTTCAATTGTAATCCACATAATTATTTTTTTGTTGCTACTTTTTACCAATTTTGTTGCAACATACATACCTCATGCATATAAACACACTCAACATGGAATTTTATATGTATATTTTATTCTAAAGAAGAACTTTTATTTTCCTTTAAAACTAAAGACTTAATAAAAAGCACTATCTTTTTCTTATTTAAAAATATTCAAATGCAACTAACTTGATTGACTTCTATTTTTTACACCACTTTTAATTCCCTACCTTATAAAATGAATATCCTAATATATTGGAAATAACTAATATTTAAAAAATCTTTTATACTATAAATTCTAAAATAAAATTTAAAATCTTATTAGACTATTGATTTTAAACTAGTTCATTCAATCATCTTTTGACATTATTGTAGTAGCAACAAAACTCTTTCTATAAGTTTATATAGCAATTTATATAGCATCTAAAGGCCTAAAAGTATTTTTAATTTTTCTTTTAAATAATTTCTTCATCATTTTAAACTAAAAAAAAATCGTTTTTTTTGGCATAACTAAGTTATTTACATTACAACATTAAAAAGATCCTTGACTCTTCAGAATGTATTTACACAAGTATACAACAATAGAATCAATAAAACCTTAAAAAAACATACACACACACACACAATAAAATAAAAATCAAGCATAGATTCCTCTTGAGTTGTTAACTTGCCTTTGAAGAATAAACAATAAAGAAGAATTTAGAACACCTTCTTGAGATTAATTATAAATAACAGTTTATAATTGTTGCACATTAGAATATATTTTTTAACTTGTACTTTTTAGAAGTCACACTTCAATATCCAACAAAAAGTTGAAGACATTTTACCACAACCCCAAAAAGTACGATTTGCATGATTTATGCAAATAAACCATTCAACAAGTATGTTTCTCCATCAAATTAAAATATCTTTGGCATTTTCTTCTTCAAATGGAAAATTGCTCAAAATGCATGTAATGCTTAGATTAACAAAAAGATTAATTTATTTTTGTGATAACTTGTGTTTCTTTTGGAGTAGTGATGTATCTCACAACCCCAATTTGTACTCGTAGCACTAAGCCTCAAAAAAAATAAAAATAAAAATAAAAAAATCATCTTTATTCACATCACTACTTCGATCAAAATCAATCACAAAATCACAACAAAATACAAGTTAAACAGATGGCCAGACCACATCTCCTTATGGAATGCAAGGATGAAAGGCAACAATAAAATGGAGTAACAACAATTATGCCATGGCAAGTGCTGACAATTGGTCTTATAGACAGTGGTCGAAATGACAATGAGAAGATGCAACAAGTTCCACCACAACAGTTCAAGGACTATGCAAACACTATGCACAGACTGCTAATGCATAGAGGCATCAAAAGAGCTTATGACAGCAAGAGTGGAACACAAGAATGGTGTACGACGTATAATGGCACACAAAGTAGAACATCTACAAACCGACAGGTTAGAGCAGAAATCAAAGGAAAGAGGAAAATTGGACAGCAGCAACAGCATGTATGCAAAATGATAGCAAGAAAACGGTGTTCACTGTCAAACAGATGGGTCATGGTTACATAGTAGTGGAGTTTCGTGTTGCAATTGCCCAAGCAATTGCCGCTAACATGCTGAAAAACTGAAGCACAAGAAGCATGTGGTAATGAGCGGCGTCAGACTTAGAATCGTCAAAAATGCAGAATGAATTTTCCTCAAAATGTAATATGATACAGAGAATGTAATCATCCCAGACTCTTTGTGCGCTCTCTATTTGGAGTTGTGCGCACGAGAATCAATGACGGGTACAACAATGTACACTAAGCAAAAACGTTATTTTTCTTTTTGTCTGCCGACGCTCTACACTCAAAATGGAGTCTAATAAAGTCACTGGGTTGCTAAGGGTAGTGTATGTTGGCCTCTCATGAGGTCGGGCGGTGGTGCCTGGTGTTAACGGAGTCTGATACCAGCGCCGCGCGTGCCATCATCAATCCCAAGGGTCGCAGCGCGGCCTCGATGTTTCCGAACGCCACAAACTCCTGCAACTTCGTCTCACCCTCCCATTGATTGGGAATTACCACATTACGACATTGCTCATTGCTGAAGCGTCTCAGCCTTTCTCTCTGGGACATGTAACTGTCCTGCGATGACTCATCACCCCCATGTGGGAGATTCGTAACGTCGCAATCAGGAGCAGTGCTATCAGACTCTTCACTCTCTGGAGACATCGCCACCATCAGTCGCTCTCTCTGGGTTTTGAATTTATTGGGTTTGGCCTCGTCTTGAGCTGCTGCAGGTTCGGAGATCGTGGCGAAGAGATCTTCGTCGTCATCCAACTGGTACCTCGAAAGGTTGAATCTGTTCTGTTTCGTCGGTAGAGGTGCGAGCAGTGGCACTGGAGAGTTGGTCTCCACACTATTCTGGACTAGGACATCATATTGGCCTGGACATCCAAGTCCGGTGAGACTTGATTCGTAGCAGGAAAAGCCAGAATTCTCCAGCACCGGGCTCGGTTCGTAGGACACATTTAGAGACTCAGGGTAGACGCAGGAGCGCACCCCTCCATGGGCAGAACCCGAAGGCGTTTTCATCACTCTGTCAGAGACCGTCTCAGATGGAGATGAAGGCAAGCTCCATGTTGACACATCTAAGGAGACTCTTCTACTTTTGCCCTTCTGTTCATCTCCAACGGAGACGCTTCGTTTCCTATAATTTGAAGAAGCTGGAGACTGGGAACTCCTGCTGACGTCCGCACATCGTTCCAACATCTCTGCCGGAAAGAATACTCGGCTCGTGCTGGAGTTTTTCTTAGTCTGGTTACTTACGGCCATCGCAGACGATTCGAGAAAGTGTAACCTCCAGGAATTCTGGAAATGCTCGAACACGCCTGAGATGCGCTCGCGGTTTACTTAATCGAGTTGAAACCTTGTGTAAGAAAAAAAAGGTAAGGCTTAGTCAAGCACCCAGTAGAAAATAGAGACTGACTGTCATCATTGTAAGTAGCTTCGATGTAGGCACTATATCATTCAGGTGAGTTTACTACATTCTAACTGTATGGATATTTCTATTCGTTGTCCTTTCAGAAGGAAGGGAGCACGGGTTAACGTTTCGGCTCGATTCTATGGGACATAGCGAGAACATTGGAACTTGTACTCAAAAATGTGCTGGAGTGGATTCTCATGTCCCTGAATCTAGAACCACTTTCTAACTGGACTACCTCCGAGTAGGCCGTTCAGTTGACTACTGACAAACACTTCAAGACACTGGACAAACTGCCATACTACTCTTATCAACACGCAATCTCACTATGTTCTTAAACGAAGTAAAGTGATAACCGAAGGTAAGGGTGACAGTCGAAGAACTCACTAGAATTATGTTTCGACACTAGTACTTTGTTCCAGAAACAAAAATGTTTGAGGCACACCATCTTCGTTAAGAAAAAGTGAAATGAGTCAATTACTACACCCCGAACTAAACTTAAACTCCTAAATGCATGAAATGAATGGAGCGAATGTAACTAGTGCGCCCGAGTACAGTGGTAGGACGGAATCCACAACTGGAATTACAAACTGGGACCGTTGTATCTGAGAGCGATCAACACGAGGGGATTTATCGCACAATCTATACAAACTCAGAAGGAAGTCAGACCAGGTTGACAGCGTTGGTTGAGCAAACTTACATCAACAACAGCTTCCATGCGCTTGACGAGGCAACATCTCAGATGACATTCTGTCTTTCCAAACCTGATAAATACAATCGCAGGAGCCGAAACTGATCCAAAGCGAACTCAGCCCAGACCTACAGGGAATAATTACCCGATTCGTAACACTCTCTCGTCAGCCTCAACTCCTTAGTCACGCCACGCAGGTTACACTCCCACGCCGGCTCAAGTCCTACAGACGGCTCCTCTGGTCCCTTACAAACCCTGGTCCCGCAGGCCTCTCTCTCTCACAGTCCAAGCAGCAAGAAAAATCCCAACCGCACTCTCAACACAATGCGAGGGCACTATCAATTACCGCACCGCAGCCAGGTTCTGCACAAGGTCTGACATTCCCCTGAAGGACACACTGAACTGCAGATGAGGCAAAATGCTCTCGCTCTCTCGCTCTCTCGTTTTCTCCTTCTCTCTCACGCAAACCCCAACGAACAGTTCCATGATTGCGAAGAGGAGCGAAAGATTGTAAAGCTCAGTGGCGGACGACAATCGGTGGCTGCTGGTCTGCAGTGAGCCATGAGCTGCCGAGGAGTGGTTCCGACCATTGCCTGTGGGAGGTGTGAACGGGCCTCCACGGTGGACAGGGACGTGCGGGAGAGTCGACGTGTTCAGACGGGGGCCATAAAGACCGTGAGTGGAGCCCGTAAGCGCCACATGATGAAAAGGCACTCGGGAATCTACTTTAAAAGTTACCCGGGTCCTCCAATGGGCACCAGGTTCCCGATTCCCCGTATCCGATGATATTTCCGTCCGACTGTGGTGGACCCGGCCCGCACCTTTTCTCCAGTAAATCTCGGCTCTAGCCAACCTACGGCGTTCCTTTCGCCTTTTTCAACTGCTTTAATAAGGCGATCTCCATCATAGAAGAAGTAGAACCAACAACAACAACACTCACCGACGGTGCCGGCATTTCATCCTTTGATACTGGGCTAATACTTAGGTGATACCCGGGTTCCATTGGCGCCTAATGTGAACACGTCGTCAGTTCGTGTGACTTTCCAGTGTCGTACAGTTCATCCGTTGGAGGAAAAAGGCTTGACGAACGCTCGTATATGGATGAACATATGTCAGTAATTGAACGATAGGATGAATGAAGTTGTATTGTTTTTCGTTCATTAAAGTGGTTCTTACTATTCGGAGGTGGAGTACTGCCAGCCTACAGTTTTTGGATGTTCGATGAAATATTGGATGAAAACTGTCCCTAAATAGCCCTAAATTTTTATTTTTACGTATATTTTCGGTTAACATTGAATTACAAGAGATGGGTTTTTATTGGTGAGCAATTTTTGCATTTTAAGTAGATTTGCTATTTTTTTCCTTGTTTACTAGGTTTTTTGTTTTTTCTATTTACATGTATGTGAGTGACTCAATGGTTTTGAATTTTAGTTGTTGTGGGTTTATAATTAAAAATTGAATCAACACTCCATTGTTGAATCTTTTTGAGTCAACAAGTATATACTATTGAAACATGTTTGAGTTAATTCTTCTGAATACTGAGAAACAATCATGGTTATATTATTATTTTAAAATTTTATATTAGAAAATCAGGTTGGGATTAGTATCTAACAGTTATAGAATTACACCAAACAATCAAAAGGGTAAACCACATATTGGTTCAGATCCTGAAATATTACACAAACAGAGAAAAATAGTTACAGGAGGTGTTGACATTAACTAAAATAATTTGTATACTATATGATCTTGCAAGTCCAAGGAGAAGATGAAATAATAATAATAATAATAACAATACAAAAAAATAAGTGTAAATAAAAGTTACTTGAGCCCTAATTGTGAGAAGTTTTGTGTTCAAGAGTTCCAAGCTTAGAAGGTTTTGGCCCTTGAGATGTTTATAACTTCATTCAATATATTGTCAAGTCCATCAATTTTGTTGTTGTAAAGAATCCCCATTAAATCAAACCCACAAATTCTTCCATGCAAAAAACTTGTCAGATGTGTTCATTATTTACTTCTCACAATTAGGGCTCTTAGTATCATTATTTCAGTAATGGTTTCTTCTTACAAATTGTTTTGTGCATATTGCTACAAAGGCAAAATACCATTAAGAATACATTTAAAAAATAGATGAACAAAATCGATTTTTTATGATATGATCAAATTAATTAAGTATAAAAATATTACTAAACAAAAATCAGACATGTTTTCAATAACTCAATAAGCAAAGCCACTAGAACATCCTTTATAATTTTTTGTTTTATGTCAATTGTTTTATTTCAGAATAATTGTAACACTACATTTTATAGTTAATAATTAATTATAGACTATTAGACTTAAATATTTCGAATGGAATTTAAAAACAAATATTACAAAAATAAATTTATGAATGTTTGCATATTTAACGTTCATACCTGATTCTCGATAACTCAGTTGATATTTAGTTAATTATAAACATTCATATTTTACATACATGAAATGATTTAAGTACAGAAAGTATCAAAGAGTAAGGCCCTATAATGAATATCATATGTCTTTCACATGTCTACATGAATGTATACAAAAAAATTAGATATATATATATATATATATATATATTTGCAAACAAAAGATTCTCTGTGGTTGAAGCTCGTGAATTTTGTGTACTTGGGCATGATTTAATTTCATGTGCCACTTGACACATAGTTTGTCTATAGTAATAATATTTCTTATTTGAATTCTAAATTAGACATTGTTAATCTTTGAGTATTCACGTAAACTATTATTATTTCATAAAATGTATATCTAGACATCTCACAATCAGGTGATTACATTCTTCTTACATAGACTCCAAATATTATGAAATAAATGCGATAGATTTATCACATAACGTTCAAGATTCTAAGTTGATTAAGTTTTACATTTATCCCAAAATTTTGATAAAATAATTATCCACAAAATTCATAATGAAAAACAATAAACCATATCAAATTATCCCATCTAAATCATTCAAATTGGATATCAAATCCCTTAATACTACTATATGAAGTAAAAAATCCCTCTGAGCCACAAGCCGAGTGCCAAATTTGTGGCCAATGATTTTAAATTTTAGAAATATCAAAGATTCCACGAAATCCAGTAAATTCTTAGATTTCCTTCAAACTCACTTTTGAAAATTCGAAAAGCTCCCAACGTCGGCTGACTGGTCAAGTTCGGTCGGCGTTCCGCGGTCTTTCGGAAAATGGGTCGGTCGGCCGGTCGGTCCGTCGTCGCGAGGTTTTGGGTTCAGTTTGGTGTGCGAGGCTCGCTGTCTCTGAGGATCGAGAGCATGAAAGAGAGAGAGATCGTGTTCGTAGAAGTTTCTCCAAACCCTTTTGTTGCTCTGATTTCGGTTCCATTTCCTGTATCGATCGTTATGACATCAGCATGTGATTCCTCTCCTTCTCCCACTCGGTTAGCTTTTTAGGGTTTTTATTTTTATTTTTATTTTTTAGGGCTTTGCTCATTTCGTGAGCAGGGAGGAACTGCAGTCTTTGTTTGGAGTGGAATTAAGGTTTTTTTTGTGTCCATTTACATGGAGCTCGCGCAGTACAATGAGCCTCTTAGCAATAAGGAGGCCGACCCGGCGTTGGGCTTCCTCACTAGGAAGGAGACGGAGGTGAAGTTGCCTCGCCCCACCCGGGTGAAGAATAAAACCCCCGCGCCCGTCCAAATTACCGCGGAGCAGATTCTGCGTGAGGCCAGAGAGAGACAGGAAGCTGAAATCCGACCCCCGAAGCAGAAGATCATCGACGCGGAAGAGCTCGCGGAGCACCGATTGCGGAAACGGAAAGAATACGAAGACCTGATTCGGAGAGTGAGATGGAACACCAGCGTTTGGGTGAAGTATGCGCAGTGGGAGGAGATTCAGAAAGACTTTCCTCGCGCAAGGTCAATCTGGGAGCGCGCCTTAGAGGTAGATTATACCAATGCTACACTATGGCTCAAGTACACGGAGATGGAAATGAAAAACAAATTCGTCAATCATGCCAGAAATGTGTGGGACCGGGCGGTGTCTTTACTTCCTCGAATCGAACAGCTTTGGTACAAGTATATTCACATGGAGGAGATGTTAGGAAATATAGCTGGAGCTCGGCAAGTATTTGAGAGGTGGATGACCTGGGAGCCCGATCATCATGGCTGGGCTGCCTACATTAAGTTTGAGTTGAGATATAATGAAACCGACAGGGCGAGGTCGATTTACGACAGGTGTGCACTGAATGAACTCGTGCACTATTGCCGAACTTTTTTAAATCTTAGTAGTTGAAGTCAATTATAATGATTGCTTGTAGTCAATGTTTGTGTGATTTTTGTATTCGACACAAGCATAGCGAAGCGAATTTACAATTTTTTGTCAACTTGACTTGCTTCACTTACATTGATCAAACAATTTCACAATACATATTGATACAGGTATGTGGAATGCCACCCTGGTGATAAAGCGTGGATTCGGTATGCAAAATTTGAGGTGAAGAATGGAGAGATTGCTAGAGGAAGACAGTGCTACGAACGTTCCATGGAGCAGTTGGGTGAAGATGGGCAGACTGAGGAACTTTTTGTTGCTTTTGCTCAGTTCGAAGAGAGATGCAAAGAGCTGAATCGGGCAAGAGTTATTTACAAGTATGCCTTAGATCATACTCCGAAAGGCAAGGCTGACACTGTTTATCAGAAGTTTGTCCAATTCGAGAAGCAATATGGTGATAGGGAGGGTATTGAGAATGTTATTGTGGGAAAAAGGCGTTTTCAATATGAAGATGAGGTGAAGAAGAATCCTTTGAACTATGTTTCGTGGTTCGACTATGTTCGTTTGGAGGAAAGTGTCGGGGACAAGGAAAAGGTTCGAGAGGTCTACGAGAGATCGATCTCCAATCTGCCTCCTGCACAGGAAAAGCGATACTGGCAACGTTACATTTATTTATGGTATTTCTAGTCTCAAAGTTTCATTTACCACCTGGTAGCATTGTTAAACATCATTATCCTCCGGGATATTGGGTTTTCTATGTATTTCCACTTCCACTTGTACTTTTGTTCTCACGTTTGCAAGCTTGAGTTGGCTCCGATATTTATATCTTTTTTTGTGATTGTTGTGTTTGTTTCAGGATTAACTATGCCCTTTACGAGGAACTGGAGGCTGAAGACTACGGCAGGACTAGAGATGTCTTCAAGTATGTTCCGGCTCGTCTATTTAGTTGTACTTTAAACATATCGGCTGCTGTCTTTTGTTGAACTTGCTTGGATGGGCAAGTGGGTCTTTTTCGATGTCTTGTTCCACATACCTTGAATGTTTCCGTTTATACAAGGTCTCACCTCCTCTTCCTATGACCGGAATACATTGCAGGGCATGCTTGAGTATTGTTCCGCACGCAAAGTTTACCTTTGCCAAAATATGGATCATGGCAGCTCAATTTGAGATTCGGCAGAAAGATCTTAAAGCTGCACGAAATATTCTCGGTAATGCTATTGGGAGAGCTCCGAAAGACAAGGTTCTTGTCCAAAGTTGATCTTTTCTGTGTCTCTGCCTCTTCTCTTTCGTGTTAGGTTTACGGTAGGTTCTAGATTTCGTGGTGTCTGATATGCTATGAGTTTCATCTGAATAAGCACGGCTATTGTTGTGGCTTGGTCATGGGTTTACATGTTTGTTTATAAGAAGAGCTTCAAATGATTCTTTTGAGAGCTTAATTATCACCCTTTACATTGACCTCATTTATTGTGGGCTGACACAGATTTTTAAGACGTATATTGAGATCGAACTGCAGCTCGGCAACATAAACCGTTGTCGAACTCTGTATGAGAAATATCTGGAGTGGTCACCTGCTAGTTGCTATGCATGGAGTAAATATGCTGAATTGGAGAGGTCCTTAGGAGAGACTGAAAGAGGGCGTTCAATTTTTGAAATCGCTATTGCACAACCGCTCCTTGACATGCCTGAGTTATTGTGGAAGGTGAGTGGAGTATCCTGTATTGGAGGGGTTTTGCATTATCCACCTTGTCACTTAAGGATGTAATTGCATCGGTCGCACATCTTTCTTCATTACTCGGAAACAGACTTTTCATGCAGTTAGATAATACTCCCGAGTAGATTTTAACATTCCTGGCTGGAGTAGTGTTCTTATTTTAATACTTTTAAAAATGATCAAGAGTCGCTTAGTGGTAGTTTACCACTTTCAAATTGTGCTTCTTTCGCCTGCTCCCATAGCGCCGTTTTGAATTATTTTTGTTCCCATATCGTAGGAAGAATAGAGGCGCGCACATCCGGCTGGTAAATTTCAAAATATTTTTGGATGACTATACAGGGACTGCATACAAGTTTTAGCTAGTTTTGACTTGTTGCTGGAAAAACCCTGGCATTCTGAAACGTAGCCCACACTGACATGCCGTCTTTCATAATGTAGGGCTACATTGAGTTTGAGATCTCTGAGGGGGAGCATGATCGCACACGAAAACTGTACGAGAGGCTTTTGGACC
The DNA here is from genome assembly GCF_059467195.1 of Physcomitrium patens. Classification (NCBI taxonomy): domain Eukaryota; kingdom Viridiplantae; phylum Streptophyta; class Bryopsida; order Funariales; family Funariaceae; genus Physcomitrium; species Physcomitrium patens. The sequence goes on along the minus strand of NC_143412.1, from coordinate 7,835,265 downwards.
GGACCAAGCACTTGAAGGTTTGGGTAAGTTATGCCAAGTTTGAGGCAGCAGTGCCCCTGGAGGAGGAGGCACGTGCGGAAGAAGAAGGCAGGGGACCTGATATTGCCAAGGCCGCTGGACAAGCTCAAGAGCGAGCTCAGAGAGCAAGAGGTAATGCAACTTCTGTTAATATTCTTACTCTGTTTGCGTTTAGTGCATGAAGACTAGAGTTGGTGCTTGGGTCATTGTCTCAGAATGTGATCTTCTCAGGATTTGGTTTACTTTTAGATTGCTGTTTTTTGCATGCGTTAATCATATACAGTAGTAGGTTTTGTCCAATAGACCATTAAAGTGTGATGAATATTATCATTGTATTCTGTGGTCTTGTAGGGGTGTTTGAAAGGGCGTACGAGAGCCTGCGAACAGTATCACCTGAACAGAAAGAAGAAAGAGCCTTGTTGTTAGAGGAGTGGAAGGAAACAGAGCGTAATTTCGGAGAATTTGGAGATCTTGCGGCTGTCCAAAGGAAATTGCCAAGGAAAGTAAAACGGAAGCGTCCAATAATATCAGAGGATGGAACACCTGCTGGGTATGTATTATTTTCTTCGATATCTATTTGGTTTAGGGTGTTGAGTTAGATGTTTATTATGTCTGTATTTCATTTAGTTGTTTCTATATTTTAATTTTCAGTTAATTTTGTATTTTCTATTATTATGCGCACCACCTCAATTAGTTTGCAAATACGCTATGTTTCTGTTTGTATCTGCTATGTTTTGTTTGTTTTCTTTAAGTCTCGAAAGGTTCACACTCTTTGACATTCATCGTTTTGTTACATGAAGTTTCGAGGAGTATACCGACTACATCTTTCCTGAGGAGACTGGCATGGCTCCAAACCTTAAAATATTGGAAGCTGCTTATAAATGGAAAAGGCAAAAAACAGGTTCCGATGACGAAGCCTAGTGTCCGGTTCGTTTTGGGTGAGTACACATGCCTTCCTGCATACCTTCGTTTTCAACTTAATTATCGGGTGCTTGCGGCTACGTGGAGGTTAGGCTCAACATGAACATCTTATATGATATTTGTTCGTGTTAGGTCCGATTGTTTTGTTTTGGTTATGTTTATATAAGAAAATGTTAATGAACCAGAAACTTTGCCTGATGATGCCTTTGGACATGCCGTCTCCTTGCTTGTTGTTACAATGTTCAGGTTTACGGAGGGTAAGGCGTCTTATTTTATCGCCTCTTGATGATCCAACGAATATCTGTATCATTCTTTGTAACATTTTTCTCTGAGGATGCTGGTTTTGGCAGCTTAGAATGTAATCAGTATGTAGTGCCTTAGGGCTATTTTAGATGACAAGCTCTGGACAAGGTTGGTAGTGCTTAGTTACTTCTTAATCAAGGTTTTATAGAGAGCCGTGATGGGCTGACAAGAATCTCTTGAAATTTTTAGTTCCAATTGGTGGGCTTTTATTAGCATTTCGAAGCAGCCAAATGGCTTTCGAACATGTAGAGAAGGTCTTCTCTTTCATGACTGACACATTCCATCGTAGCAATTGCCGCAACATCGTCTTTATCTTGTTATAGCCAGTGTTGATTCTGTGGTATTGTGATCAATGGCTAATGAGGCATGTTAATTATTCAAAGCAATTATTTTTTGGGGCTCAACTCGAGCCATGATTCTAGGATGATTTTACTTATGAAGGCTTCTCCTGCAAATTTCTTCTCCTATGCTTGGGTTGACGTGTTGATTGCTTTGTAAAATGTCATTTAGGTGATATCTCCCTTGCAGTTCACCACAAACCTAAGCTATTTTCAAATTGTTTTCTTTCTTGTTATATTTACTTATATGTTAAATGACCTACTCATTGATTCATCAATACTCTTTTTTTTACTTGGTACTAAGGCTTTTCCTTTTAGAGTGAAGTTGTAGCTGTTGTAACCATTTGAACATGTACACAATATTTTCTTTTCTCTGTTCAAAAATCAAATTTTTGGTATGAAGTGCAAAAGAAAGCATACACTCAGGTACCCATGTATTAATGTAATATTAATACAATCACATCCATATTTGAATTTAAGTAACAAATCGATATTTAGAACTTTATAGAATTCTTTGTCCATAATGTGAAATTGCCATTTATACAGATATATGGAAACTCTCAAAACACCAAACTAAAAGAACAACTAATATTTTTTTTTTTTCATCACAATGTCCAAAAATTAAGAAAATCTAGCAGGTGAAATGTTTTTGACGAGACCAATCCATTCACAAAGTGGACGGAACAATAAATTCAGATTAATTCTGCCCACAAGGCTCTATAAAAATGAAGGCAACCGATGAGACGTCGTCTCTCCAAGAATCACCCATCCATCCGGATGAAGAAAGGCAACGAACAGAGCACTGGTGACACCGCGGTGTGAACGCGCCCATCGGTGAGTATCAGAGTCGAAGGCACTGCTGCAATCAGCAGCAATGCGGGACGAAGGCCTTCACGCCTTCAACGATCGTCTTTCACAAAGTTGTTCGACGGATTCAGCAATTAGAGAGTGATTTTGAGCTGTCTCTAGCGGCAATTGCTCGCAGTTTGGTGTGAATCGTATAGCGCAAGCAACTAATCCGATCAGCAAGAGCAGTAATCGTGGTAGCCAGGCTGTTGGCGGTAAAGGTCGACATCGTTTTTTCTGGGATTAGGGCTGCGGGGAAATTTTTTTGAGGTGGAGAGATGGAGCATCAGTCTGCGGAATTGGACATAGAGTCGCTGCGGTTGTGGTTCCAGTCTGTCGATACGGATAACTCTAATTCCATCAACGTCGATGAGCTTCAGGTTTGTGGAATTCATGCTGTGGTAGCTCGATTGAAAAGTAAGCTTGTGGGTGTGTAATTGAATGAGCGTGTATCTTGTACCTGTCATACTATAGTCTATGTGAGCTATCTCGTCCTTCTCGTTCGGTTTGAGATGCCGGATTCCGAACTTCGATTCAATTCAGAACTGTGAAGAGGGTTCAAGAGGTTGGAGTGAGTTGCCGACATTTGTTAATTCTGTTCTATTCACATAGAGAATCGTTGTTCTCTGTGTTTTCTCACAGATCAGGACGAAACTTATTTTGGTACTTATTTCTTTCGCAGTTTCAGATCTTCTCAGATTGTGCGTGTGTGGACCTGCGTTTTTGTGCAGGTAGCTTTGGAAGCGTCGAATTTACGGTTCCCTAAAACAATTGTGGCGCAGATGATCAGGTAGCCAAACCTCCAACCATGACTCTGTATATTAGTAGCTGCACTTTCAAGTGTCTAAAAGCCAGGCTTTAAGGTTTGGAGTTGTTTTCCAATTGTCTGCTTCGATTTACGAATATATATATATATACATTTTTTAAGGCGACTAAATGCCTTTGCACTGTGTAATGCATGATAAACGTTAATTCGCATGCAATTAGTGATTACAAATCCTCCCATAAATGATTTACTGATCTTTTGCACAGAATGTACGATGCGGATCAAAATGGTGCCATGTCTTTTGAAGGTAAGACTTCGTTTTAGCATTCTTTGTATGTCTTGAACAGTTAACGAGACAACAACTAACTCATATGTTGATGATCTGAACTAAATTTGGGTAGCTCTGCATCTTTCAATTGCCTATCTGTCGTGGAGTGTATAACCTGATAGGTGAGGGGTGTTGGATGAAATACAGAGTTCACTAAGCTTCACAATTTTCTCAACATGGTGCGTTGAGTATTTCTGGCTTCCTCATGTGCTTTTGCTCATCAATTTACGGTGACTGGTCTGTGACACGTTACATTTTATTGATTAATTTTTTAAAAGCTTGTTATTTCTACAAGTGGATTTGTTGTGATTTTTTAAAAGTTATACAGCAGGCTGCTTACTTCCAGTAGTTTTCTGTAATGGTCTTCTATTTTCGAATTGCAGACACATCGTGCATTTTCAAATGTTGCCAGGTACTCAACTGCAAAATTTGCTTCACATGCTCGTCATTTTAGGCTAACATCTGCCAACTTGTATGTATCTGAAGCTTGTTAATCGAAATGGTTTAAGATAAGCATCCTTATGAATTTTTGTCTGAGGAGTTGGGAAATGTGCTTGCGATTGCAGGAATCAACAATCTCTGTCGTTGAATGAGGTCTATATGGTATGTCGATTCCTCGTCATGGCACCAAAGCTCTGTGCGCTTTACTCTCCGTGAAATTATCAATCTCTTAGAAACTGAGAGGCATGAAGCAGTTTAGTTTAAAAGTAGATGGTATTATGTGCAGGCCTTGCATCAGGCAGGATTTTCTCTGGACCAGCCGTCATTCCTTACGACTTGTCAGGTGTGACATTCGCGGTTCTTCTCATTGTAGAGTTTCTCTTATTGAAAAAAAGATATTCATGATGTTTTTTGAGCTGGCTGTGATGAGCATTGAAGCGTGGGTTTTCAGAGCTTTGATTCGAAGCGATCAGGGAAGTTCCAGATTAATGATTTCATCTCTATATGCATCTTTCTGCAATCGGCCAAGTGAGCACCTTTCGCTTGGAATCGTCTTCTTAAGCTCGTGCTTTTCAGTTATCACTTTTCGAATTCAGAAAAATGATCATTGCAATAGATGTTTTCTGAATTTTGGTACTGCTTTGATGTTTCCATGCTTTTTCTTTAAGGTACAAACCATGCATATCGTGGAGTTTGCGTTGATTCCAGCTCTAGAAGATGTAATCAAATCGAGAATCAAGTTATGTGCAGATGTGGCAGGCTTTCCTGATAGAAGTGATGTGAAATTTTTCAGGAATCTGTTCACTGCGTTTGATACCACCAAACAAGGGCGCATCACCTTAGATTACAATCAATTCGTTTATTGTGGTATTATTCTACTCCGTGTTGCCTTCAGCCTAGTTCTATTCTTCTTGGGCTACTAAACCTGCCTTTGTGAACATGCTGGAGCACTTTTGGAAACTTTTCAACTGAATATTCCATTGATTCATAGTGGAAGCTTATCTTTCTCATGCTTTGGCCCTATGCAGCCGCAAACTTGCGAATTTGAAAGCCATTCACTTGCACTGAAATTTTTGCTCGAAATCAGCATCGAAGATTTGAGCAAGTAGCAATCAAGCAAATGGAGCTTAGTAAGTATCGTTCCGGTGAATCCTACCTCAAAATCTGATGACGGATATTGAGGCTTTCAAGAACACAGCTCACGCATTGTATTCTCATGTACCTTTGCATAAAACGAATGTCCGTTTGCTAACTATGTTCTAGGTCACAAGTTTAGATTGAACTTGAGCATGTGGGTAGATCATGATCTTAGAATTTGACCTTGTCCTTTCAGAAGCTGTGGAGTGTAGACTTTGTTCAAGTAGCCTGTGTAATTATATCGGTGTGTCCAAACCATCAATACAACGCCATGTGAACTTTGTAAGAATAGAGCATGCAATCTACCTGTGCTCTGCTTGTTGTCTTATCCTAAGGCTGATTTTGGAGTCTATGTCGTTGTAAGATTTGCCTCGCCACGAAAGAGAGATATTCTTTGTAGCTATTTGAGCTTTAGAAGATAATAGTTAAATAACTCCAATAACCTGTTTGTATCTTTTGACACCTTTTACATCTGTTTGTATCTTATCTGATATTGTTATAATCCATAAAATTCTCAAAAATCTCTCCATGAAATTTAAAATATTTGTCAAAATGTTGAGAGAGGAAAGAGTCACTCCAATCCTTGCAAAATCTAGCCACCAGATTATACATGGAAGAAACAAAAATGAAGCTAAGATTTGATTTGCATAAAGAAGCGCTTGTGTTTAGAACTAGAGATATCCTTTACGATTGATATTGCCCGGGCTTTGGACACACAACTTCGGGCTCCTCATCATCCACCTTATTTTAAACCCCAAGATTCTTAAATGAAATCGCAACTTCGGCCAACAAAGAATGGAGACACACAAAGAATAAGTTTGTCATTACTGTGGCAAACTCGGCTACATTGCAATGCATTGACGTGCACTGGATTTGCTTTCCACAAGCCGCTACCAAACCAAGGCCAATTACATGAAATAATTTACTGGTGAGCAATATTTCACTCTAGATGACATTCAATTTGTGTTGAAAATGTTATCATTAGCATTGCCTCATGATAAAGACTGGATTATAGATAGTGGGGTCTAAAACACTTCTCTGGAGATCATGAAGTTTTCTCAACATTAGAAAGACCTTTCTATCAAATTTTGGCAGCCACTACAGACGGAAAAACACATTTTGTACAAGGTTAAGGTAATGTAAACATACATGGTTCAAATAAAGAAATAAACAACCTCACAAATGTTCTCTTTGTTCCAAGCTTAAAACAAAATCTGTTATCGGTAGGATAATATGTGCAAAATAATAATCAATTATTGATTTTTAGAAGAGATAAGAGTGTAGTATTAATGCAATCAAATCTACTGCAGATGGTCACAATAGATCATTGGGATTAAAACTCTTGATTGTACAAATTAAACACAGAACGTATACCTTTATCTCAAGACAAGTCACAGCTCCTAGCATAAAACTCAGTAATAAGACGTGAGGTCAATTTTTGTTTTTTTTTGGAATTGCCGCCTTGGCCATGCTGGATTTTCCACGTTGACCATGATGAACTCGGAGGGAGCCTCCAAAGTTCACAGCAAAACAAATAGTATGTCAATGTTGCCTTCGAGACAAACAGACTCGTGAATCATTTTCTAAAGATGGTGCATCAAGGTCAATTGAATTACCAAGCTAAATTCATTCAAATCTTTGTGGTCCATTGAAAGTCATGTCACTGTTAGGTACAATATACTTCCTCTTGTTTGTAGACAATTATACTAGAAAGATTTGGATCTACTTCCTCAAGGATAAAAAAAACACATGGCAAATTCATAGAATTTAAAGCCATGATAGAAAGATAAACATGAAAGTCTATTAAGAAGTTAAGAACGAATAATAGAGGAGAATTTATTTCAAATGCCTTTACTGTTTTTTGTCAGAATCATAACAATATTAGACAATTCATGTAGTCTTACACATCTCAACAAAATGGGGTGGTGTAATAGAGGAATAGAATTGTCCTTAAAAAATTTTGATGTATATTATTGACAAAAAAATTGCTTACTTTTTTTATAGCCTGAAGTAGCAAAGATTGCTCTATATTTACTAAATCAAATGCCTATATAAGAATATGAATCCAAATTTTTTCATATGATGCTTTTTTGGACTTTAAACCACATCTTGACCATCTAAGAAGTTTTGGTTATTTATTTGAAGTTCATATTAGAAATCATATTAGAAATAAATTTCAACCATATTTGATAGTTGGCACTTTTGTAGATTATAATAACTATATCAAAATGTATCACATTTATTTGTTCTATTTTAAAAAAGTAATAATATTCTAGAACATAATATTTGATGAAATAATATTTTATAACTTAAATGCAACAAAGTCTATTTTAAACTACATATCATATATAAAAACTCAAATTAAATATAGTAGTATAAATATAGCTATTGATTTACTATTATTAATATATATTTATTCTTTTTTATAACCTTCAAATATTATTGAAACAACATCCTTTAACTTTGTACCAAATCGAGCATGGTCTTTTTTTGTTAATAATTCACGATAAGACAAGACACCATCTAGTTTAAGATCTCTACCGCCAATGCACCACTTCCATGTTATTGATCTTTTTTCTATACAAAAGCCAATTGACTTGACAATACAACCAACAAAAACCAAAAATAATGATTCTACCAAATATCTAAGATTAAAGCCAATTCAGATCTCAATTCTAATTCCATTTAGTTATACATCTTATAACAACTTTAATAAATAATCCATTGCCATGGCTTGTAACAATCTCACATCCATTATAATATCAAACTTACTAGTACCATCATTGGAATCTACATCAATGTGATTGGCTAGTTTTACATAGAATGTGCCAACTACAACCAAGGCAAGCTACCAAATGTGCTACCTTGGATGGTTGAGAAACTACTTTGTGGGATTTATGACTCTGCCAAATTTTTAGTCTACATTGTTTCAAGGAGCTACTTCTTACTAAAGATGGATGTATCCAATGACAAAAGAAATATAATCTATACATAAAAATGAAACATGATTTTTTACAAAGTTACCTTTTTATAAGTTTATTATCTCAAATAAATGAATTTATAAAGCAAAACTAAATATTGATGGATTTCTACAAAAATTTAAAGCCTAGTTAATAGCTTAGAATTTTAAATAGTAAGAAGGGGTATATTGTGAAGAAACATTTGTACCAATTATAAAATAGATAATAATTTGAGGAATGGTTTTAATTGATGCTCAAATGAATTGGAAACTATGTTATATAGACGTAAAAATTTTCTTAAATAAAAAATTAAAGGAAGAAATATATATCATTCAACCTTAAGGTTTTGACATATCAAAAAAAAAAAAAAAAAAAAAAAAAAAACTAATTTGTAGATTATGGAAGATTCCACATGAATTAAGACAAGTACCACATGTTTAGTATAAAAAAATAGACTCATACTTAAAAGGCATAGGATTTTAATAAGGTATAAGTAATCACAACCTATATTCTAGATTATCATAAGGCATAATAATTTTCATCTCTTTAAATATAAATGATCTTTTTATGATTAAAAATTGTACAAAAACATATGATCAATTTCAAGAAGTAATTATATAACAGATTTGAAATGTTCAATTTATCAAAAGAAGAAGTTATACTATATTTGAAAGTAAAATACATACAAGTTTAGGAAGAAATTTTTATGATACAACAAGCATATTTTCAAAATATTCTTAAATTTTTTTAAGTATAAAGTTGTGTACTGGCAACAACTCTAATGGATAAAAAGAATTAGCTCAATATTGATATGAGAGAAAAAGATGTGGATCCAATACAATATCACAACATTGTTGGAAAATGTCTCTATTTTATAAACATCTGCTCCAATATTCAATTTTTCATAGGAATTTTTGGTGGCTTCATGGCAAAACCTCACCAATCTCACTTACTTATAGTTAAACAGATTTTGCGCTACATCAAGGATACGCAAGACTATGGAATTTCATATCAAAATAATAGTCTATCAAAACTCTCAAGATACATGGATTTAGATTAGATGGGAGATACAAATCAAATTCAATCTACTACTACATTGGTTTTTAATATTGGAACAATTCCTATCTTAAGGCTATCCAAAAAATAATCTACAATAGCTTTATCATCACTAAAAGCAAATATAGATTGTAAACAAATGTATCACAAGAAGCCTTGTGTAACACAATTTTACTTTATAATCTATAACTTAACATCAAATAACTAATGGTAATCCATTATGATAATGTAGGAAGTTTTAGAATAGCAACAAATCCAAGAATAAATCCACAAACAAGACACATAGCTATTCATTACTATTTTACAAAGGGAAAAAAAATTAGTAAAAAAAAAATCAGACCATAATATATTCCAACACTAGAAAAAGTAGATTATAGTATAATAAAATCACTTAGGCACTCTTTATTCAAAAAACTTAAAAAAATCCTAAGTATAATTATTACTTTCAATGTAATCAAGCATTCATAATTAATATTTCTTAATTTAGTTTAAAAGAAAATCTTTTTTTCTTTACTATAATTTTAAATGATTTATATTTGGAGCTTCTAAAAACTTTAATCTTTTATTCATAGTCCTACTAAGCTTTGTAGATCTTAAGATTATATCCACGCTAAATTCTATAGTATCTTCTAGGTTGAAATAACAAATGCTCCTTCATAGAATAAATATCTTTGAAGCTAAAAACTAATCAATGAACAAATATCTAATTATCTTTATTTAAAAAAAGTTAAAGAGTAAAAAGACCAACATGCAAGATCTTGGAGCTTTAATAGTTAGAAAAACATCAATTTGTCTAAGAGTTGTAGCAGTAACAAGAAAAACATAATACTCTTTGAAATTCAATAAGCAACTAAAGATAATTGAAATAAAGACCAATAATGCCTAAAGAACAAAGCAAAAGAAACAACATTGAAACATTCAAGTTTTCAACATTAGTATCCACATCTAAGAAGATAAAAAACTAAGTATCTTGTAGAATTAATCACATAAATCTACCAAAAAACTATAGCAATATTCCTAAAAACTAGTCATCTCCTTACCTTGCAACAATTAAACTTGAAGCAAAAGAATATAGATACCTTCACCCTTAGTAATTTGATATCTCTAGTGAGATACCAATGATCAAGAATACACCTTTTAAATCTTCCATAGTCAATCAAAATTGTCATAAGAAAATCACCTTATCATATTAGTACTAGTATGTCTTCTCTTATAGCTGAACACATAGATTGAAAGAATATCATAACAACCACAAGGGCAAGAATGAGTATTGGACATTACATCCTTATGACTAGATATCAATCTATTCTTTGGATACATAACTCTTTGAATAAGAAGCTTCATCTTTTCTTCAAATTATAATTAAGTAGAATGTATATATATTGGTATTTTAATACAATTCTTGAGGGACATATTTACACAACACATTTGTATTATAGTCTATAGGCTCATGCTAGCAACCAACTCTACAATAATCATAAACAAGCAACCATGTTCAATATATAGTCATAATTTTTAAAAACAATGTTTAATTTTATAACACACAACTGCAAATTGTGTAGTAATTTTTTTAAAGAAAAAAATAATAAGAAAATAAGGTAAGAGGAAAAAGTGGATTAAAATGAAACTAATCTAACTAAAGAGGGAGATGAAGACTTCTTAGAGTCTTAAGAGGATACAATTTAGAATTTTTAAGGTTTTGACCCAAAAAAAGGATAACAAAACCTGTGTATTTCAAAGCATGATAGGCCTAAGGGCATAGCATGAATGTTTGTTGATAAAAACTTCATGATATGTTTAACTTAATAAATTCCAGATTATACAATATCATAATCCAATTCAGTGAAAAGAAATGAAAATGCGTTATATTTTGTGTTCGTGCACAAGCTACGAAGCAGTAAATGAGATGCGTGGTCCACTGGCAAACTTCTAAATCAAATTCGTAATCGGTATTGATTGTTCGACTTACTGACTGAAAAAACAGTGATCGTTGTAGTAAATTCTATTTATCAACTATTGGTTCAGTGACTAGAATGTTAGTTGTATTTGACTTGAAGAATATCCTTTTGCTTGCATTTAATGTAATGCAATAAAAACTGAGAGTTTTATGCCGCCAAATTCCAAGCTACAAAGATGTAAATCAGATTTTGAAAGTAGCATGAAATACGTGATATTACATCCCAAACGATGGCATCCTGACTGACAGACAGACAGACACACACACACACACAACAACAACAACAACAACAAAACAAATAAAGAAAAAAAAAAAAAAATTATAAAAATGAGGAACAGGTGGTTTGAGTAATGTGAAACTCCTGAGAAGGTTTAAGGGTAACAGGAGGAAGGAGACGAACAATCCTTCCAAGGGGGCGAAGAAATCGAATATTCTCTAATGAGAATATTCAGCGGAGGGGTAGGGGACGCGTGTGGGAGCGGGGGGAACGGCGGGAGGGAGCCAAGATGGCGCCAGATTCGAAGATCGCATCAATGGGGCCCTCCCAAGCCAAAGGCGGACTCACTCGCTCGCTCGCTCACACCAGTTTCCTCACAGCAACCCCTTCTTCATCTTCTTCTTCTACTTCTTCTCCTTCCTCTTCTTCACAACCTGACTTGCTTGCTTCTAATGGATGGATGGCGCATGCTTGTCTGCGCCCCTCCCTCGACTGACTGACTCCATATCTTCTTCTTCTTATTAGCCTTTGCTCACAGAGAAGGAGGAGGACTTGTGGGACACGCAGCTCAAGCAGTCCCAACACACGCTGAATATGCATGCCATGCGACGGAGGCGGTGATGGACATCGCGGTGAGATCGTGGTGAGATCGGAGTAGCGGGGGAAGGGAGGGGGGAGGGGGAGGAGGAGGAGGAGGAGGAAGCAAAGGAAAGGCAGAGAGAGTGAGACTCGGACTGTGGCCAAGCTGCCCTCTCTCTCCGACGGGGGACGACCTATGGTCATGGGAGCCTCGGGTTCCAAGCTGGAGAAGGCATTGGGCGATCAATTTCCCGAGGGAGAGCGCTACTTTGGCCTCGAGAATTTCGGCAACACTTGCTACTGCAATAGCGTTCTGCAGGTATTGGTCTCGTTCCCCCTGTTGCTTCTGCCGTGCTGGGTTTTCGTTTCTGATGCAATCGTGTTGCCCCGGCTGCGTCGTCACGGTGCACTCTTTGGTTCCGTGTTGTGGCGCGGTGGTGAAGGAGCTTGTTCGAGATGCCCGGTGCTTGGGTTTCCGCGAGTTTGTTGCGGCTTGGGATGCGATGGTGCCCCGATTAGGTCATCGAGGGATCTAGAAGAGTTGGGTTGGGATGGTCAGTTGCAGCTGAAGAGGGAAAGCGGTGAATTGATGGCATGATTGTGTCTACCCTGTTGGCCGGACGAATTGACACACCTGATATTGTGATCGAGGGATCGAGGGACGAGACGTGGGGTTTGGGCAGTTTTGCGAGGGCGTTGGACATGTGCGGGCCGAGTAGAAGGACGTGAACGCAGCAGTGCGTGCGAGGAGATTGAGTGATGGGTTGTGTGTTGGGTGTTTTGTAGGCTCTGTACTTCTGCGTCCCATTCCGGGATCAATTGTTGGAGCATTGCGGTCAGAGCAAACCCGTCGCTGAAGCAGAGGAGAATCTGCTGACGTGCTTGTCCGAGCTGTTCTCACAGGTGAGGGGGTATTGTTTCTTGTGCGTTGGTGCATCGGTCAAGCAGGCGTTGTGGTGGGCACGGAGGCAGTGGGGCGTGTGGGGGAGGGGACGTGATGGTGCGGTTGGGGTTTGGCGCGTGTACGAAGGGTTGGGTGGCAGTCGCAATAGGGATATGTGACGGAAACGGGGTGTGGAAGCAAGGGTTGCACAATGTTTGACGCGCGTTGAGGAACTGGATGGGTGCAGATAAACTCGCAGAAGAAGAAGACTGGGGTGATAGCCCCGAAGCGATTCGTGCAAAGAGTGAAGAAGCAGAATGAGCTGTTCCGGAGTTACATGCATCAGGTGCGAGGGAGGCTTGGGTTTGAGCTAGAGCTGTTGATGGACAGCTCCCGTGTGCAGGGATGCGGAGGTGTTGTTACGCGCGTCGCGGGAATTGGGGTTTGGTAGGAGGTTGTTTGTGAAGGGCGAGCAGATGTTGACTGTTATTTGGTTGGTGCAGGATGCCCATGAGTTTCTGAACTTTCTGCTGAATGAGCTGGTTGACATCCTGGAGAGAGAGGCGAAAGCAGCGAAGTCGAATTCAGGGTGTGAGACGTCACCGGGCAAGGTGGTGGGGAATGGGTCAGTGAGCGGCCTGGCGAACGGAACGCACAAGGAAGCAGTGGTGACATGGGTACACAAGATATTCCAGGTGCGAGGGTTGACGTGATGTGACGGTGGTGGGCAACGGTGGGGACGTTGTGTGAATGTGGGTGCAAAGTGAAAAAAGATGAGGGTGTGGACGTATGTGGGTCGGGTTGTCTGACGGGCGGGAGGCGCGGTGTGTGGGTGGGTGTGTGATGCAGGGGATACTGACAAACGAGACGAGATGCTTGCGATGCGAAACCATCACTGCGCGAGATGAGACATTCTTGGATCTGAGCCTGGACATCGAGCAGAACAGCTCCATAACGAGCTGCCTGCGGAATTTCAGTTCTACGGAAACGCTGAACGCGGAGGACAAGTTCTTTTGCGACAAGTGTTGCAGGTGGGTTTGGTGGCAGTAGTTTGGGGGTGAGGCGTGATAGGATTGCGAGAAGTAGCTGAGACGTGGTTGGGCCGGTAGTGAGTAGATGGTGCGTTTGGAGGAGGATGGTGTGGGGGGTTGAGGATCGTAGACGTGGGTAGCAGGGTGTGTGTGGTTGGGCAGGAATGCGGACGGCGGTGGTGGTAGTTGGTCGGGGAGAGGGGGGTGGGGAGTGGGATTGTTGAGAGGCGCAGTGCAATGTGAGAAGAGAGGTGGAGCTGTGGGATGGTGGAATGGATGTGAGGTGGGGAGGAGACGCGTGAGTGGGTGAGGGAAGTGTGGATGAGAGGAGAGCAGGGTGGGAGAGGAGGGGATGGTTGAGTTGGTGTGGATACGATGGCAGCAGTGACACGATGTTGGTGGGTCAGTTTGCAGGAAGCGCAAAAGAGGATGAAGATAAAGTCGGCACCGCGGATTCTAGCGCTGCACCTGAAGCGATTCAAGTACATCGAGCAGTTGGGGCGGTACAAGAAGTTGTCGTACCGGGTGGTGTTTCCGTTGGAGTTGAAGCTTTGCAACACGACGGACGATGCACCTGGGTCGGAGGCAGAGTACTCGTTGTTTGCGGTGGTGGTGCACGTGGGGAGTGGACCGAATCACGGGCACTACGTGAGTCTGGTGAAGAGCCACAACCACTGGCTGTTTTTCGACGACGAGAACGTGGAGATCATCGACGAGTCGATCGTGCAGACATTTTTTGGATCGACGCAGGAGTATTCGAACAACACGGACCACGGGTACATTCTGTTTTACGAGAGCTTGGAGCAGAAGAGCTAAGGTTGGGAAGCGGAGAGGGTGAGGAAGGTAGGAATGGTGGAGGAATGGTTGCGATGAGGTGATGGCATCCCCTCTCTTTTTTTCAGGAGGATGCGTTATGGTAGGTGGTGATTAAGAGGAGTTGGACATGAGTGTTGTTGAGAGATGAAGAGTATTTGCAAGGTAGGAACACGGCCATAGTCAACTGTTTGATTTGACCAAGTGCTATGATACCCATCAGCTTGTGGGTTTGCACTTCCAAGCGCGAAATTTCATGAGAGTAGTTAAATATTGGCTGCTTTGCATTAGCTTGGGAGTTGGGAATGGAGCTTCCGAGAATCCGACTCGCTGTGCTGTATAGGTTGGAGTAAATGGTGCCGAAATGTCTGTATGAGTGATGTACCAGTACCTGCTTGGGTTCTTGCTGGGTTCGTTTTTTATTTTCCTCGGAATTTCAGAGTTGCGAACCATTGCTTGTACAACGATGGTTATGATGCAGGTAGAGCTCAGTTTCTTGCCTTTTGAAAATTGGTATTTTGTTCCAAGTTTTTGTGAATGCTGACTTTATGATCCAGGCGGTGGTGTTGTTGGGTTATTATTTGTACTTGATACATCTGCAATGATCGATCTCATTCAAGTTCTCTTTGGCTCCGTTCGCTGGTTATGAGGGTCTCTACGGGTATTCATTGATTGGTGACTCTTCAGTATGTGCTTGAACATATCACGAATTCCCGGCTTAATATTTTCTGGCTAACAGCAGCTTACTTTTAGGTAGGAATTCTCGCAAAAATATTTTTTAAACTGATGTATCACCCTTTTCGTATCACTTTTACCTACAGCATATATTCTTCGGGAATAAAGCCTTTCACCTAGATCCGGGAATTCGTTGCCGAATATGCCTTCAATTAATGCTCCAATTTGATCCGATCAATCCACCTCAAAGACATTTGATCTTCTAGCATGTCATGATGGTGTACAAAACAAATTATGATCGTCAAAACCTCAATGTCTGTAGTTCGTATTCATTTATCTTTCATTACTGTGGGGTTACACTCGATTTCTAAATACGACAAGGGAGCAATGTCTTGGTTTGTTTCTGACAGCTTGAGAGGACTTTTCCGTCCTGTGCAATGCACCAATGTTTTTCTTCGAATTTCTGCTCGTACTTGAAAATGATTTTCAATTCTATTACAAATCTGCAGATCTGGAATTTGATTGAACCTTCACATGTGTGCACTAGCACCAGCTGGTCGTGATATCAAGCAAAATTACGTCAAACTTGATTATCCCCGGGAATGATCTTAAAACGCCGATGAATGGCAGCTTCCTCCCAAGAATCTCTAAATAGCATTATCCAGGCTGGCGGTTAGAATCACATGCCTGACAGACCCTTGCACAGAATTTATCCCTGCTGTGACAAAAAAGACACTTAATTGTCAGCTACAATATCCACGTTGACGAGGATGAAACCTCTCACAGTGAACGGCTACAACTGAAGTACAAAGTGGCTCATCATTGGAAACTTACCCACCAGATGTACCACATCCTTGCTACAACCCATGTACAGAGGTACGAATTTTGAACTGCAGTCTTGTCACAATGCTTCTTTTTTTTCGCCATGTATCTGGACACTCTAACGTCCCACTTTCAGAATTCAAAATTGGATCGTTCAATTCATACATGCAATGATTATGTGGAATCGACAAGGCTCCAAAGCCTCCTCTCACAGGAGATATGTACAACCTGATTTCTACTGGCTTCAGGACACCTGTTCTGAGCAGTTGTCTTGCTGAAGTTTTACTCGTCACTACAAAGATAGGCTTACAAGTGTGGTGTGAGTTGCTTCCATTTCTCATAGCTGATATGGGGAGTAACACGTTGAACATCGCAGCTCTCATGCACACACCAATCCACTGATAAAAGGATGGGTTTCTTGAGGAGCTCGAGAAATTTCTACTTTTGACGGCACCTTCATGGGACAAACGGCAATAGAGAATTGCAGGGTTGACGTTGCAACCCTTAATAAAATCAATTAAATAAAATAGAAAAAATATATATAAAAAACCAAATTGGTGGGTACGAATGTTTCGCATACCGATGACGCCGAACTTCTGGGACGTTGAAGGGTTGAAAAACATGTCAAGGAGACAGGACAAAAGCCTTGCCGCAAGCTTGCATTGTCGATGGTTGTCCAGAAATCTAGATCGATCAGTTGTCAGAAACATTGCAGAGGAAGAGGGACCCACAGTTTGCAAGTTTACGTCCTCGACAATTAACAACTACCGCAAGCAAATCAGCGACAATGAGACGATCCAAATTGAAGAAAAGCGACTTTGGGAAAAAGGGGATCCATTCAAGAGTGGCTGGCAAAAGTGGTTCGATGTCTTGATCGATGCAGAACACAACATATGCACGCCGCACAGCTGAATGGTCCATTCCACACCTGCATTTTCTTTTGGCTGCTGCAGGTCGGGTCAATGCAGGCACTGCAATGGCGATGGCAATGGGGATGGCGATTCTTCTCACCTCGGCGAGTTTTGTCGCCGATTGTTGCCTGTTTGCAGGTTGATCGTGTCACGTCTCAGTCTACAATCTAGATCTCATCGTGAGCAAATGATCCTCACCAACCTCGACAATTCATAGTCACTCTCACACACAGCATGATTTGGTTTCTTAATTTATTTCACAGCGGCTCTTATCACGTTGAAAACAGGATTTTTCTCAGGTAATATATCTCTTTCCATGTTGTGCACTACGCGGAATTAGATGCAACTCAAAAATAGGAAGTTGACTAGTGCTTTGAAAATCATTGAATTTGGCCAAGCAAATGGTTTATTTGTAGTAATTTTACACCAATGTTTTGACTAGAGTTTATTTTTTGATTTATTTTTATTTCATCATGCTTTTGTTTTGTGTTATGTAACCAAGTTCCATCTAACATTTGCTGGCTACTTGACCTTGCCAATAATTTATCATTCTATGCATAAAAATACAGTGTAAGTTTCATTGCTATATGTATTTCTTATCACGTCTGTGTCAAAAATAGTTACGTAGTTTTATTCCAAGTCATTCATTTTTTAGACCTTAGAATCTTATCTTAACACAAAAATTATACTAGTTGGATATTGTTTTATTTTATGTTCTTGTCCTTATTTAATTAATTATAAAAGAAAAGAGTGTCATTTATAAACAAATTAATTTAAAATTAATTAAATATATACAACCTTTCTTTTTTTTTTTTAAATGTATAGCATTTTTTTGAGCATTTTTTTGCATGTGTTTTTAAAGTCCAGGAGATCTTTTAAACTGGTCTTTTTTACATTGATGTGTACTTGATTTTTTTTTACAAACTTTCATTGGAAGATGATTATTTTGTTGAATTTAATAAATGTTTTTGCCATTTACAAAGATAAAATACCACAAATCTTATAATCATTTATATGACTTAACAAAGTAGGTTTTCTTCATCTTGTGTCTTTTATTATATTTCAAACTTGTTATAAGAAATATAGAGAAAAACTAAAAACAAGTCATATTTTATGATAGTATTTTAAAATCATCTATATATATATATATATATATATATAGATATATTTTGGAGAAGGTTAAATAGACCCATGCTTTGACTAAATTGACCCATCCTTGATGAAGAATATGGTAATCATGATGAATGTGGTTGATTTTCATTGCTTACAGATCTAATGGTAGAGAAATGAATCATGATGGTTAGGATGGGTGGGTCAATTTAGTAAAAACTTGGATCTATTTAACATTCCCTTATGTGTATATATATACAATGGTGTTTGGTTAGGAAAAAAAACCACTTAGAAGAAAAAAATAGATAAGAGCACTGTCTCATTTTTTTTTAGTGCTTGCCCATATTTTTCATGAACCAGTGAGAGAAAAGTGTGGTTAAAGTCAATACTCCATTACAAGTAAGTACCACCTCCACCAACACAAGGCATAACGTGTCTCATTAATAGCAATTTTTTGCTCCTCTGTGCAAATGCCACTCACTCCAAGTTGCATGGCACAACTATGGATATTGACACCATTAGTTTGATCTGCAATGTTCTTGGCTACAAGTGTGTGTAACTGTAAAACATCCACAATGTGCTAAGCCATCGTCCAGCATGCCACCCTACTTCATTGTACCCATTTTAGCTTGAGA
Organism: Physcomitrium patens; assembly: GCF_059467195.1. Taxonomy (NCBI): domain Eukaryota; kingdom Viridiplantae; phylum Streptophyta; class Bryopsida; order Funariales; family Funariaceae; genus Physcomitrium; species Physcomitrium patens. Next base: position 7,816,518 of record NC_143412.1, on the reverse strand, counting down.
TGGACAATGCGGCTGTCAGCAAAGATGCACTACAATTTTCTATGTTTTATTGATAATAAACTTCCAAAGGCATGGAGAACTGTGCGGTATTTGGTTATGAGAAATGTGGTTAAGAGAAAAGCTTTTCCCTATCCCAAGGGATTTCTCTTAACCAGACACCATTATAAATATATATATATATATATATATATTCACACATACATACACTCATTAAAACATCAACTTTAACTTTTTCATTGCCACCATCGTCTGTCATGAGAATGTGAAACGTTTAAAAGTTCTCTACCACATTCTACACCGCCTCATTTCGCGCTGTGCCAGTTACACGGCTTCGAAGTAGTAGCAGCCGCCAGAAGCCGCGATCAGCCGCCTGGAGAGGATACCATGATGTGGCCGCCGCCGCCGCCGCCGCCGCCGCCGCCCTTCTTCATTAGCACGAAAGAGGGAGGTGGAGAGTGGCTGTGGCGTCGAGACGAGGAGGCACCGGATCACTGAGCCCCCATTTCTTCTTCTTCTCCTCCTCCTCCTTCAGAACCCAGTTGCTGTGGACGCTTGTGAATCCCTCCCGTGCGATGTGCAGAACGATTCTTTCTAGAAACGATGATGACGACGATTGTGATTTCGAGACAGCAAGGCCCTCGACATCTGGATGCAGTGACTGTAGGGCGGAGTGGAACAATCTCCGTCATAGCCCTGCTTCCTGGCAGCAATTCTCATCACCCTTGCTTTGTCCCAGCCTCGAAATCTCATGCTTCAGGGAGCCTACACTGTGACAGACCTCGCAACGTGCTCGTGTTTGCAGAATTCGTCACTTTCGCACGTCTCACCGCCGGTACAGAGTGTGGCCTTAAGCATTTCATGAGCAAAAAAAAATAAAAATAATAAAAAAAAAACTTCTCGCCACTCATCTGCCTGCTGTGAGAGCTTCACGGACACTGACTGTAGTTAAGAAAACTATCTACCTCTATAGACGCAATCGAATCGTGGCCGAGGACTACGCCTCGAGCACAACAACATGCATGAATCTAGCCATTGAGACCACTACCCGCATGCCGAAGTAAACTTCTTCTAAACTGTCAAGTCAACTTCCCCTTTCCCTGAAGCTCTCACAACAAGTTCCCATTCCTAGTGAGGTAGCAGCACTATTCGGTGTTGACACTGCTTAATGAATTAATCAATTGATACGGATAGATAGATTGATTGATTGATTGATTTGTGTGTGTGTGTGTGTTTTTTATTTCCCGAATCCGGCTCCGAGCTCGCATTGGATGTTGATAAGCTAATGTGATGCTTCCGTATGGAATATGCTTATTGTGTGTGTGTAAGTGAGTTTTTTTTTAGAGCACTGTTCACTTCGCTTCAATATCAGGGCCTGCAATCACACTTCATAACGTGGACAAGTGTTGCGAGAGGAGGGGAATGGGTCAGGGAATTACATTTATTTATTGGGAACTACTTGGGCTCCATATTTTTATAATAGAATTGGATCTTTGTTGCTACTCTTTTGTGGTACAAGATACTTATTCTCTCAAGTTGGGCGTCCAATTGTGCCTGATATTGTTGAGATCATTAAATGTAGCCGGCGCTCTCCATAATATTTATTGTAGATTATAATAAATATTGTAACTACAGTATTTAGAGTCTAGTGGAGAAGTACTGTTTATCCTCTTTCCTTTTCTCTTCTTGTATATGAGACACAACTAGATCAATAGATTTTTATGTGTGAAGCTCTCTCTCCTTAGAAACCCTCTTGTGTGTATGACTTACTACTACTCTTGTGTGTGTGTATGACTTATTATTACTCTTATGTATTTCTAAACATTCTCAACATGTTATGAGCACGACTCTCTTCTACACACTATCACAATTTTTTTTGCTCTAATCTTGACTCTTCAAACCTGTTGCTACTCTTGATTCACTGTTTGCCTCATGATCTTGTTGCACTTCTTATTGGCCCCTCACACATTAGCTGCTTGCTTAGAGCACTTGTTCCACTCTCTGCCTTGCTTACTTAGAATATTTGTTTAGAATACTTGATCAAGCCAGCTCCACTCCAACTTGCTCCCTGCTGTGCCATGCACCTGCCGTCGAACAGCCGCCAAATTACCATTGAACTCGCTGAGGTACTGCCATTGGCACTGCCGCCCTACCGTTGTTGTCCACCACTGCCATCCTGCTACCCTGCAACTGCTGCCCTACCACTGCCTATTGCCTTAATCCACAATCTCCTTAAAATATATATATATATATATATATATATATATATATAGATATATTAGTTTTTCAAATTCAAATTTATCATTTTATTTGACTTTATATTTTAAGGTATGTTTTACTCAATTTTTCTACTTGATCTTGTATTTTCTTTACAGATTTATTTATAATGAGTGCTTCAACATCTTCAACTGCTTCTATTATGGTTCCAACTATTACCAATGCATCCCAACATTTTCAAGCTCTTTTATTTCCACCATTGACTATGGATGGAAATAATTATTAATTATGGGTAAAAATGGAAAAAATAAATTTATTTACAAAATAACTCTCAAATATCATTATGTTTGAAGAATCTCCTACAATAAGTATTTCTATACCTCTTGCTATTTGTTGGAAAGCACTTCTTCTCTTTTGTCATCATCTTATACCTACATTATAACATCAATATTTAAAAATGGAAGATCCTCTAGAACTTTGGAAGAATCTTAAATCTAAGTTTGATCATCAAAAGACCATTTTTCTTCCACGTACACATCATAATTGGACACATTTACGTGTCTTGGATTTTTCAAATTTAAATGCTTTCAATAGTGAAATGTATAGTATTGTCTGACAATTACGATTATGTGGACAAAACATTTTTGAAGAAGAAATGATTGAAAAAACTCTCTCTACATTTCCTCCTGTATCTGCTCTGCTTGCACAACAATGCAGGAACATGAAATTTCAGAGTCATTCTGATCTCATGTCCTATCTACTTCTTGCAAAGAAGCAAAATGATCTACTCTTGCACAATGCAAAAGCTCATCCTATTGGAACTACAGTTCCATAATCTCATGCACTTAATATTTCAAAGTCTAAAAAGAAATTATATAAACATGGGAAACATGCTCATAAGTATCAAGGTAGTTATAGTCATGACCATTTCTACCCATATGGAAAGAATAAATGTTCTACTATTAATTATAGTAGAAAACAAAAATCAGAGATGCATTCTTGCTATAAGTGTGGAATGATTGGACATTTAGCACATGCGTGCCATACTTCAAAATATTTTATTAAAATATTCCAAAAAAATAAGAAACTCTGAGCTGAGGCTCGTAAAGTTCATACCATGGATGTGTCAATGGATTCAATTGGTATTGATGACTTAGAGGCTTATATGAATGATAAAACCTCTAATGATGAATTAAATAATGCACTCATCGATTCTGCAACAACACATACTATCTTGCAAGATAGATGATTTTTTATTGAAAAATCTTCAACTTGGCAAACTAAAAATATGATGACTATGGCTGGAGCAAATGCATTTTGTTTCCAAGAGGGCACAGTGATGGTAAAATGACCTGCGGGTTCCATCATAAAATATAAACATGTGATGTTTGGACCTTGAGTACCTTGGAGTCTGATCAACTACCGAGATGTGCTCATTAATGGTTATCACCTCTTGACTGCTATTTTAAATAGAAAAGAGATTTTGGTTCTTGTGAAGAACCATAAAGTTATTGAAAAAGCTTTTGCTATAGAAAATTGTTTATACCAAATTGTGATTTGGCCTCCCATTATATTTAATTTTGCATCATCTATCATAGAGAGTCGTGTTTCACTCTGGCATGGATGATTGGCACATCTAGGATCCACATTATTTAGAAAGATCATTCCATGTATAATTGGGCACAATTTAAAGCCTACGGATGTAGACTCTATGGAATTATGTTGTGCATGCATGCAAGATAAAATGATTACTTGGCCTTCAATTTGGAAACTTCCACAAGAATTACCACCAATGCTTGAAAGATTGCATGGTGATATTTGTAGTCCTATTAATCCAATATCAAGACTATTTTGTTATTTTTTGGTCTTTGTTGATGCATCAGGTAAACAATCACATGTTTCATTATTATCAACTCGAAACATGGTGTTTGTCAATCTTATATCTATGCTTATTCATTTTTGTCCACATTTTCTTGATTATCCTATAAAAACATTGTGTATGGATAATGCAAAAGAATTTGTATCAAAGTCTTTTGAAGACTATTGTACTGCAACAGGAATTGAGTTGAAATATTGTGTTCTATATGAATATGCTCAAAATGGACTTGCAAAGTTATTTATAAAGCATATACAAGTCATAATCCGGCCACTCTTCTTTCATGCAAATTTACGTGCATCTATGTGGGGTCATGCAATTTTACATGCTACAGCATTAATATGCCTCCGCCCTTCTTTTCTTGAAATTATTTCACCACATGAGCTGATTTTGGGTTGTCTTCCAAATATATCTCACTTACGAGTATTTGGTTGCCGTGCTTGGATTCCATGTTTATAACCTTAACAGCATATCAATGGAGCTCATTGACAAGAAGGCATATATGTTGGTTTTGATTCACCAAGCATTATTCGTATTATTGATCCATCAACTGATACATTATTACGTTCACATTTGCAAAATTTTTGTTTTGAAGAAAATGTATTTCCATCTCTTTAAGGAGGGATATCCAATCAACAAAGAAATAAAGTACTCATATTTGAAGCACCAGAAATATTTACAATGAATTCTAATCATATGACATCTTTGGCAGAAACTGAAGTTGCTAAGATTTTGGATCTAAAATAGATCGCGGATGAAACACTTGATGGCTTCAATAATGCACCTAGAATTACAAGAGTTCCTATTAATGAGGCTCAAAATGCACTCGCTCAGATTACAATGCCATTGACTATAATACCTCAACTTATAAGAACAACAACTAAAAGAACTCGTGGACCAAATAAGCAACCACATAAGAAAAAAGCTATAAAATTGACTAATCCTGGTATTATTTCTCAAGAAATTTTCACTCATCCTACGAGACTACCTATTCATGATAATATATCCATGCATAATGTATTTTCAATTCCTATAAAAAACAATCTTAGAATTGGAAGGAATAAGAACAAGTTGAGTAAAGAATTATCTATTCTGTATTGTGCTATAGATGATATTTGGGACATACCATCTATTATGGTAGATGAATCATTTACATATATGATTATAGAAGCCCTTTCTTGCAAGGAAGACGATCCTAAATCTCAAACCATCGAAGAGGTGATGTATTGCTCTAATTGGTCAAAATAGAAAACTACTATTGAGGAGGAGTATGCCTCTTTGCGTAAGAGGAAAGTCTTTGGCCCAATTGTAGACACTCTTACATCTTGCCCTGTGGAATATAATATGGTATTCGTATGCAAGTGAGATGCTCAAGGTCGAATAACCCTCTATAAAGCTCGTTTTGTTGCTCAAGGATTTACTCAACGATTTGGCATTGATTATGAATCCACATATTCTCTAGTCATGGATTCAATTATATTTCGATATATTATTGGAATGACAATTCATGCTACCGTGAAAATACATCTGATGGATGTAGTAACTGCATATCTATATGGTTCTCTTGATGCAAATATTTATATGAAAGTTTCACCTAGCTTAGAAATAGGATCTCCAAATCGACCCGCTCGAGGATAATATCATGGTATTAAATTATGTAAGGCCTTGTATGGTTTAAAACAATCTGGACGCATGTGGTATCAACGTCTTTGAGATTATTTAATTACAAATAATTTTATAAGTGATCCACTAATCCCTTGTTTATTTATCAAACGAGATAAAACTGGTTTTGTGATCATCGCTGTATATGTTGATGATCTTAACTTAGTGGGTACTACATCTACATGTATTACAGCTACTAACCTATTTATACGTGAATTTGAGATGATAATGTTAGAAAAAATAACTTTTTGTATTAGTTTTCAAATTATGCATCTAATAGATGGTAGCATTTTTCTCTACCAACTAACATATATTAGACAAATCTTGCAAAGATTTAATATGATTGATGCTTATCCATTGTCCACACCAATGGTTGGACGTGGTTGTAATGGTCATGATCCATATCGTCCATGCGAGGAAGAGGAGGAAATATTGGGAGATCAATATCCATACCTCGTAGTAGTTGGAGCACTTTTATATTTAACTACATCTACAAGACCATATATTGCATTTGCAATTAGTGTTCTTGCAAGACATAGTGTATGTCCAATACTACGACATTGGAATGGCATCAAATATTTATTATGTTATTTAAAAGGTACTAAAGACTTAGGATTATACTACACACAATCCATAGATCCAAAATTAGTTGAATATTGTGATGCAAGATATAAATTTGATACTGCAACAACTAAATCTCAAATAGGATATGTATTTTTAAGACATGGAGCTGCAATATCATGGAAATCAGTGAAACAAACAATAACTACAACTTATCCAACCATGCAAAAGTTATTGCCTTACATAAAGTATCTCAAGAATGTATTTGGTTGCGATCAATTGACAAATTCATTCAAACAACCTATGGATTTTCATATGATGATTCTCTAATTATCTTACATGAAGATAATAGTGCTTGTATTGCATAGATGCAAGTTGGTTTCATTAAAGGTGATAAGACAAAGCATATTGATCCAAAGTATTTTAGTTATATCCATGACTTGATTACTGATCAAGCACTTATAATTAAGAAAATTAAATCTACAAATAACCTTGCTGATCTCTTTACCAAAGCTCTCCCATTAAGCAACCATCGTCGACTTACTTATGGCATTGTTATGCGACGACTTACTTTTCTTGAATAAAAAAGTTAATGAGATTTTTAAATAATTAAATAAAATGATGTTGTACTCTTTTTCCTTCATCTATGGTTTTGTCCTTAAATAAAATAAGATTTTCTTAGATAAGGTTTTAATGAGGCAACAATTGTTGATCTTGCAAGATTACAGAAAAGTATAGATTATAATTCTATACAAATTTTATATTATGTAAATATTATGATGAGTGAAGAGGAGTGTTGAGATCATTAAATAAAGTCGGCGCTCTCCATAATATTTATTGTAGATTACAATAAATATTATAGCTATAGTATTTAGAGTCTAGTGGAGAAGTACTGTTTATCCTCTCCTCTTTTCTCTTCTTGTATATGAGACACAACTAGGTCAATAGATTTTTATGTGTAAAGCTCTCTCTCCTTAGAAACCCTCTTGTGTGTATGACTTACTACTACTCTTGTGTGTGTGTATGACTTACTACTACTCTTGTGTGTGTGTATGACTTACCATTACTCTTGTGTATTTCTAAACATCCTCAATAGATACAAAGCTTTGATGGTGGCCCTTCTTTTTGTTTTGTTTATTAAAATAAGTGATTTTATAGATTCTTTGGATCATGACTTCTTTCTATCTTAAAGAGGGATTGTGATTCTTTTTTAAGTCACTTCACATATTTTTATAGTTGCTATTCTTGTACCAAGTTTTTAAATATTTATTTTCATTACTATTATTTAATGATTTTAGGTGAAATTTGGCAAAAATCAATCCTAAAAATTTTAAATGTTATAGTATTTCAAAATATAATAGATGTTTCTTTAATGAAAAATCATGAAATGTATATATATATATATATATATATATAATAATAATAACACAATCATTCTTATCCAATAAACATATACCTAAAAAGTACACAAACATGCAAGAAAAAATATTTTTTTTTACAAATTAAATATTATATAATTTATTACTAAATATAATTAAATAATCCAATTATTTTAAATATTTTAATAATTATTTCTATATATTTGATGTTTTAACTTCTCTACATTTGATATATGTATTTAAAATATTACATATATCAAATATATATATATATATATATATATATATATATATTAGTTTATTTTTTCTTTAGAATGTATGTTTTTTCTTAAAATTTTGATTGTACTCAATTTATATATATATATATATATATATAAAATAAAAGTAAAATATTTTATTTTAATTAAACTTACTCTTTAGTTGTTTATTAGTTCTACCCTTATTCTAGTACTATAATTGAGCTTATAAATTGCTATGTAAATAGACTTAGCTCAATTATATATATATATATATATATATATATATATATATAAAATAAAAGTAAAATATTTTATTTTAATTAAACTTACTCTTTAGTTTTTTATTAGTTCTACCCTTATTCTAGTACTATAATTGAGCTTATAAATTGCTATGTAAATAGACTTAGCTCAATTATATATATATATATATATTTTTAAAATCATACTAAACTAGAATAATTAATTTTAAAAAATAAAATTTAATCATTTAATCTTGTCGTATTATAAACTATGTATGTATATTTTTAGATTCTATATTTCTGCAATTTTAATAATATCTTCAAAACAATCCAAAAAAAAAATAATATCAAAGTTTTTGTCAATTCTTATTTTTTATTTTATTTTAATATATTTCTTCTTTTCAGTGAAAGATTCATTTAGGATCACACACAAGTTTAAAGTACTTGCACAAATAATTTAAGTTCAAATAACAACAATAATTATTTTACAAGGATCATCTATAAAACTTTTTTTTTAAAACAAAGATTATAGCAGATTCAGCATTTTAAGTCCTAAATAAATCTTATCAAATTCCTCTATATAATAGACCTCAATGCAATATATCCATAAAAATTTCTTATTTCATCTATATTTTATATACGTATAATCTATTCCTTATTTAAAATCTTAATTTAGATCTTGTATTGTTTTTATACTTTTTAAATAAAATAAACTAAAAAACAAACTCAAAATCCAAAAATAAATAAATCTTTAAACTCATATTGATTGTCTGTTAAATATTAAAACTACATTGTTTCTTTTGATTTGTTGTTGTTGTTGCTGTTGTTGTGTTTTTTTTTTTTTTTACTACTTTATTATTAAGTGAGTTGTATTTATGAATAAATTTAATTATATATGAACCAAAAATGATAAATATCTGAAACTTATGAGAAATTATTAAATTTTAATTAATACTAATATTAACTTGTAGTTTAACCTTCATGATTGTTTTTAATGAAATAACTAGTTAATTGAATTGTGTAAATTACTTGGCACTTTTTTAAAAATTATGCTAAATAGTTGTTAAATTTCATTATCATTATTTGAATTATTAGCATAGCACCTAAATTTGAGCTTAGCAAAGTTTATTGTCAAATCTAATTTGTATTTTTATGATAAGTATATAGCTTGGTATATTTATATAAGATGATTATTTGAATCAACTTCTTGATCCAAATTCAATCTCTTCCAATTCTTAGAGAACACCATTTAGTTGTAATGCAACACATAATAGAATCATGTTCAAGATAAGGTATTTGATCCTTCCTTCAAGTGGTGAGATATTCTCCTATCTTCTTTAAAATTAAAAAACGAACTTTCCAAAATATTTAGATAGCAATTTTTACATATATCTTCTGAAAATAAAAGAGATATATATATTTTTTATTTTATTTTTAGCTTTATTCCTTTTGTACAACACATTATTAACTTACATACTTTATATCACAAGTTTTTTTCTTTTTTCTATTTTAAACTTACAACACAATCAACAACATTGTTTCCAATTGCAAATAGTCAATTCTTAAATAGAAACAAACACTCCAAAATGTTCAATCAAGTGTATATCTATGGATAATTTACATTTCCAAAAAGCACAAAAAGACTTTCAAAGAACTTAATTGGACTTGCAAAAGAATCATCCATGGCAACATGATCCACACACTTATAATGTATGATAAGAATGTGTTGAATGTAAACCCACAAATAATGGCCAAAACACCCTAAACCACAACTACAAGCTAAATTATAAAATTTGATTACAAGTTTTGACTACCAACAGCACAATTATACACCAGGAGTAGGATCTTAGCAACATGGGAACCCTAATTCTCCAAATCCCAACCTGGTTGTCCACCCTGAGCCAGATCCATGGCAGTCAGATTCTGCACCAGCTCACTCTGACTGTTTTTTTTTTTTTTTTTTTTTTTTCGATTGTCTGTTTTGTGGGTTTGCAGCTTTCCTTCGTTAACAGGCCAAGGCGATAACACCAACTTCTGCTCCTCAGGAAAATAATTTAAATAAATAAATAAACAAACAACAACAAAACAAAACTTAAATAAGCAAGGAATCAAAGCCACACAAGGATGAGGTGTGTGTGTGTGATGCAGGAATCGGTAGTGTGGTCTCCGACTAACTGAGAAGGCAAAAGGAAAGGGAGGAGACGTTGCTGATGGTGTGGACAAGCTCCTCTATATTGGCAGAATTGCAGAGCAGAGCAGAGCAAGCAAGCAAGGAGGGAGGAAGGGAAGGAAGGGAGGGGAGGGCAATCAAAGGAAGGAAAAAGACGAAGGATACGACGAGGCAGGGGTTTGTACCGGGCAAAAGGGAGAGAATGAGGGTAAAGCTGCCGCAGCAATGCCAGTCATGGGTGGTGATGGCGAGAGCGCATGATCGCCAAAAGCGCAGACGGGATTGGACAGATGACGCGCAGTTGGGCGAGCCCCAATCGGGCACAGCAACGATGGATGGCAAGCGACCTAACGGAACAACGAAAGAAACAAAGCAATGACAAAAAGCAACCCCCCCCCCTTTTAGAAGACCAAAAAGGCGATCCATAAAACTAAAAAGAGCTCAGGAATTGCGTCCCGCAAGGCGAGGGGATGGGTGGGGGGTGGGACGGGGGCAGAAGTAGAAGAAGATGCTGCCGCACAACATCAGGGGCAGCAAAAGCGAGAAGAAGGGAGAGGAGAGAGAGAGAGCGAGCGGGAGAGCAGGAGAGCGGGCGAGATAGAGCCAAGCGCGCAAATACCCATCCTCCCCGCGGCAGATATTATTCCCTGTTCCATTCGTGCTGATCGTATCATCCCCCTGCCAGGATTTCCCATCTGGAGGTCGCCGCGCTGCAGCGGTAGCGCGAGAGCTCGCCGATGGGCGGGCCTGATGTCGATGGAGAATTGCTTGCTTTGGGGATTCAGTCTCGAGGTTGTATGCACCGATTTAGTACACACGCAAGGGCTCTCTGACACGGCGTGAGAGTTTGTCATCATCATTATCGTCATCATATCAGGCACAAGTGCCTTTGCCTTCTTCTCCCAATCCTATTTCTGACCCTGAGATAGCAGTCAACACTCAACGGGTGTCTCTCTCTCTGCGTGTGGTTTTTTGGAGAAGGTGGGAAAGAAAGAAAGAGAGCGAGCGATAGAGTTGGGATTGCTACTGGGTGGAGTTAGTTTTTGTGGAGTAGGCATTGTTGGCGATGGGGGATGAGGACGTGAAGGCGAAGGATGAGCAAGTCCCAGGCTGCTCAAGGCTTCATGTTTTGTGTGCGTTGTCGGAGTTTGGCGACGGGGAGCTGGCGGAGCTCCGTGAGCTGCTAGATGCTGGGGCCGATCCCAACGCCTTGGACAGCTTCGAGCGCGCTCCGCTGTCGCTGCTGTGCATGAATACGGGTCATGTGGAAGCTGCGAAGGCACTGTTAGCGTCTGGGGCTCTACCCTCGTCTCAAGACACTTGGGGCAGGTACCATCGTTCGTGTAGTCTTGTGTCTTTGCATTAGACTGCTGGACTGCTGAATGGGGGAGGTTCAAGTTGGGTCCTCTATTTCAGCGACGAAATTCCGTCGTTTCGTCTTTGCCTTTTTGTTTCTGTAGTTTAGGTTTGTTCTCTCTTGTTCGGGAACGGCGTTTTTGCAGACTTGCAGTCTTCTTTCAACATCAATATGTGTACGATCAGGGATTCTTGGCTTGGATGCTAGGGTCAAGAGATTGGCGGGATGACTGTTTTGTGTGTCGTTTCTGATTTGGCGCCGGAGCAATGTTGTCCCATCTCTACCTGCAGTTTTCACTTAGATATGTACGTTTAGGATATACATCCGCGTAGGGAGCTGTTGCCCCCACTTTTCTGTTGCCGAATAATCGCCGGTGCCAAGTGCGCATCCATGCTTGAGAGCAAAACTTATCACGAGGACGATCACAACTACGCAAGTTTCAGGGAATCGTAGTTTGTCACGTCTGCCAGTGGTGACGAGTCGAGAGTGGTGAGGTGGATGGTGCTGAGCAAAGGTAGCACGGTTTGTCATTGGTGTGCAGACTGATCGATTAGGAAGCTGCTTCATCATCCTCTTGTTTGGGGTGGGCAGGACATCGCTGCACTGGTGTTGTGATCGGGGATGGTTGGCGATAGCTGAGCTTCTACTCGGGAGTGGAGCTTCGGTGAACGAATCCACAAAGGTAAGAAAACAACAATAGCTGAGGTCGGAAGGTGGTTGAGATTTGAATCGGCACCTCGTGTCTAAGGGTGGGTAGCACTCACTAGATGATGGGAAGGCAGTGGAAGTGGTAACCAGCGTTGGTTGTGGATTCGCAGCAAGGAGACACGCCATTGCTTTGGGCAGCTAAATCAGGACATGTCAAGTTGGTACAGTTGCTGTTACAATCTGGTACGTATATATATATATATATACACACACATTTATTGCATAGATGTTGCATATTTCTCCCAAGTATTTCGTCTATTTATTTGCAGTTTTCGGGTTCATGATGTCTGCACAGGTCTGCGAATCAACATCACACTTCCAGACCTTGATCTTTTTCCACTGAATTGTAATTAGCATTTATAATATGTGATAAAGGGGTGTTTGCTGCTGTATTGTACTCTAAGTTTGAATAAGCAAGAATTGTTCAACCTTAATGTGAGTTTGTCGTTGCGATGCTGATGAGTGGCAGGATGTGATCCACTCCTGCGCAACAATCGCGATGAGGCTCCTCTCGATGTGGCTACTGATGAAGTCGTGAGCACTTTGATATACTGTAAGTATTTATAATTTGTCTTAAATTATGCTTATTATTGGAAGTTCAAACACACACTGGTTGTTGCGTTGTGGAACCACTTCATATCGCAACGCAGGATCGATCCCAACGTGCTTCTTTGAATTGCAATGCTTTCCAAGACAATGTCATCTTTCGAACTGCTCCAGATGAGAATTTACTTAATTTTAATGCTGTTCGTAAAGATCTGTCTCGAATTGCGGCTGCCCACAGCAAATCATTAAGCAGCATCTGGTTGGCAATGTGGACAGCTGCAGTTTCTGAGAAGAAGTCTAGCATTAGAGTCACAGATTTTGCTCCTCCCCTTCAAAAAGCAGAAGACGCAGTGAGAGAGAAACCCACCAACTGGAAGGAGGAGAAAGCCCCAGCATCACCAGAACGCAACATTCCTAGAACGGTCAGCTCTGAATTAGGCAGCCGTGCATTGGCCGGGTTGCCAATGGGCGCGCAGACTGGAACCTCTGGTGGTCTGTTGTTCTCAGCTTACAAGAAGCAGCCAATGTCATCAATAGCTGGATCGGGTTCTGGGCCAGGACCCAAGAAAATGAAAATAACTCTGAAGAAGAAGTGATTTCTTGATGTCCCCTCGCACCGTGTGTGTAAGATGATCCCGTACTGTAACACTTGAACATTGGTAAACTGGTCATTTTTTCTGATATGATTGGAGGCTCTACAGTCTGGCCAATCTATCTCAGGCTTGACAAGCCAAATTGTTTGGACTGATATTTTTTCCACGAACCCAAGAATTTGGTCTGCTCTGGGCAGCAACCTGTTCATTGAGAATGAGGGAAGGAGATGACACTCAGTATGTAGAAGCAGCGAATCGATAAGGTAGAATGTGGATACATTGACGAGAGCCTTCTGGAGTGACGATTGCAGGGTATCGCTCCTTGCCGTCGTAAGGACCTAGATCTATCCTTGATTCGTGTACAATGTCAAAGTTTAGCAAGATGAATTCTTTTGGATGTTTGTAAACTGTCTCTAGTTTTCCAGCAGATTGTCAGCTATGGTGTCTATGTTTTGCTATGCATTGGGTGACTGGATGCAAAATATAACTCAGGGCTAGTTCACAATGGTAGTAAGGATTGCCAATTTAATTTTACTCGTGTGCAACTAGTGGAAGCGTCTATAACTGTGATGTTAAGCCCAGCGTTGTGACATATGCAGTGACGTGTGTACAGAACTTTGTGTTGTCCACAGTGCGAAATAGATTTAGATTGAGTATAAACTAATTGCAAACCCCCCGTACAACTCCCAGATACTTGCGGCGGTGGAGCTTTTGTAAATCAAGCTCCGAATATCAGAACAGTCAGATTCTTAACTGGGAACTCCTCATATAAAAACGTAACGAATTCGAACCTTGTTACGTTGAAATTCCAATTCCCTTACCGAGCAGACTTACACTGATATATCTGAGCGTGACCTGACCAGAAAACTTCGCTTACCATGACACGGCTTAAGTTTCACAGTCGTTTTGATTGTCAATTTTTCTTCAACAACTTGGACTCTATATGGACTTATTGTTTGCCGTCGGTGTGTAAAATTAGTATTCTTCGGGATTGGGGTCGCTGCATAACTGCAGAGGCTACTGTGATCAGTGGGAGATTTAGGACCTTGGATTCCTAATCCTACCGGTACCTTCATCGGTGTGGCTAATGAAAAGAGGTCCTTCCCTCATATTCTATTGCATAGAGACGCAAGGAAAGGTAACGACAAAGTATTCAGAGTCTAGAAAATTTGTAGCTATTACTACGTTGCCTTATTAGTTGCACACATTTGACTTCAAACTATATTTAACTGATTACTCTAATGTGAAGTGTTTTGAAATTCCATCTGATAGTCATTTCTTCTTTGTCTTCCTTTTCTATTCTTTATAAGACCAAGAAAAGAGTACAATCTGTTGTTGCCTCGAAGGCCAAATGCCTCAAACTGATTTTTTTCCCCAAATAAAGATGATTTGTTTAAGAGGCTTGAAGTCCATAGTTGTTTTTTTGCCTCCAATTGTAGAGCACGGTATGGGTTGTAGACTATGTAGTATCGTCTTTCTTCAAAATAGTGCACCATCCAAGTATTCCACAACTCTTGTAATATTTTTACCAATATAGTTTGTTTGTCATGTTGTGTCAATCTACTTGTATTTTTATTTTATTTTTTATGTGAATTTATATTGCATAATAGTCTCCTTGCTTTTATTTTAATTAATATCTCTTACTCTATTGTTAGATTTCCTCTAGACATGTTTTTTCAATACTTTTCTATTCTACCTTAAAGAAATTTACCTACAACAACTTGATTTATTTAGTTATTTAAGGATTTCAGCCATATTAATACTTCTTTTGGAAGTTTACTCTTTTGTTGGCTAATGTGCATGAATCTTAATAAATCCTTCCATAACATTTTTCTTTTTACATTGGCTTTGCATTAGTTTTTTTCTTGCCTTTACATAGTGTATTATTTTCCATTTGAACAACAATTTTATTTTTAGAGTATAATTCTTAGTACTTTATGATAAGGTATTATTGCCAGGAGTAATGCTATCATATGTATTTTTTAATTGGATTTGGTACATGTGTTTGGACACTATTTATCCAATTTTATTCTATAATAGTTATTTGAATTTCTTTTATCTACATATTCTCATCTCTTTCTATCTACTTGTTTCTTCTACTTCAATGAATTTTATTTGGTTTTTTCTTTTGGTTTGTTTGACTTATTTTAAATTAACTCATTTTAAATCATAGTGTAGAGTTGATTTCTATTATAAAACTATTTACATTCTAGCTTATTGATATTGAAAAAAATTAGACATGGCTCACAATGTTATTTGATTACCAAAAAAATAATATTGTACAAAGGTATTAAACATAATTTAGTCTAAATCACCAAGTCTGAAATTTGTCTAATTTTATTTTATTTCCTCTTTAGAAATTATAAGAAATAATTTCAAACAGAAAAGATTTTACATATATAATAGTTTAGTTTCATAAAGTATATTTCGAAAAGATTTATATATGCTTCTTTGGCTAAGTTTTGTATTATTGATTATTGATTTTTTATTTGCAAGTTGAGTAATTAAAACCCTTTTTCACGTGTAATCAAAATTTTATAAACATCCATTTGATACTATATATTTTATTAGCATTTACAAATTTATAATATATACAAACAAAAATAATTTATATTCAAATCAAATTTTACATAAAAAAGTTAAATTTGTTTATAAATGCTATTCTTTTGTATTTTTTTAAAAAATGCATCGACCACCATTAATTCTAAGAGATCTTTTCTAGAAATCAAGTTGATATGTAAATAATATAAATGTAGATTTGTTGTTTACAATAGTAAATCTTTTTCCAATTTGTTTAATAGAAAAAATTATGTCCTTTTTTGTACAAATTTAAATCCTTTATTGATTAAAGAATACTAGCTTCTATTAATTTATAAAGCTATTTTATATTTATTTTTTTACACTTTTGTCTATATAGATTGCATCACAAAACTTGGTATAGAGTAATTTCTATTCTCTTTTCTATTATAAAGTTACTTTTATGGCTGGTCAGCTATTTTTGAATTTTTTTTGTCTAATTTTGCCTTGTTGAGAATTTCAAATAATTTTCTTGGTTATGACAAATTTTTGTATTAATATTTTACACCGTTATAATTTTAATAATTGTATTTACTTCTTATAAGAGAAGTATTTTTCAACTTAGATATATTAATTCTTACTAATATTTAATATCAAATCTTTTATTTTTATTTTAACTAATTCAATAAAAAATTTAAAGTCAAATAAATTTATTTATTTTGTTAATTTATCTAACTTTATGAATTTCAATTAGTATTTTTTTTGTCTTGTATTGCAATATGTTGGCATAATTGAATTAACTTCCAAACATTGATAGACTATATCAAATTTCTTAATTATCTTATTTTCTTTTGATTTTTTTCTTCTTATAATAAATCATAGTTATTATTTCTACTAGATTGGTTGAATCTAAATTTTTTAGACTATTAAACTCAATATTATTTAATATTTTTTAATACATATTAATAGTTTTAAACTTATTATTTTTAATATTTTTCAATATTTAGTTTAATTCTATTAAACTTAATATTTTTTAATATTTATTTTGTGTGCTTCTCTTATTTTCGAACAAATAAGCTATATTTGGAAAGATCTATCTCTATTAATATGTAATATTTTCTGATATATATGTACATGTTTTTAGCTTCTATTAAAAAAAAATATTTGCATTTTCTATAAAGTTTAAAGTTTTTAATAGTTTCTAGGTGTTAATATATAATTACAAGTTAGTCAACTATTACAATAAGATGAAGGTCAATATTATAATACAACTCATCTTTATAAAAACATTCTCATCAATTAATTTGGTAAAAGAAGTTGATCCTACTTTCTTTTCTATATGTAACAATCTTACAACCAACATAGTTTAGATACCAACATTCATCCCAATTATATGCATATTATACATAAGAATTCCTTACACTATTAAAGTACACTTCCTACTTTAAGTATTCCATTTTTATATACTAGATGTCTTTAACAACACATAGAAAATTTTCAATCAAACAAATGAGGACTATCTCTTTGTGTATTATTCTTTTAAGTTTATAAATTGGTTAAGTCAAAATTGAACTAAATATTGCTACCGCAACTAAATGACTTTGTTTCTTTAATTCTCTACTAAGATTTTAAGACTTCTAATCAAATGAATTTGAATTTTTTTGTTGAACAAGAAAGTAAGAGAGTTCAAGTAAGATAGATTATTGTAGCTTTGATGCTAAGACAAAATTATTAAAATAAGGATTAGAACCTACTTTAGAAGTTGTTGCATGATTTTTCTAGGTATTGTATGCTAGAAATAAGTAGATTATAAAATACATATATATATATATATATATATATATATATATATATTGTTGTAAATTTGTAAAAATATTTTATTGTTGTAAATTACTTCTAATAAGTGTTTAATGTTATTACTTCTTATAAAACAACTTTAAAGAATTCTTTTGAAAAAAAAATTAAAAAGTATCTATGTCAAAATTTTAATAAAATCAATCTCACCATAATCATTATCAAAATTCCAAATTACTTGCACATCAAAATTAGGTTTTCAAGACTAGAAGGTGCATACTTACCAATATCCAATGAAAAAATAAAATAAAGACTCTCCTCATTATCTCTTCTGAATAAACTTGTATTTAAAAATAACATTTGCTAATACTTGTTTGGAATTAATAACTCTTGTGAATTCCTATTCAATCATGCCAACTATTTTTTTTTAAAATCGAATTTGGAGAAACCCACCACCCACCAAACAAACTATGATAAATCACACAATTAGCTAACTAATTTGTCTTGTCTTTCACCACCTCCTCATCCACTCCAATATCTTGCACACCTTGGTTTGCAGCAGAAACCCTACACTACTGCAAACAAAACTTGCCATGTGAAAGCCCTAAACCTAACCTAACCAAGACTCAGAAAGTGATGGTTATCTACAACTACAATCTCTGCTCCTCTGCTTGTTATAACGTACTATGTCCGTTCCCTCCACGCCGCCAAGATGACTTGTGGGACGTACCCTCGAAAAATATATTATGGTTTCATTTTTGCCCTGCTTTGTAACTAACCCACGTTATAAGGATGTTGAAATTCTCCCTTTGCTATTTGCTTCTCGTTCGCTGTATCGGCAGAATTTGAGACTCACTGGACACGTCCCACAACCTTGATCAACTGGATTGCACTGGGAGGGAGACTCGCAGGGCATGATGGTTAGCAATTTTCACCCTAATCAAGGTATTTTTTCGCTAATCAAGGTATGGCTTGCGAAACGAAGAAACCTTTCACATAGAGGATTGTGCACAAGTCTCTTGACAATATAGATTACACTTGATCTGCATTGTCAAGTCATGAATTGTAGAATGATGCAATTTATTGTTCATTGTTCAGAGTTGATATCTGCGATACCTCGTCCGTGTAAGAAAGACCAAACTTACCACCTTCAATATTCCAAATGGTTTGTTCGTTGTCGAAAAAGTTCCGACCATATTAACATTAAATAACTCTTTTTCATGACCCAATTCAGAAAGTCCTTCACAACCCAGGTTCACATTCCTAAAAGCACAATTTCTAGTCAAAAGTTGTTCGTGGCAGTTTTTGTACATTCTGTTCACCGTTGAGACCATCACTTCGAAGTCGAAGAATAGCTATTGTATAGCGAACCTTCCATACTCAACCTTAAATAATCCCGTGGACACTGCTGGTGCTCATGTAAAGCGTTCTGGAAGGATACGGGAAAATGTACAGCACTTCAGGGTATTGCATAATACCTTCATGTAGCGATTTATCAAAAGTAATATCAGATGCAAACGAACGATGTATTAAACATGACTCAGACGTATTAAAACAACAAGTGTGTTCCAACTAAAAGGATCCCTACTAAATAAGTTGTCAATATCCGCATCAAAATGAGCAGGATAAATAAACCTTCAAATTGAAAGTTCATTAGCGCGGATATTGCCAATGTAAAACCTCAACCAGAAAGCTAATGATATGAAACAAGATCGATCGAACTGACATCTGCAAAGACAAAAAAAAATATATCTGAACAGGGAGGAATCGACAAGAGAATACTTGTAGACTCCACCTTACTATTACTGGCCCTAGTGCAATGTGCCCATACAAGCACTTGAAAGGAAAAAAAACATTATATCCTACAGTTTCCGCTGGTTGAACTAGAACTCATTATCTGGATCAGACCTAAAGCAGCCACATTCAAATTACCAACGATCACGACGCTCTTGACGATCTTCACGCTCGCGCTCACCGCCAATAACAGGACGCCTGTCTGTACGACCGGGAGGAGCATACGCGTCGCCACGAGCCCCAGCCCGAGGAGGCTCATATGTATCCCCTCTTGCACCAGGAGCACCATAGCTTCGACGAACTGGAAGTTCATAAGCTCTTGGAGGAGGAGGAGAATCCGCAGCATCAGACTGGCGAGCTCGGGGAGGTTGGTAGCGATCCGTGGAAAGTGGACTAGCAGCATCTCTTTCCATGTGCCTATCAGTTTCACGAGGAGCCACGCGTGCTGACACAAACACAGGGCGACGTTCTTCTACTGGCGGACGGGCGTCTCTGTCTTCACCCACACGCCGCGTGTCGTTACCACTCTCCATCCTCTTCCGAAGTGAAGGGGGAACAAATTTTCCAGGCTTGACATCGAGCTTGGGTCGCAAAGCCTCTTCTCTCTCACGCTTCTGCCTTTCTTCAGCGGCAATCTCCCTCTCACGCTGTTTAGCAGCTAATTCCTCAAATTTGGCACGACGCTCAGCCTCCTCTTTGCGTTTGCGTTCTTCCTCTGCAAAGACAGGTACCCGATATGTCAGATATTGACCATCATCGATAATTCACAAACATCACTCAAGTCCAATAACATCAACGAAAGCTTCGAAGAAGCGACAGAGGGAAAGTAACGATAGAAAATACACACCTTCCCTCTTTCTAGCCTCCTCTTCTTCCTTGATCTTCAGAAGTCGCGCTTCTTCTTGTCTTCTAAAGTACTCTTTCTTGCGTCTAATCTGACGGTCCAGTGACCTCATGGCTCGCTCCTCCCTGAGTCTCTCCTCACGTAAACGCCTCAACCTGGCGAATTCTCCTTGTCGACGGCTGATGACTTGTTCTTCAAAAATCTCCTGAAACATCACAAACTCACATGTGAATATATGCATAAAAAATGACACAAAAAATCAATCAACGAATGCAGGAAAGGTACGGATGGAAAATACCTTGTCTTCCGCCATACGAATCAACCTGTTCTTCTCAACCACATCTGTATCATGCTGCTTCTTGCTCTGCTCAAGTGCTTGCTGCAAGAACAAAGGAATATTTGTTAGAAATACACACCAGTTTTAGACACGTACATTTTTAGATACAACCATACCCGCCTAAATCATCTACATTTAAGGGAACCAGTTCAATATTGCATACCTCCTGTTGTTCCTGATAAAATTTCTCATCATCTTGGAGCCGCTTGCGGTAAGCCTCTTCAATTAGAGGTCTCTCTTCCTCTCGCTTAGCACGTTCCAAATGATCCATGGTTTTGGAGAGCTTCTGAAGCTTGCGTTCCATTTCTTGCCGCTCTTTAATTTGCTCACTCAAAGCCTCTTCCATAAGATGCTGTTTTGAGAGTTTGGAAACTTCCTGCATTTCCCACCATTCAAACACGTCAAGATCTGATAAAAATCTGATCATAAACAAAGAGATTATGCGAGTTTCTGGACCATGTGGGAGCATCTCTGCTTCACGTTCCGAACATGGGAAGATAGAACTGCATGGTCAGCAAACTTCATAAAAACATCATACACTTACTCCGTCCGTAATACCCTTCTTGCCTTTCTTCCCCTTCCGCTTCTCAGCCTCCGCGAGCATCGCCCTTGCTTCTTCAAGTTCCTTTTCTTCAATTTCTTTCCTGATTCTGGCCTCTTCTCGCCTTGCTGACTCGTTTGCAAGCCGTTTTGCCTCGGCTTCCTCCGTCAAACGTAGCTGCTTCAATCTCTTCGACTCCTCTTCTCTTTCCTATTTATATGAAAGCATTCAAACAATCCATCAGCAGCTCTTCGAACAGGGAACACAGAACTTAAAGAGACCAGCACCTATGTCCTTTAAATGTCTCCCATTATACTAAAACGAAAGGACACAAGCCTTGCTTGGTTTCAAAGTAAAGTTGCAAACCATTTCAAGCATATGCCGCTCCTGCTCTTCTTTACGGCGCTCAATCAGAACTTTACGGGCAAGCAACTTTTTATGCTCTTTCTCCACGAGAGCTTGAAGCTCAGCATAAGGAAGAATTTGCCTAGACGCTTTCTCCTCAAAAGGTGGAGAGATCATAATACAGGCTTTCTTTAACCTCTTCGCAAGAATAGTAAGATGTGTTTTCACTTTCTCGGATTCCAAATCCTGCAATAAGTTATCCAAGCACATCAATGAAAGGCTTATCCAATATCATTTCGGTGAACATGCTTCATCGCAGATTGAGAGATCCACACAATCTGGATGAGTACGCTACTGACATTTTGATTAAAGATGAAGAGGGTTTACCTGACTGCCGAAGTTTACAACGCCCATCATATGATCAACCTTCATTTGCACATAGTTGTACTTGACAGCCTCCACAATCAACTTCTCCACAGTCGAGAAATCAAAAAAGGTCACCATTCGGGTTAGCTCAGGTATTCGGATGGTCGAGTACACTTGTGAAGCCTGCTGAAAAACTCGAAGAGTTGTCAACCTTTCGAGAGCTGGAACATATTGCTCCAAACGAACTTCTGGAACAGGCGATGCTGGAGTTAACTTGTCACTCAGGCTCGGGAGCCTCACGATAAAAGCGTTCGCTTTAGCAGCGAGGTCAAGAGGATGAAACTCATTCTCCAACAATGTAAATAAATCCTTCACTTCCGGTGACACATAAGTCATCACACCTTTCGCAACCTTACGAGAGCAATACGAACAAAATATACCCCCGTCAGTAACCATAATCAAGATCCAATTCAGAACAGGTATAATGTTACAAGCCCGTAGGAAATTTAAAATTAAGAATAAGTAAAAATAAAAATTAATAGGGCAACGTCTCTGAATATAAGGCGTGGAAGATTCGAAGGGCATGTAACAGGAAATAAAGGACTGAAGCCATAGAGAAAACAGATACTACGGCAACCACCGAGCATGAAATATGTCGAAATGAGACTTACCAATTCAGAAAGAAGAGCTGCCCTTGAGAGCTGCAAGTAGCCAAGTACAATCAAAGAAGTGCAGGAATATTAGTGAAAAAACTAGAAAGTAGTAATAAATCCAACTACTCAAGATTCTTATGGTCAATCTTAGACGCGGGTTGCGATCAATTTCTAGAAAGAACAAGATGTGCTGAATTATGTCGAGAGCAGACGCTTACCACTTCCCGAGAATCTTTTTTTGCATCTATACTGAAACCAAGGATGTTGGCCATGCGAATATTCCTGTCCTTCTCTATCTCCAACTCAGAATGGGGAGCACCATGTTTACGGTCGTAGGGAGGAACAGCGAGAGTTGCCAACACAACAGAAGAAGCCATCAGTTGTAAATCCTTAGCTGTAAGATTCTTATTGTAACTCTTCTGCAAATTGTAAAGCTTGTACCATGCATATGCATGGTACAGGTGATTGTCGGACATCCAATATATTTGAGTCAATTTGGCATAATACACAGCCATCATTTGAGGCTTGGGTGTTCTCTTAACCATCGTCATCAGTCCATGGATGTCTTCTATCGAACGGAATGCTTCCTGAAGAAATGAAACAAAAAGTCAGCTGCTTTGCCCAAATCTAAAACATACACTTGTCATACAGCAGTGCCCGTGACTGCATCTTGTTCTCTCTCTCTCTCTCTCTCTCTCTCTCTCTCTCTCTCTCTCTCTCTCTCTCTCTCTTGCGCTTCATGAGTGAGTTCTTGGCCAAAACAAATCGTCACAAAAAGAGCCGTACCTGCCAAAGCTCCAGCTCAGTGGCAATCTTGAGCTGCTCAAACCTAGTATCCAGGTACAATTGCAAACTTTCTGGCTGAGTAAGATCAGGCCTATCACGCTGATCTCTGTACTTGTTCAGGTTAATGAGATGGTTGCGAAGAATTTCGCAGAGGCGCCGAAACTCAGTGGTACGCTTATACTGAAGACAGAATTGGAAAGCCCGGTGAGCCGTCATCTGCAAGAAAATTGAAAGAGTGATAAGAACCATAAAGAAGGCCCCCATTTAACCCTTCAAGCGCATGTCGTAAGGGATTTGAAGAGGCACATATCACAAGAAATTGTTTTCTCGCAAGCAATAGTATCAACTTACAAACAAACCTTGTTGCCGATACACGGACTACGTCTATAAAAGCTTCCCTTCTCTGGATATGCTCAAACCTAATAACAAGAGGTAAATTTTGCTTCACAAAGAAATACTTACAGCGTACAAGGATTCCAACTTTGAATTGTTCCGCAAAATCTCCAAAACTGTACGGTAAGTCTCCCACAAAAACTTAAACCAAGGAGTCACGGTCTCGCGGTCTGATCGTTCTTTGCCCCTCTCGCCACTGACATAACTCAACATCAAATCTTCTGGCCTTTTCTCGGCCTCTAAATCCTCCACATCTAAAGTTACCTCAGCAGCTGCTGCTTGGGCTTGTGCTTGCTCAGCCCGCTCACTAGACAGCTGAAGGAAGTACTTGATTACTTCTTCCAGAGAACTAACATTAACTTGCTGACATACTATTCTGTACTGAATAAGCCCATCCTTCGCAAATCTGCCCTTCTTCATATCTACACACAGCTCCACATACTTGAACATAATCTTTTCTAGTGTCTTCTGCCATGCTCGATACCTCTTGGAAGTGATAAGATCGTGGAGAGCTTGCAAAGCAGCTTGCTTCTGGCCAACGTTCATCAACTCTGCAACCAGTAATAACCCCAAAAATTAACCCAACTGGCATACAAGATACACGGCGGCATGAAGACCGGGCAACTTGAGTCACACATTGCCGGATAACCATGTCGTAAACTCAGCGATCCAATCCTTGATCCAGTATAAACTGGCAGCCAATATGCGAGACTGAGTTCAAATTCAATAAAAATAAAAATCGAAATCGATAACATAAATGTAAATAAACCACACCATTAGAATTAAATGAGGAAGCTGGTCATAATGATCAGGTCACAAAGTCATCAACATCTTGCGACCTAATCATTAACAGAACTGTCAATGATAGGACGCCTCGTCTAAACAACTGCAACATGTTGGGACGTACACTATATAGAATAAAAAACTTCTTGATTGCAAAATGATCAATGATCATCACTACGAAAAATGTAACTCGTCTCCGACGAAGATAAGATCGAGACTAAATCAACAATTGTGGGAAACCTGTATGCTGAAATATAATAAAAACAATAGAAAAATTTTAAAAAACAAAACAAAACAAAAATAAATAAAACAAACAAACAAACAAGATCATTCTTTTCGAATTCCAAATAAGCAATCAAGTTCACTCACTACGCGCACAAACAGCGAACTGAAAAAAGCAACAAATTACGAAAAATGAAGAAATTGTAGGGCACGAACAGCCATCGGCGAGCTCTATCCAACGCCTCTCCTAGAATCAACTAAGTCAACACGACGCGGAAAGGTGAAAAGGAAGTTCTGCAGAAACATAATGAAAAGACTGAGAGAGGGAGGGAGGGAGAGAGAGAGAGAGAGAGAGAGAGAGAGAGAGAGAGAGAGAGAGAGGAGGAGGAGGAGGAAAATGCAAGGGGTGGTGTTTTCAGGAGACCTTCCGCTCGCTTGAGGGCATTCTCGGGCTTCGCAAAAGTTGACATGGTGTTCCGAGGCGAGACGCCACCTGATCCAACGAGGGCGTAGGAGGATGCAGCACCAACACAAAACTACCCGGAGGATGAAGACGAGAAGCAGAAGAAAGAGGAAGAGAAGGGAGTGGAGAGGGAGGAGGAAGTGAGGGGCAGAGAAAGGGTCAGACAGAGCGAGAGAGGGCAGAGGCAGCACGACCAGCCCTGCTCACAACGACGCAAGCAAATGGCAGAGCACAAAAGGGAACACCAGCAAGCGTCCGGCAAACCCTAATAAGAATTCACCCTCCCTCGGGACTGGCTCATGACACCCCGCTACGATCGTGCCACGTGGACGGCTACGATTTTCCATTCCAGCCAGGCTGAATATATGACTTTCCGGGTGCATATGATCCCATTCGGCTTTCTATTTTTGAATTTATGTATTATTACAAAATATATATACTTATTAATATGAAAAACACTTCTTTGTGTACAAATTTTTTAGAAAACATGCTATAAACTGGGTTAGATTGAGAGGTGAGATTTTAAATTATGTTACTTTTTTCTTTTCTTTTTTTTTTTTTTTTTGTTTTTGCTTTGGGCATTTTTTTTGCTTGGGAATCCTTTCACACCGGAAAACACACGTTACTCATTATTATTTTGGTTGTGGGATTGTACAAAATGTACATGAGAAGAATATTCCTTTGGAGTGGTCAGTCTTTGAGCAATGCATTCCTTCTTTACAATACAATATTCTATGTTCTATGTTATTAGAATTTCAGCATATTGAAAATGTATTTGTAAACAATATAAAAAACCAATTACACAAGGAGAAAATACATTATTCTCATTCGTTGTTATTAATTTAGGACTAAATTTCTCAAAAGTAGAACATTATTTTGATCTAAATATAATTTGAAAATCAAGTGTACGTGATCAAATTTACTCATAAGAATCACGTTTAAATTTGTTTTTCTGCCTTTTTCTAAGATTTTATTGCTCTTCTTGTTTATTGCTTTCGACTTCTCATTCTAACAACATATTTTAGCCTCATTTGATACTTCAAATGCAATGACAACTAGATTTTGAATCAGCTATCCTTGCAACTGATAAACATTGGTTATATTCACTGAAATCCTATTTCCCAAGTGCACTGAAGTCTTGTATGTAAAAGATGAGATGAACTCTTCAATACCTGAGCGACACTTGACATTTTTGGAGTTTTTCATAGCACAGGTTCCAATTTTATATTTTTGAAGTTCTTCCAATAAGTATAATAGTATAATTCTTCGAATGCAAAAAAGTTTCAAGACAAGTGTAATTTTTTCAAATGCAAACACAATACAAATTCGAAAACTCCTCCAAATAATCAAACACATAAATAAAAAACCAAATAAAGGAAGTATGAGAAAAACGCATATTTTGACTTATTGTTACAAAGATATTCACCCATACACATCACCTCAATACAAAATGATAAGTATTGTATAATCAATACAAAATACAAGTTCCACATTTTTCACATTCCACAAAAACTACCAACCACAAATCATGACTCAGTGAACTTCGTTGAAAATACTTGCAAGTAAAGAAGTATACTCATTAAGTTCAGTTAAGAGTCAACGAAGTAACATTGTTGTTGGTACACTCTCACTGCTAACAATCATTATAATGCTCTACGTAAACTAAAGATCCGAAACCCAACTGAAGCATAAAAATGCATTAAGAATTGCTGCGACACGCAATATCCACACACTAGAAGAAAGTTCGTTGCAAATGCTAAAAGACGTAAGCATTATAATAAAACCCTGTATATTCAGCTGTTACTTGCGGGTGAAGCATTTCCACACCTAATTGTTTTCATACCGAAGTATAAGTCCAAAATTTTAATTCATATAACTAAACAATGACCCGCACAAACGAACATTTAGAACTTATTTGCTTCTCGACATTTTATTCCGCAGTTCCAATGAAATCGATTGATTTCTAGGAATGCACAATAACATAACCAAATTAATCGAATTAAGACCAACAGAATTCAAAAAATAATCCTCCAATACAACATTGCATCCTGACTGAAAAAAGTAAGACTGACCTATTGACCAAACCCGTGTTGAAGGGTGCTGACCTCCGAATAGGGGGTCCAAAGTAAATGCTACTAAACTCGCAAGAAACTAAATCCATCATGAATCCACGACACGACCAATTCATAACAAGTCCAACTTGTAGCTTCCCCACACTGGGAGAACTCCAGTGCAAGCACTACAAACCCATGCATACCAAACGACCACCCAGGATGATCCAGAAACACCAATACAAAGAAAATTTCAACACCATCAAGCAACAGAAGAATCCGCGATCCTCGCCACAACTCAAACCTCATCACGTAGGTCAAAGACGCGTTCTACCCATAAACCATACATGCCAAACCGCAAGCAATGAGGTAAAAAAAAGAAATCGAAACTCAAACAATTTGTAATGGTTGACTATGGCCGTGTTCCTACCTTGCAAATACTCTTCATCTCTCAACAACACTCATGTCCAACTCCTCTTAATCACCACCTACCATAACGCATCCTCCTGAAAAAAAGAGAGGGGATGCCATCACCTCATCGCAACCATTCCTCCACCATTCCTACCTTCCTCACCCTCTCCGCTTCCCAACCTTAGCTCTTCTGCTCCAAGCTCTCGTAAAACAGAATGTACCCGTGGTCCGTGTTGTTCGAATACTCCTGCGTCGATCCAAAAAATGTCTGCACGATCGACTCGTCGATGATCTCCACGTTCTCGTCGTCGAAAAACAGCCAGTGGTTGTGGCTCTTCACCAGACTCACGTAGTGCCCGTGATTCGGTCCACTCCCCACGTGCACCACCACCGCAAACAACGAGTACTCTGCCTCCGACCCAGGTGCATCGTCCGTCGTGTTGCAAAGCTTCAACTCCAACGGAAACACCACCCGGTACGACAACTTCTTGTACCGCCCCAACTGCTCGATGTACTTGAATCGCTTCAGGTGCAGCGCTAGAATCCGCGGTGCCGACTTTATCTTCATCCTCTTTTGCGCTTCCTGCAAACTGACCCACCAACATCGTGTCACTGCTGCCATCGTATCCACACCAACTCAACCATCCCCTCCTCTCCCACCCTGCTCTCCTCTCATCCACACTTCCCTCACCCACTCACGCGTCTCCTCCCCACCTCACATCCATTCCACCATCCCACAGCTCCACCTCTCTTCTCACATTGCACTGCGCCTCTCAACAATCCCACTCCCCACCCCCCTCTCCCCGACCAACTACCACCACCGCCGTCCGCATTCCTGCCCAACCACACACACCCTGCTACCCACGTCTACGATCCTCAACCCCCCACACCATCCTCCTCCAAACGCACCATCTACTCACTACCGGCCCAACCACGTCTCAGCTACTTCTCGCAATCCTATCACGCCTCACCCCCAAACTACTGCCACCAAACCCACCTGCAACACTTGTCGCAAAAGAACTTGTCCTCCGCGTTCAGCGTTTCCGTAGAACTGAAATTCCGCAGGCAGCTCGTTATGGAGCTGTTCTGCTCGATGTCCAGGCTCAGATCCAAGAATGTCTCATCTCGCGCAGTGATGGTTTCGCATCGCAAGCATCTCGTCTCGTTTGTCAGTATCCCCTGCATCACACACCCACCCACACACCGCGCCTCCCGCCCGTCAGACAACCCGACCCACATACGTCCACACCCTCATCTTTTTTCACTTTGCACCCACATTCACACAACGTCCCCACCGTTGCCCACCACCGTCACATCACGTCAACCCTCGCACCTGGAATATCTTGTGTACCCATGTCACCACTGCTTCCTTGTGCGTTCCGTTCGCCAGGCCGCTCACTGACCCATTCCCCACCACCTTGCCCGGTGACGTCTCACACCCTGAATTCGACTTCGCTGCTTTCGCCTCTCTCTCCAGGATGTCAACCAGCTCATTCAGCAGAAAGTTCAGAAACTCATGGGCATCCTGCACCAACCAAATAACAGTCAACATCTGCTCGCCCTTCACAAACAACCTCCTACCAAACCCCAATTCCCGCGACGCGCGTAACAACACCTCCGCATCCCTGCACACGGGAGCTGTCCATCAACAGCTCTAGCTCAAACCCAAGCCTCCCTCGCACCTGATGCATGTAACTCCGGAACAGCTCATTCTGCTTCTTCACTCTTTGCACGAATCGCTTCGGGGCTATCACCCCAGTCTTCTTCTTCTGCGAGTTTATCTGCACCCATCCAGTTCCTCAACGCGCGTCAAACATTGTGCAACCCTTGCTTCCACACCCCGTTTCCGTCACATATCCCTATTGCAACTGCCACCCAACCCTTCGTACACGCGCCAAACCCCAACCGCACCATCACGTCCCCTCCCCCACACGCCCCACTGCCTCCGTGCCCACCACAACGCCTGCTTGACCGATGCACCAACGCACAAGAAACAATACCCCCTCACCTGTGAGAACAGCTCGGACAAGCACGTCAGCAGATTCTCCTCTGCTTCAGCGACGGGTTTGCTCTGACCGCAATGCTCCAACAATTGATCCCGGAATGGGACGCAGAAGTACAGAGCCTACAAAACACCCAACACACAACCCATCACTCAATCTCCTCGCACGCACTGCTGCGTTCACGTCCTTCTACTCGGCCCGCACATGTCCAACGCCCTCGCAAAACTGCCCAAACCCCACGTCTCGTCCCTCGATCCCTCGATCACAATATCAGGTGTGTCAATTCGTCCGGCCAACAGGGTAGACACAATCATGCCATCAATTCACCGCTTTCCCTCTTCAGCTGCAACTGACCATCCCAACCCAACTCTTCTAGATCCCTCGATGACCTAATCGGGGCACCATCGCATCCCAAGCCGCAACAAACTCGCGGAAACCCAAGCACCGGGCATCTCGAACAAGCTCCTTCACCACCGCGCCACAACACGGAACCAAAGAGTGCACCGTGACGACGCAGCCGGGGCAACACGATTGCATCAGAAACGAAAACCCAGCACGGCAGAAGCAACAGGGGGAACGAGACCAATACCTGCAGAACGCTATTGCAGTAGCAAGTGTTGCCGAAATTCTCGAGGCCAAAGTAGCGCTCTCCCTCGGGAAATTGATCGCCAAATGCCTTCTCCAGCTTGGAACCCGAGGCTCCCATGACCATAGGTCGTCCCCCGTCGGAGAGAGAGGGCAGCTTGGCCACAGTCCGAGTCTCACTCTCTCTGCCTTTCCTTTGCTTCCTCCTCCTCCTCCTCCTCCCCCTCCCCCCTCCCTTCCCCCGCTACTCCGATCTCACCACGATCTCACCGCGATGTCCATCACCGCCTCCGTCGCATGGCATGCTTTGCCTGTTGCTTCAGCCTCCTCACACCGTCCACGAATAAGCACGTGGGCTTATTCGCCTGGGGCACCCGTGGAACACAGAAGAAACAACGTCATCACAAGGAGAGTGGGATGACGAGGAGGAGAAGTGGTGACGATGTTGATTGTGGGTTGGCTTGATGATGTGCAGCAGGGGCGATAGCCGCACAGTAGCAGACTCTGCAACTATTGCAATTCAGTTCCTTCCTAATCGTCCAGAGTTGGTTGTGGATTTGCGAAGCCACTACTGCGAATTTGTGTAGGAAACGATGGTGCTATTGGGGCATCAAACTCATCAGCTTCCATAACCTTCGTCCGCATTTCAGGCCTCCAAGAGTGCCGCTGATGTGCATTCTGTGTTGCCTTGTTTTATTCGTTTGTTCTTCTTCGTTTGTCGCCTTCAGTTGTGGCCGATTCAGCCGTCTTAGATAGAGTCGTGGTGGCGGATCTCGATCAGGATTTTTACCTCTTATTGGTTTATTCACGTGGAAAATAGAACTATTTTTTATTTGGGTTTTTATTTATGTAGAAACGAGTATTTGTGTATATCTTGTAGTTTTGACTTTATCGTCTCGTTTACATTATTTTTATTATTATTATTATTTTAGTATATAGCCTTTTTGTACTTGTTAGATTAATTTGTGGTTGTTTTCGTCTTCAATTGTTTCGCCGGAATATATTGTATCAATTTGAAGACTTCAGGATTGGGTTAATATTCAAGCATATCTGATGGGTCTTCAATTTTATGTATGATTCGATGAATATGTGATGTTATACTTTTGTTGTTGTAGGTGGAGGAGTTGCATAACATTTTCAATTTTCAAGTGAGTTGTGGGCATGTGGATGCTTATGAATACAATTGAGAGCTTATTTAAATTTGTTAGTAGGATAGTTCTTTCAATTTGGAATTCCCAATATAAAAAATTTGACTTTTTGTGTGCATGATCAAATAATTGACAAAAGCTCATCTCTTTTTTTATGTGCAATTTTTTTATTTCAAATTTTGGAGTGGTATAAAATTGTGTCTTTGACCCTAAAAAAAAATCATACATAACAAATCTGCATTGTTACTTTTCAAATTGTTCAATTATATGCTTACGTGATGGCAGATTATGTTTTGTAAATAGAATTGACATGTTTTAAAGATATCTCTTACAGAATTTAAGCTGGAATAACCAAGATGTTTTAGTGTTGGAGTGAATCGATTCTTTATTTTTGTTTGATTTAATTCTAGAAACAATGAGGAATTATATATTAAACATTTTTATCGATTACTGTATGTATAGTAGTCTCAATAATACGTATGGTTTACATTCAATATATCGATGATACTTTGTCTATGAACGTTTGCTGCAAATGCAAATAAAATTAAAATCTTATGGATCTTCACAAATTCCACGTGAGTAAACTATTTTATATGTGTATGTTGCGTGTTTTTTGATATCATTGTTATTATCATATTCGGATGAATGAACTGAAGGAGCTCAGTATGTATATGTTTGAGTGTTGATTTATTTTTAAAAAATGAAATAAAATGTAGTCAAGCATTCTCAATGTTTTAACATCCCATGGATGCGATTTCTTATTGTGTATAGTCTTAAAGGATCGTTTTTGAAAATGACGTACCTCAAGCTATAATATATATTTTAAAGTTGGTACTTCCAAGTATGGAATAATGAAAAAGAAACGACATTTAAAAATAATTTGATAAAATATCAGCTTATATTTTTTTAACAAAAAAAGATGAAAATATTGATTATGACTTAGTATATCAACTAGATTAGTTCAAAATATGTTGTGGAAATATCTTTTGTGTGAGCGTGATATTTAAATAGTAAATATTAAATATTGTCCCCTGGCTTTTGTGATCATCACTAGTTTCATCTAAAATAGCTTTTGGGTTATTTTGGTTCCTAGGTGTTGTGAAATTATAAATTCACACACATTGTGAAAAAGGAAAAGGAAAAAAGAAAAAGAAAAAATGGAACAAAACGGATTAAATTGAGCATGTGTCAACTTATTTTATTCAAATACATGTTTCAAAATTGTATTTCATACGTATTGTTACATACAAAATACAAAATGGATCTCCTTTCCAACATGTTAATATATATATGTATATATACATATATATATATATATACGGGAATGTTAAATAGAATCATACTTTTACTAAATAGACCCACTTTTGATGACAAATATGATAATCATGATGAAAATACAATGTCTACAAAGCTACAATCAATTGGCCTTTCAAGTAGAAATTAAAAGGAGAAAGAATGAAGGAAAAAACGATGGTGGAAGAGCGTACAGCAATACCGTATAATACGATACTTTGTCACAGTCGTACAATTTTCAACACAGAGTTCATTCGTCGATACATGAATGAAATGTCTACACGGTCTCATTCATTCATTCATTCAATCGGTCTTCGCCGACGGGCCGAAGAGACATGAACCAAAAGGAGAGTGAGCTGCAGACAGTTTTCAGTTTCAGGCGTTGGGGCCGTTTGTCCCTAAAATTAGGGTTTAGGGTTTATGGCGGCAGTTGAATTCCTTTGTACAATTTCGCTTCGTGGACGTCACTTCATGCACACTGGAGTTTTCCAGTGTTAGGCTGAAAGTGGATTCTGGTGCCGCTCCAGCCTCGTAATCTGTAGAGGATCCCCCCAACGAGCTGTAGGAACGTGTACCAGGAGAATCCTATTTTTGTTTTTGATTGAATTCAATTTTGTGCCAAGGGAGAGAGAGTAGGATTTTGTCAACAAGCCGTGGAGCAGTGCATAGACGAAAGGGAAGAAGAGAAGCGGAGGCGTTATGGCGTCAGCGCTTGCTAGTCAATTGGAGGCCCTGGCCGTGGCCACGGGCCAGCCTACTAGCACGAGTAGGAAGATCAGAGCGTCAATAATTTTTACGCCTTCTCAAGCTGCGGATGTCGACCTTAGAACCATTTATGATCTTTGCGACGCAGGTGTGACCATGTTTTAAACACCCCTCACTCCACCAGGTGAAAGGAATGTCACAGGCACTTAGTGGAATAGAGAGTACTGAGAAAAGAATCGTACGAACCTTTTTCATGTCTGGAACTCATGCTTGTTCTTGTGTGCGTGGGTGGGTGTAGGTCTAGGAGAGTTAGCCGACATCGACGGGCGGTTTGAACCATACAGACACACCTTGTTCAGTGTGGAGACTTTGAAATTAGACCGCGAGTTGCAATCACGCGAGCTTAACGATAAGTTGAATAGATCAATCGGTACTTTCATTCGAGTATTGTCGAATTACATTTTGCTCAAGCCTGCACATCAAGTATTGGAATACCTCATCCGCCGCTACAAGTGTGTGACCTTCACACCATCTTGGATTAATTGCATATGTGGTGCACAGCTAGACGAGGTTTACACGTGTTGGGCTTCGCACGATAGTACGTGTTTTTGAGTCAAAGTACATGATTTTTCAGAATATTTTTTTGACAGCTTTTTAATTCTCTGACTGGTTTTTGCAGAATTCATATATACAATGTGGAGGATATCTTAATTTCCATATTGCCATATCATGAAACTAGTCTCTTCGTCCGTATTCTTCAACTCCTTCAAATTAAGTAAGTATCAGGGTTTTTGAGAGTTATCAATTTCTATCAATAACCTCTTGGGTGATTGTTGCATGAGCCATCCGATTCTGAGAAAAGTTGGAAGTTGCCATTACAAGTATTTTCTTCATTGTATGGTAAATTTTACGTTCTTATTGGAAGCCTTAATCTTTTTGAGAAGCTGTTTAAAGTTTAACAAGAGTTTTTGCTCTCTAATAATTAAGCACGACCCTTTATGATCAGTATCCTCATCAGGCCAGATTGCTCACCAAGATTTAGTTAGCCTCTTTGCATAGCTTACATAATGGTAATCGTTAGTGTTTGTTAACTGCGGGTTTTTCCCTGTCTCGTAGAAACACAAAATGGGCGTTCTTAGAAAGAGTGCAGAAATCGGGTGCTGCACCAACTCGTGCTGCGCTGGTGGATCAGTGCAGGAGGGACCCGGCGGTGCTCGATACACTCTGTGAAGCTGTAAGGTTTTACGGCTGTACATTAAAGAAATGAATGTTTGAGTGGTTGTGTTGGTTGTTATTAGACGCTTGCGCTCGTGTCTGTGTCCTTCTCGCAATCGCATTTGAAATGGGTAGGCAGTTTTTTTAGGTCGTGCGAGGGTTGCCTGACGCATCTTCTGGGAATGCTCTTTACCTGTTTAAATAACTGCATATGTCAAATAGCATTATCATTCTAGCTTACTTGTAAAATGAATTCTTGCTTTTGTGACCAAACCGAATTGCGTATGCTCTGGCCTGATTTGGCTGTTCCATTGATATGCGGATTTCATAGGCTGTGAAGGTCGCTCGAATGCCGTCTAAGACTAGGACCATTGCGTCGTTTACATCGATTGTTGTCATGGAGCTGCTGGCCACTGTCCCATCAGTGCAAACCAGTACCGTGAACAGAATCTTGCCCTTCGTCTTGCACAGCTTCGAAGGTGGCATCACGGAAGACTATCGGGTATGTGTTTGTGGTGCAGGCAACCACTTTTATTTTTCACAACCCTATGGTGTTTGTTCATTCGTTTATATATTTAATAGTTCTATATCTCATGTTTTCAGTAGCTCTCTAGCTGGGGTTCAT
This sequence comes from Physcomitrium patens, assembly GCF_059467195.1. Classification (NCBI taxonomy): domain Eukaryota; kingdom Viridiplantae; phylum Streptophyta; class Bryopsida; order Funariales; family Funariaceae; genus Physcomitrium; species Physcomitrium patens. The sequence goes on along the minus strand of NC_143412.1, from coordinate 7,781,100 downwards.
TTCCTTGTCGCTTCTATTGTAATCGAGTTTTGCCATTCTCATCTATGCTTAATTTTTGTGACATTGGCAGTGCTACGGAGTTGTATCAGTAGTAATAGTTCCTGCAAGATACTTTGTGTGTTCTTGATGTTTTCGTTATCTTTCCATAGTTCAACTTTTGTTTTCTTGTCTAATATTTTTTCTGGATACATAGATACTTTTTGGGTTTACTTTGGGCTTCAATGTCCACATATTTGTTGCCTTATATTCACACACTAAGTCAAACAGGAGGCAAATGCCCATGATGGGATAAGGATAGGACATCGCATGTAGAGATTTTTCAGTTTATCTATTTGTTGTTGCAATGAAAGGTTATGTCTTTTTTTGTAATATCTTTATGGTTGTGCAGGTTGGGGCCCTAATGGTGATTGGTACCTTAGCCAACAGAACATCTCTCTCCTCTTCATTGGCGGAGACGTTAATTGTTTCCATTGCGAAAAAATTACAAATAGAGTCTGCTGTTGAAGGAGCGCCTCTCACCAGGATTTCGTTGATGGTCATGATTCAGCTCATGCAGGCCAGTTTTTCTCAAGTCCTTGCATTCCACTCTGGCACTTTCTTGTGACAGTACAGTTCGCAATTTTTGATAATGTTGTTTCGTTTTCTCGGTTTCAGAGTCGCAAATTATTCCTTGACACTATTCTAACGTTTACGTTGCTCAAAGAAGTCTGTGTCGAGTCCGCAATTCATGATGGATTGAACGATGTGTTACGCCCTGCTCGTCTCTAGCTCTGTAGGTTTTCAGCAGCTCTTAGATCCCTCAATTTGTATGAATGTCATTATTGTTACTGTATGTTTTTTGATGTAATGTTTTGTCATGTAAATTAGCCATGTTTGTTCCTGCAGACTCAAGCTATGGATCAGTTTCCGGTACAGGCTTTCAAAATGCTTGTGAAGTCAGGGTGAGTTTAGCAAATGAATTGATTTCTCTGCTAATTCATACATTTTCATTTATTTATTTTTTGGTTCCTGACCTTTTAGCTCTGTATATATATATATTTATTAGCTCTGAGTGCATTAAAATATCTTCGTTTCCTGCATGTTTCACTGATGTCATTCACCTATTGTAGCTAAGTGGATGTTGCAAGAATCCCTTCCTCGCTCTTTCCATTTTTCTGTAAGAGCTTTCAGTAGATATTTTTTGTTGAGTTATGTTCCAGGGATGTGAAGTGTTTGTGTATGTTAGGAGCTTATGTTTATGACGTGATCTATACAGGGCTTTTTTCGAACTGTTGGCCAAGCTTATAGTGATGTACGATGCAAGCAAATTTCTCTCCCTCTTTCTCGAAGTTCTAGTTAAACACTGGTAAGTTGATCGTTGAAAGCCGGGTCCAGTTCAAAGTTTGGGTGTAAACGTGGTTGAGCATGATGAAACGTGTTTAGTTATTCTCGAATACTTTATTTGTAATTCTACATGATTCGGAAATCACCCAGCTGATCTTCTTTGCAAGGAACGCGCTACCTGCTTGTGACCTTTAATTGGTTAACATCATTCTGAATATCCGTAGTACCAATCCAATTTTCCTCGCTGGGTCTCAGTTATCCGATCCAAGCTTGTCGTGCCACTATCAAATGATGAAGCTGATTTTAGAAATTGAGAATTTAAACATTAATTGGTTCCGCGCAGTTGAACTTTATTGCACTGATGATTAACCAAGTCATGGTACTTTTTAAAACTGGCAGTGCTGCACATGTGAACTATGAGCGGTCTCTAGTGGCCATGATCGACACAATTCCATTAAAAGATTATGTGGGACAACTGGTGGCAAATATTTTACAACTCTACATGGGAAACATTGGTGTAGAGGTTGGAGAACAGAGGAATTGCAAGGAAATTTCCAAGCATCTCTTTCGAGTAATAGAGAAGCGGTTCCCTACAGAGCTGGACAGTGCAATCTCTTCAGTTTTAGAGGTAATTGCATGAATATGGTAGTTCTTGTTGATATATGATTTACCATCGTATGTTTATCATCGCAAGCTACTGGGCTACTTTGCTACAATTATTTCTTGCAATGTTAGAATGTGGAGATTCATACATTGATGCTTTGACAGAACCGATCTGAACCTGGGAAGAGCCAGAGGAGTGCTCAACAAGAAGCCCTGAACGAGATATTTCTGGGAACTCTTCACATGCCTCTCGTGGAATCTAATAAGACTCTTTACGCTTCACTGGACCATCCAGAGGTACTTTTAGTTTTCCATACAGGAAGTGTGTATGTTTGTGCTGAAATTAAGGTTCCATTTAGTACAATTGCTTCAGGAATGGCTTCAACGAACTTAGGTCTCTTAATTCTGTTTCGGTTAATATCTTTTTTGCATTGGTTTTCTATGTAATTTCTTGATTTAACGCTTGAAATTCAGGCGCGGGTTCGAGTGGCAGCAGTGAAGCGATTAGCAGAGATTGATAACGCACAAAATAATAATCTCCACACCCAGGTGAGTATCATCACCATCTGCTGACTAGTCGAAAATGCAATTTTTTGTCGTATGCATTGTTGATGATGTTCATGTTGCTGGACTAAGTGATCTTATTTTGTTTATGCAATTTCATCATGTTTAAAGTGGTTGTAGTGTGTTACTTACCATTAACTATCCCGAAGAGTCGTGCAGTTTGTGGAGGCTGACCCTGGTTTGTGGCATCGCAGATGAAAGATATGATGTGGGAGACCTTGTTTCAACGTGCTCACGATGAAGACTACGGTGTATTGGAAGCACTATTGTCTGTCGAAAGTCTCGTTCACTACCCTTACCCAGAAAAACTATTCAAGATGTTGACATCTATAATTTCTAGGAGCTTACACAGCATCACATCAGGTTCGTATTTGGTGAAAAGATGGTTCTGTAGGTACAAAATTATTTTCAATCTTATTTAGTTAATAAATACTGTGGTCGAGATTTGAAATAGAATGAGTGATTCGATTACCTTAAGTACTTTTGGAGTGCAACTCCTCGGTGCCGAACGATGTTCGCCATATGCTTTTTGCGTTGTGATTTTTCTAATTTACGAATCAAACAAATTTGTAAAAGTAATTATTAACTTCTGACTTGAAGGACTTGTAACATCATTTTCTTCATGTAGTAGTTTTGTCAAGTTGAGCTTCCCACCATCTGTAATTTTTTTGCTTAGATAATACATGAGATTTAACAGAGATGCCTACAAAAGTGGTGAGATTTGTGCGTATTCCTCTTCTTTTGGTCATGTTGAAGGATTTCTGCTTTTTCTTGATTTGTGATTAGTTCAAGAGGCCATGTTTAAGTCATTTGCTAGAGTGACCTGCCGTTTTGCATAGCAGCATGGATTGTTGCTTGTATAGTTAAGGGACGTTACACTTTCATTGCTGATACCGCTGGCGGAAATATTTTTATTCTTCTCAGGCGTAAACGTGGATGCTCGCGTCATTGCAACTGCAAGTTCAACTTTGAAGCTTCTTGCGTCTGGTTTTCTCACGCTACATCCAACTTTTGCGGAGCGAGTTGCAACTGTACTCTTCGGTCTTTGTCTTACATCCCGTAAGGTATAAATTATACTAATAGATTATGAAATTCGATTTTTTATTGCAGCGTAGTTGTTTGAACATCGTTTTTGGAATTGTTCGTACTGCTCATTGTCGATTGCTTATCTGAACGAGTGCTTGCTTTCAGACACTCCAATTGAATTTGGTTGCACTGAAGTTAGCAAGAACGGTACCGTTTGCACTGTTTGAAGCCTTGCCAGAGTTTCCGGAATCAATTTCTGGAAAGGCAAAAGATGCAAAGAATCAGAAGGTGAGTGGCTTCTTAGATTTTGACTTATTTATACTGTCTACATAAAATTTTATGAGATCTTTCTCAACGTTGCTTCTCATCACAAGTTTTCATCAGATGTAGTTGAGGCTTTGGTTTTTACTAATTATCTTGTTAGTTACATGCTGTACACGTCAAATAATATGTGATACAATGTGGGTGCTGTTTGATCTTAGGAACAACTGTTGGTGCTTGTTAACGAAAAGTTGGTATCTAGCCTAACTACGTGCGTGCTGAAGAAGAGTGAAATTTTGCTGCCGGTCTTGCTTAGCACTGCTACGGACTATGTCCAAAATAAATGTTTAGCCCTAGCCGTTTTGCTACGTATCCTCCACGAATCTCCTAAAGGTACTTGTACTTTCACATGTACCCCAGTTTTTTATTTGGGTATTTGATTTTCTTATTGTTTTTTGATTTTCGTGGTACTTGCGTACTCTTGTTAGATCCTAGAGTTTCCGAGTTAATGGCGTGGTTAATTGCAGGTTCTATTTTGAACGTAGTCGACGTATGTTTGCCTTGGCTCAGAGGTCAGTTAGTTGCCTTGCAGTCAAAGAACTTTGATTTTAAGAACGCACCTACTCAGCAGGTATATTCTTTTTTCACTTTCCCCTATCATCTTAAAGATCTGCGTTTTTTCTCTGTAATCTCCGGTTGTTTGCTTGGTACCTGGTTGCTATTCTTTAAATAACAGTAGCGTTCATTTTATGTAACAGATTTGTGCATTATTATTTATAACTCACCAGCATAACTAGAAACTGAAGAAATTGATGAACAATTTCTAGAGGTTTTGTCTGATGTTTTGATAAAGTTGGAACCCGTCAAAGTAGGAGTTCATATTGATACTTCTTCAAAGGATGTGATGTATGTAGAGCTTACATCTAATTATGTTGGTGATATGGGTCGCTTACAGGAAGACTATAGTGCGGCTAAAATCAGGTTGGTTGAATTTGAGCTGCTTGATACACAACCGAGCCACCTCCATGCAGACCTGTTATTGAAGAACTTTTATAAGCTCTTAGAAGTAATTCCAACCAGTTTCAAGGTTTGTGAATCTGAAGTTACATTTTATGTTAATTCCGAGGTGTTGAAAAAACCTAGAGGACAAATTGAGGGATGTTGCGAATGAGTCGTTGGTCATTGCATGTACGTGAAAAGCTGATGATAGTGTTCCTAAGTTGAATTTTATCCGGCTTCTTTTCAGGGAAAGTCGATCCAAACAAATGATCGGCTGAAGACGTTGTATGAGATCTTGTCAAGTGCCCGAGCTGGGGATAAATTCTCTTCTCATATGCAGCTTCTGTTGAAACGGCTGTCTGGCGATGTTTTTCCTTTTCTCTCCAGCTATTTTATTTCTGGGGGTTAAATCCTGAAACAAAAGACTTTCCGATGTTGTTGTCAAGTTTGGAATTGTTAATTATCAGCGTGAAATTTTTCACATCACGGAGCATATTTGTTGTCTGAGAAAATCATATTTCTCATTACGTAGAGTTTTTCTTCGTGAATAGCGGTATACCTTAGTATGTGCAAGTAAAACCTTCCTTCAACAGCTATCCGATTTCCTTTCATCGTCTAAAATTCTCACATTTTAACGTTTTGTCTAACATTGTAGATTTTGAGAAATCAACACACCGTCACAGCCACAGTTTGGATCTTCTGGCATTCTACTATTCTGATTTGTCAACCACCATTACCAAGGAGAGAGCTATTTCTGAAAAAATGACGGTTACCCAATTGCAAGTAGCTCTGCCAGCTATTGTAGTAGGTCTAGCAAGTCCTGTTCAGGTATTTGAGCATTCCATCTTATATGTTAGTACATCTTTTTCACACTTGTTTTGATTCGTCCAGACTGCAAATATTATTTCCACGACAGGAAAAATGCTTTGTGCAGTTTCGCTATTTTCATCAAGTTCTACCATGAAATGGAATTCGACATTTTCTATCAGATGCTCCTTGAAGCACAGTCTTTCAAAAAAAGTCATATATATGAAATGCTGCGATACTCGTGTTTAGTTATTTGAAAATGTGCTTAAAAGATCTGTTGTTTGACCTTCTCTCAGAAGGTACGAAGGAGCGCCGCAGAATGTCTAGAACAACTGTACGCGTTGTTAAAGCAATATCGCAGCATTTCACCTGAAGGTACTTATTTCACGAATTTTTCTGAAGATATGTGTTGTGTTCTTACTAGTAATTTCTGGGATTGTGTAGAGGAAGTATTGTAGAGGAAATGATTGCTTCCTACTTATGTAAAACATGTGCTACCTATTGTAATGTGACCATGGTCGAACATTTGTGCGCAGAAGCCAAGAAGAAATCCACGAGCTTACCAAATGAAGTTTTACATCATAGCACATTTGAGAAAGTGGTAACAATTCTTGTGGAGTCTAAAGCTGCGTGTACATCTAATGAACAATATGTAGCTACAGTATTAGAGAATTTGCTGAATGACTCCGAAAGCAAGACTGTGTCCACCACTGAGGTACCCAGGTAATGCATTGTACAGAACTCGCTTACGATTTTTGAAGTCTTCTTTTTTAAAGCAGGTGTTTTTAAATGAACAACACTTTTATTGTGCTCCGATTTCTCCTATTTAATGAATCCTCCCGTTTTTCTTTTCCGTGCCTCCGTCTTATCTGATGATAATCGTACGCAAACTTTTCGGAATTGATGTAATTCATCTGTTCCATACTTTGGCTTAATTTATGCAGGTTGATGCCTGCGGATTCCAAGGCCGTTGTGAATTTCTTCACTGCGCATGCTTTGAGACACTCTGCAGTTGTGCAGGTGCGTACAAACTGTCAGGGATTACAGTTCTTGCCCTCTATCTTCGAGATGATATTTGGAACTATTCAAGGTTGACTGGTTGGTTGTCTTTGGTGCAGAGAATCCTCTTTTCAGTTTTAAAAGGCACAGGACATGATTTAGAGCTGCTCGGTGCCGTAGCTGGACCCATGGAGAACCTTTTGGAACGACGTTCACGGCATCATCTGAACGCCACTCAGGCATCGGATGTCGAGAAATTGTCTCCGGCAGAAGTGGACGTATTGTGCATTCTTTTGCAGGTACTCTACTGCTCAATCACGTTTGCTCATTCAATAGAAGCACCTATATTATTATCATATTCAGTAAATGATATAATGAACTGACTTATTTAGTTTGATACATGGCGAAGCATGTCCGTAGCGTTCACCACTGAGCTAATGGTACTTTTAAGCATTAACTTGGAGGTTATGATACTGTAGTTGTCTCTGCAGGAAAGGAGAGTAGGCAAGCATATGTCTTAGATCAATTGCCAGTAACAGTTGAATGTTTTCGTCGTTTGTTAGGTTTTGTTTCTGATATTGACCATGTCGGTTATTTTCCTATTTTCGCGGTCATTTCATTTCAAAATTTTAATTTTAGTTTTGACTTTCTGCAGATGTTTACTCCCAAAGCTGCCAAAGCATTATCTGCTGCTGCGGACGTGCAAAAAAGCTCTCTGAGTTACTTGCTTGAGTCCCTGAAGGCAAGCATCCTGTTGTATCTATACATATTTATGTTTATTTTGTTCTGTCCTTTCGTGCATTCATCTAGATTGTGCTGTGTTACACAACCTGACGTCTTATTGGTTACGATTCTGAATTGATTCAGGTTGAGGGAGGCTCTACATCAGATCCAGTAGTTTTGAAGCCCTGTATTTCAGCTCTTGGATGTTTGACATCGGAGTTCACAAATCAGCTTACAGTCCTTTTGAAGGTAATATTCTCAGCTTTGAGAATCACATTGTGGATCCGATCAACATGTGTATTCTGTGACCTTAATTTATCAGCCTGGGTGAATTGGGGGCTGATCTGGTTAGTAAATCCTTCTTCTATTGTGCATGTCTTGCTGTTTTTTAACTGACTGTGACCGGTTAGGGTAGTTATTCTCTAGCAATCTCAGATTAGTCATTAGGCTCCTTATATGTATATTGTATTCCCGGTCATTACTATTCATCTTTTCTTTTATCAGTTTTGAAGTAAGCAATCTAACTTTTCACCCAGTGCTACAATACGTAAACTGAAACCTGTTATGAGTGGAATTCTCAGGATGAACTGTTTCAAGCGTTGATAAGACTGAGTTCTTCTACGTCTTCTGATATCCACGCGCCTGCACAAGCTGTGTTGCGAAATATTACTGTGAGTATCATCTAAACATTCTGACTAATTATGGTGTCTTCATATTCTAGTGTATAGTCGTATGACCAGCAAGCTTTCATGACATCTAGGAGGAGCTCTGTTGGGTCGCAGGTTCCTTCTGAAGTCATTGCTGCTTATTTGGGGCGCTTAAGTAACCATAATCAGGTTGTCGAACAAAGCCCTGCAAAGAAAAGGAGAGTGAAGCCGGTAAAGACTTCTGGCGTGATTGTATCTTGGTCTACTCCTCAGCAGCAAGTTTCATGCACCGCTGCCGTGTTGGAAGTATTGACATGGCTTCCCATCATAGAAAACAGGTGCGGGATGATGATTGGACATATACTAATGCCTTTCTTTCTCTCTTTCGGATTAATCTGAAGTCTCATTTTATGAAGAATGATTGTAGCTTGAATGCATATTTAGACTGGGCATATCGTTTTTCCTACATCGGAGAAACTGCGTACATGAAGTTTAATTTTCAATTGGGATTGCAGGCAAGAACTTGTGGTACCTTTGTTTGAGCTGCTCAAATTTTCTCAAAGTGAGAAATGGCCATTACCTGTGGCGGATCTCAACAGTGCAGAAGCTGGTGAAGATGGATCGATGCCACGTATCAGTCTTGATTATATCCAACAACTAATATTTATAAATCTTGAGAGATTAGCAACTTTTGTCCTAACCAATAGCAACCGATCTCATGCGGTTAGTCACTTTTCTCTTCCTCCTTTCGAATACTTTTGATAATCCTATCCAGCTATATGTTCATGATTCTGTTGGTTCTGCCCTCAAGACGCTCATTTCTCAACCTACTCTGGAGTAATTCACACTGAAAGATATTTATGCCGCTTCTTTCTACTAAGTGAAATTGTTTAATTGTGGTACAGTTCAGTAGGTTGCCGTTGTCTCTGAAACTAATTGTAAGTGCTATGTACATAACGGTTTTGCTGATATGGTGTGGATATGACCTCTTACCAGGAGCTTTTTGATATCGGCACTATCGTTCATTGTGTTGCGAACACTTCAGATAGTACCACCAGAAACCAAGCTTTGATGGTGCTCATAGCCATTGCAAGGGTTTTCCCCCAGAAAGTACTGAAGCACATTGTTGACATCTTCTCAGTAGTTGGGTCATCCACAATTACCCAGGTTTGCTTCGGTGCCTCCCATTGATTCGTACTCGAACATTTAAATCACGTCATATTCTGTATCACTGAAAAGTTTGAAGTCGTACCGCCAAAAATATTCTCTGAACAACCTTCTGATAACGGTCAGGCGTTAGGTCTTTATTTGAAGATACTGTTCAATTTTGTGTGTTCAGGATGACAAGTATTCTCACGACGTAACTCAGCAGCTACTCGTGGTCGTGGTTCCATTTTGGTTGGAAACTAGCAAGGATCCTACAGCGCTCTTGCAGGTGGACATACAGTCAAACTCTTCGATTTGTCTGCATGTGCTTAAGACGACGCTTGCCTAATGGATTGACTATTATCTAAGAAGTTTGCGGTCAAGTGAGATCATGAAATCGTATCATGGTTGTCTTCAAATAGTTTCATGTATTGATGTAGTATCATGCCCTGCTCTGTTATATGATGCGTCAATGCTTGTTATGAATTTATGGTTGATGTGTTTATGTCAATTACCTGGCAAGCAGATTATTGTTACAGCTCTTCCGCGGGTTCCGTCACACCGGAGAATGTCGCTTGTCACCACTCTGCTCAGGTATTTTCCCTAGCCGATATTCTGGATTTTTTTGCGCTGTGATCAGACGCGGCAGTATTAATTTTGTTCCGGCAGCATCTGTTCTTGCCTGGTTTTATGCTTCTGGACATGTGATTCTTGTTATTTCACCTTAATTTATCGTTGTCACTTTATTTAATGATTTATTGCATATTTATTTTGCATCAGGGTTATGAAGGAGAAAGACAGTCTTCATCTATTTCTTCGGTTACTTCTTGACGAAACAATGCATGTCACAAATGGTGAAGAAGTAGCAGTTGAGAACGGTGAAACTAACAGAGAACTTCAGACATGGATGGATCGCTGGGAAGTGAAGTTTGCTGAAGACCTTTGCCAGGAGTACGCTCCAAGTGTGTGGCTTCCAGCCTTAGTGAAGTTGCTCAAAGCCACTTCAGAAAGTATCTCACCTGCTGCAAGACAATTTATTACTTATCAGCTACAAGGTCTTCATGGGAACGACATATCTCGCATTCCTCAGGTATTTTTGTTGTCATTATTTTATCTGTTTTGTTTGCTCGTTTGTTTCAGTATTTAGAAGGTGCTTGGATGAAATATTTTTCCGTAGCTCGATCTAAGACGCATCTATCAGAAGGAATTTAAATTGGAGAATGATAAATAGGAACCAAACTAGGAAGTACATCTAACCAGGTTTTGGTTGTGGTCTTTCAGGAGGCATTTGTGGCCCTACTTGGGCAGGTTGTGATGCAGTTGCATTCAGGCAAGAAAGAAAATCAGCTTTCGCTGGTTTCTCTCTTGGACTGTCTAACTCTTATCATGGCGCCAATTACCTATCTGGAAGGATTAATTAGATTGCTTAAGAATTCTGACAAAAATATCTGCCGAAAGGTAACTTTTGTAACTCTTTACTGGAATGAAGACCATGTTTGTATTTGCAGCATTTGAAAGTGATATCTAACAAGCCAGTCATGGATGAGATCAGCTACGCTTTTTTCTTGGTTACGTCCACATCTGTTTAATCTGACAAAGCACTCGTAATGCTAGGTGCTCCTCCTCTACACTGCAAGGATGAAAATGCAGGATGAAAATGGCGAGCGTCCTCAGAGAAGCAACAAGTTCGAGCACAAGCAGAATGCTAAGAGTGTGCTGAAGAAAGAACCTGAATTTCAAGAACGGATGGTGTCACAGTTATCGGATATATTAGTAGCACCCACGGAAGATAGTTCAGCAAATGTCAAACTTGCAGCGTTGGAGGCTCTGGAAAGATGTGCGACAAGATTGGCGAATACTGACCGCGCAGGGACTCTAATTAATATCGTGCCTGCTGTGCTTTCCATTCTGAGTGTAAAGAAAAAAGCACTTTCTGTCGCTGGGGTTCGTTGTGTTGGTACTCTTGTGAGCATCTTGGGTCCACGAGCTTTACCATCTCTGCCTGACATCAGCACTCAGTTGTTTATTATGGGCAGGGATGCTTCCTTAAGCTGCAGTGATACTGAAGGAGTCAAAGAATCTAATGCTAACTCAGGAACCGAGATAATCGTCTCAATTCTTAAAACTTTAATAGCGATTGTTGAGCATTTGGGTGCCTTCATAAATCCATATCTGAATGACTTAATCTCCTACCTGGTACTCCAGCGATCTGTTATCAAGTCTCCTGATGTTAATGTGTCCAAGAATGCAGCAACTCTGCGCGAGCTGATCTCTGAAAAGATTCCTGTAAGCAACCTAACAATATGGAATTTGATGTTTCTGACTTGCGGTAGTCCTTTGAGTTCATTTGACTTCATACTGGGAGTATGCTATTGCCTAGGACGGGGAAGTTTAAATTGGTATTAGCCATGGCACACAAATTACGTTTTTAACATTTACTTCAATTGTATTGCAGGCACGTCTTTTGCTCGACCCCTTGATTGTTACATATGAACGATCTATTAGTGTAGGTCCAGAAGCTACAAGTGCCTTGTTTCTCATGGTAGCTGCAGTAGCTTCAAGGATGGATAGGACTTCAGTACCTTTGTATTATGTGAAGATCTTCAACGTTTGCCTCCAGGCTTTGGACTTCCGGACCAATAGACCCTCCAATTTTGCATCGATTACAGAAGTAGAGAAGTCGGTCATTGACGCTCTTTCCTCACTCGTTCTGAAGCTGAGTGAGAATTCCTTCAAGCCCCTATTTGTGAATCTCCTAGATTGGGCACTCGCTAGTTCTGTGGAATCTAGTGGGCTTTCCGGAAATCAGCCTGGTCGAAGAATCGCTTTTTTCGGAGTTGTCCAACAGCTTTTGGAAAAACTTAGGTAAGGGCTTTCGACTTGGCCAGAACGAGTGTTTCTATTGCATTAATCTGAAACTGGAAGTACATGATATAAAATGGTCGTTCGTGTGTAGTTGTTTCAACATGTGAAGCATTCACTTATTATGGCAACTATTGATTACATCTAATTTTCAAATGTGCAGGTCTCTATTTGTTCCATATTTCAGTTATCTACTGGACATATGCATTTCCACCCTCACAGATGGTCAGTTCGTTGAAGACTCAGATCCTGCGAAACCGAAGAAGAAAAAGAAGAGAGCATCCGACGGTGGTTCTAATTTAGGTCTAAGCTTTGCATCATGGCATTTGCGCCAGTTGGTTCTCTCCTCTTTGCACAAGTGCTTCCTCTACGACACAATCGGGTTCCTCGATTCTGCCAAGTTTCAGGTGTCGTACAATCCTTCCCATCTCCATCAAGCGTAACTAAATCTTCTTTTTTAGATGCCTAATAGTATGTTTGTCTTGTTTCGACTAAAACATGTTTATGGTTACTATATGGGCTGAAGTAATAACCATGAATGTATTGGTTCAGCAATTGTTAGGACCAATTGTGTCGCAAATCTTGGTGGATGCGCCACTTGATTTGGCTAGTGCCGAAGACGAGTACGAGAAGATCGCGACCGTAGAAGAAATGGACGATACTTTAGTCTCTTGTGTCAGTCGGATGGCTTTAACAGCTGGAAGCGACTTATTCTGGAAGCCTTTGAATCGTGAGGTATGCATAATCTTCTTATATATGCACTACTAATATTCAGTTGCCGTAAAACATGCACGAGTATGTTTTATTTTAGTCTTCTTGAAGTGCTTGCCTCGTTCTAGTGTAAAAACCTAGAAATTGCTCTTTTCCTCACCGCAGCTTCAGTTCGTATCTGAATCGGGTTTCCCATGGTCACCTGCGCAGGTGTTGATGTGCACAAGAAACAAGAAGCTCAGGGCTCGCTTACTTGCACTGAGAATTGTGAAGGAACTGGCAGAGAATTTGAAGGAGGAGTATCTCGTCCTGCTGCCAGAAACCCTTCCATTCTTAGCAGAGCTTTTGGAAGACAGTGAACTGGAGGTTGTAGCAAAGAGTCAGGAAATAATCAAGATCCTTGAGACCAACAGTGGTGAAAGTCTGTCACAGTATTTTTAGGGACCAGAAGCTATGTTAGTATACCAAGTTGACATTGTTTAGATCAAAGCCGTGATTTTGCTGGTTTGAGACCTTCAGATTGCTTCCTGGAATCTTTATCGAAGGCAGCACTTCCTCCGCTGATCTTTCTGCAATGAATTTAAACTCATTTATGCCTGCCTTTTTAAGGGCTCTGTTACCTCGCAAGAAACAAATCGGAGATTTTATTGAAATGTGTAGACGAGCATATAACTGGAAGCAAAATTTTCTTTCTTCTGGTTGAGTATCGTTACGAGCCCTACAGTCGTGACCATGATTTCTGGGTTAAAGAAGTTCAGAATCAAATGTTTTTTCTTGTCTTGTAGTTGGTTGGGTTGATGATTATGCACACAACATAGATGCAAATATTCCGCTAGTCCCACTCATGCTTTAATTTAAGGTTGTTTCATTGGACCAATTTATTTACGTCTGGTCTTTCTATTACCCAATGGTTCATGGGCCATGAAGTAGCATATCCGCCCATGTTTAATTTGATCGTTGCGAATGCACATGCTGCTGGGTATCCACTTGAAAGCTTTTATGATTTGCTTAGGACTTCAATAGAAGTCAAGTTTGTTTATAATGACAAGAGCCAGGAAGTGCGCAGTTGTTTTTGGGGTGCCTTCACTGAAACAGTGCAGCAGTACCACATGTCGGGTTTGCAGAATTGTCAGCATGCTTAGATTCACATCTCCGGGATGACGTGTCTGCTAGCTTGGATGTCTGAGTGCAGGCAGTGCAAGTCGACTTTGTCAAATTGTTTCTGTCGCCACTTCCTCTCCGAAAGTGCTAGGACTGAATTTTCAGCACCTTGGGTGGTAACTGTCTTCGGAGATAATCCGATCCTGCACACATCAAGTGAATTGCATTATGGCATTTAGGCCGTTATTGATCCTAAGGTGAGAAGTGTAACTGGAGTGGGGATCAAGAAGACAATAAGATTTTAACAGTGCTGCAGTTCGTTCTCTTCGGGTACTGTACTCCGATTAGTTTTGCTAAGTTCAGTCGATAATAAGCACGGAGTACATCCAACTTTTTCACGTGTGACATTTTTAGATATTTTTAGAGTATGTTTATATAATATTGTTTTTTTAATTATTATTAAAAATTGTTTCCCATAACTTCAACGGTTGATAGCTTATATATTTATGTCACAATTTCGGTTGTAAAGAATATTGCACATAAGGGATTATGAAAGTACTTTGCAATTTTATAAATGCCCAATGGCTATTGTTGTATTCCAAAATTTGACAACTTGAATAGCTTTGAAAACAAAAAAAATCATTGAAATGCTGGACAACATTTCTATTTATATTATCCTATTTAGTTAGTGTAGTAACAATGAGAAAATTTTGATAAAAGTTTTGATAGGTCTTAGTTGTGTATTGGTTTGTTGTTATAAATATGAAGTATTTGAAATAAAATTTGTCTAAGTTTTTTGAATTGCACAAAGTACACAACTTTGCTTACAATAAAAGCTGCTACTCAAGGTTGAAAAAATAACTCCAAAAAAAACATAATTATTCTATTAAAAAACCAATCATAATTAATTACTCCAAAAATCATCAAAAAATCCATATTCCTTTAATATTTTTTCTATACCCTTAAGATCCTTTGTCCATTCATCTATTTTATTGTTTGGCCTTTTTACATACTAAGAGCCAACCCTTTGACTAATAATAACTTATCTAAAATAATATCTTCTATAATATAACTTATTCTATGCTATTGTTCAAAGGCTTTCAATTCTAATGCCTTTGTCAACATGTGATGGCTCTCTTTTTCTTATGCCTTTGTCAACAAATCAATAAGTATGTCTTCTAAAAATGATTTGGATTCTTTACAAATGCAAAACATCCTTGATTGTCACATTCCATTGAAGTTGTTTCTATTGATACTACTCTAATGTTTTCTAAAAGTTGACTTAGCCATATTACCTCCATTACACCATAGCTTACTGATATATATTCCACTTCTATTGTTTACCTTGTAATTGTTGGTTTTTTCTTGCAATTCCATGAAATAGCTTCCACTCTAACAAAAAAAAATATATTCCATTATTGATCTTCTATCATTTGTATCTGCAGTCCAATCTGCATCATAATAACTATGCAAAGTAATATTATCACATTCAAGGTACAATTTAAAATGTAAAGTATTTTTTAAATACTTCATGATCATTTTGATGGTTGTCCAATGGATTGATTCAACCTTTGACATGTCTTGGCTCACAACACTTATAGTATATGCAAGATCTACTCTTGTGTCAACTATTGCATATATAAGTGAATCCACTATTGCTTTATATGGAACATCTTGCATTTAATCTTCAACTTCAACAATCTCTTCATCCATGAACTTCATCAACTTCAAATTGGCCTTCATAAGTGTATCTATAGGCTTACACTCTTATAGGTTGAATCGTTTCAATATCTTTTTAATGTACTTATTTTGACTCATTGTAATGGTGTTCTTAGTACAATCTCTCACAAATTCCACTCCTAAACAATACTGAAGCTCTTCCAAATCATTCATCTCATATTCTTTTTATAACTTTGCTTTCAACCAATTTATCATCTTTAAGGTATTGATTAAGATGATTAAATCATCAACATAAATGATGACAATTAATATAAACTCACTTGATTGCATTATATACATGGAATGATTAGCCTTATTTCTTTTAAATCCTTCATCTACAAAAGACGTGTCAATATGTTGATACAATTTCTTTGGTGATTGCTTGAGCCTATATAAAGATTTTTTTAATTTATAAATAAAGTATTATTATTTTTTTCAACAAATCCTTGAGTTTTATCTATATAGATATCTTTTTCTAACCTTCTATTTAAGAAAGCTATCTTCATATTTATTTGATGCATCTAAAAATCTATTATTGCCTCAATTGCCACAATGATTCTAATGGTGTTGAATTTAGCTATGGAAACAAGTATTTCATTGAAATGAATATCAATAACTTGTGAGTAGTCTTTGGCAACCAATCTAGTATTGTTTTTCATAATATTATCCATTGCATCCTTCTTGATTTTAAATTCCAACTTACAACCAATTGAAGATTGATTTGATAGAAGTTGAGTCATCTCTCATGTTCTATTGTCTATAAATGATTTTTACTATTCTTCTATGGCATTTTCCTATTTCATAGCATTTGTGGACTTCATTACATCACATAAACTCAATAGATCAGTAAAAAATACAACATTGGCATGTTCTTCACTTACTTGAAGAAAGATTTGGTTCTTCCACCATTCATTAAGTTGTTTTCTATCTCTCAAAAGATATCTTCTTTCACTTGATGAAGATTCACCTTCTTACACCTCAAGGTTTTTTACAATCTTTTTCTTTCTTAAAGCTTGTCTCTTCATAGTTAGTCATTGATACTCTTCATCATTATCTTGAATATCTTGATTGTCTTCATTTTTAGTTCTAGCAATTATAGATACACTTTGATTTACTTTCTTTGGCTCTTCATCTTCATTTGTATTTCTACCATCTTCATTATTATTATTATTTTTTTTCTTTCTTTGTTGGAATTAAAGATGTATCCGCAAACATACCATTATTTTTACTTGGATATATTTCTAAGTGCTCACAAGCACTTTTATGCTCCAAAAATTCTACATCATAATTCTTGATGATCTTCTTAGTTTCTAAATACATAAGCCTATATACCTTAATACCTTCACAATATTTAATAAATAAATATTTTGTATCTTTTGCATCTAATTTAGATTTCATAAAATTGAGTATCTTTGCATAAGCAATGCATTAAAAATTATCCTGTGTGAAACATAAGGTTTTTTGCCACTCTAAGCTTCTTATGGAATCATTGACATGAGTGCACTTATAAAACACCCATTTCTTGTATACACTACTATAACCATGGCTTCTATTTAATATTTGAGCTTAAAATTTTGTACATGAAGGATATTCTTTGTTATCTTAACAATGGTATAATTTACTCTTTCAACAATTCTATTTTGTTGTGGAGTATAAGGAATCAAGGTTTATCTTGCAATACCTTGAATCTTCAAAAATTCATCAAAATAATTTGATATATACTCATTTCTATTGTCTATGTATAATAACATGATATTGCACTCATATTGCTTCTTGATAAGTGCCTTAAATTTCTTAAATCTTGAAAAACATTCACTCTTGGCTTTAAAAATGTAAATCCACATCTTTCTTAAAAAATCACCAATAAATGTGACAAAATACCTTTTTCTTATAATTAATGGTATCTTCATTGGTCTACAAACATCAAAATATATAATTTCTAATAATTTACTAGTATATGTTGCAACTCTTCTTAGAAATGAAGCCCTTTGTTTTTTGCCTTGGATATAGCATTCATAAGCAAATATCATAACATTGCCGCTTAATTGACTAAGGTTCAAGCCACTTATCATGGATTAGAGCTCCTTCATGCTTTTGGCATTCAAATAGCCAAGTCGTTGATGCCAAGTTCTAAACTTATTTTGATTTTGTGAAAACTCAGGAAATACCATGACTTCTTCCATTCATCTTCTAACAATTGATGAAGTAGAGGTTGCTATCTCTTAGGCCTTTAGCAACAAATTATTCATCTAATATCTTTATAAAACATCCATTTAAGTCAAATTAAATCTTATAACTATGTGATATCAATTTGTTCATCAAAAAGAGGTTCTGCTTCATCTTTGATATGTGTGACACTTGTTTTATTTGATCCTTTTTATTTGGTCTTTTACTATATTTTTTACAACAATGGAACCTATTTCAATGGTTTACAACATGCCATTGTCTTTCAATCAAACATTTATTGCTCAAATGGCTTCATAAGTATCAAATGAATACTTGTATGGTGTCATATGCTTAGTAGCACTTGAACCTATAATCTACTTGGACATGGTAACTATAGAGGCTCCTTTACTTATTATGAATGTATAATCATCTCTACCAAAAATAGCACCAGTATTATTTGTATTCTCTCTATTTTTTTCTTAGCCTTGTAGCAATTCTTTGCAAAGTGATGTGATTTTTTACATATATAATAATTATTCATATTACTATTTGAATTATTATATTGATTAAAATAGATATCTTTGCCTTGTCTTGAGAATAGAGCCAAATCATCACTTTAAAGTTTTTTTTTTCTTCTTGATTATTTCATAAGCTAGTTTTAATGTGATATTATTTATAGTAAGTTCTTTCATATTGATAGATTCCAATGCCACAATGAAGTAGTTGTAAGACTCCAAAAGGTTCATGAGCAATATCTGCCATAGACATACATATATTATAGTTATTATCTAAGTAATATAAATAGGTATAGGTAGGTAAAAGTAAATTATTTTCATAATATCTTCTAAAAAAGCTTCCTAAAAGCTTTTAAAAGCTACTTTGACTTTATATGTATTTATAGTTAATTGATAGATTATAAACTTAGTGAATAAATTAATTAAATATCATTATCAAAGACATGAACCGAAAGAAGATGCATAAATAAAAAAAATTTGTATTAAAAGAAAAATAAAAAATAGTAATAAAATAGTATATATATTAAAAAAAACTAGAATGGCTATTGCCAAAAAACAAGGAAATTAGATACTCTTAAATCTGGACTAAAAGGAAGAAAAGAATTGACAAACATGAAGAAGGCTTCATTCTTGCCTCTATATATACTATCTAACTAGGAGCTACATGGCAATGTTCTATAGGACCTCTAATATGTATTTGACTTTGCAAGACATATGTCTTAGCTTATACGACAAGTATTCTATAAGTTGACCATATAGTTAGCTTGTTTTTCAAGCAACTAATATGTGTGGCACATGATCAACTTATAGACCACGTTTCTAATCTAAAAAGTCAATTATAGATAACTATAAAATTAAAGAAGTATCTATGAAGCTTCTAGAAAGCTTTTATAGAAGATATTATGGAATTAATCTATTTTTACTTACTTTTATTTAATCATATAGGTAATTATTGGTTTACATGTGTATGTTCGTGATATTATTCTCCCTTCTAGGAACAAGTTCCATGAGGAGCGGTCTTCATATGTTGAAAAAATCCAAGATACGACAAATTATATTTGTCTCATACTCTAATCTTTGTTCTCTTCAAAGGTAATTGATTGGCCCTCTTAGCTATTGATAGTATTCCATACAAGGACAAGAAAACCACCCTATTATTTAATCATTGTTGAGGCCTTTGTAACTTCCTTCAAATAAAATATTTAAAATACTATTAGGAATTGTTATTATTTTTAATAAAATCACCAAACGTTGGAAGTCTCTTCCAAGGTTGTGATACCAAATACGTTGTATCTTGTCATCTATTTGAGGAAGGATATGTCATTCTTAAGGATCCTCATCTTGATTTTGTCATCTTAAAGGTTGTGGCAATTGTAATGTCTCGTTTGGTAAATCTACAAATGAAGGCTCTTCAGTTGAATCTGATGGTTGTTGGTTCTCCATCTCCTTAGTATCACAAATATATAGAAGCTACAAAGAAAGATAGAAGGTAGAATAGAATCTTCACTAGATCTTATTTCTTTTATATAAAAGATATACTATTTTTTATCTTAATTTGGATGGATGTTGTCAATAAAAAGCCTCTATTTCCTTTATTGTATTAGTAAGATTCTTTACTAGCTCCTATGTGCGTTGAAAAATATCATATTCATGCCAATGGATAAGTTAGTCTTTTTTTATTTCAGCGCCACCTTAAGTCTAAAACTTCTTCTATTTCAAACTCTTCATTATTGTCCACTTCTATAGGATGAAGTGAAGCTTATTTATTCTTTGGTATATTCATAGTCTTGTATGGTTCAAGAAGAAACATGATGAAGATAAGATGAAACTTCATTACTTTAAATAGTTATAATTGATAAGCAATTAGATTGATTTGTCCACAAATAAAAAAAGGTCTAAGCTTGTGATAGTCCAACTTATCACAAGCATGGATAGTCTTGATATTATAATGAAGCAATCATACTTTGTTACCTACATTGAATTGTGGTTGTTCTTTTTAATAGGCATCTACATTGATCTTTTATCGTTCTTGAGCTTCCTTTAATTGTACGTTTATTATTGCATATAGCTCAGATAAATGATTTGCCAAATCTTTTGTTGGAGAATTATCAATTTTAAAAAAGTCAAAAGTATCAAGTCATGGATGGTAACCATAATTGGCAAAGGAGGATGTTTGTTGCATAGAAGAATACATCATATTATTATTAATAAATTCTTTTAATGGCAAAAGAGTTTTTCAATTGTATTATTGGTAATTAATTGTACACCTTAAATATTGCTCTAAAACTTAGTTTTCATGCTCCATGTATTCATCAATTTAAAGATGAAATGACAAAGATAACTTTACTACGTTTAGAATCTTGAAAAGGGTTCTCCAAAAACTTGATATAAATTGAGCCTTCCTATCTAATATAATAACTTTTAGCAATCCATGATATTGATAGATATTATCAAAGAAAAGCTTGGTAGTTTCTTCACCTGTGATAGATTTTGTATATGATACAAAATGTGCCATTTTGATAAAACAATCTACTATCACAAATATAAAATCACATAATCCTAAGATTGAAAGATTCATAATAAAATCTATAGAAATAAAAGACCACGGTTGTTCTGAAATAGATAATGGTTGAAGAAGTCAATAAGGTTGATGCCGAGGAATTTTTGACCTTGAACAAATGTCATATGATTGAATAAAGTCTTTTACAGCCTTCTACATTTGTGGCCACCAAAAATCTCTAGATATTAGATCTAGAGGCTTGTTGTATCTAAAATGTCTTACTACTAGAAAGTTGTGACGTGCTTAAAGAACACATAAACATGCTTCTCTTTTTTATACATATAAGCGTCTTTTAAAATAAAGTAGGTTGTTCTTCAATTCAAACTTAGAGGTATCACGAGACTTAGAAGAAGTATTCTTGATATTGTGAATAAGAGGATTAGAGGACATACTTGATTGAATTTGTTTGATAAAGGTCAAATCAACAATCAACGTTGATTTCATTGCTCGAAGATGAAATTATTTTGGCTTCAATAAAATTATCCTTTGTTGATCAAAAGCTACATTTCTTTCTTTAGGTACAAGATAAGAATGTCTAAAAAGGGCATCTCACAAACCTTATTATTTTCTTGACCAACAAATGATATTGAACTCAAATCTTGACATAGACATGCTCCAATGAGCCTAGTAATGATTCAAAATACAAGCCAAAATGAAATACTCAAGGTTCTTGTAATCCATATACATGGTAATTAGACTAGAAGTTCCTTCTAAATAATGATGCCATTCTTAAAAAAAATCCACAATTACAAGAAGCTCTTTGTTGTGGATCTCATGGTTAATCTTGGCTACTAAAAATTTCTTAGAATGAATAGCTATTGGTTGAAGTTTATCATCTATTCCCATTTGTAATAATACAACATCCAAAGAAAAGTCCAATGCATCTATTTCCATAAAGAATGCATCAAAGAAGTCAATGCAATATAAGATTGGTGCAAATCAAAGGTTGTCTTTAGAACTTCAAATACTATTTTCACTTCTTGATTCCATTGAAATTTGTCTTTATAAGTTAAATGTATAAGTCAAATTGTAGTTTGAGAAAAGTCCTTGATGAAGATTTGATAGTAGTTGACAAATTCCAAAAAACATTGAACATCTTAGACCGTATTTGAGATCTTTCAATCCATAATAGTTTAAAATTTTTTAGGATCTATCATAAGTTCATTGTTTGAAATGATGTAGTTTAAGAAGTCATCTTGAGTAGTGTGGAATACATACTTTTCTATCTTGACATAGAGTCCTGCATCTCTTAATTTTTGTAATATACAACAAATATGAATTTCATGTTCTTTTATATTCTTAGAATAGACCAAGATGTGGCTTAGATAATAGACAACAAACTCGTCCAAAAATTCTTGAAAAATATCATTTATAAGATGTTGAATAGCTATTGGTGCATTTGTAAGTCCAAAAGGCATGACATTATATTCAAAATGTCTATACCTGGATGAAAATGCAGTCTTCCATTCATCTCTTTTTTTGATGTGTACTAGATTGTATATTCTTTGTAGATCTGTTTTTGTATAAATCTTAGCTTGATTCAACTATTAAGAAGTCCTAGTGTTAAAGGTAGTGAGTACCTATTCTTGATAGTGATCTTGTTGAATTGTTGATAATGAACATACATCCGCGATGATCCATCTTTTTTCTTCACAAAAAGAATTGGAGTTCTTATTGGAGATTTGGAATAGTGTATGAAGTTCTTAGCTAGATTCTCTTCAATATACTCCTTGAGTTTGGCCAATTCATTTTGTGATAAATTATAGATTAGTCCAAATGGTGATTTTGCTCTTTTTTGAAGGTCAATTAATTAGTTATAGGAACGATGTTCTAGAAGAATATCTATAAATTTTTTCTCAAATGCATCTTAAAAATCTTGATATTGGCTTGGAATACCACTTGAAATCTTTACACCATTAGAAATGGGTGTGGCATAAATGACAGAAGATGATCCATCTTTTGCAGCATGCAAGAAAGTTCTTATACCTACAAACACAAGTTTAATTGTACTTGACTTGTAATTATTTACTTGATTAATTACACTCTTAGTGATACTTTTAGAATAGTGAAGAATATGAGAAATCTAATCTACTCAAAGATTGTATTTTTTTAATGACAATAAATAAAAAATGGTTGGATTAAAGGAAAATCTAATGATATTAAATACCACAAAGGTATTATGACCATTAGTTATTACTTCTATAGGAAAGGTTTTATGAGTAAAATTTCTAAAAGACAACAAGCAACCATCTATGACTTCTATGTGAACAGACTTAGTTTTCTTTACTAAAGATATGTTAAGTCCTTAAGCAAATTTTTCATCTAAGAAATATATTGAGGCTCCTGAATCTAATAAGGTAGAGGATTTGTAATGTGTAGGTCCTAAAATAATATTTAATATAAAACAAAAAGAGGATTTTGAGGAGAGAATAGGACCTTCATTAGATATTGTACAAGGTTCCAGCTGCATGATCCCTATTATAGGTGAATAAATTCGTTTTCTGATATTTTGTCTTTTTTGACATTTGTACTTCTCATTTTATAATTGTGTTGGTTCTTTGGACAATGTTGAGTACTGTGCTTAGGTTCTCCACAATAAAAGCATAATCCTTCTTAACAACAACGAGTCTTGTTCTTCAAGAAAAGATGAAAATTTTGATAATGATGAATTTGAAAGAAGTATATTAATAAATTTAACATGTTATCTTAGAGTTGGATAGCTTTAGAATTGAACTTCAATTATAAGTTGTACTTGATTGATAAATCCTCAAAACTTAGATCTTATGCCATCAAACTTCTCAAACAAGGTTATTCTTGGTTCTCTAGTATCAGAAGGATATTCCACCATAGGAAAAGAGACATGATTGGATGCACTTATTGAAGTAGTTCCAATCATATCTATATCTTTATTTTCTGCTATTATTATTATTCGTTATAGTAGTAAACAAAGTTGATGTATCGTAAGTATCAACTCCTTCAATTATTCTTACATTTGTGCCATTATACTCTTCATTTCAATAAGCTCTATTATGAGAATACTTAAAAAATAAATATCTAATATTGCTGAAGACAAGCAGAAGAGGGGACTTGAGAACAAAGAAGATACTAAGAATAATATTAGTTTAAAAGAGGGTAATCTGTAACTTTTAATATGCTTATGTCTTATCAAGAAAAAGAGGTAATTTATTCTTAATTAAGAAAAGACAAAGCTCTAATATTATAAGTGTACTATTATTAATCTATGAAGGATATGAATTGGAAGAAGATGCATAAATCTGAAAAATCTATGTTAAAAGAAAAGTAACAAAATAGTACTAAAGTAGTATTTATATTAAAAAGAAATTGGAATGGCTATTGCGAAAAGATAAAGAAACTAGAGACTCTTAAATCTAGACTAGAAGCAAGAAAGGAGTTGACAAGAGTGAAGAGGGCTTCACTCTCGCTTCTATATATACTATCTAATGAAGAGCTATGTGACAATGTTTTATAGGACCTCTAATATGTGTTGACTTTGCAAGACACATGCTTTAGCTTACAAAGTAAGTTTTCTATATGTGGGCCACATAGATAGCTTGTTCTTCAAGCTAACAACATGTGTAGTACATAGCCAACTTGTTGATCATGTTTCTAATCTAAAAAGTCAATTATAGACATCTATAAAGTCAATGCAGCATCTATAAAGCTTTTAAAAAGCTTTTAAAAAGCTTTTATAGAAGTTATTATGGAATTAAACTACTTTTATATAATTTTATCTAATCATATTGATAATTATTGATTTACATGTATATATCTGTGACAACTACACAGATTGGTAGTTTGTAGAATAAGCTAACTATGTGACATTCATATAGAAAATCTGCCTTACAAGTTAAGATATATATTGTGTATAGTCAATTCATTTTGGTGGACTTATAGAATGTTGCTATATAGCTTCTGGGTAGATAATATATACGGAGGCAAGAATGAAGCTTTTTTTATTCTTCTCAATTCTTTTCTTACTTCTAGTCTTATTTCAACAGTCTATAGTTTTCTTGACTTTTGGCAATAGTCTTATTAGTTTCTTTTTTAATGTACAGACTTTTTTAAAAAAGTTTTACTTATTTATTTACTTTTATTGAATTTTTGTCTTTGAAAAATTTACAAGAGTATACTTATAATATTAGAGCTTTGTCTTTTTTTGATTAAAAATAGTTTATCTTTTTTTCTTCATAAGATATAAGCATACTAGAATTTTTGGATTGCCTTCTTTTAAACTAATAATATTTTGAGTATTTTCTTTATTCTTAAGTTTTTTATTTTTTATTTTATTCTATTTTATTTATCTTGAGCAATATTAGATATTTTTTTAAAGCATTATTATGAAAGAGCTTATCAAAATGAAGAAATCAATGGCACAAGTGCAAGAAAAATTGAAGGAATTAATGCATCAAATCAATTTACGACCAAAAAGAAGAAACAAAATGACAAAAATGGAGATATAGAGATGATTGGAGCTGCTTCAATATGTTCACCAAATTATATCTCTTCTCTTCTAGTGGAATATTTTTCAAGTACTAAAGAAACAAGAATTATCTTACCTAAGAAGTTTCATGGTATAAATTCAAAATTGCAAAGATTTATCAATCAAGTACAATTGATAATTGAATTTCAACTCCAAAGCTATTCAATTCTAGGATCACAAGTCAAGTTTATTGGAACACTACTTACTAGTTTTGATCTTTTTTTAAATAATATGATCTAATATTAGATAATTTGAAAGTATTTTTTATTGGAGTTTTGATCTATTTATAGAAAATATGATATAATTTATTTTGCAACAAATAAGATCCATATTTTGCTATAAAAAATCAGTATGTAATATTATATGGTTTATAATTTTGACAACTTATGATTGATATACAGTAGAATGATGTTGCATTCATTAGCCAATTTTTTTATAGATTATAATATGAAGTAAAGAAATTGATGTTCAATTAATTTAATCTTCAAACATTGAGTCAAGCAATTGATTTGACTATGAAGTGTGATAATTAAATTTTTGAATTTTGATCCAAGAGTCGCATAGGTAGGCTTTAATGTTATTATAATTCAATAACAATACCAATGTCTTTTCAATACATACCTTTAAAAGATGAGGATATATTAATTGATGTAGTATGTTTCAAATTTTTTATTGAGCAAGAAAAGACTTGTTGTCATTAAAAAAAATTATGTTTATATTATAGAAAATCAAATTACATTATTCTATATTTTCAAAAAAAATGATGTAATCATAAAATGAAAAGTAAGACTATCAAAAAAGACTTTATGTCTGAAAATAAGTTTGTTCAACTTTGATATGAATCATGTGGCTAAAACTTTATACAACACTTAATAAAGGTCTTATTCTCTCCTCAAAATTCCCTCTTTGTTTTTTAATAGATGTTAGTTTAGGATCTAAACATTACAAAGCCTTTACCTTGTCAGATTCAAGAACATTAGCTTGTATTTTATATGAAGAGTTTCTTAAAAGACATAACATATCTTTAATAAAAAAAAAAAAACTAATTCATGTAGAAATCAAAGATGGTCATCTATTATTCTTTGGAGACATGATTCATAAAATATTTCCTTTAAAAATTGTAATTAATAGTCATAGTAGTTTTGTGATATTTGATATTATTAAATCTCCTTCTAATCCAGTTATTTTAGATTTAATGTGGTTAAAAAGTATAATTCTAAAATAGATTGGATTTCTTGTAGTTTTTATTTTTTTAAAAGTATAATTAATAGTATAATTAATTAATTAAAGAGTTATAAGACTAGTACAATCAAACTTATATTTATAGGTGTGAAAGTTTTTTTACATGATGTAAAAGAAGAATCATCTTGTATCATTTATGCCACACTTATTTCTAATCATAGAAAGACTTCAAACGACATTCCTAGCTATTATCAAAAAATTCAAGATATATTTGAAAACAAAAATGGAGATATTCTTCCAAAACATTGTCTCTATGATTATTCAATTGACCTTTAAGAAGGATCTCAATTGCCATTTGGACTAATCTATAATTTATCATAAAATGACTTGGCTGAATTCAAAGAATATATTAAAAAAAATTATGCCAAAAATTTCATATGCCATTTCAAATTTTGAATAGGAGCTTCAATTTATTTGTAAAGAAAAAAGATGGATCATTGTAGATATGTGTCAATTATTGAGAACTCAACAAGTTCACCATCAAGAATAGATACCCACTATCTTTGATATTTGGACTTTTTGATTACTTGAATCAAACTAAGATCTATTCAAAATAAATCTATAAAGGGCAAATAATCTAATATACATCAAAGAAGGAGATGAATGAAAGACTACATTTTGAACTAAGTATAAGCATTTTAAATGTAATGTCATGTCTTTTGGACTTACAAATGCATAAGTAGATTTTTAACATCTACTGAATAATATATTTTTAGAATTTTTAGATAATTTAGTTGTTTGTTATTCAGACATCTTAATTTATTTTAAGAATATAAAAAAATATGAATTCTATATTCATCATGTGTTACAAAAATTAAGAGATGCAAGATTCTATGTCAAGATAAAAAAATATATATTTCACACTTTTTAATTTGACTTCTTAAAATATATCATTTCAAATGATGGACTTATGATGGATCTTAAGAAAGTTCAAACTATTATGGATTAAGAGATCTCAAAAATGATAAGAGATTTTAAAAGCTTTTTGAAATTTGTCAACTACTATCAAATCTTTATTAAATATTTTTCTCAATTTGTAGCTCTACTTTCATATTTGACTTATTAAGACAAACTTCAATGAAATCAAGAAGCAAAAGCAACATTTGAAGCTTTGCAGACAATATTTGTTTTTTTTTACCAATCTTGTATTACATTGGCTTTTCTTAGCTATTTTTTATGAAAATTGATGCATTAGACTTTGCTTTAGGTGTCATATTGTCGCAAATGGGAACAAATGATAAACTTCACTTAATAGCTTTTTATTTCAAATTTTTTTTACTAGCCAAGATCAATAATAAGATCCATAATAAAGAATTTCTTATAATTATGAATTTTTTTTAAGAATGGCGCCATAATCCAATAATTGCTCCTAATACAATTATTATATATACAAATCATAATAATCTTGAATATTTTATATCAACATGCACTTTGAATTATTGTCAAGCTTCCTAAAGCATGTCCTTATCAAGATTCAAATTTAAGATCACTTATCAAGGAGAAAAATAATAAGGTTTGTCAAATGTACTCTCTAAACAATCTTATCTTACATCAAAGGAAGGAGATCCTACTCTTTCGTAATCAACAGATAATTCTTTTGAAGCCAGACCATTTTTATCTTTGAGCAATGAAATCAATATTGATTGTTGATTCAAATTTCATTAAATAAGTTTAGTCAAGTATGTCTTCTGATCTTCTTACTTGTAATATTAAAGAAAATCCTTCAAAGTCTCATAATACTTGTAAATTGAATTCAAGAACAATCTTTTATATTTCAAAGGACACTTATATGTTTTAGAAGGTGAAGCTCAATTACATGTTTTTTAAGCTCGTTACAATTTTCTAATAGTAGAACATTTTAGGTACAATAAGACTTTAGAATTAATATCCAAGGATTTTTGGTGGTCCTAAATGTAGAAGATAGTCAAAGATTTCGTACAATCTTGTGATGTGTACTTAAGATTAAAAATTTCTTGTCATTGATCTTATAGACTTCTTCAGCCATTATCCATTCTAGAATAACTATAGTCTATTGTTTCTAAGGATTTTGAGAACTTATGAATATAATTTCCTAGAGAGTGGGATTAAAGAGCAAACTTAAAAATATTTCTTTAAGCATTAGTTTTGAGTAATTTGGATGTGTAATAACTTTGCTAGAGCATTGCAAAGTTACAATTTTTTTGGATGACTCTAGAATTTGTGAAATAAAAAGAGTATTATGTTTTGAAGAATTTCATGAGTTCGGTAATAGTTTTATAATTCAAAATTTGAGAACTTAAGAAAATAGTTGTCTGGAGTGCATGCTATAAGTTTGAATTTAATCAAATGGTTGAATTGAAGGTTATTGAATTTCAAGTAGGTTAAGGTCTTGATAATTGAACTTTGAGAGACAATTAGGATTTTTAAGTTCTTCAAAAATTTACTAGCTTGATTGGGATAAAATTTATGTGTGAGGATAATAGACCTAATTTGCTACAATATGTAAAATTTAAAAATAATTGAATAGTTTGAAAAAAAAATATTGGTATTGGAAGTTCAATATCTAGATTGGAATAAGAGGTCAACCAACACCTAAGTAGATTTTAGGATTTTTCTTCTATTTGATAAGTGCAATTATCTTCAAATTATGTATACTTATTATTAACTTAGTTATTGAATTTTTTTGTAAATTTTTAAATAAGATTGATAGTTTGATTGATAGATATTGAGGTTTTAAATAGTACTAGGATAAAATTGAATTGGTTAGGATTTGGTTCAGGATTTAGAATTTCTCTAGGATTTTGTTTAGGATTTAAGATTTTTCTAGGTTTTGATTTAGGATTTAAGATTTATCTAAGATTTAATTTAGGATTTAAGATTTATTTAAGGTTTGGTGTAAGATTTAAAATTTTGTTGACTTATCAGATAAGACATTGTGATTATCACAACCTTTAAGAGAACATATTAAAAATGAAGAACTTCAAGAGCAATATGTTTTTTCTTGAATAAATGTTGACATATAATGCATTTGATATCACAACCTAGGAATAAAACCTCAATGTTTTATGATTTTATTAGAGGTAGAAATGACTCTTGATGGTGTTAAAAAGTTTTTATTTGAAGGAAGTTATGAAGGTCTCAACAATGATCAAATAATAAGGTGGTCTTCTTGCTCTAAAATGGAACATTATTGATGGCTGAGAGGACCTATCAATTACTTCAAAAAAAAATAGAGATCAAAGTATGTGACAAATACAATTCATTGCATCTTAGATTTTCTTGACATATAATCATCGCTCCTCATAGAACTTATTTTTAGAAGAAGGGATAATATCACAGACATATATTTATTATAATTATTATTTACGTGATATGAATAGGTAGAAGTAGATATAAGTAGATTAATTTTATAATAAATTTTAAGAAAGCTTCCTTAAAACTTTATAGAAGTTGTTTTGATTTTACATATGTTTGTAGTTGATTGATAGGTTAGAAACTTGGTTAACAAATTAATCACATACTTCACATGTTAATAGCTTGCTAAACAAGCTAACTATGTGGCATCAATATAAAAAACTTGTCTTGCAAGTTAACATACATATTGTGCAAAGTCAACACATTTTAGAAGTCTTATAGAATGTCACTATATGGCTCTTATGTAGATAATATATATAGATGCAATAATAAAGCCTTTTTTACTCTTGTTAACTTCTTTCTTGCTTCTAGTCTAGTTTCAAGAATCTATAGTTTTATTGACTTTTGGCAATAGCCTTGTTAGTTTTTTTTTTTTTTTTAATATACATAATTTTTTTATTTCTATTTTATCATACTTCTTTAAAAAAATATTACTTATTTATTTTCTTTCATCAAGTTCTTATCTTTAATAATATCAATACAATATCCTTATCATCAATTAGCTTATCAACAATTACTAGTTGCTATATAAGTGCTTTTATCTTATTGATATAAGCTATGAGATCATCTCTTTCTTCCATCTTTATCATTAAGAATTTTTTCTTTATCTATAGAATGTTGGCAAGGTTTTTACTCTCATAGGTGTTGCAAAGAGTCTTCGATGCTTCTCTTGGTCCATTGCAAGTAATTACATGTGAAAAGTTGGCACTTTCAAGATTTGTTGCAATCATTGAGACTCTTCATTTTCATCAATAATGTTCCAAAGGTCCAATAAAGCCAAAAAAAGTCCCATTTTTTTCTTCAAATGGTAAAATTTGTTATGTCTAAACTTCTTAAATTACTTTCAAGCCCTCATATTCACATGAAGCCATGTCTAATGAAGAGATTATCAAAAAAAATAAAAAAAGAGAATATAAAGCTTTTAAAATCAACAAGAAGATGATGCTTTAAAAATCCAAAATACATCTTTTGTGAGTATACTAGTAATTTCACTCTTTAATTAATATCAATTCTTACAAAAATACTTATAATCTTATAATTATCTTCTTATCATTATAAAAAAATATTTTAAAAAATTTAACACATAGAAGCCCAATATTAGTACATCAATGATGTAACTAAGCAAAGAAACACAATACTAATATTCTATGAAATCATTTTAAGGTAGTTGATACCTCCAAGACAATGAGTGTACTTAATAACAAAAAAGAGTAAAATTATATCAATAATTCGATGCAAAAGAGGATTTAGAAGATATTAAATCCTAACATCAACAACAACTATAAGATCTACTCTTCATAATAAGAAAGACTTCAAAGAGCTTCAAAATTTACAATTAAAGTTGAATGGGTCCATAACCTATTGAGAAAAAAGAACTTTGAAGTCACAACATAAAGCATCAACAAGGTTGCTTACAAAGTATAGAAAAAGATATCTTTTACTTCCAACATTCATTACTTATAGGGGGTAGCTACTGCCTAATAGATAACTTCCATTTTTTGATGAATACATCTATCCAATATTCTATTGAGACTATCTATGATTTTCTTATCTACCATAAAAATATGCTTTTAGCATATTTTCTATATTCTTAAGATCTTTTGTCTACTCCTTTACTTTATCTCTTGGCCTTATTACATATGAAGAGCCAATTCTTTGACCAATAACAATTTATCTAAAATAATATCTTCTATAATGTTATTTATTCTACTTTCACTTTTACTTACTTATTTATATAAGAGATAGTATAACTTATAAACTTCTATAAATTATATTATATGTAATTGTAATTATAAAATCTTATTTTTCTTTATTTTATTATATTTTATTTAATTCTTTTGAGATTGTATATATATTTATATATATATATATATATATATATATTTAATTTTATTATTTAAAATATTATAAATAATGCTACTAAACAAGTTTGTAACTTAGATCTATTTCAAATATATAATGTTGAATTTGAATTTGATTTTATATTTTTCCAACAATACTTCAATCGTAACTATTTTTTATAATATTTTATACTTTTATTTCTTGAATAAAAATATTCATGATAAGATTAAATAATTTTTTACAAGATTAAATAACTAGTAAGCTAATTAATTATTTAACATGTCATATTAATTTTATATAATCCTATTTTTTCTTAGAAATAAAATTGATTATGTATAAGGTATATCTTGCTTTAAAATACCCTATTTGTATATTATAATATAAAATAAATTTAGTAATGTAATTATTTGTGGTAAAAAAAAAGCAACAAAGTTTGATTGAATCATTGTAAATTTATAATAAATATATATATTTAATTCAAATCTAAGGTTTTTGTGCATTACTATGGTTTTAGGACTATTTTTTTGTTGTAAAACTAAAACCCATTAATCTTAAATAATGTTTTTATTAAAATAGCACATAATATATAATTTTAATAATTATCTAAAAAATAATATTCAGTTTTTTTTCCTTTTTTGGATTATTATATTTTTTGTTAATGCAATGTAAAATTTTTTAAAAACATTTCAAACAAATTTTAATTTAAGTTTATGAAATATATAGTTTATAATATATTTAATTAAATATTTTAATACTAAGTAAAATTTGTATGAGTTCCTAGAATTCAACTTGAAAAAAAAAGTATCATGCACATCGAGTGCTCTTGTATATAACAACAGAAAAAAAGAAAAAGAAAAAGAAAAAGCGAGAGGGATGGTTGAAAAGTGGGATAGTGAGGAAGCCCATGAACAAAATTCAGCGCCCATAAATGCGAATGTGGATCAGTGAGGGCCCAATAAAGATTGGCTTCTGAGTTCACAACGTGCCCACCTTCCAACCTGCCTGCCACAACCATGGTTCCCCTACGTTCCCTCCCACCGTTCCAAGAAATCATATCAACGGTTATTATCGCCTCTGAGCGGCAGCTGCGATCCGACCGCCAAAAATGGCGGAGACAGTCGATTGAACAGTGAGGTTTCTGCGACACAAATCTACAAGAGTGGCACGTGTCCCAGAGTTCAAAAACACGGGCCAAGCAGGATGAACCGGCTCCACGTGCGGCTTAAGCAGAACATAAAAACTAGACCTGGGAAAAGAAAAAATCAGCAAAATGAGTGAGTGAGTGAGAGTGAGTGAAGGAGTGAGTGACTGAGGTGGGAGGGTGATCTAATGCCGCGTACGCACACCGAGTCGCGTCGGAGTTGTCGTTGTGAGGTCACCGCTCTACCGCTCGCCATCCCACTTTCGCTGCAGAAGCTGAGGCAGCAAAATATACACCACAACTACTACCAACTCAGAACCACTACCACCACCTCACCACAACAATCACCATGCAGATGCACCTCAGATTGAACCCCAAGTGAGTAGATGCTCACAGTGTCGATGCAATTGGAAACTCAACTTCACGCACTCCCAAATCAACGCAGAAACTGTGCCACACGGCGCACTCCCTCTCTCTCGAGCTTCTCCCCCCACCCACTCCACACGTCGTGAGGTCTCGGCGTGGGATTCGAGCTCTAGGTCTTCGTTGCCTGCCGTTCTACCCCTGTGGATGGGAGTGCTCCGCTGCTGGGTGCTACCGTGAGGTGCGTCTCGTCTTTGGCTGGGTTTGGGGACCCTCTCCTTTCCTGGGTTGCCTGGCGTCGTTGTCGTCGTCGTCGTCGTCGTCGTCGTCGTCGTTGTCGTATTACGATTGGACTGGGCTGGGATGATCAGAGGTCGTTTGTTCGTGGTGCGGAGATGAGTGTTCCGATGCGAGTGTGTTCTTTCCGTGGAGGGTTGTTGTGGGGTATTGTGTGAGATTCGGTTTAGATGTGTGGAAGAGTTTGGTTAGGGTTTGGGGTTCACTGATGTGGTGATGTAGAGGGAGGGGATGGTTACCGTTGTGGAGTGGACTGGTGAGACGATTGGTTAGAGGTTTAGGGACGACATGGAAAACGAGGAGCAGCAGGTAGGATTGGTGGTCCTGGGCTGGTTTTTGTGATCTTGGGGGTCGAGAGAAAGGTGTGTAATATGGTGAATTTGGGGTGTTGGTAGGTGGGGTAGTATTGTATGGACATGCCCGAATTTGTGGAGTGCGACGTGAATTTTTCGGTGTTCATGCGCTGGGGACGTAGGATCCGCGAAGTGAGTTTGCGTGACTAGTCTGATGGTTACCTGGAGTGATTTCTAAGTGTTTGTGTGTGGGAGTCGTGGTGAGATTGGTACCCCAAACCAAGTGGGATCCTGTGGGGGAGTATCTGTGGGTACTGAATTGCTTGGTGTCATGCAATATGGGAACTTCGGCGCGGTCGGAGTGTATACGGTGGGTCCCAACGTAGTGGTGGATGTGGGTGTGGAAGCCGAATTGGATCTGACGAATGGGTTTTGTTGGTGTGGGTTGAGATTAGGGTTTGCGGGTTGACAGTGAGAGCGGCAATTCGATGGTTTGAATCGTGAGACTTGGAGGATGGTGTAAGATGGGATCCGCATCAGTTGATCTCCCCTGCTTTTCGACGAGTATCGATAATTCGTTATCTGTTCCGTACGTTGGGTTGCGTTGCCGGTCGGGCCACGTTACGGTGAAGGGCGGGGGTATTCGGCATTCTTAAGTGCCCTGTTGATTGGTGCATGGTAAGCCGGCACACGACATCGCCGTGGTCAGAGTTTGTCGGGAAGTGTGTGCTGGGTCGTTGAGGATCTGAAGTCGTGGAGCTGGAGGCGTGGGGTGGGTAATATTGTGAGCGGAAGGTGCGAGGAGCTGGCGCGGAATCGTGGGGTGAAATCGTCGGTGGCGCAGCATTTCAAGACGGGTGGGTCGACGCAAGCCTGCCCCCGCCCTTAGACAGGAGGGGTGGCATTTTGGACTTCCATGGCCGGTCGGTGTGAAGAGGTGGATCTTGAAGCCCAGAGCAGTGACACATCGCCGTTGCTAATGGATCAACTACCCGGTAGTGGATCAACCACGCCTGCTGAACATGTGGTTACAATCCAACCTGTTACTTCCAGCGTTCCTACAAGCTCGTCACACGTTTCATTTTCGCCAGCGGAGGCGCAACAAGAAAGTCCAAGCTTGGGTATGTCGAGAAGTCTGTCGGCCAACTCATTCAGAGGGTTGCCGTCATTTGCGTCAACCACGTCCAATTCTTCTTTGAGATCAGGAAATACGAGTAGTCATAGCGCGCGACAGCGACCGAGTCCTTTGAATTCGGGACTTTGGGTAAGCATCGAACTGACGATCACGATCAGTCAAATTATTGCATCCATCATCGTGCTGGTGCTGTCGAGAAATGAGCATCCACAAGCCCCTCTACACGTGTGGGTCGCCGGATACGCAGCTGGTTGCCTGGCAACCCTGCCCCTCCTGTATTGGCGGTACACACATCAGTACATGAGAACGAGAGAGCCGGCATCGACGAGCGCGTCTGAGCCGAATCCATCCAGCGGAGGTGTGGGTGGCAGTTCGTACGTGACATTAACACCAGGTTCACGGGACGACATGGCACATGGAAGCAGGCAAAGGAGTGGTGTCGGACAAGTGTCAAGTAGCAGCGGGGAGAGGTACGAAAGTCGAGCAGTATTTGCAGGATGCAAGGTCGATGGTGTTGATTTGTCGTGGTGGTGGAAGAGCTGAGTCACGGTGTTCCGGATGTTTGCATGGACGTGAACATGGACAGTGGTTGATAGGGAATTGGAAGTGGAATCCGTGAGAGCAGTGGTTTGGGCAACTCCGTAGAAATGTGAAGTTGGGGTGTGTAGAACTTAGCGGAGAAGGTGGTGAGGGTTCGGGGTTGGTGTAGGTGAAGTGTGTGGTGAAGTTGTTGGACGAGTAGGGAGGCGATATTATTGAATGTGTGGGAGTGGTCTGAGAAATGTTTGGTGCGCGTGCAGGACTGGGATTTATGTTGAGAGGTTCAAGATTGCGTTGGATTGTTTTTTTGCGATTTGGTTCGTGGTTGGCAACGTTTGGATATTTGGTGGACATTCGGCAGCACACGACGCTCCAAATTTGTACAGGTAGGTGACGCAGTGTGGTGTTGTGGGAAGGTTGGTTGGTTGTGGCGGTGGCCTGTGAATTGTGGTGTGGGTCGGAGATGGTAGTGAAGTTGCAAAGGTTGTGGGGAGAAGAATGGACAGTAAGAGGGTTGTGAGTGGGGTTTTGGCAGGTTATGCATCGTGTTGCTTACGTTCAGCTGCATCGGATATGCGATGCCTTTTATTCTTTGCGCCACTATTTGCTGCTGCTTGCCGTGCATAATTGCACTGTTGGGTTTTCGGGAGGACCAGAACCAGCCCCGAGGAGCCTCGCAAGAGGCGATTGCTGCCCTGCCGACGTACAAGTTCAAAGCGAAGGCTTCGAACGAGTCAAAATTAAATAAGGATGGCAATGATTCGGATAGTGAGGGAGCAGGCGAGGGAGGGTGGGTGGCAGCTGGGACAGAGAAGGAAAGATGGGTGTCCGCCGACGATGCTGTGTGTTGCATCTGCCTGGGCAAGTACAAGGACGGTGTGGAGTTGAGGGAGCTGGTGTGCACACATCATTTTCACGTGGAATGTGTTGATAAATGGCTCAAGATCAATGCGTCTTGTCCGCTGTGCAAGTACGACATTGGGGGTTCAGCGGAAGCAGGGGATGCCACGTCGGTGGAGGCTGGCGGCGATGGCAGAGATCGGGCGGAAGGTCTGAACAATGCAGCGGTGTCGTCAAGTTGACGTAGAGAGGGGGCGGGGTTGAAGGCAGAGTGATGGTAGATGAAGGCAATATCTGCAGCTAGCCGTTACCCAAATGAGGATGAGTGGAATTTGGAGAAAGCAGCTATTGCGTAGATAGTGGTGCCATGTTATTCAGACATCCTGTAATTTCCGGCTTTAGGGAAGTTTTTCTGCCTGTGCCGGCTGGTCGATGTACATATACCTGTAGTTGAGTGCGTGGGAGAGAGGGCGGGGGGGGGGGGGGTCCGTGTCATGTGGTGGAAGCCTGGAATTGACGGTTTTCCATGTTCGGGGAGCTGGAGCAGGTCGCGGTCTCATATTGTGGAGATCTGGGACATGCCAGCTGAACGATGTTCGCGAGAGCTTTGAGAGCTGAGTAGGTGATTTAAAGATGGATTCAGTGTGTATCGCGCGTTCGGAGCCCCAGAAGCTTCGGATAGTGCCGTGTTTATGTGAACGAGCTTGTGGAGCGATGTAGCTTCTGAACCAATGATTGGTGGACGTAGCTGTGGAGCTGTGAGGAGGCATGAGAATGTGGAGGCAAGGGTTGTGCAATTGAAGCCGGGCATGTCGTAAATTTCGAGTAGCTTGGTAGAGTTGTTCCGACGGGAGCAGATGGCCAAGACTGCCCTGTCAGTCTCTTCACTGAAAGTCTGAAAGGGGCGATTGGCGATCGATGAACAGTTGCAGTTAGCAGTCACAGTGGCATCATACGTACTGTTACGAGAAG
This sequence comes from Physcomitrium patens, assembly GCF_059467195.1. Lineage (NCBI taxonomy): Eukaryota > Viridiplantae > Streptophyta > Bryopsida > Funariales > Funariaceae > Physcomitrium > Physcomitrium patens. The sequence continues at coordinate 7,743,809 of NC_143412.1, read as the reverse complement.
GACTGTAACGGTAAGAAATGTGCGAGGCGCATGTATTAGGTAGTTATTGTAGATGCCAAACGTGGAGGCGATCAGTTGATTAGGAGGTGGATCGAGCGAGAACTGTGTGTTCGTGGTAGGGTGGCGTTAGGTTAGATGACGAGGACGTAGGAAGAATTATTGGCTGCTTTAAGAGGTAGGTGCTATGCAATACATTTTCTGACTACGCAAGTGTAGGTAAAGATGTGTACACGTTTCTATCCGTACATGCTTAGATTTATTTCTGATTTGTGTGTCTGGACTAAATGTGAGGATGAATGTACATGGACGGACTTGCAGTGGTACTTAAGTGCAGATAGAATGCGTTGTTCTATGCTTTGTTGATGTTTTTGCTTATTTTGTTCGCAGCTGTCTGGCATATAGAGTGGAGTCACTTCGTTTGTGGGTGATCTGGACACTAACATTTCTCAAGGTGATTGGAATATTCATGTATCTGGTACGCAAGCACTAGTCTCTCGCGCCATGGCCGATTTGGGTACAACGCGATAGTAGGTGGACAATGATGTGAAAGTAATCTGCCCTGTTTTTATTTGTGATCGTAAATTCTTGCCTAGGAAATTACAATCTGGTTATTCTATCGTCCTGTTGATACGTGCCTGAGAAGGTTGAACTTGGAGAAGGATCATAGACATTGAGAGGTCTGGAGTTATAATTAACCTAGGAGCATGCGTGTGGACATGCTTATTTTTCATCGACGTCATCCTGCTCACTTGAGCTCTTGTCAGTTGACGTTCGAAAGTTACCTGCTGAGAGATGGTAGAGCAGGAACCGAGTCACGTTTTTTACCGAAACTGCAGCTGTTTCGACAGCACTTTGGGCGTCAATGGAAGAAAATTAAGTTGGGAAAAAAATTGGGAGGATGTAGTGAATGGGAGAGCTCGAAGGTTGAGTTCATTTTAGTATGCATCTTGCTCTGGGATAGGATGGAAGTGAATCAAATGTAGAATAAAATGAAGTTTTTGCATTTAGGGTGGAAGCAAAACACATGGATAATATCTTATGGAGGATCTTCTTTAATGTTTTGTAGGCACAAATTTGACTTTATAAGTATTTGTAATTAGTTGATAGATTAAAAACTTAGCCAACAAGTTGGCTATGTGTTGCACATGTTGGCAACTTGTGGTTTAAGTTGGTTGTGTGGTATATGTATAGAAAATATATCTTATAAATTAGACATGTGTCTTGTAAGTTGGATACATGTCAAACCTCGTATAGAATATTTCCATATAACTTCTAGTTAGATAGTATGTATGGATGTAAGAGTAAAGGCTTCTTTATTCTTATCAATGTTTTTTTTTTTTTTTTTTTTTTTTTTTTCCGGTCTTGTTTCAAGAGTCTTTAGTCTTTGTGATCTTTGTGAAACTGGATTAGACTATCTCAAAAATCTAAGACCCTTCTGATCCACAGTAACATAAATTCTATTACACCATAAGAGAGAGTATATTATAACAAAATAAAATAGAATAGAATTAAACAAAAAGATGCCCAAATGGCTCTAGCCAGTCCTATTTATACTATATTCAACCATCTTGGAACTTTTTAATATGTTCCTAATAATGGATCCCATCTAGATAACCATCCTAAGCTCTTTTTAGAATGTTCCATGATGGACTCCACTTAGATAACTGTCCTAAGTTCTTTTTAGAATGTTTTGTGGTAGATCCCATATAGTCCACTAATCTAGCTCTAATTTTAGAAACTTCTATAAACTTCTTAAACATAGCTTCAACTATCTATTCTTATGTATCAACAATATAAATATCTTATCTATACAATGCTACAGTTAATCACTCTCTATTAATACTAAACGTCTTCATTTTGCTGTCAATGGTATCTCCAAATTAATTCTTTGCAATAGATGAGATTCTATGCAAGTTCCCACGTTGCATTGTGGATGTAATAATCTTTTTTAGAGGACTTTGTACTGAAGTTGTTGACGTCTATTGCCATGGCAAAAGTAGCAATGTTCCAAAATCTTGTCTCCTTCATACTCTTCTTGGTCATCAATTATAACTAGTGGTAATGGTGGTGGTAGTTGGTGTTGGTCCAAATAGCGCCTTGGCTTGGTATGAAATTCCTTGAATTGCAAAACATGGAAGACTAGATGGATTGGAATACGTGGCGAAAGTTCAAGGCAGTATGCGACATCAAAAATGATATACTTGATCTGAAATGATGATACAAGATAATCCATAGTGACAAAAGATAATATCAAAGAAGATCCATGTAAATGCTAAGGCATCAATATTTGAGCATATTGTGGCTAAATGAAGTTGCTTTAAGAGTCAATCTATAAAGATAGCAATTGTTATATGATTGTGAGGTATCTGCAGCAAACACGTAATAAGGTCCATGGTCACTTGCTCTTAATATGTTGTACATAGTGGAATTGGCTACAATAGTCCAAGAGATGCTACATTGCATGCTTTATTACGTTGGCATGACTTGCAAGAGCATATAAAAGCTTAAACATCACGATTCAAATCTACTCAAAATTATGTCCTTGAGATCTATTTTAAAATCTTTTTATGCCTTAAATGCCCAGATATTAAGATGTTATGTCCTTCTTAAAATATACGCATCTAAAGTATAACATTGTCAAGTATATAAAATTGCTTCTTGAGGTAGATCAATCTATCACTAAGATGATAATCTTAATATTGCATATCACCTATCTTCAGCCAAATAATAATAATTTTGAAATAAATATTCCAATGCATAGCTTCTTTTCATTTCATTCCTTTGATTAGATTCAAATTAATATTACTAATGATAGTAACTTCTGCCTTGTCCTCCAATTTGAGCTTCAAATTTGGTCTATGTAATAAGGTGTCCGACATAGTATATTATTGCCCTTGCTTGTATTCAAGCCAAATATCAAAAAGCTCCAATTGTTCCTCTCAATGATAATATCATGATTTCATATTTTTTAGATGCAAATCGTGTAGGAAAGACTGATGGTTAGTCCGAACAGTCATTAGCTTTTCTAATAGGTAGTATTGCCATATCTTTGTAGCATGTATGATTGCTAGTTGCTCTTGATCACGTGCAAAGTAATTGCATTCTATCCTTTTAAGGATGCGCAATTCATATGCTATAAGTTGAAGGCCCCTACCAGAGTCTTGTTAAAAGACCATTCCAATAGCAAAGTTAGAAGCATCAATGTGAAATATATATAGAAGGTTGAGATTATATAATTGTAATATTTGAGAAGTAATAGGAGCCTCCTTCAACCTATCAAAGACGCTTTACTGCTCTAGTTTCTATTCAAATAGGACACCATTCACTAATAAGCTTATCAATGAGGTAGAAATATGTGCAAATTACTATATAAAATAATAATAATATCTATCAAGGCCTAAAAATGAGCGGACTTCAAAAGCATCCTTAGAGGTTGGTTAATCTTCTACTACTTTTATCTTATCTTATTCCATGCACACACCTTTGGAGAGTACTATATGTCCCAAAAAGATAACTTCTGACTTCTAAAATTTACACTTTGATTACTTATAATAGAAGCAATTATCTTGTTGTTGGCGCACTACTTTATGTAAGTATTGCTTATGCTCCTCAAAAGTTTTATTATATATTAGGATATCATTGATGAAGATAATTACATATTTATTCAAAAAGTCGCAAAATAATTTGTTCATGTAACCTATGAAAGAGGCTAGATATTTGGTGAGGCCAAAAGATAAAACAAGTTATTCAAAATATCCTTAGTGCATACAAAATACCTTCTTTTTTATATCCTCTCTTGTGTTAGGTGTCTGCCAAGAGCCACTCCAAAGATCGAATTTGCTAAAGATGGTTGCACCTCAAAGTCGATCACGAAGATTATCCAATGCATAGAAGTGGACAAGCATTCTTGATAGTGTGCTTATTGAGGCCTTGATAGTCAATGCAAAGCTGAAGTCCACTATCCTTCTTGGGTGTAAAGATTACAGGTGTTCTCTATGGTGATGTACTTTTTTAATTGAAACCTTTCTCTAAGAATTTGTCTAATATATTTTGTTTCTCTTCAAGTTCATTTGGTGCTAGGCAATAAATTAGCCGACTTATTGATTTGGCCCAAATAATAGTTCTATTCAGAAAGAAATACCTTGATCAAGAAACATGCCACTAGATAGGTTGGTTGGAAAGACATCCCAATATTGTATTGTAATATAACTATATGATGAAAATATAATCTAAAATAAAATTTTAATTAATATTTAATCATTTTTATTTAATAATAATTTAAGATATTTCAATATGGCTTTTCATAAAAGTCTTTTAGCTTATTTTATTATCTTAATAGCTAATAGATTAAAATTTGGTTGGTAATTTTACCTTTTAGGTTGTAGAAATTCTTTTATTACTTTAAAAGGCTATAAATTGATAAAATCAGATTATAAGAGATAAATAATTAACATGGTTGATACTATAGTTTAGCTAAAGATAGAACTAGACTAAAAAATTTCTAAGATAGGTTAGATTGATATTCAAAGGTTGACTATTTGTGGAACATGGTCAAAATCAAACTTCTAGTTATTAAAATGACCACTTAAGATAAAATAGAGAAGCATTTGAAGTTCAAAAATTAGAGTTAATGAATCAGCTTTAAGCTTGATTTAAAGGTGTAAGGCTTGTTTTTAGAAGGTTTGAAATATCTTTGTAATCATTGTTCAAAGTCAAAGTTTGTATTGGTGATTTGGATTCTATGCAATATAACTAGGGCTAACACTCTTAGCTAATTCGTACAATTGGTATCACATCTATAGTTCAAAATTTGCCAGTACTTAGTTGATTAGATGTGCTAAGTGTGTATAAAATTTTGTATCAATGTAGTAATGCAATTGAAAGATATCTAGGTTTTGGTACAAGAGGATATTAGAAGTTGCCAATTTGGAGTTGGATAGGGTTTCTATGATATTTAACGTTCTATTAGTTGGATTAAGGTGAAATTTGGTATAATAGTAAAAGACTTTAAGATCAAGCCATACACCAATTTTGAGTTGATGTAAATAGTTGAAAAAAGAGAAATTACTATTGGAACATTTGCATCAACTTTCAAGTTGGTAGCCAAGTAACATTAGTGCGGTTTTTGGACTTTTTTTCACAATTTGTAAGTTAGATTGGGCTGAATTTTTTTGAGCATATAAAAGACATATAGTGATATTTGTATAAAAAAATTTGTACCAAGTAGATAGTCAAATCAAGAGTTATAGCTTGCCAAAGCTTAGTGATTAGGATTAGGATTTGTAAAGAGAAATTAAAATTGCTTAATTATGAAAGTAATAAGGCAATTGGATTTTATGTATAGTTGAGGTTTCTAAGAAGAGTATTTTTCAACACTTTTTACTAGGAGGAATCTATTAAGGTTTCTTAGATATTAATAAAACACAACTTCACCTTTCTCAAATAGGTATTTGATGCATTTACAAATAAAATAATACATATTACAACATTGATATTTTCATATAAGTTGCTCTACTTGTTCTACTCCTTATATTGTTTTTCCTACCACTTACGCAAGATTTAGAACCACCATATATATCAGTTGCTTGTGTTATATTTGCCTCTTCATAAAGGTCATTCCTATAAGTTAGTCTTTAGTCGTAGATTATTTTTTCTCCACACTTAATGCAAAGGTATAAATAGTCATCTTGTATCCACCATCTTTGAAGGAGATTGTCCATATTAGCTACTAAATTTGCTGATTTTCTATCTCTAGCTATGGCTTACCAATGATAACATCATATCTTAGCTTTGTTATTTTGAACTTCTCTTTGAAGACGTAGGTGTTATTCAACTGCAAGGTTTCTTCTTCAAATATCTCATTCAATACATTCTCTTGATCATCTGCAAGGTATATACTTCTTCTTTTTATTATCTTGGTCTTAATTCCAAATTGATTGATAATTTTAGTCAAGATGTAATTTTTTGTGGAGTAATAATCCAAAAGCATTCAACATGGCTGTCCTCTTAGTCATCTTATTAGACACACCAATTGAATTTTTTTATAGTTATTTAAGGCCATGATGTTTGTCTCTGAAAGATAGAAAATACTTCCTGTATTAGTCCTTGATGCCTTTATTGGGGAGTTCCTTTTCCTTGCTCTATCTTGCTGTTGACTTAGTGAATCTTAAGACAGTAAAACTGCCTTAATTAGTTAGTACTTGAATTTTGAAATTTTGAATAACCTCCAACCTAATGGTCTGGCTATCAATAGTAGAAATACAATCCCTTTTGTGCTAATATTTGTTGTCTTTATAGTGTCAATCATTCTTATAGGATATCAATCTCCATTGGAGTTGGTTGTTATGCTATAGTATTAGATAGCAACATAGGACTTCGTGCTATAGGTTATATTCCATGATTTCTGAAATTTATAGCATTGATCTTCTTTGCAATCTTAATTATTTCTTTAAATATTTGTAGATTCTTTAGTTCTACTTTTTGCTAGACTCTAGATTTCAATCCTCATAGAAATCGATCCATCATCTCTGCATCTAAAACATTGTCAATTTAAAATTATAAGGACTTGAATTGAGACATATAATCTTACATTGATTTGGATTGTGTAAAATTTGTCAACTAATTATGTGCTATCTTTTCCACATTGATGGACCAAAATTGATTCTTAAACTCAGTCTTAAACTCCTTTCAATCACAAAATTTACCTTGAATTCCATAGCTTTAAATTTGATGTTGTGATCAAATGGCTATCGCATCTTTCAAATAACTAGCTGCATATATAAAATCTAAGACCTTTTTAATCTATAGCAATATAAATTCCATCACAATGTAGGACAAAATAAACTACAATAAGAAAAAATAAAACAAAATTGAATAAGAAGATGCAAAATCAAACTTTATCAAGAAAAAAGATCTAAAGCCATACTTCATCAGATGCCTAAATGGCCCTAGCCAGTCTTATTTATACTTTGTCCAACTATCTTGGAACTTTTTAGAATGTTCATAATGATGGATCTCACCTAGATAACTGCTCTAAGCTCTTTCTGGAATATTCTATGGTAGATCCTACTAAGATAACCATCCTAAGTTCTTTCTAGAATGTTCCATAGTAGATCCTACATAGTCCACTAATATAGCCCCAATTATAGAAACTTCTATAAACTTCTCAAACTTGACTCCAACTATCTATTTTTATGTATCAACAATAGAAATATCTTATCTATAGCCCGTTATACTTTGTATCTTTGGCAATAGCTTTTCTAGTTTTAATATCATACTACTTTTGAATGAATATCTACTCTTATTAAATAACATAAGAATGTATTGAAGTTTTTAATATTTGTGATTTAAGTCCTTGTTATTTTGATAAGAATGTAAATTCATTCTTCTTGTTTTTATTTTAGATGTGAGTAGATTACTCCATTTCTTTTATTGTGTTTTAAAGATTGTAAACTACTCATCTTAAAATCAAAACTTTTGTTTTCTAACATTGATTCTTTCTTAAATGAGAGTGGACTAACCATCCTTCTTTGTAAATTTTTTGATTTAATATAAGAAATTACAGATTATCCTTCTTTAATTTGACTTGTGGATCTGTTGAATTTATTTTTTATAGAAATAAAAAAAAAATTACAATTATTACACTCGGCAAAAGTGAGAATAGATTTGCAACTATTCTAGATCTTTGCAAGCTTATTAAGACTCTTAGAGTAGAAATCTATTATATTACCAATGTCAACTATAGAAGTTCTATTTCTACACTTATGAAAAATGTTAATAATGAATATCAAAGTCTACTCTAAGAAGTTATGCAATTGAAGGGAGCAAGTAGATCAACCTTATAATTAAATATAAAAAGTCTTTCTATTATATGTATATAGAAGACAAAGATTACTTTATTGGAAAAATTTATCAAAACAAGATCAAAATTTTAAGATATTTGCAATAAATGAAGTTCTATCTAAAGTTGCATCTTTTTCAATATCTGAATGGATTTATTTAAGTTAGATTTATAGGTGCACTTCTCTTTAGAAATGATTTTTTTTTGGTTTGTAGCTTTGATGGAAAAAAATTCAAAACTCTTTTATATTTTAAATTTATTTTTGAAAGTATTTATAATAATATTTAGAAAAAGTGATTAAAAAAAGATAGAACTAGAGAATCGTCCTTTCAAATTTCTCATATATGTAAGCTGTTTTTTATTTTTCAAAATCCAAAATCACCAAAAACATCTTTTAATTATAAAATCTCTTAAAAAGTCAATATTTATTCAAATTAATTAAAACCAATGTAAAAAAAAATCGTCTTAAAGTTTTTTCTTAAATCTTGCTCTTCAAATAATTAAAAATTTCTAAAATTATCAAAAATGTATAGTTTTATACCTCAGGATCTAATTTGACCTTGATTCACAATTGGTCCTCTTGAGATATTAATTCTTGGTTTGTTAAGATAATTTTTGCTACAAACTACTAATATTAATTATATTTTTAATCTATTTTTATTCTTATTTATGGCCATACAAGATAAGTAAAAATATTTTTTTTACAAAAAAATAACATTAATAGTAAAAGTTTTATTATTTCTTTATCTTTTATACTTATTTTTTATTATATATATTAATTAGACTCTTCTATAATAGAATTCATATTTTTATCTTTTATCATATAATCATGTTATAAGACAATATTATTATACTATTAATATAAAGATAATAATATGATTAAGATAATAATATGATTAAGATAATAATATGATTAAGATAATAATATATTTGTTGGTTATAACTCACATGATACCTTTTGAGCTAAGAGATAAACAACAATACTAATACTTACTATATTGCAATTATTTATTCTAGGATACTCTACATTACCTTACCAATGTATCTTTAGTCTACAAGCTCTATAAGTACTTTTAGACTATTAAATCTTGGGCTTTTGCTTTTGTTATGGATGGTGCTTTTTTAAGACTTGCTTCTCTTATATATGCATTGCTACAGCAAATATTGCAAAACTAACATTTTATTTTTATTGCATCTCATTTTCAAGGAATACAAATTGTACTACTTTTTTTGTAATTTCTTCTTATTTCTTTATGCAATTTTGAATATAAAGATTCCATGATTCTAGAATTAAAATAAGTACAAGAAATTCCATGCTTTGTTCACCTATTTTACTAATGGATTCGATGTATTAATTCCTAAGATCAAAAAATTTCTTAAGAAAATTCTCCGTGGATTTTTCCATCAATATGGCAAAGATTGTGAAGTTTCTTCATAAAAAAAAAATCTCAATAATAATCCTTGGGAACTTGTGGATGCATAATATTCTACATTTGCTTTGCTATCTTACATTTGTTTATATGAATCAATTGCAAATGCTTGACATTAAGAGCAATCAATGCTTATACTTCGGCCATGTTTGACTTGCAATTTGATTTCTTATTTATATCCGTAGAACATTCCAATGACCAATTTCTATGAATGGAAAATTTACTTATGCCTATCAAATGCTTTATAAAAAATGCCCATGTGCTATGATTTTCCTCATCCAACCAATCAATGCAATGGTTGGTTGAGGATGATGCCATTGCCAGGACAACCAATGCAATAACAATATGCAATAAGATTGGTCAACAACCTTAAATCTTCTAGTAGCAATAGAAGAACAATCAACAGGTATTGTATAAAATGCAATAACAAAGGGTGGTGATACTAAGCTATGATGGAGAAATCAACAATACTCTTTCAACACTAGTAACAATAAGAAATCAATTCCAGTAGAAATCAGAACCAGTAATAGTAGCATGGTTTAGCAACAAAGCAAGGCTGCAGTGACTGCAAGGCTCCGGGAGGGACATGACGACAACATTTCATCTGCACAAATCCATCCATTGTAATTATTCATCCAAATATTTTCATCTGATTATCTTCATCCACGGCACTTATTCATCTATGGCTCCAATACTATGTTCGTTCCCGTTGCAAACACAAATGCGCACAAAGAAGGAAAGATCGGCACTTTGTGTGACTTCCGTCATATGCTGGACAAGTCTCAGCTTGCGGTACAAACCATACTAATTTTGTGATGCCAACATAATTTGATTATCGCTTACATTCCGCAGTATGTTTGTGATGCTATAAAGTTTTTTGGGGTAAAGTCCTCAAAGTTTCAAATAGCCCGCCGCTAAGAGATCAAGAAGTCCAATGATAGCTCCAAGCTGGATATCATCAGCTTTCTCAAGAAACTTCATTGGAGAAGAAATCCTTCTCTTTTCGTTACTTTTAGTTAGACTCAGATATCATAAAACTGAGGAAGAGCCCTAGCGTTCCAAAAATTGTGACAAACTCGTTCCAGTTAGCGTCTATAAAGTGTTCCTTGAATCCTAGTCTAAGGAATCAAGAGTAGTAGAACCCTTTTGGTGCACAGCATTTGAGCCATGAGCACCGGATGTCTCCTCAACAGCTGCCCACATATCATAGATGTAAAGAAAATGTAGTGATGAAATCTGGAATGATGTCAAGTGTTGCTGAACGATTAAAGAAATCCTCTTAGGCATCCCATCCTGAACAAGTTTCTGCTCAATACTTGACATTCAGCGTTAGATTTGGCAATAGCCCTCTTCACAACAGACTTGAGCTCTGTAAGTTTTTCATATGCTTGGCGAGCTCTTTTATCTCCCTCTTCACGTCTTGTTGCTTCGCAGCTTGATCTGATTTATGTCCTAGCTCTTGTCTCCCCTCCATTGACATATCCTAAGATAAGCAGGAGAAGACCAGTGAAAAGCCTGAAGCCTTTTACCCTTGGTGACTAGTTTGCAACGAAGTTTGAGCATCGTTTCTGGACTCAGAAAGCCTCAAAAAATCCTTCAGTGCTCGACTTGCAGGCTACATCTTCTCTGATACCATTTTTAATGTAAAAGCTAGTGCGACAGCCAGTTGGTCCACTTTTCCCTCAAACTTCATTATTAAACTTTTATCTAGAATCTCAATCATTTCAGGATTATCCATTTGGCCGTTTACATCGGCTGGAGCTTTTAAGAGCCTCATATGCGAATTAGGGGAAAAAGGTGATTCTCCTTTAGCAAAAATTAGTATACTGTCTTGTTGAAAATCATTTCTAGAAGGAACAGACTCGTCAACTGCCTGTTGGAAGTTCTCATCAATGACAGTACTTCTCCATAGATAGAGAGGGTGACAGAAAGATCAATATAGCGATTCGATTACCAACTCGGCCTTGTACTATGAGCATCTGCCCCTATGCTAAGCTTGCTACAACTCGCTCAATCGTTGTCCCTGGTTTCTATCGCAAGCTTGTGACAAAGGTCCTGAAAAACACTGTTAAGTTTCAGGATTGCTTCTTTCTTGGCTACTAACAAACGTTGTTTTCCTAGAGATAGACACTTAACCTCCTCTTGCTCAATTGCCGACGATGACACTTTCTTCAACAATATCTCACGCTGCCGCAACTTTGCTTGTGCCAAGTTACGCATTGGTTCTTTAATCTCTTTCCAAAAGCTGGAGTTCTTCACTTAGCTTCTGTGATTCATGAATGAATTTTATCTCAAAAACCGTTTGCATTTCCTTTTTATCTCAAAAACCGCAATGTCAATACATTCTTCGTCCAAATCACCAATTGGCTGCAAAAATTGTGCCATCAATTCTTGGTGTGATTTCTGAACCTCCGCATCGGCTTCAAATGGATTCGTGCTGATTGCTTGCACGCACTCTGGAGGATCAACAGAATGATTGCGAGACATGGTAATCATATGGTCCTGGTCAGCCAGTTGAGTCTGCATGTCTTCAATCATTTCATCTCTACTAATTTGCTGTCGCAGCCTGTGAACCATTTCTTGTCTGGCTGTAAGACCTGATAGAAATGCTGTTGAACAGTGGGCCTCGGATTGAACTGACAATCTGAGTTATGACTAAGCTGCCAGATACATATAGAAATCTTGCGGAGAAGGGTCGGTTGGTGCAGGACGCTTGGTTTCAGAGCTGCAAAGCTCATGCTTGGCTTGTGGCAGAACCACAGACTCAGACTTGTCCCAGAATTCCGTCTCGTACGTAAGCACTGAGCCAGTTTCATCTAGATTATGGTGATGCGGTGGTGATGCTGGAGTCCTGGCATCATTGCTCAAACGTCTCTCCTTGGTCTTCTCGCCATCGTTCAATATTTTTTTCGCTCGAATGCAACGTTTACATCCATTACTGCAGCATCTCCAGCTATCATGAACCAATTTGGACAATCTTTCCTCATTCCCATCCTCAGGGTTCTGCCCCCAGGGCTTCGCTCGTCGTTACTCATCGCGACCTCCACTATTCACGATCGCTCAAGGGTGCAACAGAAATTCTCTGCCCAGGCAACTGTGTTACGTGAATCAAATGCGGTGCCGAAATAGTAGAAAGAAACTATACCCAACGTTTCTGTGCATAACCATAAGCAGATGTGGGGCGCTGATAATGCACTGATGGCGCTATAATAATCAACGATAACTCCTGTTGCACCGCCACTGACGATCCTGTAGTCGGTACTTAAATCACTGAACACACTTGGCCAGATTAAACAACGCCCATATTGCCGGCATCTCCCCGAACAAAAGTTCTTTGACGGATGTTCAAAAACCAACAACAATCCCGAAGAAGCTGAAGGGGCAGATTCTTCGGAATCGAAAAGTGGATCCGTCCAAGACCAGATAGATCTTGGGAAGTTGTGTGAATAAAACTCCCTCTTAAGTATGAAAAAAACATATCAGACAGCGATTTTCTCACCAGAGTGACTTCAGGATCCACATTGACGAAAGCTGAAACAAACCCACACTTCAGAAGTCTTCAACACCAACCCAATAAGTCACTCCTCCATTACCCACCACATCTAACCTCTAAGTTAACTACCCTTTTTGTACAGTAACAAACTCTTCTTCTTCTTCTTCATCTGTCTTTTTTTCTCATACACCATGTGAGATTTTCTTCCTTTGAACTTTAATTTTAACTTAATTAAAAAAGAAATTTTCTTCTATCTTTTTGATGTCCTTTCTTCCGTCCACTTCCGAAAGTGTAGACAAAAAAAAAAAAAAAAAAAAAAAAAAATCTTATTCTGAACTAACATAATTCTATTTTGAATTAATTCCTAATTTTGGTTTCAACTCACTAATTACTTATTTTAAATATTTTGTATGCTAGTTTTTTGAAGATATTGTTAAATTAACCATTTTTTTTACTATAAGACTAATTATGATATTTATAGTATGTAAAGCTTGACCTTGTTGAGTTAGAAAAGGAAAAAGTAGATTTAATTGCAATTTAGGCTAAACACAATAAATTATAGAAGGATTATAAGAGATACCACAAAAAGCTTGAGAAATTGACAAGAAAGCATTGAGATTAAAAACAAATAAAAATTAAGAAGTCTATGATTATTATAAAGAACATAAGAAAATTATATCTTTATAAAATTACTCTATATAAACTATAAAATTATAAAACTATAAAATATTAGTAGAAGAAGAATAACACATTGAAAAACCTAAAGACCAATTTAGGTTCTTAAAATAGAAAATTTATTAAGATAGACTATAAATATAAAGATTTTTTTATATCTTTGGACAATTATCTTTTATATAGTACTTAAATTTTAATATCAATTATAAGAAATTACTAATTTTAAATAATAACAAGAATGTAAAATATTACAAATAATTATTGAATTAGTAAACAAAGTATCTTGATATATATGCCTATTTAAGATAATATATAAAATTGAATTTACTATATTTGTTGAAATGGGAGTCTTAATAAAAATAATATTATATATTAGCAAATATGTAAGAAATTTTGCAAATGACAAGAAAGGAATTGACATGAAAATCAAGGATATTGGATGTAGTTGGATCATAGCTACATCCAAATTATTTACTTAGGATTTTTTCATGATACAAACAAAGAAAATATATATAAAAAAATATATATATATATATTTTTTATTTTTAATAAATAAAATAAAATAACATAAAGATTAGGAATTTTGGTACAAACACAAAAATAATTAAGTATAAAATTGTATAAAACCAATAAATTATGTTATTTTTGCTTCTATACTTAGTACTTTATTTTTAATTATTTAATTTTAATATTATTTATTAATATTATTTATAATCAATTCTAAAAATAAAAATCATTATAATTAAAATAAAAAAGTATTTTATATACTAAGTTAATTTCATTGTTTGATTAAAGAATTTATTCATAAATAAAGATTTAATTGAAATTTTTTATGATTGTGAATTTTATGTGTCAATACTAAAATAATTAATTTTATTATTATAATTATTTTATTATATTTTTATAATCGTTTGAATTTTGAGATAGTAAAGTTAATGTTTTAAATTTATATTGTCCTAGCTTCAAAAATATGAAATGAGTATTTTCAATAGAGTAGTAGTAAATTTTTTTTAAAAAAAAAATTAAGAATAAATTATCTTTTTCCTATTAAAAATTTATTATTACTTATGATTCTAAATGTCTTCTTTTATATATAATTTTTTTTATTAAATTCTAACAAAACCAAGTTCTAAAACAAACATGTCTGTGTCTAGATTTTTTTCCTTGATTAAATTAGTATTGATACCTTATCCACATCAAATATCCTAATTAATTAATAAAGACTATGATTGTGTTATTTTTTTCTAATGTTATTTTTTAATGAAAAAAATAAAATTAAAAATCTCATTTCTTTAGATACTTAAATTATCTAATGATATTGCTAAAGAATCTCTAATTTTTGTATATCTTTTCTTTAAACCACTATCTATATTAATCTGTTAAGATTAGTAGATTATTTTATAATAACTTGGTTGCTTATATACAGTTCATTGTAGAAGTGTTATTTATTAGTGTAGTATTTAATCATGAATACTATTTGATATAGTTTTTGTCAAGGAAACAAACAAAAAATCACATACATAGATACATAAGTATAATATATATATATATATATATATATTAATATTTAAAACAATATATACACATAGTTATAATACTTTGAACCTTAATACTAGGAATATTAAGATTCTTAAAAAAATAGAAAATATTCTTAGTTTACATCAAATAGGGTATATAAAATACTATAAGGGATGCTAATTTATACTTCCCCTCTTCCTCCTCTTTCTTCTAAAAAAAAAAAAAGAGACTATTTTTTTGTATTTTTTTCCTTCAAAACGTCAAAATAAGCAGCTTTGAACATATTATTAGCACACCCACTATAATACATATACTAATTTTAAAAAATATATATTTTTTTATAATAATTATTAATTCAAATAAAATTATCCAATGCATGGTACTAATTTCATGTATATGCATTTATTATTATTTAGAAGAAATTACAAGCTACCTTCTTTTGTTAATTTAGAGTTTTATAACTCTATTATATTGGTAATTTTCTAGATAAAAAAATATATGATTTAATTTTGAAAACCTTTTTCTTATGATTTTTAATATATTAAAGAAATAAAACTTAAGATTTAAAGCAATTATTTCTCTTCAACAACTTTATTTTCACTCATCTATTAGCTTAAAAAAAGACTTAGGATAGGTTTAATGGCATGAAAAAGTTAAAGAAAGATACTATTATTAATTAGATGTGAGAATTTAGAAGACTCTCTTTAGGCATCGAACAAAGAATCTTTTTTATAAAATAAATTTTTAGATGAGCATAATTAATAAAAATAATACTATTTTTACAATTATTCTAAATTTTATTTAAGATTTTTAAGTTATATATTTTCTTAAAAATCCTATAAAACAGCACCACCTAGTACTTTATTTTTATTTACCTTAACCTTTAATATAATGAAAAATAATGAAGAATAGACGAGAATAAATTCATACTTTTTAAATATAAGTAAATTAAAATTTTAAATTAAAAAATTGACTCTTTGTAAAGTTACATTTTTTTTTAAGCTAAATTTTATTATTAGAAGCAATTTTAAGTTGTAGTTTTGTTGATTGTATTGGTTTCTGAAAATACGTAAGTTAATCATTAATTCAAAATTATTCAAAAAAACATTAAAGACATACGTTAGGATGCTAAAAGATTTTTTGTATGAAATGATTAAAAAAAAATTAAAAAATTAAAAAAAAACAAAACACATACTAAAATATATTAAGGAAAGAAGACAAACAATAAAAGAATAAAGGTAATAAGAGAAGAAGACAATAAGGCAATGTTGATGAGTGACAGAAAAAAAAAAAAAAAAAAAAAAAAAAAAAGATGCTACAAAGTAGTATGATCAAATGTAGCAAGGTATAAAAGTGTAAAGAAGGATAGGACGATCAAATTAAAATTAATGAGAGACGAATTATATGAAACACATTAAAAATATATATAAAAAAAAATCTACTATGTGCACCAAAGCTAGGTTAATTTTTTTAAATAGTATTTAAGAATTTTTGGTTGTGAGTAATGAATTGGTACAATATAGAAAGATCACAAGGATGTATAAGAAATGAGAGAAAAAATCTTTTAAAGCTTGATAGAATAGAAGTTAAAGCTTAGATTGCTATGAAAGTAATAGTTATTTTTGAAGCTTCTATGAAGATAATTGGACTAAGTTATTCTAAAAAAAAATGTAACTTTTTAAAGAATAAAAAACTTCTAGTGAAATTTTTGATAAATTCATGGCATATTTATAAAATTTTAAATTTATATTTTATATGTAAGAAATTTTTTTAAAGCTTTCTAAAGAAGATATTATTTTTTAATATATTTCTATCTACTTCTATCTATTTATAATTAATTTTATTTACTTTAAAAAAATACTTTTTTAATATTATTCCTTCTTTTATACAATAAGCTTTACAAGAAGTAATTAAATTGCATTACAAGTTGATGAAGTGTAAGTTTTGTTGAATTGTATTTGCAAAAAATTCTAATCTATATTCTACACAATTGTCATTAATAGGTTCTTTAACTATTAATATTCTCCTATACCATAGCAAGAAGACCATCTTGTTATGTGGTCATTATTAAGGCCTTTGTAACTATCTTTCAACAACACATTTTTTATTTTTTAGGTTTTTTATTTACCTTTAGTAGTATCACAAAGTATTGAATGTCTCTTCCAAGATTGTAGTATCTAACATGTTATAACTTATCATTTATTTTAAAAAAGACATGTCTCTCTTTAAAATATTTTTAAAAATTTTGATGCCATTCAAATTAAGACAATTTAAGTGCTTTATTTGTAATTTTTTTGAATAATTTTTTTTGGAATTATTTATTAATTGTTAATTTTTTATTATTATAAAAATTTATATGAATTAAACCTTAAATTTAATTCTCTTTGATTTAAAATATTGTATTGTGAATATTTGGTTCTAGATTTTGGTAGATATTATTAAGAAAAAATAGCAATAAGCTCTTATGTATTTGTAAGATTCTTGAATGGTTCTTGTATGCATTTCTAAATATTATATCTGTACTAATAGAAAAAATATTTTAATTATTTTAATGTCTCCTTAAATCTAAGATTTCTTCTACTTTAAATTCTTAATTATTATTTATTTCAATACAAGATGGTGGAAATTATCATTTTCTTGATATATTGATTGTAATATAAGATTCAATGAGAAACATGTGTAATACATGATGTGTCTTTATTGATTATGGTAATTACAATTGATATACAATTAGATTAATTCATTTTTGGATAACAAACATACCATCCTTTTAATAATTGAGTTATACACAAGGTCAATTGGTCTTAATATTACAATAAAATATCTAAATTTTATTATCAAATTTGAATATATATATATATTTTCTAAAAACATCTATATATTTTTTTTTGTTGTTCTTAAGTATCTTTTAGTTGTAAATTTGTTGTTATATGAAGCTTAATTATTTTTTGTTTCAAATCTTTTATTTTTATATTTTTCAATTTTAAAAAGTTAAAAGTATCAAATTATGGATAATAACCATAATTAGAAAAATTAATAATTTTATTAAATAAAAAATTTATCATGATATTATATAAAAATTCTATTAGTAGTAAGCAAGTTGTCCAATTATCTCAGTGTATAAGACTATTGGAAATTCTATAATTTTAATAGAAATTATCATTGAAACATATTTGTTTATTTATATACTTAAATAGTTTTTTTATAAGGTATAAAATACGTCATTTTAATTAGACAATATATTATGAAAAAAATAGAATTTTAAATATTTAAATTATAAATAATTATAAAAATAACTATTAAAATAGCTAACTTAAACTACTATAGAATAGGTAGAAGTTGGAGAAGTCTATAAGATTCATTGATTCAAAAAAAATATTACAAGTTTAAAACAAATACTGATATCTTTTTACATTTGAAGTCATTAAAAGTCCTTTGAGATAAGCTTCAATGATTTTTTATATTTAAAGTGTATTGTTGTAGAAAGTCATTTTGTCTTTGTTGTGCATATGATTTTACTTGACCTTTTAGAATATATAAACATCTTTTACAATAAAGAAGGTTATTCTTGAATTAAATTTTTTTTAGAGTGATTATAAAGGTTTTTTTAATATATAAAAAAGAGGTTTGTTAACATACTTAAATAAATTTTATTAAAAAAAGTAGTATCAACTAAAAATATTGACTTAATGGTTCAAATATGTAGTTATTTTAATTTCAATATAATATTTTGTTATTGATTATGCATTGCATTCTTATTTTTATTTTTTTGCAAGATATTAATATCTAAAAAAGATATTTAAAAAGTCTTATTATTTTCTATATTTATTTTTAATATTAAATAAAAATCATAAAAAAGATAAAATTTAATAGGCTTGGCAACAATTTAAGACATGTATTCACATGAAATACTTAAGATTCTTGTGATTGATATAAATTTTAATCAAATGAAAAGTACCTTCTAAATAGTGATATTATTTTTGACATGAGTCTAGAATAAGCAAGAATTTTTTTGGTGTAAATCTCATAAAATTAATCTTAGATGCTTAAAAAAAATTTGAATAAAATAAAATATAATGATTTTTATTATTTATAACTATTTGTGATAGAATTACAATTGACACAATGTTTATTTTTTTTAATAATAATTTTTTTAAAAAAAATTAGAAAATATTAAAAAAGAACTAGATTAGAATTTCATTTAAATCTTTCAAATGTTGATTTTGCATCTTTAAAAGCTAATCTTTAAAAGTTAATCATGTAAGCATAATAGAAATTTCAGGAATATTCTTATTAAAAATTTGATAATAATTTATAAATTTTAAAAATGATGAGATATCACATATATTTTTTAGAGTTTTTTAATCTATTATTTTCTATAACTTCTTAGAATCTATATGCAAAATATTGTTTGAAATAGTATATTCTAAAAATTCTACTTAACTTAGATGAAATACATATTTTTCTATCTTAGTATATAATCTTGTATCTTTAAATTTTTATAGTAAAACGTAAACATATTATTTATGTTTTTTTATATTCTAAGAATTTATAAGAATGTTTTCAAATATATAACTTAATTATATAAAAATATATAAAATACATTATTTATCAAATGTTAGAAAGCAACTAGAGAATTTATATATCAAAAAGAAATGACTTTATATTCAAAATGTCCATACTTTGTTTAAAATGAAATATTTTATTTTTATTTTTTTTAATATATAAAAAATTATAGACTTTTTGTAAATCTATCAAAATATAGATATCAACTTTAGTCATTTGATCAAGGAGCTGCAATATCAAAAACAAAGAATTAAAGTTCTTAAAAGTCAATATTTTGAGTTTACAATAATCTTTGGATATTTAGAAGATTTTTTTTTTTTTTTTTTTTTTTTTTTTTTTTTTTTTTTCACTAAAAAAATTGGATCATATACATGAAATTTTGAATTTTAAATATTTTTTTTGGAAAAAAATTCATCAATATATTTATTTAAAGCAAAAAGAATTAAATTAGTTCAAATGGTGATTAAACTTCTTCTTGAAGATCAATTGTGTAATAATAAGATCACTACTTTAGCAATATATCAACATTCTTCTTTTCAAAGATATTTTTTTATTCTTTATATTATTTTGAGATTATACTATAACCTTCATTTAAATAAAGACTTGGTGTTGCAAAAATGAAAAATAGATTTTATTCATTTATTTGTAGTTTATATAAATATCTTAGATCTAATATATAAAGCTTGAAATATTCTACTATACTTTGGACTAAATTTTTAAGTAATATTTTTTAATTTTTAATTAATACTAAGATTATATAATTCAAATTAAAAAATGATAAGTACCATTGAATTTTGAAGAAATTAAATGATGATAAAAATAATATTAGATTTTTTAATTTTTAATATCATTTTTAGTAGATTGGTCTTTTCTATAATATCTTTAGATGCAAGTAATTTTTTATTAATAAATTCTACTAAAACTAATTGAATCTTGTATTAGAATATTAATTTTTTTTCAATCAAAAATATATTTTAATATTACATATTGATTTTGTATTAATATTGCAGTGTCTAAAAGCATTTAAGTTGAAAAATCATAATTTAAAATTTTAACAAATATAAGAATTTAAAACAAGGTGTAGAATCTAGTTGTAGCATGAGATATATATATTTAATACTTGTGTTCTAGAGTTATCTAATTGCAAGGCCCCTACTACAATTAAATTTCTTTATTTTTTAATATTTTTTAAATATTATTAATAATATATTTTTTAAAATTATCTTTTAAGCTTTATCAAAATTGATTAATAAGAGTCTTATTGTTCCAATCAATATTGCAACTAAATTATTGCAATTTAGTAACATTGCTAGCAACTAAAATTAATCTTTGTTTCAAATTCTAGAGTTTTTTCTTTGTTACACTTCTTTAATCACTTTTTCCAAATGTAATTTTAAATATTTTTAAAGATGAATTCACATCATAAATTTTTTTTGAATCTTTTTCTATTGAAGGCGAAAATACAAAAAAACCACTTTTAAAGAGAATTGTGCTTATAAATTCTACTTAAGTAATTTTATTAAAATATCAAGAAGGATGTAATTTTCAAAAAAATTAAGATCTTTTTAAAGAAATATTCAAAAAAAAATTAATCAATTTTTTTAGCTTTCTAATCTTTGGCTACTTTATACTTATAGTATCAAGACTTTTAGAATTCACTTGTAAAATTGATCTACTTATACTTGTTTCTTTCAATTGCATAATGTTTAGGTGTAAATAATGAATTTCATTGCTGACTTCTTCTTTAGACGTAGCAAAATTATTTTTACAATTGAGATTGCTAATATGTAATAATTTACTTGATAAGAATTTAAAAAAGCTTGTGAAGATCCACAATAGTTTCTACACTCTAAGATTGTGGATCTATTCTCACTTCTACTAAGTGTAGCATAAAAAATAGAAGAACATAATCCATAGCCTCTAATACCAATTTTTTTTTAAATGTATAGATAGTTCATTTTAAAAAATTAAAATCAATATTAAAATATTAAAAAATAAGATTCAAAGGTATATAGTCAATAACCTTTAAAAATACAATAGTATTTCTTAAGATGTGAAATAATCCACTCACTTCTTTAAAAAGATAAATATGGGAAGGCAATAGTTTTTTTAAAACTATTAATGATTTGAATCAAGACAAAAACCAAAAGTATATATATTTATGTATTTTTGAAGAAAAAAAACTAATAAAGTAGATATAACTATAGCTAGAAAAGAATTAAAATAGTTATTACCAAATACAAAGAAATTAGATAGTCTTCAACTAAGGCTATAATTTTAAAAATTTATAGATAAAATTAATTATAGAATCGATTTTTTTGTAATATGTTATCTACAAAAAATGTCTTGTTAAAGCTTCTGAGGAATTATGAAGCTTCTAACTTAAGTTTTAGTTATTAGCTATTTTAAAGAAAAAATATTTTCATCTATATTTTATAAAAATTAATAACTTAAAAGTTAAAGTATAAAATAGCACTCTATTTGAAGTACTTATATACATCTTTTATTATAGCTAAAATAAATAAATTCAAGGACTAATTATAAAACTATCAATTTTAATCCTATAAGTATTATACAAATTTTTGTGTATTTGTAGAAAACTCATTGGTGCTATATAAGAAGATATACTATTATATTATTAATGAATGATATTAAAAGATGGAAATTAATAAAAATATGATGAATCACATATTTATCTAATTTTTTTTTTTGTATTTAATCTTCAAGTAATATGTTATGAGATAGATTTTTTCTTTTAAATATATTTAAGTTTCTTCTTACTCAAGTCAATGATTTAAATACAATAAGTGATCAACTTTGGCTTTTTTCAAACAATAAAAAAAAATTATCAAAAAAATGTCATATTTTTTCAATTGAATAAGTTAGAATTAAAATGATGGGAAGTATTTTTCATATAGTTATAGATTTTTTTTATTCTTCTTTGACATCTTTTCAATCAAGTTCTAATACAAATTATTAATCAATTAATCAAGTTGTTCTAAATAATTTCAAATCATAGAAGTGGTATCAAAGACATGAATTTCAAAGAAAAAAAATCTTCAACATACTCTTGTATTACTAAAAGAACTAAAAAGTCACTCAAAGATGATATAATATTGAATTAGAATAGCTATTGACCTAAACAAGAAGACTAGAAAGCCTTAAAATAAGACTAAGGACTAGAAAGGCCTTGACAAGAGTGAATAAGGCTTCACTCTTATCTCCATATCTACTCTCTAACTAAGAGGCCAAGTTCCTATCTTACAAATACATCTAAAATCAATATCACATCTATAAAGTTTATAATAAGATTCTCTAGAAGACTTTGTAAAATTAATCTATATTTACATACTTCTACCTAATCATATAAGTAACTATTGAAGTAAATGTATATGTCCGTGACATTACCTTTCCTTTTAAGGACGAATTCCATGACTAGCAATTATCATCTTTCATGGATCTTTGCAATTCTTTATATTGGTTTTGATGGATGTTGTTGATAGAAGGCTTCAACCTTCTTTACTGCATTTGCAAGTTTCTTTATTAGCTCTCATGTATATTCATTAATATCATATCTATGCCAATAAACAAGATCTTTCAATCTATTCTAGCATCGCCTTGAGTCTAAGACTTCTTCCACCTCAAACTCTTGATTATTATCTACTTTTATAGGAAGAGGTGGCATTTGTCTTTATAAGCAATTTTTTCTCTCCTCACTTAAGTCCAATTTCATTAAATTATAATTTAGATTAGAATTAAATATTAATTAATGTAGAGATGTAAACCATAAATAAGATAAATAAATAAAAAAACACAATGATATAATAATCACAATTTATCTAATAAAATACAACTAATTCAATTACATATTTTTATGATTTATTTTTAGCAATTATAGTTTATTTGGATAAATGCCTTCTAAGACTTATTCAATTAAGCTTAAACTCAGAAATTTATGAGTTGGTATAAAAATAAAAAGAATTGATACCACACTTGAGTATTAGTCTAGAACTTTTCAAAATGGTATCAACCATGCAAATTAGAATTATATCCAAGAAGTTATCTATGGATGAAGTTTTGATGGCAAAACTTCATTCAGAGTTAGAAATTCTTTAATAATTAGCTTCAAATATTAAAATTCAGTATTAATATGGAATTAAAATTTTTAATATAAAAGACAAAGATTAAAAGATAAAAAATAAAATAAATAACAAAGTTAAAAGTTGTAGGTAAAAAATAAAAATTATAAATTAAGATTAAAAGTTAAATAAAAATAGAATAACATAA